>NW_027269274.1:4912500-5512500 GCF_023055355.1 Agelaius tricolor
GAAATCGTCCCAGGCCCGCAGCGGGGCCACCTGCACCTCCATGGCCGCCGCCGCCGCCGCCGCGCAGGCTCGGGAGCGCCGGGCACCGCCCCGGGGCGGCTCCGGCACCGACAGCGACGGCGGTACCGGGGCGGCACCGGCACCGACCGCGGCCCCGCTCCGCTCCGGCCCCGCCGCTCCGCGCTGCTGAACCCGCGAGCGAACGAGCAGCAGCGCAAGCGACAGGCGTGTGTCACCGCCCAGGACTGGCAGCTGACAGGGGCTGCTGTCAATAATCGCTGTAAATTCATTGTTCCTTCAGCGAGTGGTGATGCGCGTTGGGCATTCACGTGGCGAAGCCACTTGGCATCGTCTGTGAAACAAGGGATGAGTGGGGAGGGCACCACGAGAAGTGCCAGCCCCAGCCAAGGGGGCACTGCGGGGTATCCCATGGCAGGGGGGCTCCGCTAGTGGGGTTGATGTCTTCAAGCTGCATTTTCTGTCTTCACGCTGAATTTTCTCACCTCTTGCAAAGTAACTGATGCCGTCTGATAATTTCTACAATAGAATTTGCCTAATTAAAAAAAGAACTTTGGGTTTCAGGCATTGCGTCAGATTACATCACCTAAATGAATATGCATTAGGAGGGCGGAGAATATGTAGTATGGAGGCGGGTTCATGTAAATTTTACTAGATAATCGATAGAACTTTTTACCCCTTGGGGTGCTTGATTTGTGGAAACTTCCGCCTGTGCAGATTAAACAATATCTCTTTTCTAAACTGGACTCTTGTTTACAGAGCTCCTAAAATGGGCAACAGGGCGACAGTGTCTTTGGAGGGAAAGGTTGGTGCCAGCAGCTGTGGTGTTTTGACCCCATGTCCATGTTGGAACACTTGTGTTTTCAGGCTTTCACACTTCAGGCACCGTGGCTCAAGCACGGGCTGTTTGTGCATCACACAGCACACAGGGTTTGCTGTGCTACCGTGCATCAAAATCCTTCTCCAAATGTAAGCAGGCTGGCACTTGCTTCTCACAGCTCCATCCCTGAAGGATTTACATCGCTGAAGTTTGGGAGCCCAAGAATTGAGCACAGCCCAAGTTAGTCCTGCTCATCGGCCTCCTGGCCTGCACTGTTCTGGTTTATGCATTCTGGTCCCTGTCCAGGGAATGCTGATCACACAAAAGCCATTGGGGCAGGCAGCGACCAGCCCAGTGATCACATTTGGGTTCCAGCCTTCCTGAAGGCTTTAAGGCACCATGATCTCCACACTTTGTCCCTGAGGATGCCCTCCATGGCTCCCAGGAAGTTCTGAGTCTGGAGGAGGCCAGAGAAGCTCTGATACGAGAAAAGGCTGAGGGAACTGGGATGGTTCAGCCTGGGGTGACCTAATTGTGGCCTTCCAGTACCTGAAGGGAGGCTGCAACAAATACGGAGAGAGACTATTTACAAGGGCCTGGAGTGATAGACAATGGAATGGCTTCAAACTGATGGACAGTAGGTTTAGATTAAATATTAGGAAGAAATGCTTCCCTCTGAGGGTGGTGAGGCCCTGGCACAGGTTGCCCAAGAAGCTGTGGCTGTTCCATCCCTGGAAATGTCCAAGGCCAGGTTGGACAGGGCTTGGAGCAAGCTGGGGTAGTGGAAGGTGTCCCTGCCATGGCAGGGGTGTAACTGGATGGGCTTTGAAGTCCCTTTGAAGCGAGACCATTGGACTCTGTGACCATCAGAGAGGCGGGCACAGGGAGATCCCTCGGGTGCGGGCAGGCAGGACGGGAGGGAGCCCGTGTGTGTCAGGGATCGGGGGTGTCCCCGCCGTGTGTCCGTGCCGGTTATCGCCACTATCGCCACTATCGGCACTGTCGCCGCTATCGCCGCTGCCGGGGCCGCGCTCAGCCCGCCGGGCCCGGGCCCGCCCCGCCGCTCGCGGGGCACTGTGGGAAGCAGAGGGAACTATGGCGGATGGTGAGGAACCGTAAGTGCCCTGTATGTGTGTGCTCGGCCGGCCCTGCCCCGGGCCCGGGGTCCCCTCTCCCTCCTCCCCGGTCTCTGTAGCGCGATACTGACCCTTCTTTTATTCTCTCTCTTTTAGGGAGAAGAAAAGAAGGAGGCTAGAGGAGCTGCTGGCGGATGGGTTAGTGCGGGGCTGCGGGCGAGCGGGGCAGGGGCAGCGCTTGCTGGGGCGGGGGTAGGTGAGGGCGAGCCGCAGCCCCGCAGGAGCTGAGGGCTGGGAGGAGGCTGCGGGGCCCGCGGGGGAGGAGGGAGCCCCAGGGGAGCTGCCGTAGGTGGGGCAGGGCCCTTGAGCAGCCCGGGCTGGGGGAGAGGAAGCCCCCGGGGAGAGCAGCGGGGCGGGAGTGGCGGGCTCGCAGCTTGGCATGGTGTGCTGAAGAGCTTGGTGAGGAGACGGGGAAAAGCTGCCTGGCCGGTCAGGGACCTGGGAGGGCCTCTAGGCTAGAAGCAGGTGACTTAAGGTTTTGGCTGAAAATTAAAAATCCAGAACTGCAGAACAGTTGTCTCTGCGCATTAAAACTCTTAAAAATCTACGCACCTGCCTTAAAGGCCGTGAAAACGAATGTTGAGAAATGTTGAACATCATCTGCTTCCATCCCTTAACTATTCCATTCCACTGTGTCCCTGTACCCTGGGTCAGCAGGCAGGCCTGCCTGGGCTCTGGCAGTGCATGTGCGTGGGGATGGGAGCGCAGCATCCCCGGGGCATGTGCGGTGGGAGGGCTGCATGCCAAGTCCCCCAAAAAAGCATGGAGCTTTGGAGGCGTGAGGGTGGCAGGGAGAAAAGTCTGAGCTTAAAGCGATATAAGGACTGTGGTGCTCTGATATTTCAAACAAAATTTAAAATGAAAATAACTCAAATAAATAAGAAAGTTGTTGAACTCTTATACCTGGTCATGCTGTAACAGCACAAAAAATAAACACTTGAGAAAACTGTCTGTGAAATAAAACATAAATATCAGGTTGAGTTACAGATGTTTTTCAGATCTCCACAATGTCCAACCCTCTAAAAAACCAACTGTAGTCTAATTGTGAAAGTGAAACTAGATCTTAGCATTTTTATCAATTAGGAAGGAAAATATACACATCTAAACAGAAAAGGAGTGCTGCTGTTTAGTAGCTGTTTATAGGGACTATATAAAAGAATTTTAAAAATTTTTCTTAATGTCACCAAGCACGGCTTCTACACTCATTTCCAGAAATGCTAAAAACGATAATATCCATAGAAGGAGTTTTTGTGATGTCTGTTGACTCATTTTAAGTGCTTAATGCACCTCCTGAAATCTGTTGTACAGCAGATGAGGAGTTCTGCAGAGGGGGTGTTTTGTTTATGTACACCATTTCCCATTATGTGAAATATGTGTATTTTCAGATTATTGTGAAAACTAGAGGAGATACAAAAGTGCATCTGAGGTCAAAAGACCCTTATGAATTCAAGTGATTTTTGTAGGTTTTATTTAACTGCTCATATAGTAACTTCCCTCAACAGTTAATGAGGGGAGTTCAGTCTGCAATCAAATTATCCTAGAATCCTGGAATGGTTTGGGTTGGAAGGCACCTTAAAGATCATTTTGTTCCAACCCACTGCCATGGGCAGGGACATCACAGGTGAATTAGGATTTATTTATTCCTGCAGTTTAGGGAAGTTTTTCCCTGTTACTGAAAATCTTCTGCAAAATCCATTGCCTAAGTTCACTTACTTGGGCATCCTGTGTTGTCCAAGTTGTGAATTCTGTGAAGATAAAGGAACTCACTCCAGATGTTTTCACCACATTTGCCTTTGATTTTGAGATGAATTACGAAAAAGTTATAATAAATTCTAAACATTACCCAAGAGTTATTAGACAAGTGCTTTTTATAGTGCTTCGTAGGAGAAAGCAGGTGGAGAAAGCATAGGAGAAAACACTTTATCAGTGGTGACACATCCTTTGCTACTCAGTATTGGCTCTTTTATAACGAGCTTAGTTTTATATTAACATAGAACATAATCATATTTATTGAGTTTCACTTCCCTATTTATTTAAAATGGAAGTAGCTGTTGATCTTATAGTAGAACAATACTTGAGAGCTGATTTTGAACTATTCCTGTGAGTCTCTTAAAAATTTAAATTTATATTTCTGTACTATTAAAAGTGACCTGCAAAAGGAGAAAAGGGTATTGGAGTATTTGATGTAAAATTCTGCCTTGAAAATTTAAAGGAAGATAACTGGAAACATTCCTTTGTTTTCAAGTGAGGCTGTTCCTGCAGACAGGCTCAAGGATGCCTGAAAAATGGGGCAATTCTAATTCCATGGTACCACTTGAGAGTGAAGAACATTCAAGATTCATGTCTTTCAAAAATATTTGTCTAAATAAAGTACCCTGAAGATTCAGAGGATGATGTTGGGGCATGTTACTGTAATTTATTCAGAGCCTCACAATTGCAGTTACAGACTGATAAGTCTGTCAAAAAAAGATACAAGACTTAACTGATGAAAAAACAATCACCTTCAAAATTGAAAGGAACAAGCTTTTTTTGTGTGTCCTCTTCAAATTTGAGGGAAATAAAAGTAATAAGATTGTGCCCTTTTTAAACTGCAGGTCAACTTTTACTAGTAACAGTTAAATCAGTGGGTTTATTGAAATGCCTGGGTTGTTTTTCCCCTCTGTGCATATTTATATTATTGCTTTCTAGTTCCACAAATAAAACCCACTCATGCAAATACTCCTATGCATAACTTACAGGCATAAAGAATATGCAGATGCATTTGTAGGAATGATCAATAATTTAGGTGTTCTTTGCATAGCAAGTTGGAGGTGTGGCTTTTCCTGTGTGATGTTGCAGCTGAATTTACTGTGTTCTGTGCAGAATGGCTGTTGATGGTGGGTGTGGGGACTCTGGAGACTGGGAAGGTCGCTGGAACCATGTAAAGAAGTTCCTCGAGCGATCTGGACCATTCACACATCCCGATTTCGAGCCAGGCACTCAAGTGAGAAAGACTTCATTTCAATCAAATATCTGTAGAGTGTGTTGCAAATTAATGTGAACAGGTTCATTAAGTGACCACCAGCAATGTGTGAGTACTCAAGCTGCATGAAAAGCTTGTGTTTTTATCAATTGAACATTGTGGTCCTAGGAGAATGTGTTATGTTCTTTTTATAAGTTTGTATTTGTAAGTTGTACACTGTCAAATTTAAGCTTGCTGTTATCATATATAAATATATAGCAATGTATGAATTATGCTGGTTTTGAGTTTCACATGAAAAATAGCAGCATTTGAATCTCCATTTTTAAGTAATTTGATACAGGGAGGAATTTATTGTACTTAAATTAGTGTTAACATGAATACTTTGGGAATGGGATAAGGCGTGTAGTGGGGTAGACTGTTTTAAATATTTCTTCTGCTTCTTTTGTTGTACATTTTATTTCAGAGCTTTTGGTTTAAGGTATTTTCCTGTTACCTTTTTAATGTACTGTTCCATTGTTTACTAGTTGGACACTGGGGTGAAGTAGAGCAGTTCACAGAGAGCAGTGATATACTTAACATTTTCAATTCTTTCTGTCCAGCAATGTTATCTATCTGTTTAGATTTATTTTGTATAATGTATGTGTGAAATATCTGAAGAAGGAAAGCATTATCACCATAAACCAAATAATAATAAGAGTGGACCTTGCTTTTTTCATGGTCAAAAGTAATATACTGGTATCAGCAAAGGTCCTGATTCTCTCTAAGTGGGGATACAAGAACTGCATGAACTCAACAAGTGATTAAAGTCCAATATGTAATTAGTCCTGCAAATGCAAAGCTGCTTTATCTGTAACTCACTAGGCACTGAAAATTTATGGTAAAATGTTTGTAAGGCTTATGAAGTAAAGCACAAATTGTATTAATTTTTTGTTTTATGTTTTCTGCAGGCCCTTGATTTTTTGTTAAGCACATGTAAAGTGTTAGTTATTGGAGCAGGAGGATTAGGATGTGAACTCCTGAAAAACCTGGTAATTATTGTGTTTTAACCCTTTTCTTCTTCGACTTTTCTCTGTTTCTTTTTCTTTTTTGCTTTGACAAAACTGTCTTTTTTAATTAGCTAATTTTGCAGTTCTGGTTGTATATAGCTACTAGAATTTTAAGTTTTAATCAACATGTGCAACATGTGTAAAATACATGTTGATACAGACAATAAAGATGAAGGATGCATTTGAAAGGTGGTATTTTCACATGTTGCATGTTATTTATTCAGCTATCTCAAAGCTTGTCTTGACTTATAACAAGTTGCTTTGTATGCAGAGTAGCCAGAAGTTCATGTGCAGCCATATATCCAGTCTGATATTGGTGATTTTCCCTAATTGCCAGATCTAGGGAAATGAAGTCAACTTAGGACAAATCGTGCTCATAATGCTACAAAGTGTTGTTTGAAATGCACAAGTTCAATTATCCTGTTACTGTGGTTTTCATCCTCACAAGCACTCATATTTATATCAGTGTATCAGTGTTATGATCCCATTTGAGTTTGGTACTTTGGACTATTACTCTACCTCCCCATGTTTCTATTTAAGAACATGGATTTCTGTTGCATGGGATAGCTCTGTTTTTTCAGAAAATGTAAAGGGAAAAGTTTCAAAGTCTTTACATTTTAAAAAAAGAGTCTTAAAGGAAAATGTAAGTCATATTTTGTATATGACTCAAATTTTTTAGAGTCACTTCAGAACATCACAGTTCATTTATTTCCTCCAAACCCCATGTTTTACAGCGTTTATTTCCCTTTAACTGCAGTTCACATTGTGTCTTTGAGTGTGACTGATGTTGCTACTTTACCAGATCAGACCCACCATACATTTTTAAGGCAATTTTACTGTAAAGTTATTTGCCAGATGTGGTGGTGGCCTGCATGCAAATGGAGATGAGGCAGAGCTTCTGTTTTAACCCTTTTCTTTGAACCTTCACTGAACCTTTGTCAGAGGTTCAGTGTGTTCTTAGATAGGGAGGTGATTTTTGTTTGCCATCTCCTTCAGCACTGACTGCCACGGGAATGCTGCCTTGTTTTGAACTGTGATATCTGGGTCAATATGACAGACTCATTCATGTGGAAATGGTTAATGTCCCAAACCTCAACAGGAATTTTAAAAAAGCTTTTTAAAGGAAATAAACTTTGTTTTTCCAATTCCTGCCAAGCATGGAAGTGCTTGTGGTATTAAATTCTGTGCTTTTTTTCCCCCAGTGGGCTCTTTTGATTTACTCCAGCCATGAAGGAATACTGCAGTTTCCCCTTATAGATCAGCCTACTGTTGGCTTCCCTGTGTTAGCATTAGGTAGGCCAAAGCAATATTGCCTTCAGGAGAGCATTGTCCTTGACTTTGGAATGTTATTAATTCCATCTGTCTGAATACCAGCATTAGCAGCCCAACAAAACGCCTTTGAAAAAGAATGACCATGTACCTGTCTGCACAGACAATGAGGAGCAAATCCATTTGTTCCTCCAAAGGTTGCTGTTTTGGCATGTGGAGTGAATTCTGGAGCTTTGTGAGCATTTAATTTCCTGTTAAATGAAGCTGACCTTCTCTTTTTCCAGGCACTGTCTGGCTTCAGACAGATCCATGTTATTGACATGGATACTATAGATGTTTCTAACCTTAATCGACAGTTTTTGTTTCGGTGAGTGGTATCTTACATTTTCACTGTTTAACTTCTGGGTTTTTAAAAATGTACCTAAATAAAACATGTTAATATATTCATTTTTTTGGTTGGACAAGAGGTCATTAAAGATTACTGGACCTTCATGTCACAATAGTACTCAGAATTAACTAAAAATTGCATATGATTTCTTCTTATTTTGGACTCTGTGGCATGAAGAAAATCAATCTATGTTCCTTGACATTCCAGTACAGCTAATGGCTATTGGAAAAGGTGATACCAAGGAATAAATGCACACAGATTGAGATCTCAGATTTTCTGGTACCTTTTTCATCCAAGTACAGTGAACAATCATTGGATGTTTTTGGTGCTGTTAACCATAGTTAATTCTATGACTCTCACATCTGATGCTTTACAGGGATCATGGAATGGTTTGGGTTGAATGCCTTAATATTATCCAATTAAATAAATTGTCCTGAAGTAACAATTAGCCACTCAATTTGGTATTGAAATGTATATAGATTGGAAAGACAAAATCTGCTAAAATCAAGCTTTTGGGATTGCTTGGGTTTTTCCCAGAGCGAAGGATGTGGGGCGGCCAAAAGCAGAAGTTGCAGCAGAATTCCTGAACAGCCGCATTCCCAACTGTGCTGTGGTTCCGTATCCTTTCACAGAGAAGCCTGAAGGCTTCTGTATCCTAGAAAACTCTGTGGGTGGTAAGAGTATCTGAGGTATTTTGCTGCCATCCTGTTTCTCATACAATAAAGGACACATTCATTCAGCTCGTGAGTTGAGAATTCTTTCTCCGTATTAACATACAGGGAATCTGCACGGGAAAGGCTCAGAAATTATTTTGTATTTTTCCACTGAGTCTTTTTATTCAAGTGCAATATTGTAATTTTCACTGAGATACTGGAATTATTCACCAGAGGGTTTTGAGTAAGCACTGGTAGAAGGCAGTAGTTTATAAACACAGAGCAGCACTTACTGATAAAGGACTTGGTGAGAGCACATATTTTGAGCTTCCTAAATATTTCACCTGCTGAACTTTGCTGTTTAGGACTATTCCACTGTGCCCTTTACTAGTTTTGTGAGATGTTACAGCTTCAGCTGTGGGAATTTAATCTCAGATCACATAGTTTTTTTAGAAGGTGTTGTATAGAACTACAGTAATAAATTAGATAATATTTTGGTTAGCAAATAGAAAACAGTAAACTTAACTATGAATATATTCCTTTACTGGGCTTGCATTCAGATATTTTAAAAAGATTCAAGACATGGATGAAAGCTTCTATCGACGTAAGTGGAATTTGTTTTCCTGACAAACACCCATAGGTGCTTTAGGGGACCCTTGCAGATGTTGCTGCTCACTGCTTTTCCTGGTACTTTGCTGCTAATTATTTTAGTCTTCCACAGTATACTGGAAGTAGAAGTAACATGTAGACAAAATCTAAATACATCTGTGATACAGGCAGTCTAGGGGAGTAGCTAAGCTACTGTCACTGTCCCTGTTATGGACAGAATACTTTGCTTGTCTTAGGAAGTCTGCATTAGTCTGCATTAGATTTTGAATAATGTTTTTTTCTCCCCAGAGTTTCATATTATTGTTTGTGGGCTGGACTCTATAATTGCAAGAAGATGGATAAATGGCATGCTGGTAAAGTTTTCAATCTTCTTAATGCCTGATTGTTGCTTGAGTTTAGATGACTAAATGAAATATACTTGCATAGAATGTGTCATGAGAATGAATGAGAGCTGTTGAAACCCACAGCTTTCTGGTATACCTGTTTTCTTTCTGTGAGCAGGATGAAATGCAGGCTCTCTTACCTGCCCTTTTCTTGAGAGTGTTAGCCAACATCTGTGCAGTGCCCTGCAGGGATAATTTCATAGTTAGGTTACATTGCTTGTGGCCTTCTGCAGTCAACTTTTGAAGATCAAGACAGAAAGCTCCAGAGATGCTCCCACTGTGAATTTTTTCTTCATTACCCAAACAGTATTTATTATGCTGCAACTTGTAAATGCCATTATATATCACTGTTACAGAATTCAGTGACCAGAAAATTGGTAATTTTATAATTGTGAATTTGTTTGTAAAACAATGATCTGGAGTATCTACCTGTATTAAAATAAAAAAGACAAAAGGAAAACAAGTAGAGAATCAAACCTTCAACCAAACCTTCAGCTATTTGTTCTGATGAACTATAAGAACATATAGCATAGCATAGCAAATAATAGCATTTATCAGGGGAGTAAGGGGAGGATGTAGAGGGTGAAGGTGATTGATAAAGTCTTGTGCACTGACAAATAAGTAGTGTTTTATATACACTTAAAACAAACTGTACATTAAGCACTCAATAGTTGGGTGTAGCTTTAAGAATAAAATTGTAGGATTTTTTTTTCTTCCTGCAACTTGTTTATAAAACCAAACCAAACAAAAACCAACCCCCCCCCCCCCCCCTTTATTTGTTAGATGTCATTTTTGCATTATGAAGATGGTGTCCTGGATCCAAGTTCCATCATACCCCTGATAGATGGAGGGACAGAAGGTTTCAAAGGCAATGTCCGTGTGATCATTCCTGGGATGACAGCCTGTGTTGAATGCACGCTTGCACTTTACCCACCACAGGTAATTCCCCCAGTGAAATTGCCATCTCTTCATATTCCTCTGCTTTGCTGGTTTCTTTTCTTAGTACTACACCTAATGTGTCATTGTTTCTTCTGGTTTTCTTCCCCTGCCCAACCAGGTCAATTTTCCCATGTGCACCATTGCATCCATGCCCAGACTGCCAGAGCATTGCATTGAGTATGTCAGGATATTGCAGTGGCCAAAGGAACAGCCTTTTGGAGGTAATTAATATATTGTAATGGTGCTAAATGAGCATTTCTCCTTTTAATTAACTTGAGTTGGGTGTGTGCTTTTAATAAAACAATCCTGACTCTTAACCTCGTGTGGTTCATTGTCATATTGAATCTAAGCCTCCTCTGAGCTGGAGATGGATTTTCTCTTCTTGAATTCACTCTCCTGTACCATATTTGCTCCTGTTTCTCACACTGCACAGTGTCTTTCCTGAATTGAAATGTAACCTGTAACAGCTCTATAAATTGTGCAGTGATGATAGTTTGTGTATAGGATGTGTTAAAACTAAAGATGTTTGTAAAAATAATACTTTGGTTATTTAAAATGTCAAGTTTCAATAGCTTCATGAGGTATTCATTATAAATTAAAACAGGGATTTTTTTTAGACAAAAATGAGTGCTGTGTTTCAGAAGAACTTTTATAATTGCAATTTATCTCTAAATTCTTTACTGTAGAAGGTATTGCATTGGATGGAGATGACCCTGAACATATACAGTGGATTTACCAGAAGTCTTTAGAAAGAGCATCACAATTTAATATTAAAGGTGTTACCTACAGACTCACCCAAGGTAAGGGGATGGCATTTCACCAAGTTGTAGCATTTGCACCTAGGCTGGATTGGCATTCTTTGTATTTGTTATGACTAAGCTGGCAGCTGTGCAGGGATAATTCTCCTCACCCTTAAAACAGAAACAAGCAGCTTGTTTCCTGTGCCAGCACAAATATTTTTATGACAAATCAGATGTTCAGGCATTCATGATGAATCAGAGGAACTTATCTGGGATAAAGCTGAACATTCTTTTTGCTATTTTATTTTTAACTTGGAGCAGCTCCACAGTTTACATTACATGGTGACCACACTTGCTGGTTCAAAGAGTAAAAACAAAGGGACCTGATTGTCTTTTTTAGCAACATTTTGTGCCAGTTCAGGCTGGTTAAGTCTATGGCATCTGTTCCTCTCTGCTGTCCCTGCCTCTGTTCACATGCAAGTGCAGTATGCTGACACTCATTTAATCAGCATTTCAAACACTAACCAAATAGAAAACTCAACTATCTTTCCTTTGTGCATTTCCCAGTTTAACAGGAAAAGAACAGTTTTAATTTTCCCTGCTAAATGCAGAATACTTCTTTCAGAGTTTGTTCAGTAGTTCTCTTTGTTTGATACCTGCTTTTTTTCAATGTGCTTGATTCATTCCTAAAATAAAAAAGTGCCCAAGTACTGCAGCAGCATGCCATTATACATGCTTGTTACAGAAATTCCTGGACACTTAAAAGTACCTTTGGACTCACCCTTTGAAATTATTCTGTCTAAAAGTAGTTTCTCAGTAGAGTTTCCTAGAAAACCCAGAGCTGTATGTTTTGTTTTTACAGGGGTGATTAAACGAATTATTCCAGCAGTAGCTTCTACAAATGCAGTAATTGCAGGTATGCTGTAAGAACTCATTTCACTTCTACTTTACTGACTTGAGAGTTTTGTGGGACAACAATTTGGAATTGAGAACCTGGAGAGGATAATAGTAAATTTTAAATGTGTCTGGTTTATTCTTACAGTCATATTTATGTTTTCCATAGAGAAACTGTAAGTGACTGAATAAATGTTATCACTCTGGGAGAGAGCAAAAGCATTTAAGACTGGGGAGAAAAATTGAAAAACACAGTACATAGGCTTGACATAGTCTCAGATTAGTGCCAAATCTGTGGTGTTCATGCACAGAACTACCAGCTGCCTTCAGGTGTTTACTTTTCTCTTTATAGATTGTTATACTTGATTGTTTCTGTCACTTTTTGTACAACTGTGTGGTGTCTCCATGTCTGGTAGAGCTAGGTGAAGAAATTCTTTTTTCTCATTCCAGCTGTTTGCGCCACTGAAGTTTTTAAGATAGCCACAAGGTAATTAATTTCTTATTAATTACAGACATGATTTCCAGCATAATGCCATGTATCAACACTGACATATTTGTCATTACAGTGCATATGTTCCTCTTAACAACTACTTGGTGTTCAATGATGTGGATGGATTATATACATACAGTTTTGAAGCTGAAAGAAAGGTTAGTGCCATTAAAGGCTTGAAGGAATTTTTCCTTGATTTGTATTTATGCACTTTGTGTGTATATTGAATCAGTCAGCCCCTAGCACTGAATAATAATATTTCTGAAGTTTTAAAAATGAAAATTACAGTGTTACTGGTCTGCTATTTCTTCAAAGTAGAGCTACAGAATAAGGTCTTCAAACCTAAGATAACTCATGGGCAGATCTTCTAAAAAAGAGGTTATGGCAAAAATTGATCTGAAAGTTTGTAGTATTGGATTTTATGTCAGATGAAATTTGTCATTCATAAATACTTAGGTACTGTTGGGAGGCAATCAGTGACAGACTTCAGAAGGAAATGGGTTTTGTCATTAATATTGACAACTATTAATATTTCTACAGCTAAAATTTCAAAAAAACACAACACAAACACTTTATGGACCTTACTAGCAGCATTTCTGAAATCATCTTTAACATAATGTGTATTCTTGTGCTGTTTTGTGGTAGGAGAACTGTCCAGCCTGCAGCCAGCTTCCCCAAAACATAGAGATCTCCCCATCAGCTAAATTGCAGGAGATCCTGGATTACTTAACAAATAATGCTTCATTGTAAGTTGCAACCATTCTGAGTAATTTGATAATTTGTTGGTTTAGTGCTTATAAAGGGTAATTTTAAAATGTGTTTTTAACCTGATTCCCTGGTTTTGTTTTGTTCTGTTTATTTGTTTGTTTTTTAATGTTTTATATATAGGCAGATGAAATCTCCTGCAATCACAGCAACTATGTATGGGGGAAATAAAACACTTTATTTACAGGTAATCTGAACATACATAATGGACTTTAATATTCTGAATTTGCTTACATTACTGAATTTGAAGAAAAAAATTTGGCTTTTTTTTTTTTTAATTTTCTTTTTTAATTTGCAGACAGTAGCTTCAATTGAAGAACGAACAAGGCCGAATCTTTCCAAGACACTAAAAGGTATCATGGAGTTGTCAGGTATTGAGTTTCAAGTTAGAGAAAGTCAGTCTCACCCCTCTGTGTGGATATTTAGCTTTGCTTGCATTATGCAGTAGAATTTGCTTCATTGTCCTTGTACATTCAATACACATTCAATTTTAGTTTCACATTTCTCAGGTACATCAGTTGTTTAAAGGTGAAGTGCAGGCAGATGCACAGAACATTGCAACCAAATATCTGCTGTAAATTACACACTCTCCAGTAGAGTTTTATATATATTTCTCAACAAGGTCTGTTTCCCTGTTAAATTAGGTTAATATAACTTAGCCAGTGAGCTGTTTGCAGCTTTATTTAATCACATTTATGGTTTGTGGGGATAGCATTTCTAATTTTTTTGGGCTTCTTGAAAAGGCAAAGCACATGGGTTTAATTAAATTAATGAAGCTTTTCTTTCTGTTTCAGAACTGGGGCTTGTGGATGGCCAGGAACTTGCAGTTGCTGATGTTACTACACCACAGACTATGTTGTTCAAACTTCACTTTACCACTTAATTTATTCATAAGTAAAGTGCAAATACAGCAAGAGAAGTCTGTGCTCACCTTATAAAACAAACATAACTCTGTGGGTGTTAAGGCAGCCTGAAAAGTTCCTGTTAGTGCCAGCATGGTTGAAGGTTAGGAAATCTAAATGAATCACCATATTTCAGAATTGTATGTAGAAGCCAATATTTGGTGGATTATATTTGTATAAATGCTTATTCATGTACAGACCTCTGATGTATAGAAATACACTTTTCCCAGGTTTTGTTGTCAAAATGTTCATGCTAATGTATTTTCAAACACATGGAACTTTAAGGTGGCCAAAAGTCTTGTTTTCAACATGTGTGCACACATATATGCAAAGAAAAGATGTTTTTAAAAGGAACCACAACAATCTGGTTATAAGTTTAGCACTCCTGAGACTTACTGAGTCACCTTAAACCAAAGGAGGCAGTGGATTAAAATGAGGATTTCCCTCTTATTTGGTATTGATTTGATCAATTTTATGGAAGGTGTTAAATATGGAAGAGATGGCTTTGTTTACAAGAAACACAAAAGGAGAAAATTATCAACTGGTACATGAAAATACAGGTGTGTCTCTTCACTGTCCCCAAGCAGCCACCATGCACAGCATTGCAAAATTATGTTCAAATATCATTGGTGCTGTTAAGGTATTTATTAATAAAAAAACCAGAAAGACACCTGAATCTGTGGCTTTTCTGTGGACATTCAAGAGCATTTATAACCTCCATTAAAAAATCTGGGGCATCATTTGGCT
Organism: Agelaius tricolor; assembly: GCF_023055355.1. Taxonomy (NCBI): domain Eukaryota; kingdom Metazoa; phylum Chordata; class Aves; order Passeriformes; family Icteridae; genus Agelaius; species Agelaius tricolor. Next base: position 4,927,262 of record NW_027269274.1, read on the forward strand.
ACTTTAGTCAGAGACTTAAGGAGTGCCAGTGAATTCTAGTCTGATGTGTTAGCTGTGTTTGAAGTTCACAGTTTTTTAACTATGAACTGCATAGCTTAAAAGGACAAGAATTAATGGGTATAAATAGAACTAGGGGGAATAGGACCAGGAGCAGTGGGTACAAATGGAAAGAGGGGAAATAGGGGGCTAGGACAGGGAGAAATGGGTACAAATTGAACGAGGGGAAATGGGGGGATATGATAAGGAGTAATGGGTACAAACTGAACAAGGGGAAATAGGACAAGGAGTAACAGATTCAAATTGAGCGAGGGGAAGTAGGACAAGGAGTAATGGGTACAAATTGAAAAAAGGGAAATTTAGGCTAGATACTCAGAAGAAATTATTTCCTCTGAGGGTTGAGAGGGGCTGGCACAGGTTGCCCAGAGAGGCTGCGGCTGCCCCAGCCCTGAAAGTGCTCCAGGCCGGGTCAGTTGGGGTTTGGAGCGGGAGGTGTCTGCCCACGGCAGGGACTGGAACCGGACGGTCTGTAAGTCCCTTCAGGCCCTGGGCTGAAGCTCCGCAGGCGCTGTCAAGGCGGGCGCGGTGCCCCGGCCCCGCCTCCCGGACGTGCCGGGCCGGACGCGGCTGCGCCGGGCCCGGGTGCGACGTGGATCCGGCGGCGCCTGCGCGGGGCCCTCGCTCCGCTCCGCTCCGCTCCCTCAGCACCGCGCCCGGCCCGGCCCGCCGGCCCCGCCGGCAGCGGGGGCAGCCGCGGGGAACGGGCGCTGCGGAGCCGCCGAGGATGAGCTGGTTCAACGCCTCGCAGCTGTCCAGCTTCGCCAAGCAGGCGCTGTCGCAGGCGCAGAAGTCCATCGACCGGGTGCTGGACATCCAGGCCGAGGAGACCCCCTGGCCCGACGCCGTCATCCCCGACTACGGTGACGGTAAGGGCTCACCCGGCCGCCGTGCCGGGCCTCGCGGCCCCGAGCCTCGCCCGCCTCCTCCGCTGTCTCCCCCTTATCCTGGGGAGGTTTAACTGGCCCTCCGCCCAAAGCTGCCCCGGGTTTTATAATTCAGAGCCCCCTCTGGTTCAATAATCCACGTTCCGCTCCCTCCCGTGCCGGGGGACACCGACACGAAGCCGGGGCAGGTTCAGTTCAGAGCCTGGCTGGTGTCACCAGTGTCCTGCTTTTATCGCATAGGTAGCACTGAGCTTCATATCCCTGCTTCTCGAGGCGTTATTTATTTATATTTGTTTTGCTGAGGAGCGAATAAAAACTCAGTAATATAAAAGGGGAGATCATGCTCTTTTCAGAAGCTTGCATGGATTCACTCTCTCACAACAGGAGGGGCAGAGTAGAAGCTGAAAGTCTGGTCCATGTGAACCAAATGAAATTTCCACTTTTCGTGGCTCCCAGTTCATAATCCTCCCAACATCTGTTGAAAGGAATGTGCTGGTGGAAAAGTTGTCATGGCTATGAGGAAGTGTCTCCCTTGTGCATATGCTAATGGAGAGCCTGAAGGAATGGTCAGCCCTAAGCTGCTCTTTGGAAGGGAAGACCAAAAAGGAGCCCTCGTGTTAGAAACTCCCCCCAAAATAATACCTTAAAGATAACAACAATAATAATAACAACAATAATAACGAATAATAATAACAATAAAATAATAATAAACATCTGGAATTAGTGTAATTTCTACAACTACGTCTAGAAAAACGATGTGTATTTGGAGGAGGAGGAGGTTATTTCCAGGTGAAGCCACAGCAGAGTGAGATTTCTGAAAACTGACAGCTGTAGCGACTGAAAATGTTTTCCAGGTTGGTTGCTCAGCAAAGGTCAGGTTGGGATGTCTTTGTCCCTTTGAGGGCTTGGCAGTCATGTAAGTAGTCAGGTGTCACCTTAAAATGCAGAAATCATTTATAGAAAACTCTGTCATGCTTAATTTCTCAAAGCTTTAGACTTGTCAAAATTTTTAAAATTTTATTTGTATCTTAGTATTTATGGTAGTTCTGTAATTCATAAGAAGAGCACGAAGATCAGGCTGCATCTGGTTTTCAGGGAAAACCTTGTTTTTAAGAGATGTCAAAATATGTTCTGAATGTTACAGTTAACTCAGAAGTTTTTCTGAAGCTATTGAATCATGGACAAGGTAGCAATAAGTGAGATGCTTGTAGTAATAAATCACAGGTTTGTAGTATTTTGGGCAACGAAAACAGTAATTATCTGGATTTGAGATTTGAGGCCAACAGCTATCAACTGTTCTGAAAGTAGAAGCCAGCTTTAAATATTGTAACTCAGCATTTTTACTAGATGCTGCTGTATACAGTGAGTTTGTTTTTAAGTAGCCTGAAATAGTTATGTTACCCAGATTATGTTTGTAGGTACAAAATTGAATACTGGTTTTTGAGTTCTCTTTCTTACTTCAGATGCTACTGAAATTTGATGCTAAAATTCTTGTTCTTGCTGTTGACAAGTCCTGGAAAAGCTGCAAGAAATACAATAATTGGAATTGTTGATGTTGTTTTAGGGCAGCTTCAGAACTGAACAGTTCAGTATTTCTCTACAGAAGAGACAAATTCTCAGCTGGACAGCTGCTGATTTTTATTGTCAGCTCCATGCTGATGTATGAGGAAAAATGAAGTCTTGTCAGAAACTGAAGGGCAAGAGCCCTTCATACAGTGTCAATTCTGCAAATACTTAAAGCTTTTCCCCTCTGTTTTCTGTAATGGTGTGTGAAGTGTTTATGTGCTACTTGCAGATAACTTTTAAGACCTTGTAATTTTTTCCTCCTTTTTAAATCAGTATAATTCTCCTAACTACAGCTTTTCATGTTGTTTTGCCTGGACTCCTTTCCCTGTAGGGAAGCAGGAGGCCACATTTGCTTTTGCTTGTAGCCTTCAAAGTGGTTTTTTTTTTTTTTTTGCCTACCTCCCTTTTTTCCTTTTTTTTTTAGGAACAAATTCTCTCATAAGTGGAGGATGGGACACATCTTCCTGGGGCTTGAACTCAACTACAGAACCCCAGAATCAGCCAGTATCGCCCGTAGCCATCACAAAGCCCGTCAGGAGGACGGTTGTGGATGAATCTGAAAACTTCTTCAGTGCCTTTCTCTCCCCAACAGATGTTCAGAGTATACAGAAAAACCCAGTGGTGTCCAAACCTCCAGCCAAATCCCAGCGACCCAAAGAGGAGGTGAAAAGCTCTTTAAAGGAGTCTCAGCACTCCAGTCAGCTGGAAGGGCCAGTGACAGCAGAGACAGAGGTCCAGGATTCCTCCGGAGCTGTCCTGGACTTGAAAAGCCTTGATATTCCCAAGGAAGAATTAGAAGAGAATGCTGTGCTTAAATCTGATGGCCAGCATGAAGCAAGCACAAATGAAGTTACTGACAAAAAGGTGTCTGCTCTAAATTTTGAAGAACCTGAAGATTCTCCTACTGGAAAATCCAGTGTAGGAGGAGATGGAGCAGGAGGTGCAGCCGAGGGCACTTCTCAGCCCCTTGGAGCAGGCACGAAAGACCTGGGTTTGGAAGGGAAGGAGAGAAAGACTGAGGACAGACAAAGCAATACCCCATCACCTCCCATCAGCACCTTCTCCTCAGGCACTTCCACAACCAGTGATATTGAAGTTCTGGACCACGAAAGTGTGATAAGTGAGAGCTCAGTAAGTTCCAGACAAGAAGCCGCAGATTCCAAATCCAGCCTTCACCTCATGCAGACGTCGTTCCAGCTCCTGTCCACGTCTGCCTGTGCGGATTACAATCGCTTAGATGACTTCCAGAAAATGACTGAGAGCTGTGGCTCCTCGGATGCTTTTGAAAGAATTGATTCATTCAGTGTGCAGTCCTTGGACAGCAGGAGTGTCAGTGAAATAAATTCAGATGATGAGTTATCAGGCAGGGCTTCTGCTTCAGCGTCTGTTGCTGTCAGTCCTTCCGTGCCAAAGACAGAAACGGTTGACGCCCTGAAAAATAAACCTGAAAGCTTGAATGATGCTCCTGTGCTCCATGCTGAGGAAGCTGAGATGGAAGAGAGTGGGAGAAGTGCAACTCCTGTTAATTCTGAGCAGCCAGATGTTGTTTTGGTTGCAGCTGTGCAAACTGTTGAAGAGCAGGTGGTGAAGGAGGAGGCTGAGCCCCAGCAGGATGCTGGGGAACAACTGGTAGAAGAGGACACTGAAAAGCAAGAGCTTAAAAAGGTAAATAAAACATGTATTGCAAACACACCTTTTAATTGCAAATGAGACTTCTGACATTTTCTTACACTGTCCTATATCTCTTAGATCAGCTTATTTGAATGAATTAATCGATGCTGAACTATCTGACCCTGTAGAAAACTGTCCCTGATATCCCGCAGTGGAACAGTACTGGTAACATTTCTGATCAGATACTTGTGGGTTTCACCTGACCCACCTGGTTGTCATTGTTGGGAATTGTGAGTAAGGGTGGCAAACAGGAAGCCTAATAAGTCAAATGTGTTATTTTAGTTCTTTGGTGTTTACATTTGTGTATTTTCTTGTACTTTTGTTACCTATGTTCAACTTTCCAAAACTTGATATTAAGAAATTATTTTGAGGATGTGAGCTAAGAGCTTTAGACCCTGAGTGAAAGTTTTCCTCCCTCATCTGAGGCTGTTCTGCTGCTTTGTGCTAATGTTTCACAGAAGAGACTTTCCTATGGAAATTATTCTGTGAAGAACCTTAGGAGTCCCAATGCTTAATGTAAGCCAGAGTTTTACAGACTAGCAGCTCTAGTTAAAAACTTCATGTATAATTAAACTGTATCACAATTGATGATTTTTTTGCAGGAACTTACTTGAGCTACATGTGCTGATTTATTAGGATTTCTACACTTGTAGTAAACAGTTGTCTTTATGTTCAGGTGTGTGGCAGAAACACGATAATCCTCACTGGCTTCTGCCCCAAATTCCTGAAACATTGACCACTTCAATTTTAAATAGTCTTGTGAGGGAATAGGAGGGGGGAGAAGGGAAAGCCTGCCCCTCTTGTGTTTTAATTGTCCCATTAATCTGATCTGTATCTATAAAACCTTGTCCAGATGATTGATGCATTAACTGAGAAGCTGGAGAAGAGGGAAATACAGTTACTGAGCACTAGTAAAGAGAGGGCTCGCTTGGAAGAAGCTTATGATAACCTCAAAGAGTAAGTATGAAAATACACTCAGTGCTGGAACTGTGACTTTGCTGTAGTAAAATCTTAGATAATAGATCAAACAAGGAGCTTTGTGACTGGAGCAAAGGTTCCAGGGGATGTGCACTGTTTGGGAAAGGTGGCAACAGTGATGGCATGTGCTGTGATAAGGTTTTTTAAAAGACATTATTTTTTGGAGCTAAAATCTCTTTTGAGGGGGGGCTGGGGAAAGAGTTTTCAGTAAGCAAGCAGTAGGAATGACAAATGTGGAGAATCAGTCTGGGTTACTAGTAAAGATCTTTATTATAAGACAAGATTCAGCTATTAAGAGAGACTGACTTTGCTGATACAGAGGGATGAACCTGATTTACTGAGTAATTTGTTGACTAAAATGTAGGCAGAGATACTATGGAAGAAGGGCTGGTTGTAGGGGAAAGCCTGAAATAATTATTTAATTTGGTTAAAGTTAAAAGTTGTATTTGGAAAGTTGTATTTACCAGCTCATTGATCAAATATTGAGTTTTAAAATGTACAGATGCATGATGCTGTTGTTTAATGACTAAATTGATCCTAACTTAGAAAATAGATGAAATAATTAACCCTTTTATATGATACAGATTATGGTTAACTAAAAAAGACTTTTTCAAGGAGCAAAACATTTAAGATAAATCAAGCACTTAGTTCTGTTTTCATGAGTGAACTACTGAATTGATAAAGATCTTTGATTAGGACTTCTGATACAGATGTCAGGTTTTTTGATTTAGCTTATCATGTGTAATAAAAGTAAAATACTTCTGAAAAGCATTTAAGACAACTTGTTGCAAACTGTGCAACATGCAACTGTTCTGAAATGTTCATTTTAAATGCAGTGAAATGTTTAGAATGAAAGAAGAGAGCAGCAGCCTTTCATCTCTTAAAGAGGAGTTTGCTCAGAGAATTGCAGATGCTGAGAAGAAGCTCCAACTAGCCTGCAAAGAGAGAGATGCAGCTAAAAAGGTGATTTGGCTTTTTTATTAAATTAATATTTATTAGTTTATGACACAATTGAATTTCTTGAGGAAAAACAATTAATATTAACCAAGGGAAAAGCATGAGCTGCTTCCAACCATCCAGGCTGCTTGGTGTTCAAATCTTGTGTTCTTGCATCCATGCTGTGAACCAGCTTGGGGAACTCATTTAAATGGGAAAAAAGAGATTTAATGTGTGCTCTCATTCACCTTGTACCAAATAAGTATTTGCATTGGTGAGGGAGAATGGCCTGGGGATGTGAGGAAGGGCTGAAGAATGGGAATGGCTTCTTTAGAGGATTAGCTGGGAGGAAAATTAAGGGCTGACCGCAGATTGATTTGGAACAAGCATAGAAATCTACAGCAGCAAAGTTTATGGGGTTTAAATGTTCTTGACCTGGTGTCACAGCATTTCATTTCTCTAGCTTAATGCAGAAAGGAAACTCAAATCTGACTGAAAACCAAATATTTTTCAGCTGTTTGTCACTGTGTTGACACAGCAGTGAGTTGAATTAGAAAAATTATTCAGTAGCTACGTGTGAATAGGACAGGTTGTTTTTTCTCTATTGCAAAAGTTTCAAGCAAATTGAATTGATAGGGAAGTTAGAACAGATTGTACAGAGGATTTACAGAGTTTCAGTCCTTGGAGGTTTTTAAAACTTGATGCAATAAGGCTCTGAGAAATCTGTTTTGATCAGATAATCTCCAGAGTTCCCTTCCAACCTAAATTGTTTTCCAAGCAAAGTCTTGTGAGAGGAAGGGCAGAAGAAAAAGGTGATCAGAGTAACTCACTCTGTTTTTCTCTCCGTGTATTTTGATAAACAATCTTAAGTATTTTATCCTATTGTTTAGGAAGTAAAGACTGTTAAAGAGGAATTGGCTACTAGACTTAATACTAATGAAACTGCTGAATTATTGAAAGAAAAAGAAGAGCAAATCAAAGGATTAATGGAGGAAGGTGAGAATTAACTTTTGTTTTGTAGTAAAAGTGTGTGGAATAGTTTGAAATATAGTGGCCTTGCATGCAAGCCTTCTTTGTGTGGGGAAGAAGTGCTAAATTAGAAGCATATTGGATGTTTCTGAATGTTTGAAGCATTTAGTGAGTAGCAAAGTGTAACAGGAGGGGTCAGGCAGGTACAGGTGCCTGGAGAGGTGATTTCTGCAAGATACAGTAACAGGTGCTGAGAGATAAAACCAACATGTACAGAACAACATTCCATGTTCCATTCAGAAGAAATCTAATGAGGGCATTGTTCATGGCATTTCTACAGTGTCCCCTTTAATACTTATTAATTTTGGAATTGAAAGATAGATATTCAATAAGAAGATAATTTTTTTTCCCTGACATGATGAGCTCTCTTGCTTAATTTTCAAAGCCTTTTACCTCCTATCCTCTCTCACTGTAGCTCAGTGTAGCAAGGATATGTCAGGATAAGATAGATTTAAACTTAAGAACTTGCATGAAAAATTGTAAGAATAAATATTTCCATATTTACTGGAGTATTGTTTTCATGGGACTAAAGAGCAAGGCTGGTGTGAATAGGGAGAATCCATAGCTTATCACCAGTATGCACTGGCTTCATGTTCAATTTCTTCACAGGAGAAAAGCTTTCCAAACAGCAGCTGCAGAATTCCAACATTATTAAGAAATTAAGAGCCAAAGAGAAAGAGAGAGAAAATATTAACACAAAACAGAACAAAAAGATTAAAGAATTGGAAGAGGAGTTGCAGCATTTAAAACAGGTGAGATATTTGTTGATTTTTTTTTCCAACTTTTTATATTAGGTGCCTTTTGGGAGGGCTCAATTTATCAAGAGCCTTTTGGGAGGGCTCTTGATAAATTGACATTTTTTTATTTTCTGGAGACTTCTCTATTTCATAGAATCCTGGAATGGTTTGGGTTGGAAGGGACCCTTAAGCCCATCCAGTTTTATCCCCTGCTGTGGGCAGGGAGACCTTGCACTATCCCAGACTGCTCCAGGCCCCATCCAGCCTGGCCTTGGACACTTCCAGGGATGGGGTAATCACAGTTTCTGTAGGCACCCTGTGCCAGGGTCTCACCATTTCACATTATTGGAGCGCTGAGCTGTGATTTATGTGTGTATTCCTTGTAAAACTGCAGTGAGGGATCTTCTCAGCTGCTTGTTTGCACTAGCACTGCTGTTACCATGTGAGCTGGAAAACCTGTACCACCAAAACTGGGACAGTTAGTGATTGAGTCAAGACCTGACAAATTTCAGACCCAGGATGTGGAGTTGTGTGAAGCTGTGGTGAAGAGCAGCTCCCTCCTCTGGGCAAGGCAGGGAAGCAAAACCTTTCTCTTTCTGCCAGGTGTTAGTTGGGTTTAGCCTCTTTATCCCAAACTGGTTGGCACTGTTGTCACTGTCCTCAGGCAGTGTTGTCTGCCCCACGTCCTGGGATTTGTTTCATGTTTCTTGTGTGCACTGACAGGTTCTTGATGGCAAGGAAGACCTTGAGAAGCAGCATCGAGACAGCATTAAACAACTGAACAGTGTTGTGGAGAGACAAGAAAAGGACCTTACTAAACTTCAGGCAGAAGTGGAGGAACTTGAAGAAAGGAACAGGAGTGTGCAGGCAGCACTCGACAGTGCCTACAAGTAAGCAAAGCAATCACACCTTCAGATTGTGGCTTTTTCTTGTGCAATGCTTGTGAAACATTTAAATGTAACAAAGTTACTTTCCAAGTTGCTGTTGGCATTTAAATGTACTGAGGTTTGTTTATTTCTTTGGTTCTTTCTCCTCAGGGAACTTGCAGATCTTCATAAAGCTAATGCTACGAAGGACAGTGAGGCTCAGGAAGCAGCACTGAGTCGGGAGATGAAGGCCAAGGAAGAGCTCGGGTTAGCACTGGAAAAGGCCCAGGAGGAGGCTCGGCAGCAGCAGGAAGCTTTGGCAATCCAGGTGGGTCTGCAGTTCAGTAATAAACTCTGTAATTCAACAGGTGGCTGCACTGAGCTGCTGTGTACACCTGATGGAATGGACCTGGTGGAGCTCGTTTTTGTGTACTTAGCAAACACCCAGAGGATTTCTTCCCTGTGGAACTTGTTCCATATTAATGGGTTGGTTGTGCTAACCTTTAAAATACTAATTTTATTTTGAAATACTTACAATTTTACTTGTCTAGATGAAACTGCTTTGGCAGCCTCTGTATTAAGTTTGTGGTTATCTTACCTGTTAGAATTTTTAGTGATAGTTACACTGACTTATCTATTTGTGTGCATGCAAAAATGAAGCCTTTACTTGTAAACAAACATATCACTGTTTGAAAATGGTGTGGGACCGTGGCAAGGAATAGGTGATGATATAACCTTTGGCAAGAGTTTAGCAATAATTTCTTGTTTATTTAGGTGGCAGACCTGAGGCTGGCACTGCAACGTGCAGAGCAGCAGGCAGCAAGAAAAGAAGATTATTTACGGCAGGAAATTGGTGAACTACAACAGGTACTGGGACAAACAGATGATGCCCACTGGCATCTGCAAGGAGGACTTCTAAAAACCCAAAAATAAAATGCTACCATGACATGAGCAGCCTGAAAGAGAGGCTTTATTTTCCTTGTTACCTGCAGTGGTTGTCCTATTACAGAGGAGCAATAAAATATTAATGTTTTTTAAATCACATAGTGGAAAAAATGCCTTAGTTTTTTATGATGCCTCTTAAATAGAATGTTCTCCTTTTTTAATACGAGACAAAATACAGGCATTAATTCTGTGATAGTTGTGTAAAATTGTTGGCAAATGCACTATGGATGACTCTTTATCTGCTTCTTAAGAATATTTTTATTGTAGCCAAAATGTTTCAAATGATGCCCAGAACTCTGGAATTTCTGGGCCCATGCTCTGTTATGTATCTAAAAATGTTTAACTTCTCTCCTGGAATTTCACACTTTACTTTGAGTTTGAAGCACATGAACGTTAGATTGTAAAGCAGTAATCTTAGAATGTAAAGCAGCTGCTATTTATTTAGATGAACTCTATGAATGAATCTTTGAACCCATCAAATGATTTCAATTCTATTTGATTTGTGATTTCAGAGACTCCAAGAAGCAGAGAGCAGGAACCAAGAGCTGAGCCAAAGTGTAACCTCTGCCACACGGCCCCTGCTGAGGCAGATCGAGAACCTGCAGGCCACGCTGGGAGCACAGACCTCTGCTTGGGAGAAACTGGAGAAGAACCTTTCTGACAGGCTGGGTAAGATGGGAGGCTCCAGGTGAAGATGTGAGATGTGGGAAGGTAAATGTAAAGGGTTTAATGAACACTTGGCCAAAATGTAGATGGTGGATCAGGAGAGAGGAGCACCAAATGCTTTCCTGTAAGGAAATGGTCTGGGGGGTTATGCCAAGGTTCTTGGACAGGTAATCCACTGTAAAGCACTCTGTAACATGAGATGGTAAGGTGTACATGTCCTCACAGCACCTAAGGACATAGAGACACTGAAAGTATTCCAGCCTGATGCTGAGACTCCAGACTGTAAAGTTTGGAATCACTTACCTGACTAGGTGATGATACATATATTGTATCATCATATGATGATGATATTATATTGTATTATAGTATCAATATATGTACATATATTGTATGATGGATGATACATATCACTTACCTGCATAGGTGATGATACATTTGTTATTTGATACAGTAGTAACTTATTGTTTTAAATGACAAATACATTAAAAGCCCAAAGGTGGACCCAAAGAAATTGTTTCCTTTCTGGAAGCAATCTGTAGTTGTATATTGCATTCTAAAAGAGTCTGAAATCTGTTCATTCTGCATTGCTTTGATCCTCTGTGTGTGGAAAAATTTAATTTCCTTTACAAAAGAAAACAAGATGTATTTTTTAAGAAAGGTTAGTTGCATATAAAAAAAAACCTCAAATTCATTTTTGATATATAAGTAAGTGGCTGATATTCTAGATATTTGATCAGAAAAGGTTAAATTCCATGTTTTTTCTTACTGTTAGGGGAGTCTCAAACTCTTCTAGCTGCAGCTGCTGAGAGAGAACGGGCTGCTACAGAGGAACTTCTTGCTAATAAAATTCAGATGTCTTCTTCTGAATCTCAAAATAGTCTTTTAAGGCAAGAAAATACCCGTCTTCAGGCTCAGCTGGAAGTGGAGAGAAACAAATTGAAGAAAATGGAAAATGAGAACAGCAGGTGAGTTCATTTTTGGTTAACAGCATTTCTTTTTAATGTAGTGAAATGGAGTGTTGATATGACTGTGCAACGTGTTGGCACAATGTTACAAAAATATTTGAGGATACTTTGTTTCATTCTAAAGATTAAAGACTGTTACATTCATAACAATTTGTAGCCTTACAGCTGTGTTAGTTTTTAAAGCATCTGAATCTACAGGGAATAGAATGGAGAATACTTATTCATTAACTTTACCTCTTTCCTTCCTCTCTGTAGGTATGAGGTTGAGCTAGAAGGGCTCAAAGATGAGTATGCAAAAACCTTGGAAGATGCAAAGAAAGAAAAGGTATTGCCTAGTTCAGCTTTGATCTCTGTTATGCTTGAAATCTGAGCTAGCAGGAGATGAACAGTTTTTATTTCTCTTTGCAGGCACTGCTGGCTACTCAGTTAGAAATGGAGAAGATGAAGGTTGAACAGGAGAGGAAGAAGGCTGTTCTTGTCCAAGAAGCAGCAAAGGAGAAGGTGCCAAAACCCAACATTTATAAGTCTTACTGATATTGTCTTTATTTTAGGAGACATCTATAGCTGAAACTTTTAGTGCCTGGCAGTATCTTTCCAGTGAAATAGGTGATGTGTAAGACTCACTGAAATAAGTTTTGAGTAATAGTCTATTTAACCTGAGAAGAGGTAAAATATGGATTGTTGTCTCAGTCCTCTGTGTTCTTTGAGCACTCTTGGATCCTTTTTCTTCTGAAGCTACTTGTTTCCTCTGCTCAGACTACCAGCATTGCTTCCACTGAATGCCTGTTTTGTTTCAGTGTGTAATGTTCCACATGCTTTCCAGCTGAAGTCACAAGTCACAGAGCAATCCTCAATAGTCATTAAATTCATTACCACTAATTAGCAGTTAGTATTCAGTAAAACTATTTCTGTTGTTTGTTTGTTACTGTCTCCAGTCCTAAAATCTAAGTGCTTTCTCCTTCAGAGGTTAGCATGCTTGTAGATGCTGCCTGGAAAAAGGGGCCAGTCTGTTTTGAAGAGGTATCAGTAAATTATTAGCATGTGAAAAATCCTGGAATTTAATCTATACACTTGATTTAAAAAGAAGAAAAAGGCCTTTACATTAATTCTAAGAGATGTTCTTCTGGGTGTGAGATGTTCTTTCTGTGATACACTTGGATGTACAAAACTTCCTCTGAGTCTCTCTTGGCTACTTGAAAGAGAACCATTTTTTGGTGTAATTTGCAGCTTCTGTCTTCATTTCCTGAAAGGTCCAAGATCTTGAGGACAGGCTGTGTTACAGCACAGAAATTCTTTGCTGTTGAACTTTCATATGTCTTAGGTGTGGGGCAAGTAGAAAATCTATCACACAGTGTTCTATAGTTGTTGGTGAAAAAGGGAGGCTATTTATAGAATCTCTTTTAGCATGTTGTGAGTGGTTTTTCCTTTTCCAGCTGGTGATTTTGGATGTCTTTCTTTGTTTTTAAGGACCGAAAGCCATTCACAGTTGAGACTGTATCAAGCACACCATCAATGTCCCGCTCCAGTTCCATAAGTGGGGTGGACATGGCAGGTCTTCAGACCTCTTTCCTCTCACAGGTAGGATAGATCACCTATAATGGCTTTTTTCTTCTTGACAGACCACTTACTTTCCTCCTCAAGAACTTGTAGTGACATAGAAAATGACTCTTCAAGCGTGTATTGGCCTTAGACAAGGTAACATCCTGTGCAGAAACACCTAAAAATCTGCTTACAAAAATGTCTGTGACTGTAAAACATACAATTGATTTATTTTTACTTGCACTCCTGGTTTAGGGCACAGCCCTTGAAAACAAGCTTTAAGCATTTCAATGCTTGCCTAGCACAGTGTATTTTAAATCTTAAGTTATGCCATATTTAGGAGAGGGAAGATTCCAAAATGGCCATGTTTTTGTCTAATTTTCATCTTCTCTAATCTGTTTGTAGGATGATCCTCATGATCACTCATTTGGACCAATAACTACCAGTGGCAGCAATCTCTATGATGCAATAAGGATGGGATCAGGTTCAAGTGTAATTGAAAACCTTCAGTCACAGCTAAAACTAAGAGAAGGGGAGATTTCACATCTACAGGTATCTTTTCAGAAAGTTTGATGTGTGTTACAAGAACTCTGTGAACCAGCACAGCTGAGTAGGGATGAGCACAAGAAGGATTTGTTGATTCCTTTTTTGTTTTGGCAAGGACCTATCCAGAAAACCTATCTGTCTGAAAAGTAAAATATCCAGGACACTGAGATTTGAGGAGAAAGTGAGAGTGGATCTGAGATGTGCTGTTTCACAGTCTGCTTAAGAATAAACCTTAATTACTGTGTATTTTGATATGGCGTTTTATAAATACAGTGAATTTTTTCCTTCTCCTCCTTGTTATGTGTGTTTACCCTAGCTGGAAATTGGAAACCTGGAGAAAACTCGATCAATAATGGCAGAAGAGCTGGTTAAATTAACAAATCAAAATGATGAACTTGAAGAAAAAGTGAAGGAAATACCCAAATTACGCACACAGTTAAAGGTAACTGCATTTCTGGTGTAAATCCACAGTAAAATGTAGATAATTGTATTTCTTTAGGAGTAGACCTGTCAGTTTAGGAAGATACTCAAATCTGTCTCTAAGCATAAGTGACTGAAGAGCCTGGTTTTGATCTTTTTATTTTTTTTTTATTATTTTTATATATAGTAGAATCTAAAAGTGCCCACTCCATGGTTAGGGAGTCACTTCAAAACACAGTTGTTGGAAACATATGCTGTGCTAAACCAGGGAGAGACCATTTTTGTTTCTATCATTTAGGAAGTTGTCTGGAACTGGATTTTTTAGTAGAGGAAAAGTTTTGATAAAGAGCATGGGCTTATGAGGTTGATGCAGAAGCTGAATATAGAGATACATAAACAGAAATGGAAATATATGAATATATGTCCAGTAGAGATACATACATAGAAATAGGATAAACAATTGGATCCTAATGTTTAAGACTTTAAATATTTGAAAAGTTTTGGAATAATTTTTGAATACAGAATGTTCAGTTCTCTCATTTCCCAAGCTGGTCGTTCTTGTAATAAAACAGTGCAGTTTTCTAACTGTTTTTTAATACTTAAGCAACTGAACTTCAGGGTGCTTCAGGGTCCTCTGAAGCCAGCACTAATTCTTTTTATGATCTTTGGATTATCTTCCTTTTACATCTAGAATATAAATCCAGCTGTATTCAAAGCACAAAGTACTTTTGAAGTTTACTGAGTGCTTCACTGTGGTTACACTTTGGTGAGGTGGTGCTGCCCTCATTTCCCCTGGCAGTGTAAAACACTGCCCAGCAGCAGCTTGTTTGAAGCTGCCAGTGAGAACCAGTGAGATAACACTGTGTTAAAATCCTTGCAGGATTTGGATCAGAGGTACAACACCATTCTCCAGATGTATGGGGAGAAGGCAGAGGAGGCTGAGGAGCTCCGACTGGATCTGGAAGATGTGAAAAACATGTACAAGACTCAGATAGATGAACTTTTAAAACAAAGACAAAATTAATTCCTCGTGGAACTGTTAGCATTGTATGGTGACAGACTGTAAAGATAACTGTTTATGTAAATGCTGAATTTAAATGTCTTGTAAAAAAATCCTGTATTATAGAAAATGTGACTATATAATAGAGTTCATATGTTGACAGAAGAATCAATGCTTTAAGTGTCCTGTTCTGTCTGCAGTTAAATTATTTGTGCAATATTTAATTTTTTTTCTTCAGTCATCCCTTTATTTAAGTTTTTGCTAAATGGTGGGCCATTTTACTTAAGCAGCAGAATTTATGGTTGTTACCTTGGGAGACAGCACTGGAAGGCATGAGTAGTACTAAAGCAGCCCTTGATTCATAATCTTTGTAAACCTGTGAAAATCACTTTAGAAGTCTGTCTCAAGTGTTCAAATGAGTTTTTCTAAAATCTTATCAGGTAATTTTTAATAACTAAGTAGCAGAGATTTGCTGTCTGAAGCATACCTGGTGGATATTTTTATGACAGGAAAATCTTCAATTTGCTTACAACATCTGAACATGTCAGGGTGATTATTCTTAGACAAATCAGATTAGTCTGACTACTTAACACTAAGTCCTCTAAAGCAGAGTGTGAGACTCAGATGAGACTTCAAATTACAGCTTCATCTTGGATATTGCTTGTGTTCTCATGAGCAGTCTGGAGACAGCAGCTCTGCTTGTAATGATAAATGTGTTCAACTTTTAACACCAGAAATCTCAGCTGTTAAATATCTGTTCTAGATTTAGTAGCTAATTTTTAACAGTAGCTAGAACAGTTCAGAAGAATGCAGGAAACTGATTTTTTAAAAATAAATTGCTGCAGATCTCATGGTTCCTTTTATATAAGTAGCAAGGGTTAGACTTCTTGTAACACTGAACTGTGGCTTAATAATAGAGCAAGTCTCCAGTGGCTGCAGAGTATTTCTCATGCCATTCAAGGTATTGGTCAAACAGCACTCACATGACTTGGAGCTGAGCTGCATTTTTGGTAATGTCAGAGGAAATGTTTGAATTGGACCCTTGGGAATGCTGAGAAGGAGCTGTGTCTTCCTCTCTGCATTCCAGAGAGCAAATATTTTGCTGCATCCCAGAACCTACTCGTGTGAAATACTGGGCAGTTGGAATTCTTTGCTTATCACACCAGTGCCTCTGTTGGGAGAGGTTTTTTTTTTCCCAGACCAGTTGTAATTTGGGAACTCTTTCCCTGCTTGGGCATTTGGTGGCCTGACACACAAAGGATGTGAAGGATGAGGAGTTGCTTCTGCAGAAATGCCTCTTGGTAATATGATTTTACTGTGGGTGTTGAGGATTTATTCCTCACTGGGAGAACAGGATTTATTCCTCACTGAAGTTACACAAGCAAGGGAATGTTCATGGAAAATCCCAGTCTGATTTGAAATTCAGGCAGTTACTCTGTGAGGATTTCATTAAAACCATAGAGCCAGAACACCTAAATTTGTTGTAACTCCCCATCTGTTATAGAAGCTTCTAACTGCTTTAATAAAAATACTTTTTTCCCTTCCTTTTATTTTTTTTTTTTCATTGGGAGGTGGGAGGGAATTACCTCTTGTCTTCATTTCAGTTTTGGAAACCATGGTGGTACGATTTTCCTTCTAAAAACCTCAGAATTTAACACTTTGCCTTCATATTAAAGCATGGTTGGTTACTCTTAAGTTTCTGGAAAACCCCAGACCAATCAAACCTTATCAAAAATCAGTCCCTATTAAAACACTTGCTGGAATTTTACTGATTTAGAATTATGATGTACAAGGGTTAGTTGAGCCTTTTCTTAAGAAAACAACTCTTTGTGATGGTCAAAGATTAGAAATTCTGTTTTGTCTACTACAGTGAATCAATAACTTCCTGGTTTTCACCTTTTTTTTAAATTATCTCGGCAGACAAATGCAGCAAAGAAAAATAAATTATTTTATAGTCCTGAAGGACTGACAGTTCTGAATATGTCTTGGGCTATCTTGTTTACAAGAGCTTAGGTAAAAGGGAAATTATAACATGCAATCAGCATTAACTATTTTAGATGTAAAAACACAAAAGGTATTAGATTTTTAAATTTTACTAAAGTAGATGTAAATATTTGTATTGATTATTTTTGGATTATATATTCCCTTGTAGTGGAATCTTTAATATCACCTGAAAATCAGATGGCCTTCTGTGTCTTAATCATCAAAGCCTTAGAAAACAAAGTGGCTGTTGGAAGGTAACATAGACTTTAAAATATCCTGGTTTGCTCATCTTCGATCTAACTGTATGCTTGTTTTGAAAAAACATTAATGTCTGCTTGGCACACTTAATTCATTGCTCTTACTGAGATTGCCTAGGAGAGTAACGTGCAAAATGAAAGGCTTTAGGGTACAATTCTAGCACTCACTTTTGTCTAAGTTTATTATTTTAGAACATCCTTTTGAAAGCAACTAATTTCGCTTTCATTTTCACTGGATAAGCAAGTATGAAAAATGTTATTTAAAGGTTACTCAGTGTAGTGTTTGGAGGGAGCTGACTTGCTGATGGAAAGGCCTCTGTGGGTTTGGATGAGGAGTAGATTTCTCTGGTACTCACTTCCTTTAGGAGCTCAGGAGCCGATGTTCAAACTCCCATGGCAAATTCACATGAAAGAAGGGTTTGGTTTTTTTTTTTTCTCCTGCTACATGTTGTAATTTATGTGCTTACATTTTACTAAGGGCTATGATGATCCTTAATAAAAGGTGAAATGGTTATCACAGTGAAATTAAACCCCTTGGATTCTAGTTGTAAAATATGTATAAACTGTATAAAGCACGGGTCAGCATATAATAAAATTTTCCGCTAACAGTGTGCTCTGGTTCTCTTTGAGAAAAGACTTAAAAATAATTCTGGGGAGGGTGGGTGGATGGGTGTGAACCTAGTGCTGTGAAAGGAAAATATTACTTAAGGTAGAAGATACCAGATATAGTTGGAATACAGGTACAGATGGCAGTAGAAGTCTTGCGGTACCGTGGATATTTATGTACGAGGGGCTGGTTTATTTCTAAATGCACCGCAGCGATGGGGTTGTGGATAATGTGAAATTCAGACTTATTTCCTTTATTTAGGGAAGCGGTCTCCCTGCGGGGTCAGCGCCGCGTTCTCTCGCAGGTTTCCGGCTCGGGCTGAGCGTTTGTTCCTCCTTTCCCACCTGGGAACGAGGAGAGAGGAGGTCTGGGCTGTGCGGGAGGGTTCAAAGCTCTTCAGTGTTGGCGCCTGTGCCTCCCCCGGCGCTCGCCGCTGCGGGAATTGGGTCACACCGGAGGAGGCTGCGGGCAGGGGCAGGGGCGCTGCCGTGTCAGGGACAGCAGGGAGGCACCGCTGAGCCTCTGCCCGTGCCCGCGGCCGGCCCCGGCCCCGCTGCTGCTTTCCTGGCCTGGGGGGGACGCCTGCAACAATGGGGTGCCGGAGCCTGCGCTTCCTGCCGGGCCGCGGCAGGAAAAGGCCCTTTTCCTCCGCATCCTGCGCTCGCCGCTCCCGGGCCCGCAGCGCTTAATTTCCGGCAGCAGAAGGAAGACGCGGCTGCCTCGCCGCTGCTCCCCGCGGGCAGGTGCCCTCGCTGCGGGCCCCACCTGAGCCGAGCCGCCCGAGCCCGACCCGCGCCCGGCGCTGCGCCTCCGCCCCGGCCCGGCGGCTCCTCCTTCCCTGCCTGCCTTCCCTCCCTGCCTCCTTCCCTCCCTGCCTTCCTTCCCTGCCTGCCTTCCCTCCCTGCCTCCTTCCCTGCCTGCCTTCCCTCCCTGCCTCCTCGCCCGGCTCCCGCCGCCCCGGGCGGGGCGGTCCCGGCGGTGCCGCCCGCTCCTCCCTCGCACCCGCACGGAGCCCGGCGGGGCCGCGCCGAGCGCTGCCCCCGGACATGAGGATTGAGGCCGGCGGCGAGCGCCCAACAGGAGCAGCGGCCGGTCCCGTGGGCCGCGGGGCTCCTCGGGGCCGGCGGGGCTGAGACACGCGGTGAGATACGCGGTGAGATACGCGGTGAAACACGCGGTGCGATACGCGGTGATACGCGGTGAGAGGCGATGCTGTGCCGGGGCGGGGCGGCCGTGGCGGGTCCAGCGCGGGTGTGACAAGCGTGGGTCAGGCGCCAGGTCCGAGCGGGCCGGGTCTGGGTCCGGTTCTGGGTCTATCACGGAGCCCAGCACGGCCTGGCTCGGGAGGCCGGGCACTTCCCCAGGTGACAGCGCCCAGGGGTGGGCAAGGGCCGCGTGTTTTGAGGCCACGGCCGGGTTTGTGATGGAAGAGGGGATCCGTGTGAAATAGCCCGTGCCCCGGCTGTGTGCGGGGACAGGGAACCGAGAGCCGGGTTAGCGCAGTGCCCGGGCTGGGCCAGCTGCTCTCCTTGCTGGGAACGTGTCCCTAGAGCAGGACAGTGCCCCTAGGAGCAGGATACTGAGGAAATCTCCTTTTTCAGGACATACCTAACTCCACCTTCCTCCCCCGCTCTAGGTTTCTGTACCTGGGAAAGCTGAAGCGGTTCCTCTCAAACCAAACAGGTAAAACTACTTGTATCGTAGGAATTTTGCTAAAGGCTTCAGTTGAAAGCAAGCATGCAAATTTTAGCAAATTATAACGCCAAAAAAGGTGGAGTTTAGATATAGGCCATACATTTCTTTTCCTCAGGAAGTTTAATGGTTCAAAGCAGGGGTGTTAGATGAGAAGGTTGTATTAGCAGGAAGGAATGCAGTCAGCTTTAGGGTATAGAGATGTGTGGGCCTGTGTGTGTGTACATGTGTATATATATAAATACACTTCTATTACATATAAAATTATATATAGAATATAGTCAGTAGTCAAGTTTCTTTAACATGATGTTAAGCACTAAAAGCAGGCATCGTGTAAGACTTAGCTGTGGCCCTCTATTTGTGTCTGCCTATTTTTCCCTCAGCCAATTATTAGTTCAAAATGGAGAATGTGTTTTTTTTCATACTTATTTTAAAACTAAAAATCCTTCTTTTCTCACCCCTCCCCCCAGCTCTTGTACTTTTTTTCCCTTCTCACTGGATATTACATGCTCTATACTTGGTTTCCACACTGAACTCTCAGGATCCCTTGGCATTTAGCTAAAGTAAACACACCCATTTTAGCTTGACTGGGAGTTTGTAGTGCATAATAACACTCAATGACTAATGATTCAAAGATAATCCTGAGGTTGTGCAGTCTGGCCTCTCAGTGAAAGTTTGGTCTTCACAGGAAAAAGAAACCACCCCAGAAATACAAGTACAAATTCTTCGACTGTATGTCTGACTCTGACTGAATTTTGTCCTGTGTTCTTGAAATGCTGCAGATGCGTTAATTTCTTTTTGTTTTCTATTTTATTTTAAAAGTACAGAACTCACAGGTTGCCATGTTTATGTTGCTTGTGTTTGGATTGCTACTGCAAGAAATCCTGGCTAATTCCCAAGCTGAAAATCCTACTGAATTCCCAAACATTCAGGAAGAGCCATTCTACAACTACAAAGCCATCAACTTGCCAGATGAGCACATCCCCTACTTTCTGCACAATAACCAGCATGTTGCTGACATCTGTAAGCAGGATCCTCTTTGCCCATATAAAGTAAGTTTCCTTTTTTCTGTTTGTTTGTTCAAATGTCCTGTTGGGGTGATTTGTTGCAGCAGTTAAAGATGGTGGTTAATTGGCCTCCTTGCCAATTAGTCAGGGAAAGGATTTGTCTTAGAACTTATAAAAGACAAGAGTAACATTGATGTGCATGTGTGACCACTTTGGAGCCTCTGCTGTGCATGAGGAATCTGGGTGTTGTTTCTCAAACTCTGTTTGAAAACAGACCAAACCAAAAGCCTTTTATGCAAGATTTATGAGCAAGATGTCATTTAAAAGCTAACTTACTTAAGTCATTTCCCATTTTCCTGTTGCAAAACCTGATTCAGTCATTCTGTGTTGCAGAAACACTTGAAGAAACTAAAATCCTGCTGGGGTTATGAGAAATCTTGCAGATCAGAGAACAGGTTCAGTTACCCAGTGTGTGATTATGTTGAAACTGGGTGGTAAGTTTAATTTTAAGTGTCTACTGTACACTATGGTAAAAAAATAGTGTAGTGCTCACTTTGATATAGCAGTGAAGCAAGCATTATTGTAATATTTAGAATTTAAAGTGTGATTTTTTGTGGACACCTGTATATATATATATATATATATGTATATATATATATATATATAATGTGTGTATTTATGCATAATGAGCCTTTCAACACGATTAAAAAAATTAAACTTTTTAAGGAAGAAAATACTGCTAGAAATGCTTCCTCCCAGAATGTTTTCATTATTCTGATTTAGCCTTGAATTCAGAGTCCTAAAATAGCTGTATTTCCTTTCTTAGCTTTAAAAACAGAGGAAAAAATGTAGAAAAAAATATGTAGCCTTTTAGGGGAGAATAGCTTTAAATTAAATTGTCATTGATGTTTTCACTTACATGCAGCTGATAAGTGCTTCCTGTTTTGGCATCTTAAATGCCAATAAAATAACTGGCTGGTTCTTCTGTTCCACTTTCAGTGGAAAAATGTGATCTGTTGAAGTTATTACTAGAATTGAGCAACAGAACCTTGATTTGTTTCCTCTTTCCTTCACACACCAGGGCAAGTGACATTGAGACAGCCCAGCAGATATTCTGGAAACAAGCAGACTTTGGGTATGTTCAAGAGAGGCTCAGTGAAGTGAAAACCCATTGCAAGCCTGCAGCAACAGTAGGTATTTCTGACAGATCTGATGCTTTGCACTTGTTTTTAAAAGTAATTTTTGCTGTTGACAGGATTCTACTTGTTCTTAACAGGGGGATTCATCTCTGACCTGCTCCCAGTACCTTCAGCATTGCAGAGCAACAAACCTGTACATTGATTTACGAGCTGTGAAGAGAAACCACGACAGGTCTCTGATTTGCCTGGGTTATAGCAGAAATGGGATGGCAGGGAAAAGGATTTGAGAATTGATTTAACAAAGCTGGGTTGCTTGTTGCTAGGGGTTTTACTGTTTTTACTTTTTCCTGCCTGCAGTTTCACTGCTGATCAGAGGCTTGCTGCTGAAGCCCTGTAAAGGTTTGCCCCTCTTCTTTGCTGGCTGCTGCTGCTGGTGTAAAAAGCCAAGTTCTCACTTTTATGGAAACTGGATGAAAAAACCCTACCAGTGGTGCTGGTGTGACCCTCTGACTTGTCTTTGAAGTCAGTGTCTTGGTCTGGTTCACGAGTGAGACTGACATTACCCTTCAGAATGGGTTTTGTCATCATCACAGCCTGTCCTGAAAGCTAATTTAGACAGTGCTTTTAGCTGGCAACTTGTTTTCAGGAAATTTGTTCTTACATCTCACTCCTCATGTGTCATATAAAATCCTTGGGTAGCAGAGTGGGTTGTGAAATCTGAATTTCAGTAAGAAATTGTTAGAAACACAAGAACTCCAATCAGTGATGGTCCTGTGAATCATCACTGTCATGAAACAAAATTTGATTAAATTGCTCATGTGGGTATGTGTAAATAATTCTTACTAACATTCTGGGTGTTATTAAGTGCTGCTTTCTGAGATGATGCCTACACCTTCAAGGACACCACTATGGTTATGTGGGGGTTGTGAGAAATTCTTGATTTACACTGAGGAAAATACTTAAATTTTAAATATGTGTGAAGTGCCTTGCTGAACTGAGACTAAGCAGCACTGGCTTGAGTGGGTAACTGAGATTGCAGTTGCACAAAAGCTGACAGACTTTTTCTAATTTGCGTTAGATTCAAAGAAGACTTTTTCCAGAAGGGAGAAATTGGTGGTCATTGTACCCTCGATGTTCAAGCATTTTTGGCTGAAGGTCAACGCAAGAGCCCTCTGCAGTCTTGGTAAGAATCTCTTCTCAAGGCTGCTTCCAAGCTCACTTGCTAATTATTTTTTATTTTTGTCATTGGCATTACCAGCTGTGTGTAGGGGATTTCATACTGAGGAAAGACCTGCTCCTTTTGGGGTCAGTTTGAAAGTTGATATTGGTAACCTCTGGTAATTCCACCTCTGCAGCAAGTCTGAGCCACACTGTGTGTAATTGTGTCCTGCCTCATTTGCAGCAGCAAAACATGTGAAAACACCTTGCAATTGGAAGTTGTAACCTGTTGTAAGTTGTAACCTCCAGGTGTTTTCTGGGCAAGGTGCTGGTGCTGTGCCTGGTCTGGGTGTGGAAGGGGTCACTGTTTTCTGGTGAGGTTCCCACAGCCCTTGGTGAGGATGATGTGGGTGTGTGTGGGGTTCCCAGGGAGCCTGGCTGGGAATGTGAGGTGGGCTGAGTCCACAGGCTGAGTAGGAAGTGCAGAGCATCACAGTGTGCATGTTAGCACTTCAAAGCTGCCTTGCCAGTTAATTGATGAAGGAACTGCAGCCATTAAGGTGCATATAATAATTCATTCTTATGCTTTGCTTGTATTTTCTTTTTCTTCCCCCCATTTTTCATTGATGTTTAATTTGAGTCAAGAACTGCTGCAGAGGAGGAAGACTTTTCTCCTCTACCTGCTATTGTCATCACAGCTGCTCATCCTTGTTTAGATGCAGGAACAATAAATACTGCCTCTACATTCATTATTCCAACCAAAGCATGGAAATCTCACTTAAGTGTCTCTGGCAAGGCAGATCAAGTCGGGTGAAGCCACAAATCCAGGTTCTGAGGCTCTTTGTTACATCCCTGCTGCCTTGATTTGGAGATCAAAGGTGCTGCTCACTCTCGAGATCAAAGGCAGTGTTTAACCTCTAGAAGCCCTGAAGAACATTCCATTATAATTTCAAATCATTTTAATTGTCAGACTCCATCAGTTTTCAGCAGTCCTGTTAACTGAAATGGACTGGAAGGACAGGGGCTAAATCTGAGACATAAGGGAGTACATTTGTTTAAGTGTGTTGATGTCAAAGCATATTCTGTGTGATTGAATCTTTCTAGGTTTGCAGAGCTCCAGACATTCACTGCATTAGACTTCAGGCCTCTAGAAGATGGGAAGTGTGACATTGTTATTGAAAAGCCAACATATTTCATGAAATTAGATGCAGGTAATTGATATCTTTAGTTTATTTTTTTTTTGTTTCTTTCTCCTCTGTTTCATGGACATTTTTGTGCACCAAGAACGAACAAGAGAGGACCTGAGGGATGGCTTGGGCTGTGGCTGGTGTGAAAGTGCAAGTTTGTCCTGTGGTTCCATGGACAGAGCTTCCCCCAGCCCCACTAAAGCAGAACCAGAGTTGTCCTAAGGCCACTTCTCATGTTTCCCTGTGCCTGACTGGTCTGTGTTAAAGCAGGAGATCCTTTCACATCCTTCAGAAAGCAGCTGCAGACTCTAAAGACAAACAGCACATGAAACTCATCTTATTCTTTCTTTCGGCCACTCTTCTAACTCTGTTTTCTTTAAAAAAACATGTTTTACCTCATATTTCTTTCTTTGATTCCTTTCTTTTAGATGTTCTTTTTTAGGGTGTATTAGGAGGATTCAAGCAGGGGAAGCTAATATGAAATGCAGGATGCTAACCTGCATAAGCCAATAAAAGTGGAGTGAGTAATGCAGTGTTTTGCTAACAATTCTTTCTTTTTCAGGTGTTAATATGTACCATCACTTCTGTGATTTTGTCAATCTTTACATTACCCAGCATATCAATAATTCCTTCAGTACTGATGTCAACATAGTCATGTGGGACACTGTAA
Organism: Agelaius tricolor; assembly: GCF_023055355.1. Lineage (NCBI taxonomy): Eukaryota > Metazoa > Chordata > Aves > Passeriformes > Icteridae > Agelaius > Agelaius tricolor. The sequence continues at coordinate 4,951,767 of NW_027269274.1, forward strand.
GTCTGCTCAGCTTTTAACATATTTCTGATGGGCTGTATTTCTGCTTTATAGAGGCTCTGAAGGGTTTGGTAGCCAGTCCTCAGCTCTCTTGTGGCCACAGCCATGTGGAACTGATAAATATCTGGATCTTTTTAATGCAGGTGCATGAGCAATGGTTAGAGAACAGATTTTCTATAATAAACCATGTGCTGTTGGAATGCTCAGCTTTGCTAGCACATAGTTATGCCCTTTTTTTGGCGTGGCCTCAAAAATAACCTGATCAGTATTTCTGATCTGTAGCATTTGAAGTTTTAACTGGTTTTTGTAGGTTTTTTTTCTCCTGGAATATTGAAGTAGATTTGCTCAACTGTTTGTTCTATATTTAAAAAGAAATGCAGTCTTGTGTGTTTGTAAATCAGTGATGTGCAGCCTCTAGCAAAGAAAACAACTAAATGAAATCCTTATATATATTAAAAGAGAGTTTAATATTTAATTTCTTTAAGTAGCCCTCTTAGCAGTTACTTCCCTCAGTCACCTCTCACACTGCCATGAAAACACAAAACAAGTGTTTAAGTGGGGCTGTTTCTGCAATGCTGCTGAGTTGAAATCACTACTATGTTTGAGTAATATTACTTTTATTGGACAGTATTTAAGTTATGTAGGAAGGTATTAAACTAAACAAAAAAAAGGGGGAATTTGTAATATGCCAGATAAAGTGCATAATTAGGTCCAGAAATAACAGTTCTTGAATATGTCACTGTCCCACACCTGTTTTGTGATCATAAATTGTTGAGTTTTCTCTCTGAGCATTTAGTGCTAGGACAACTAAACTTCAATAGAGCACTCCAAATATCCCCTGCTTGCTGTTTTATGAGAAACCTGTTTGGCTGGGAGAAACTGGTTTTTTTTTCTAATTCTATTGTATTTTAAAGCTAAAATCGGTGCCATCTCTCAGATGAGTGAGCTCTCTAGGTGTTGCACAGGACCTGTTAAGCCAGCTCTGGTGGCTTTCTGAAAAGATCAGGTGTCAGACAGCATTGCAAATTACTTTGAAAAGCAGCTCTTTGTCTTATATCTGCAGAATCAAATAACTCTTTCAGATGTACCATTCAAAGCAATGCCACACTGTTATCAACTTAAATGAGCATCACCTGCTCAGGCAGCTGGAGTTCATTGCTATGTAAAACCAGGTGATGGCACCAGTCAACTGCTGATGAACTGTCTGTGCTCATCAAAAGGTGGACTTGAGCTTATTATTCATTCTCTCTTTTTTTTTTTACTTGATGTAATTAGGTTTGGCCATACTTCCTACCTACTGTTCTTATTAAAGAGCAATGCCCTTAGATGTAGGTTAAACAAAGCAGAAAATGAGTAGGAATTCCAGTGGGTGTTGGTGTGCAGATCACTGTGAATGCAGGGAAGAAATGTTTATAAAGCACTTTTAAGGAGAGCAGAGAGGGTTAGGAAGTGGTGCTTTCATCAGTTCTCCACTTCTAATCTGGGAGAGCAGTTCTTGTAATACATGGCCAGAAGGGAGTCTGGATTGTAAAATTTATTAATACCTAATGGCAGAGCACGAGGAAAGCCTCTTGAACCAAAGGAAATCTGGTGCCCTTTAGATTATTTTACATCTCACCAGATATCTCTTCTCTCCTGCTATCACTTGTAGTCCTATTTTCAAATTTCTTATTTAGAATGCCCCCACTTTCCAAGCAGCCTGAGCTGGCCCCAGAGTTGAAGCTTTAGTGAGAATCTGCCCCAGGGCCACTGCGGGCACATTTAATTGCATGGCAAGAGCCAGAGGTGGTGACTCAGCCCTGGGATGAGCAGGAAAGGTGACAGATGCAAGGCAGGAGCCCCTGCTGATGGCTCTTGAAAAGTTCCCCACAGAATGAAAGTTTTTTACTGCTCTGTACAGAAACCCCCAGGTGTTTCTTCCATCAAATGAGATCGTTGCCTTCAGTTTGTGATACAGGTGCCATATGCAAGTGACAATCCCAAAACAGGCAAATGCAAAACAAGCTTGTTGTGACTTGTTACCTCAAACTTCAGGGCTGCACTTGAATTCCCAGGTGGTTTTTGGTTTTTTTTTAAATCTCAGGAGTTGAGATTCAGGCCTCTCATCACCCCTGTGTGTTTGTGATACTTCAAATTTAACTTGTGTTCTGTTGGCTCTGGGAAAAGTAATTCTCACTCCTAACTCAGAAATTATAATCTGCTGAAGCAATTGTCTAGTTTGCTAATTTGGATAAGTTTTTATTAAAAATTAACCACCTGAGAGGTAATTTGAGTTACCTGCCAGTGCAAACACAGAGTTTGGTGCTGTGTAATGTCTGTGTTCTGCACTAGGCTGCCTTGGGTCCTGTGGTGATGTTGCACATATTAACTGTATTAAAACTCATATACAGGACCTGTAAATCATGAAGAGAAATTCTAATATGCATTTTTGTAATTGTTGTGCCCTTGTTTTTTTTTGCTTTCCTCCTAGAGTTCATATGGCTATGGTGACCTGTTCAGTGAGACATGGAAGGCATTTACTGACTATGAAATAATTCACTTGAAAACTTTTGACTCTAAAAGGGTATGGAATTCTATATTTTCTTTTAATTCGTGGTCACTAGGGAGCAAATATGACAACTTCTCAAGCTTCTTGCAGTAATGGGTGCTCCAGAGGAAAGCATTAATACTTTTCCATTCACGTTTAATTTGTGTAATATGAGTATTCTACCTTAGAAACAAGAGACAGAAGTGTAACCTGATTCTGTGATGTGTCTATCCTTTCTATAGATGGACCTAACTTTTGTGTCCTCAGAGGTGGTATTTATGAATGGGTTTGGCTTCTGCAGGACACCCAACTGAAGTTAAGGATTTTCAAATGATTTTTCTGAGGTGTTTCTTTCCCCTTGTAACTCTTGGCATTCCTGCTGCTTATCATTAAAAAAAAAAAAAAAAACCCACCAAAAAATGCATCTATCCAGAGCTAATTTCAGCCTCCTCAATCTATTCTAAACTCCCTAACTGGTTTCCTTCTCTTCAGTCCATGTTTCTTCTGCCTGGAGGCGTTTCCATCACCCCTTCCCACACTTGCACGTCCGGAAGGAGAGCTCCTTTGGGATCTTTGTTCTGTTCCTTGGCACAGCCCAGGCAGCTGGGCTGTCCTTGGCAGGAGCAGTAATTGCTGCTCGTTAGGAGCAGGGCAGGCAGTGAATGGGCTGGGGAGGAGCAGTTGGGGGTAACTCCTCGTGGTCCCCTTCCAGGTGTGCTTTAAAGAAGCCGTGTTCTCTCTGCTGCCTCGGATGCGGTACGGATTGTTCTATAACACCCCTCTGGTGAGTGCCTTTATCCTCCCATTCCCACCTGGAGGGCAGCATCTGGGCTGGGGAATCCCTCCAATATAGTGAAATACACTGCACTGAAGGTTCCAGCTCCAAACAGGAATGATCTTCCCTAAAGATTGGGAATTTAAAGTTATTCCAGCTGGTTGTGTGCAGCCTCCTATGTCACAGCTCAGGAGGTGAAAATTATTCCCCTTTAATGGGTGGGCACTGTGAACTGACTGGTATTTTTGCAGAGCACAAGAGCTTAAACACAGTCAGGCTTCCCTGAGGGCATTAGCTCACACACTCAGGCTCTAGCACTAGTTATATTTCCTTCTAAATGAAAGTGCCACTTGTGATGCAGTGAATAGCACAGTGCATGACACTGGGCTTTTGTTCCACAAGAATGTTAAAAACCTGATCACAAAGCTCAGTTTTCTGAGTGAAATAACTCTGTATATTAACAGTTCCTTTTTTAATTTCAGATCTCCGGCTGCCACGGCACGGGGCTGTTCAGAGCCTTTTCTCAGCATGTGCTACACAGATTAAATATCACCCAGGAAGGACCCAAGGTGTGATAACTGCATAAAGCAGCTGCAGTATGGAGCTGGTGGCTCTTGCCAGGGAACAGCAGTGGCAAACTGAGCCCAGTGGGGAATGGGGGTGTACCTGTGTACTTTTTGTCCTTTCCTGTGGTGTTTAGGGCTTGGGTTTTCCCAGTAAAGGCCTTCAGAGAACATTTGTGTATGTTTGTGGAAGTTGTCCTTATGTCTTATTCCTGTAGGACAGACTTTAGAGCATTCTCCTTCCAACCTTAGGGTCTCATCCCTGCGTCCATCCTCTGTGCTGGAGGCCTTTGTGTCCTTCCTGGTTAAATCAGACACGAGTTCCATGGAGCAGCAGTGGGAATCCCACAGAGCAGAGCAGAGCTTGCCCTTTATCATCCCCCTTGGATACTGCTGAGCTGGGATCAGAGCTGGAAACAGAGGAACCTGCTCCTTCCATGCTTGCCCAGCACCATCTGGCTGCTCTGGGCTTCTCTGCTGCTCACACTGAGGGTTTCTGCATGTTGCCTTGGTGGCCAGGGCAGCTCTGGGCTGGTTGAAGAGTCTGCTGGAGAGAGGCCCACAAATTATTGCTGAGGGGCACATTCAGAGCTCTGCACAGGCATTTAGTTATGCTTCTCCTGCTGACACTAATGGGAGCCATGCAGTTAAATCTCTTTATTTCACTTGGAGCGCTCACCCCTGTGAGTCCAATTAATTAAAAGAGGTAAAAGGAGGAGCTGTTATAGAAGTAAAATATTTTTTTTCCCAAGGAACTTGTGCACAAGCCATCCAGAAAGCTGCTTTCCTGCTTTCAAAAACTGCCAGATAATGTGTAATACAAAGGCTCTTTTGTACTGAATAAAAGAAATCTTTCAGAAAATATTTAGTTCTTGGTTAATAATCCAAATTTCACAAAGTTTTTGGTGCTTTGAATCTGTCAGAAAATACAAATGTGCATTTTAAGGTGGTTACACCATCTATTTATTACATGTGGAAGGAACATATTTAGTTGCTCAAATAATTGCCAGAAGTAATAATGGAAGAGTTTGGGATTGTTTTTCTTGTGAGGGCTGCCTCTTAGCTAATACACTGCTGCTTCTTTCTTTTTAGGATGGGAAAATTCGAGTCACCATCCTCGCCCGCAGCACAGATTACCGGAAAATATTAAACCAGAATGAGGTGTGGTCCTTTGTGTCTTTAAAAATATTTAGTAGAAGTTAAATTTCGCTTATTGGGTTGATTTTTTTTTTTTCAGGTACAGCCAAGACATCTATTTTCTGGCAAATCTTGGACAAATATGTCCAATGTTTATATTAATTTGTTCTGAAATGTCTTCTAGGCAGTCTCCATTTCTGTACCCCAGACACTGAACCTTGCTGCCCTTTCTAAATATCCAGTGGAAGACTACAAATATAATACTAAAAGTATTTCCTCTGAGCAAACAGACACTGCAGATCTTCTGATAAAATGAAATTATTTCACTTTCAAATTATTCCTTTTATTTATAGCATGTCCAGTGTTGAAGTCTATCCCTTTGTAATGCCTACAGATTGAAAAGCACAAGCCCTTGTTTGTGCACTCAGAACACAATGAATTTTCATATTGATTTATGTTTTTGAATCATGCAACTTCATGGACTTGTGTAAAAGCTTCTTTCATGGTAAAATGATATTATTTAATGCTTTAATACCTGCTTTCATTCTTTACTGTTAGAGCCTGACAAAAATGAACTGGGATTATCATCCCCACCTTTTGTAGGGAGAAGCTGAGGCTGGTGTGATGCGGCAGCTCAGTGGCAGAGCAGACAGAGCCAAAGATTTGTGCTTTTTCTGCTGGGCTGTCCTCAGCTGATGCCTCCACTGCTGCACAGAGTTTGTGTTCTGGTAAAATGGCAAAGGCAGAAGTTGGTTTTATCTTCACCAGGTCAGGAGTGCAAGGGAGCAATTAACTGAGGGAGGACACCAAATCCTTGTCTTTTTATTATTCTCCCCAGCTTGTGAATGCTTTGAAAACAGTGTCAACGCTGGAGGTCAAGGTGGTGGACTACAAGTACAAGTGAGTTGGTGCAGGAGGCTGGTGTGAGCTCCTGCTGCCTGGGGCTGCTGCCAGCTGTGTCTGTCCCAGGGCCAACCTGGCAAAATCCCAGCACTGGGAAGGAGCAGTGCTGGGGAGGTGGTGGAGCACACCCATTCCATGATGCACTGGTTAGGGGCAGTAGGCTCAGGTTAAAGCTGAATGAGCAATGAACAAGGCTGGAAATCCCTTTTGTGCCCTCTCCCAAGGCCAGCTGTGTTCCCATCACCTTTTTGCATTTTGCTCTGCAATAACCGTGCTAAAAGAGGTTTCTCTTCTATGATGTCGGTGTCTTATTTAATATGAGCCTTAGCTTGGTAATCAGTAATAACTCTGATTATTTGCTGCTCTGGTGGCCCCTGAAGACACCACCTGAGGTCAGTTTGTGGTGCCAGGTGTAGCAGGCACTGTGCCAGGAAGAAATGGACTGAAGAAGCTCCCAAACAATGAATGCCTGTCCCAAATGGCAGCAGCTCCACCTGGAGCTGTCCCAAATGATGCAGGAAGAGTGAGAAACAAGCAGCACTGAGACATTCTGACCAAGCAGAGACAGTGGGAGGATGTTTATTTGTGTATTTTACATTACACTGAGTGCAGTTCAGAAACAGGTCTTTTATGCTGGGTTTTTAGGTTTTGTTTGGGGTATTTTGTTCTTAGTTTTTGGGGTTTTTTAAAGTGATGCATTTTTTTAAAGGCAAGTAAAAAGAAAAACTCTTAAACTTACAAAAACTTTAGGTTGACCAAAGTATTTTTGAAACAAATTCTTGTGAAGTTTTGAAACCTGCCTGCATTTCTTTTACTTCCATGCTGAGTTACTGCTGGCTGCAGCATTTGTGATCCTTAGCATTGCTCCTTGCAAAATCAGTTCTCTCTTCCAGTATTCCCTTCAGCCACTTTTGTGCTTTCCCCATGTTCTACTGGGGTGGTGGGGTGGATAGAGCTGCCACATCACCTTTTTTTTTTTTTTTAACCACTTTTGTTGTGTTGTCTGCAGGGAGCTTGAATTTTCAGAGCAATTGAGAATTACCCACAACTCTGATATTTTCATTGGGATACATGGAGCTGGCCTGACCCACCTGCTCTTTCTGCCAGACTGGGCTGTTGTCTTTGAGCTGTAAGTCTGTTTGTCTGTCCTTCCCCTTCTCTTGCACACACAGCTGCTCCTGTTTGTTGCTGTGTGTTAATGAAGCCTCTCCCTTCCTGGTATTTGACCATCAATGTTTGTCTTGAGGCCTTGTGTAGATTTCATATTTGGCAGCCCCTTCTCCTGGGGATCAAAACAGAGAAAGCTTTCATTATAAAATGCAGTGTAATTATATCATACAGGCTTAGCCTGTGATTTCTTCATCTTCCATGGTACAAATACAATGGGGAAATGGCAAACAGTGAGAAAACCTCATTGCTCAGTCTGAGATCTAAGGATGTTTTAGTGATCCAGGTGAGCTGGTTATGTGCATGTCCAGGGCTATTATTGATATGAATTGATTATGTGCTGGCACCCCCCTGGGGGTTTTCATATCCTCCTTTTTCTGCTCAGGACCTCAGCACCAGCTTGCTGGCCAAGGTCAGTTCTGTATTGTTGTGTTTTGCCTACATTTCTCTTGTAGCTTCCTTTTAAACCATGTTCTATCACAAAGTAGGGGTGTCAGCAGACACTCCAATCTACAGAACAAAGCAGAAATCCAGAATGCTTCTTAGAAGGGCTCTGAATTCTCCATCCTGGGAAATTCTGCTGTGGGAAGGCTGCAGAACTGGTGTTTTGCAGCATAGGCTTGGCTCAAGAATGCTTTGTCCAGTCTCCAAAGAAGTTCAGAAACTCAGGGGTTGTTTTTCACATGTCCAAGAGCTGCTGCAGCTGGACAGGGACATGTCTGACCTGCAGATGTGCCTCAAGCTGCCTCCAAGGCCACATCTGGAGAGCAGAAACAGCCCTTGCTGTTGTTTCTGAATTTGTCCATGGTTTTGGTGCCTTACAGCTGGACAAGAGACATTTCAGTTTTTTCCTGTTTCACCCTGGTAACCTCAGCCTAACCTCTGTGGGTAAATGTGTTTTTTCTGCCTGTCCCTAGATACAATTGTGAAGATGAACGTTGTTACCTGGATTTGGCAAGGCTGAGGGGCATTCATTACATCACCTGGAGGAAAAGGAATAAAGTATTCCCTCAAGATCAGGTAATGGTGGCCACACTGCAAGGGTGGGGTGCTGGAACTGAAGGACTTCACAGTTACCCTGCTTTACCAACCTATGTTCTGGTGTTTGAAATATGATATTCATTCTTTAGGCCAAATTAACTTCCCTGTTAAGATTAAGAAATCATTTGATATTAATGGTTGAGGGAAGAAGAGAAATGAAATTAATTGGCCATGAACCATTCATAGCATGGCTGTTATGCAGTTCCTTTGCTGGTTCTTTTGCCTCAGAGCAGATCAGTGGATCAGAAATAATAAATTAAAATGGCAGATCCTCAATTTTTTCCTTGCTTCTTTGAATGGAAGATGTATTGATCTTTTCTGTCTAAAAGTTCTTATCTTGTTTTTCTAGGGACACCACCCAACACTGGGAGAACATCCAAAATTTACAAACTACTCCTTTGATGTGGAAGAATTTATGTATTTGGTGCTTCTGGCTGCAAATCATGTTTCACAGCATTCAAAGTGGCCATTTAGGGTAAAACATGATGAATTCTAAATTAGACTTCTGACTGAAATACTGTTTTTGATTAATCACAGAATGGCCTGGGTTGGAAGGGATTTTAAAGCCCATCTCATCCCACCCCCTGCCATGGCAGGGACACCTCCCACTGTCCCAGGCTGCTCCCAGCCCTGTCCAGCCTTGGGCATTTCCAGGGATCCAGGGGCAGCCACAGCTGCTCTGGGCACCTGTGCCAGGGCCTCACCACCCTCACATCAAAGAATTTATCCCTTGTATCCAATTTCAACCCACTCCCTGTCAGTGTGAAGCCATTCCCCCCTGTCCTGTCACTATATGCCCATAAAAAAATAAATTTCCCCCCTGTGAGGGAAATAACCCATTGTTCATTTGTCAGACAACTTCTTAGCACCATACCTCTACTTTATAATTCCTTTCTAATCTGGGAGGTTTTGATATGTAAAAACTATTTTTCAGACTATTTCTGGTTTTTTTTTGCACTGTATTTCTACGTTCCAGATTCTGAAATGCTCTTTATACAAAGACATGTCCACCCATTTCATGTAAGGTTTTCTGGGGTAGGTTTTCAGCAGACACTGCAAGCTTCTGCTTTAAATTTAGAAACATTTTCACATTAGAAAGCACAGTCTTATGACTTTGCATTTAAATATAAACTTTGACTCTTGTCCCTGTAGTTATAAATGCTTCAATACAAGAGGTCTGTACAGTAGGTTCAGTCAGTTTTCTGTCTCAGAGCAGGTAAATACTTTCTTAAGTGAGTACTTAAAATTTCAGGTGATCTGGATATTTCCTACTTTTTCACAAAAACCAGCACTCTGCATTGGAAAACTTGAGCAAATTGGAATAAAACTTGATTTTTTTGAGGATTCTAAAGGGAATGGCTTTCTAGTTTTTTTAAGGATAAATGATAAAATGTGTAGAGTCTCTTTCAGCTGCAGCTGAAAGGAGAGGAACTGATGAGGAACCTTGTTCTTGGAGTTACTAAAAGCCTAATTTTTAATATTCTTGTTTCCTCAAAATGTTGAAGAGTTAATCCAGAAAACTTTTAAATGAAATCTTTCCAAAGCCAGTAGCACAGTTCACTGTTTTCAGTGAAGGGAATATTAAACCAAAGCTGAGTTCTTTTTGAAATTCCCCCTGAAGCTGGGATGTTCTAGAGGGCAAAATAAAGGTAGTATTTCTTTTATCTTAAGTGGGGCCAGAAGGATGTGTGGAAGAATCAAGTTCAGTGAGATAAAACCCTAGAGTTCTGTGTTAAATTATGGATTTTTGGGGAATGTATCCCCACACTGGACTTGCAGTTCAGCCACACAGTTCAGGTGGCTCGAGGCAGGCACACATTTGTGTGGAAAAGCAGGAGAGTTCTGGTAAATACAAACATTTCACTGCTCTAATTGTAGATGGTATTGACTTCCCTTCCCCAGCAATTTCACAGAGTGTGAGTGCATTTACTGCCCTGTCTGTGCTGCTAGGGATGAGTTACTGTAAGCACAATTTTCATATAGATCCCTCAGACCTGAATCAGTGCATGGGGAAGCTGGGTAGAGCTGAGACCTTCATATATTTTGTGTATGTGGTGCAATTCTTCCTGGAGAGTGTTGTTTTACTGAGGGGAAAAAACTGTTTCACTTTAAAGGACCATAGAAGCAAAATTGCACTTCTTAATATGAGGTGGGGGGGAAAACAATCCCTTGAGCAATACCCTCTCCTGAATTTGTATGTGTCTGTTGGGGTTTTTACCTTGTGGGATTTGTATAAAACTTAAGCCAGTAAAATGTCTGTGTTTGAATGAAACCAAGTCAAAGGAAAGAAGACATTTAATTATGAACTGTGCACATAATTTTTTTTAATAAAAAGCTTTCTAAAAAAAAAAAAAAGTGTAAAATTTTTGGTAGTTTGCCAGGTTTTAGAGGCAAATGTTTTAAATACTATTAATTGCATGGAGCCACATGTCTCTGCTTTCTCCTGCCATGACAGGCTGATATTCTGGGGTCCAAAGTGACATCCAGGTCTATTTACTTAAGAATCCTTGAGAGGTGATGCTGCCATCCTGCACTGCTGGCTTTAGTGCTGGGCATTTGAAGCTTGGTTTGTGAAAATCTTTGTATATATTTAATTTCCTGTGGTGCAGGTGATGCTGCTGAAGGCAGTGGGTGAGTGCTGGAGTCTGCACAGGAGCAGCTAATGAGGAGCTGCTCTTTCAAGTCATCACTAAAACAAATGGTTGAACATATGTGTGGAGGAGAGGCTGCAGGGACCTCATCCAAGGGCAAAATATCCTGCCAGCATTCACTAGTTTCAGCAAATTTGAGTGCAGGGTCAACAGTTGATGGCCAACATGTTATTCAGCCTTTATGGTTTAATATTGCTAGGATGAAAAGATTGTTTGTGTTGATTAACTTTTCAAGTAGCACAAAATTTTCTTGGCAGCAGAAGGAGGTTTGGTTGGATTTTTGGGTCTTGCCAGGAAATCCTGAGGGAGTTTGGACAACAGCAGAGCTCTGGATTGTGGCTTGAAGAGCATCTGGACCATCTTGGTCTGTCTGGAAGTTGAAATTTGAGGGGATCCATGAGACTTTTGGGCCACTTCATCTCTAGGCAGGATAAAGCTCTGGGTTAAGTTTTCCTAGCAGACCATAGGAATCTTGTTCCTTGCTACTTCTGATTTTTTAAAAAAAATTTTTTTTGGTCTCTCCAGTTTACCCAAGTTTAGAGTCTAAGGGGCAGCTTGGCATCAGTGTGATGAATTCAGTTTTGGGACTTTGTGTAATGTTGCAAGTCCTGAATGCTTTTGGGATTACCTGTGTTTCCTGTGCAATGTAAACCAAGAGCTGGATTTGGAATAAAAAATAATTTATGGATGCACGTGGTTTCTTTCATTTTTACTTCAGAATTTGTCAGATGTAATTTCAGTTTTTTTCTTTGGAGAGTTCTGTGGATGTTGGGTAAGTGTGAGAAATGGCTTGTGATGGGAAGGTGGCAAATCAGCATTATTAATCTTAAAGAGTCTGATGATAAATATTAAGGCAATACATTTTTAAAAGCCATTAACTAATAATGGGATTGTTTAATTCTTGCTGTTAATCTTACCAGTACCATTAATGAGATAACTCAGGCTTTAGCATATCTCTTAATCCTAATTTTTTTTTTAAGGAGAAAACCTGAAGAAAACGTTCTCCTTGCGAGCTTTTCATGTGCTCAGAAGGGTAAAGTGTTTGACTTCAACACTGAAGAATTGTTTCAATTTTCAGTGTTTGCCTTAAGTTGAGCTCTTACTTCCCCTCCTCTGAACACCCGTTTCTCATGGATTGGGCTTTTTGCCTGAAATAAATGAACTGCTAAGGAGCCCCCTCTGGCTTTGGCTCTGAAATGGCCACAGAAGGTTGGGGTTTGTTGTTCAGCCTTGAACTCTCCTCATTCTTCCCTTTCAGGTCCTCACCTCAGGCCTGGGTGTGCAGGTGCTACTGATGCCTTAGGATTTTAGCTTTTATATTTTTCAAATCCTGTACTGCATTAGTGTATAACTCTAAACTCCATATAGAGTGTTAACTACTGTCTTCACATTTTGGTCAGATAAAACAATCCCTCTAGGCCTGAAGCTCAAGGACACCCAAAAGTGAATTGGGGAGGAGTAAACTGGGGAGTAAAATATGTAAATGAACCAAACTCTTAATTGTCTGAAGAGCCATCATCCATCTTGGGTACAGCCCCTCTCTGAGGCTTTGCCTGCCCAAGGTGCAGCTATTGAAGGCCTTTACTAAATATCTGCTTTTTTCTTTTAATCTTGTCTAGCCTCTGCTCCAGGGAGCCACTTGTCTCAGGCTGCAAGTGCAAGGTGTGGCTGGGGGTGTGTGTTGGTGTGTGCTCTATTATCTGTTAGAGTGGGGCATCATCTGCTGTTAATGGGCCCCCTGTAAAAACCAGGTGGGGCAGTTTTTTATTCTCTCCCACAGCCAATCCTCCCTCCAGGACATATCATTTGTTAATGGGCCAGTGAGTGTCCCTGCATGGCTGATAAAATTCCATCATCCCTTGGGGAGATGCTCCACCCTGGGGAGGAGCCAAGCATTCCTACCTGGATCCAATCTGAGGTTTGGGACAGCACAGCAGCCTTTGCCCAGTGCATTGCCAGAGGAGCAGCTTCTGCTGCCCTGCATTGCCAGAGGGAGCCCAGGCCCATCTCCAGCAGCCCTGGAGCTGCAGAGGAAATCCCCCCTTGTGCAGGATCCCTGCTCCAGCAGAGCCACAGCTGGCACTGCAGGAGGGCTGAGCCCCCATGGGATGGGGCTGTGCCACCCCCTGACACACAGGTTGTATTCTGACTCTGTCAGAGGCTTCTTGTTGATGTTTGTACTACTACATTTGTATTTTTAATTTTCCTAGTAAAGAACTGTTATTCCTATTCCCATGTCTTTGCCTGAGAGCCCCTCAATGTCTAAATTATAATAATTAATTATAATAATTAAAATTATATTAATTTGGAGGGAGGGGGTTTACATTTTGCATTTCAAGAGAGGCTCCTGCCTTCCTTATCAGACACCTGGCTTTTCAAACCAAGACACCACTCCAAGCCCTGCTCAGAAGGGGTCAGGTCCCTCCTGGGTCAGTGCCAGGGCTCAGCCCAGCCCAGCCCAGCTGCCTCACCCAAACCCTGCAGTCTGAACTGTGCCAACAGCACAGCTGAAAGCAGCATTTTGTGTTTGAGGGGAGAGAGAGGCACGCAGGGGATGAGAGAGGAACAAGTGTAAGGTTTCAGATGGGTAAAACAGGCAGAGAGTCATTTGCAAGCTTGGAGCTCAGGAGCCTTCTGAGAATGTGGTTATAAATCAAGTGAAATGTGTGGAAACCTTGTTGGGACAGAGCCAAAAATGAGAGGAGTGAAAATATCCATGTCACAAACTGCAGGGAGGTGCAGGAGGGGGAAAGGAAAGGGCCTGAACTCCCTTGGGTCTGAGCCAGGAGAGGGGAGCAGAATCCCTGACCAGGGGGGCTGGAGAGAAGGGACAGGGCTGGAAAACTGGGTGGTGACCTGGGATTTGTGCTGGAGAGATGAAGGAAAGGGCATGGGGGGATGGAAGGGGGTGTTGCCAGGCTTGGGTAGAGCTGACAGCACATCCACAAGTGTAATCTTTTACTGGCTGCTGTCCTCTCTTGGAACACTGAAATATTTTTAATAATATGATGATATAAAATACAAAAATAACCTTTGTACATCAATATAATAGAATAAATAATATATAAGTATATGTAGCATAGCATTAAATATTTCTTATTACCATTATCTTTTGGATGGGTTAATAAAACTCAAACAACAAATTATCTCTTAATTCCTTTATGTTTTCTTGATTTGCCTCCCCTTTTCAATCATTCCATGGCAAATCAAAAAGGAGGAGAAGTAGGAAAAAAAAAGGTAAATTGCACTATTACTGAGAAAAATTTGTTTTGAATATGTATAACTTCTACAGTGGCATTGTTCTTTTTGACTTGGTTTTTTTTTCAAATCAGATCTTGTTTTGGCCTTTAGAAAAGTACTTATTAATGTAGTACACAAAGTGCATAGAGCTTTTGAGTAGAGGGTGAGAAATCAATTGTCTGGAGCTCAGCTCCCCCATCACCTGGGAACAAAAGAGTGTCAGAAATGTTAATTTTGGTTGCCAGGTGTCTGAGGGTTGGGTTTGTTGAAAACTGAACAAAGGATGACGTTCAACCAGGATTTTAAAAGAGAAAGTTGAGAATGTATCAGTTATTTTCTAGATTGAGCTGATAATAGAGTCGAGGTTGAATAGAAACAGTCTCAGTAAAGAAAACATACAGGAAAAAACCGAAATTTTACCAAATCAATCATCACTGGTAAAGCTGATGGAGATGGAGAAAAGCTGATTTAGCTGATGACTGATGGAGAAAAGGAGGCTCAGGGGGGACCTTCTGGTTCTGCACAGGTCCCTGACAGGAGGGTCAGGCTCTGCTCCCAGGGAACAGGGACAGGAGCAGAGGGAACAGCTTTAAGTTGTGCCAGTGGAAGATTAGAATGGATATTAGGGAAAATTTTTCACCCAAAGTTGTCAAATGTTGGAAGGGGCTGTGCAGGGAAGAGATGGAGTCCCCATCCCTGGGGGCTGGACAGACACACAGGTGTGGGGACATGGCTTGGTCGTGGCCCTGGCAATGCTGGGGTACAGGCTGGACTCGATCCCAAAGCTCTTTTCTGACTTGCAGACTGCACAATTCCACGCTCATCATTCTCATTCCAGAGGCTGAAATCTGCTGGCTCTGCCCACTCCCCCCTGGCTCTGCTGGGGCTGTGCTGGTGTCTCGGTGCTTGCAGAAGGTCACCCGGCCCCAGAGCCATTCTGGCAGGGGACAGCCTCACCTCGGGGTCCCTGCAGCCTGGAAATGGCCCTTGCCTTGCAGGGAGCCCCTGTCCCGGTGCATTCTAATGCCCAGGTAGGGCAGGAGAGCTTTCTGCACCTATTGTAGCAGAGTGCAGTAGGTGTCACTAGAGCCCTTCCCAACGAGCAAAGGGAATCTCATTTCACATGCAGAACCTGCTCACCGACGACAAAGCAACTGCTCCTGCAGTCATGGTTTTGTTTTTCCTCCTTCCTGTTTGTAGAAGCAAAAAATTAATCCATGGAGATTTTAGCTTTTAGCCTAGGATGATTAAGATTCCATAATATTGGTGTATTTTTCTTCAGTTTTTCTTTTCTTTAGTTGGTGCTGGAAAATAACCGGGTAATCTTTTGTAACAAAATCCTGCTCCATGTTCTGTTCCAAAACCACTTTGTGCCAGACTGTCACCTCTCAGTAGTTAATGCAATTCCTGTTTTGCTGCAAAGTCTTGATTTTCACTCATGCAGCACATCACCCAGCCACGCAATGTATCCTGCACCTTCCACTGGCTTAATCACTTGCACATGCACCTGGTGCCATGGAAATATGAGCCACAGACACTTGAAAAATAGTAAGAAAATATTGAAAAATGATGGAATTGTTATTCTGTTTATTTTTAAAAAGCAACCACCACGAAGACAGTTGTTTTTAAAGAAAAAGATTTGAGTTCTGCAGATTGCCCCCTTTCCAAATTTATCCCCCAGCTGGTCACTAAAGATGGGATTGGTTGACTTTTCTTTGCAGCTCTGGGAAGCTTTGAGCTGACAGAGGGCTCTGGCTGCCCAGGGAGGGCTGTGGTGTCCAGCATTATCCCTTTGCCTTGGCTCAAGCCAGGGGAGATGATTTGTCTGCCTGACATCTGATCCACAGCTTTCAGCAGCTGAGCAAAATAAAAACAAGCTGTGAACGTTAATACAGGGTAGGAATTGTTTGTGTTGCCATGCGAGAAGGGTGGAAAGCAGGTGAGGTTTGTAACATGATGGAAGTGCTGAAACAAGGCTGATGTGATGCAAGGTGTCCCTCGTCAGCTTTGGGGGTTGAGCCATATGTGAGGAAACACCTAAACTCTCATTTTGCTTTCACTGATGCACTGCTGGGTTAATGGTTGGACTCAATAATGTCAAAGGTCTTTTCTAACCTGAAGAACACCATGGTGACTAACACCAGAACTGTCTGGTGGGCAGATCCTGTGGGAAGAGGAAGGCTGCCATGGACAAAAAAGGTCAGTAAATGACTGGACAGTTCATCATCTCTCGGCCATTCTCCATGGATCTGTGTCAGGTGAGGATCATGGACAGACCCTGAATGTGCAGTGAAGTGTGGGCAGCTCTGCCTGTTTGGCATTTGATTTGTTGTGCAACTTGCAGGTAATTAAAATCCTCATCATGCTCACGTGTCGGGTGTAGCAACCTGCCCTGGCCCTTGGGACAGGCAGGAGGGGACTGAGGGGGCTGTGAGGGACAGGGAGGGCTGGCTCTGCTGCTCAGGGCTCTGGGAGGAGCCTGGCACAGTGAGAGGGCAGTGGTGACCACAGTGGCCATCACTCATTACCCATCCAGGGCTCTGTGCACAGCAGTCAGCAGCACCAGGGCGTGTGTGGTGAGCTGACAGCTCCCAATTGTTTCCTCACCAATTACTGCAGCCAGGCCTCGATAGCACAATGAAATGTGCCTCCTACCCATCACTTCATCTCTGTCACGCTGCCTGGGTGTTCTTAGTTTGTTATGACTGGGAGAACTTCAGCGGCGTCAGAAAAATAAGCAAGCCTGTCTCTGGTGTGAAAGGCTTAAAGACAGCGTGGATGCTGTTAAATGGAAATGCCTCAGTCCAGATGAAAATGTACATGGAAAGAAAACCTCACAGACCAGCTGAGCCCACTCAGCTCTGCCTTCATTTGGGACCCAGTGGGGGATGAAAAGAGTGGTTTCTTTTGCTAGACATCTTTATACTTAGTAAAGTATTCAGCCTTTCTTATAATTTATTCATTGTGGTCTAGCATAGTCTAAAATATCAGCCCTTCCCTCTCTGTCCTTTTACATAGGCATTTTTGATGCCTCTTAATTCATTATTTAAGTAGCCTGTGTTCTGCTTTACAGAGCACCCTCCTCCCTGGTACCTTCACGCTCTCAGTTATTTGTGGATCCCTGTCAGCAGCTTTCCAGCAGGGAAGGAAAAGGGGCAGGGTGGGATGCTGATCCCCCAGCCCTCATCTCCTGCACCTGTCACTGTCACATTTTCTGGAAAAATCCCTTCGCTCAGGGTTTTGCTCCTGGGAAGCTGAGAAGCCTCAGAGAAAAAGGAAAACAATTATTATCTGATTTGCTTCTCCTGTGTTTTGCTGCTTTGGAATCTGGTTGGAGATTGTTCGTCCAACTGGTGCTTGTTTCATTGGTTTCATGTGAATTGTTTTGACTCAATGGCCAATCATGGCCAAGCTGTGTCAAGACTCTGGAAGGAGCCATGAGTTTTCATTATTATCTTCCAGCCTTCTTAAGTATCCTGTCTCTATTCTTTAGTACAGTTTAGTATAGTATTCTTGAATATAATACCATAAAATAATAAATTAGCCTTCTAAGAACATAGATTCATCATTCCTTCCTTCCTCTGGGAACCCTGCAAATACAAGAGCACCCATCCCAGCTCCCCTGCTTGGGGAGGAGCAGAGAGGAGCAGGGAGAGGGGCTGGGCAGTGAAAGGAGCAGAGCAGCCAGAGCTGGAGTGCTGCAGCTCCAGCAAAGCCCAAGGATGTGCTGAAGTGATGCCCCATGTGCTGTTTTGAGACCTCACAGCTCCCCTGGGAGGGAAAGTGGCTCAGTGGCTCACACTTTTGGTGTGGTGGAACCCTGCTTCTGCTGGTACCTGGAGTCCCCCTCCTGGGACTCTTTGAAAATCCATTTGTGCATCACATCCCACCCTGCAGAAGTGTCTGGTGAGAGCCAGGGGACCCCTTGGATGGAGGTGCACCTGGAGTGCCAAGTATTCCCTGTCTTGTCACTAATTACAAAGTTGGATAGCTGTCAACAGGAACATTTGCAGCTGAAAAACGAGTCTGTGCATTGTGAGGTGTGAGCGAGGCTTTGATTGGAATTCTTGCAGCAATCTGTTTGCTCCCTGGGCGCGGCGTTTGAAACGCTGCCAAGTGTGTGATCCCTGAATTCCTGGGGTAATGCCTGCATCCTGCCAAATGTGTGATCCCTGAATTCCTGGGGTAATGCCTGCATCCTGCCAAGTGTGTGATCCCCCAGATTCCTGGGGTAATGCCTGCATCCTGCCAAATGTGTGATCCCCCAGATTCCCTGGGTAATGCCTGCATCCTGTCAAGTGTGTGATCCCCCAGATTCCTGGGGTAATGCCTGCATCCTGCCAAATGTGTGATCCCCCAGATTCCTGGGGTAATGCCTGCATCCTGCCAAGTGTGTGATCCCCCAGATTCCTGGGGTAATGCCTGCATCCTGCCAAGTGTGTGATCCCTGAATTCCTTGGGTAATGCCTGCATCCTGCCAAATGTGTGATCCCCCAGATTCCTTGGGTAATGCCTGCATCCTGCCAAATGTGTGATCCCCCAGACTCCTGGGGTAATGCCTGCATCCTGCCAAGTGTGTGATCCCCCCAAATTCCTTGGGTAAAGCCTGCATCCCAAATGGAGGCTCTGGAAGGTGTCATGGTCCTGGCGCTGCCTTTCCCTAACAAAAGAAAACTGGGTAGATAGTTCAGTTTAGAGTATTACAACACTCCCTTAAGAAAAAAGAAATAAAGGATAATTAAATTGAGGGGAGCAGACATGTTCCAAACCTCCTTCTTATGGCCTTGGTTGCTAAAATGCCCTGGACATTATCTATTCCATGTTTTTACCATTCCAGACAAAGAAAAAGTTGGGAATATTTGACCTGTTAGTGCATGCTTCAAAGAAAACACTTTCAAATGCTGTGTGGTAAATCAGCTTTACTTACTTAATAGCCACAATGTTTTCTTTTTGAGTCAGGAACTCAGGAGAGAGTCCAGGACTAAAAACC
Source organism: Agelaius tricolor (assembly GCF_023055355.1). Classification (NCBI taxonomy): domain Eukaryota; kingdom Metazoa; phylum Chordata; class Aves; order Passeriformes; family Icteridae; genus Agelaius; species Agelaius tricolor. Next base: position 4,970,758 of record NW_027269274.1, read on the forward strand.
AGAACTGACAACTTTCTGGGCATTTAATGTAAGTTCCATTTTATTTGAAAGCGTTTGATCAGATTTGAAAGCATTGAGTATCAGCTTTGTGCAATGCCATCAGCTGAAGATGCTGCTGTCACTTTGGGGACAGCAGGAGGAAGCTCAATCCCTGCAAGGCAGGAGCTTGTGTTCAGCAGGAGGGACTGAGGACATCCCACATCCCACTGACTCAGTGCTTGGCTAAACACTTCTACCTCATGTTTTGCAAATAATAAACAATTTTGCTTATTTCTGTGGCTTTGGGGGTTTGCCCCCTCCTGACAAAACAGTGTTTGCTTGTTCCCATATTTACTTTCTCCCAGCTCTCCAATATCATATTTACACAGTCAATACTCTTCTGCTGGCAGATTATTTTTAATAGAGCGCTTTATTAAAGTGTCTTTCAGGAGAATATTTGCACTGCAATGCACATCAGAGCACTGCTGGGTGAGAAGGGCTTCTCCTCAAAGCACCAGTACAGTCACTGCCTGACCAAATTTTGTGCTTGAACATTTAGATGAAGGAGGATAAAAGGAACTTCAGATCCTGTGTAGGTCCTTGTGCAAATCTCACCATGGGCAAGGTCTTGCTGGACACCGACATGTTGAGAAGTAAGTACAGCACATTCCATGCAGCTTTTTTGTCCCCCGGAATATCTTTCCATCACTTGTAAATTCCTGACAACCAAATAATTTAATTTTTTTTTTTTAATTTTCCTTTTTCTCATTACTGAGAAGAAATCCCAAGTTTCCCTCCTTTGAGAGGAAGTGTCAATTAACCTCCAGTATGTTCTGTCACTCTTGGAGTTAACCAGACCCCAACTGCTTGCTTTGGATGTTATTTTTTGGTTTTCCTTTGGAATTTTGCCTCCAGTCTGAGATGGGGGGTGGTGGCTGGCACTGCCCACACAGAAACCCCCAGCTCATCTCTCCAGGGATTTCAGTGGCACTGAGATTACATGAGAGGAAGGCTCTGATGGCACTGGGGATGAGGACACTTCTGCTCACCACTCTCCCAGCCAGCACTCCACTGAGAAAAGTTTATGCAGGTCTGTTGTAAGCAGCTCCATTTAATTTTGCTCTTTTTCACAATTAATTATCACTGGAGGCAGTGAATTAAAATCCTCATGTCTATGGAGGAGTAGGGCTGCTCTGGGTGTGTTTATTTTTCTATATGTCTGCTCATGCATATTTCCTGGACCCCTGCAATTTTCCTAGCTTCTCTCTGCTACTTGACATTTATTCTTTGTGTACTTTTCCATCTCATTAATTTATTAAACATCAATGGTGATGCAGGTCTTTGATCCACTAAAAAATTAACCACCCGTGCCTATCTCCTAACCAGTTCTTGAGCCATGGCAATATTTCCTCTCTCCTGGATATTTTGGCTCAACAACAGACCCTTGCCAGTGCCTGTGCCTGAGATGATTTTAAAGATCATGTGATTTTTTTTTTTTTTTGGGGTTTCTTATATTATTTTCAGATTTGCTTGTAGAAAGGTGCAGTTTTGCTCTGTAGAAATGTGTTGTTCAGCAAGGTGTGTGTAACTTTTGCTGACTTCCCAAAATAATCAGCTTTTTTGGCAAGGGAAAAAAACTCGTGGCTGGGAAATGGATTTGTCTTGAGCATTTCTCAAAGAAGGGGGTTAATGGGAAAGGATCTCTGCACTAGCAGCTCTGTTGCTCTCTCCTTGCAGAGCTTTTGGGTGAAACCATCTGGCCCTGAGAATCTGCACTTTCTCTGTGCTGCTGACTCAGGTGATGCTGCACCCCTCCTCTGCCAGGAACTCCTGGGTGTCCCTCATGCCAAACCCATTAGCTCAGTATCCTCCTTTACAGGGCTGCTTGATTCCTGTCCACATTCCCAGATCTTTTCGTTTTGATGCCTGTTTTCCTCCTACAGGGGGTAAAATACATCCCTGCAATGTACCACAGCCCCTAAAACCCAATGGTGCAGTCGGAGTTCACTGCTGAACTTTGGTCCCCAGAAGGTGGGAGCTTCCCTCCTTGGAAGGAGCCCTTCCAAAAGCTGCCTCTGAGTTGCTAAGAAACAGCTTGTCACTGTGGCACGGGCTGTAGGCAGTTCTGTACAGGTAATTAGAAGTCACTCCTGCTTTATTATTAACTCTTTGTTGACTTTTTTTTTTTCCCTTTTAAATAATTTTCCTCCCTGTCCCCAGAGCGTTCAGCACTCCTGGTACATCTGCATCAATTATGCATGGTCTGTGTGATTTTTCTTCCTGTGGAAAGTTGGCTTGCAGAGGCTTTTTGTGATGCTCTAGCCATGACCTAACCCTCCTTTGCTGAATAATTCCTACCGAGACAACACAGTTTCCCTGCCATGTTTTCCACGCTGCTGTGTCTCAGCAAGGCAAATAAATCAGGCTGTCTCCCACCACCAGGCAGCCTTGTTTGCTCAATTTTGCTGTTCCATTTCTTGCTTTATTGAATAAGCATGTATTTATGTACCTTGTGTCCTTTCTCTGCCTGCCCATTTTTTATTGAACTCCTCTATCGGCCGCACGGGTTGGATTTTCCTGACAGAGTTTTGGATCTTAAAATGCTGTTTCTTCAGACCAGCTGTCACTTCTGTCCTAACCTTGTCCCATGAGGTCTCTGTGCACTGCTTACGTGTCTAGCTCTGCCTGCCCCTTCACCTTCTCCTCAGCTCTTTTAGTTTTAATACCTTGTACATGAAATCTGGTTGGGATTTCCCCCCTTCTCTTTAATTAGGGTGACTCTTATTTTTGGAACTCTCCAAAAACCAGCACCCTTACAATGAGAACCCCTCCAGAGCCTTTATGCTCCCCATGACTCCTCTTTGTGCTGGTACAGCACCAAGCTTGTGTCTCTCCAGGGGTCAGCAGGGAGATGCTGCTGCACCAGCCCCAGCCTTAAATCCCTTTCCCAGCGATGGAAGCAGTCTCCAGGCAGACTGAGGGGTTTGTTTTAGCTGCCCTCAGCCTGCACTGGAGCCCTGCACTCCAGGCAGACTCAGATGTTTGTTTTAGCTGCCCTCAGCCTGGCTCTGGGGCAGCTCACAGCCCCGGGGAGCCTCAAGCTCCATTTGGCTGCAGCCAATGCCCAGGGGCAGCTGGGGAGAGATGTGGGACAGCAAGCCCATGGTGGGATGTGCTCCCACCCTACACTCTGTCATCCCCCACTAAGGAGCTCAGGCTTTAGCACTGGAGAGGGAGCTTTTTGTGCTGATCACGCTTTTGGGAACGAGTGCTCGGCAGGCTTTCCTCCCACCCCAAAGCCCCATTTCTCTCTGGAGAGTGCTATGGGGCTTTGGGGATGTGGGGGAGCAGAAAAACCTTTTCCCTAATGGCTCATATTGCTGCTTAGTGACCACCTGCCAAATCCAATGCTGGGAGATGCTGAGATCTGTGGGGCTGGGAGTCGGTGCCTAATGAAGGCACGTCAGGCTGGGAATGAGGTTTTTATACCCTGCACAGAGAACTCCAGGATGTTATTTATAGCTGCTCACTTGCACCACAAGCACCTGTAGAGACTTTATTCTCCAGCCCCTCAGTGGAATCACAGATGACAGAAAGAGCTGAAGATGTAATGACCCTTGAAGTAGGAGAAATTATTTACCAAACCGTAGATAAGACGACAGATCTCTCCTGCACTGTGTTTAGGGCATCCAATCTATTGCAGATGTTACCATAGTCATGCTGTTTAATTTAAAATTGCCCTGCCTTCCTTGTGTCTCAAATTCTTTTCTTGGGAAACTAAATCCTTTCATAACCTAAATGCAGCAGAGGAGATGAAAGCGGTGGGTCTGGGGATGTATATGGCCATTCCAAGGGAGCTCTGTGTAATTGTTTTTTAAATGGACATGCTTGCTCTATTTTTTTTTTTTTGGTCTGGCTCATCCTGGTTTTGTTGTTTGTGATATGTCTTCTGACATATGATCCTTGTCTTGCAATGAAAAGCTACCAAGATGAGAAACCTTGGTTAATTTATAACTGGCATAGGAAGAGCTCTTCTCATTTTAGTGACTTTATGACCCCCGTAGCAGATATAATGCTGGGATTAAAAAGGAATGGTTACTATTGGTTTCCTGGAATAATTGTCTTTGTGCATGGGTCAAAATAATAAGGATTAACAAAATTATTAGATATTGGAGACGATAGCTCAATCTGTCTGCCTTTTATAATCTGTCCCTTAGCAGGTGACTCTGAAATAGAAGCCTTGCTGCTCTCTTGAACTGAACGTGGTCCCTGCTCCCAAAAAACTTGTTCACTTCAGACCAGTTCCTCACTACCAAATACCCAATAGGTCTTTCTCCACTGAAATCAGACAAGGATCCCAGCTTCATCTTCATTTGAGGGAGTCTGACATACATTTGCAAGACATAATAAGGTTGGTCTTTATTTTCCATGTGTGTTTTCAGCCGTAGTGCCAAGCAGCGAGTTGTGTAAATCTCTCCAGTGTGAGCTTTGCTTATCATTTATCAACCACGTGTGAGCACTAATTTTAGTTTTCCCCCTACTGAGACAAGGTTTTGGGAGCCCTCAGTGGATGTCCAACACATGCAGGTGGAGATAACCCAGGGGATTAATCTCACCCATGGCTTTATCAGTGAGACCCATGGGACACGAGAGGCCTTTCACCCACAGCCCCTGGATTGCTCTTCCTGGTGGTGCTGCAATCAAAGCTGACAAGGAAAATGATCTACAGGCAGTAGCTTGATTATATTTGTCCTGAGATACTTCTGCACTAAAGGATTTTCAAGTTTTAATCAGTCTGCATTAACTGTGGTGCTCTTGTAGTTGATCATGGAAAGAAAGCCACTGTTGATTGCACTAAAAGCATTAAGTGACCTCTGCTAATTAAAAGATAATGTCAGTGCAACTGAGTGGAGTGCCTGGGTCTCTAGCCTTTTAGATAGACACTAAATAAAAATCAAAGAGTTTGGAGGAAATATTTGTGGTAAAGTTAAGAGACTTGTTTGTGGAAATAGCAGGTCATGTTTCATAAAAGTTATTTAATCCATTAATGATACCTAATATGCCATAGAACCAGCAATCTGCTGAAAAAGAATAAACTCCCTCCCCAGTCGTGGGATGTCTTTACTTTGCCTTAACTGGAGCATTTTGCTTGGGAAGCCTATAATGCAGTGAATCCCTCTGTTGTCCATAAATAAACCAAATGCTTTTTCTCATGAATTCAGGCCACTTTTTAAATGACCCAGACATTCAGTGTTAAGTTCTGTGCCCAGTAACAGTGTAGTCAGTGTCTACAAATGCAGCCTTGCCTTTTTTTCATTAATCTCAGTGTCTGGGAGAGAAAACAAAACTGGTAGAATAACAATGTACAAGCACATCCCTTGCTCCCTGGATATGATCACTGGTAAATATTAACTTCTGCTTTCTGTGTTTATATAGATGCAGAATGAAAGCCCTCTGGACAGAGAAGCAATGGCACAAATTCTCTGTGAAATCACATGGAGATGCTGTTGTGTCCTCCAAGGAGCACCAGTGGCCAGAGAGCTCCTGGAGGAGGTGCCAAAGCAGTTGGAGAAATTGTGGGATAATTTCCAGGTTTGTGCCTCACTCTGACTCCTTCCTCTGTGAGAAGAAACAGAAAGAAGGAAAGTAAAAATAATTTTTTTTTTCCCATGTGGAAGAAGTTAAATCCCAGATGGGAACAGAGAAGGGAACACAATGGTTCAAATGGTGGTGCTGAGGATGAGGTTGACTCCGTGCACAAAGCAGAGGCTCGCGGGTGTCGGGTCCGTCTGTCTGTCTCTGCCCCGACACGGGCAGGGTGGTTCTTGGGTGGCACGCGTTTCAAAGGACGAGTCTGGACTCTTCAGCTTTTCGATCTTCAGGTTGTTTATTATTTCTTATCTACAAAATTTTCTGTCTGCCCAACAGAGGTCTGATCTGCAAGCAGTCACAGGCACTCTCTGCCCACCCACGGGGCGGTCATGTCTTTTTATACTAAAATCTACGTACACAATATTTACCTTTATTTCCCAATGCTTTTCACCCATGTTAGCAAGTGCACCTTCACCAGAAACCAATCCCCAAGTGCCAACATCATCACAGGAGATGGAGGACAAGAAGAAGAAAGAAGAAGGACGAGACACGCCCTGATCCCTCCATCTTGTCTCCATAACCCCCCTGTACCAAAAACCTTAAAGTTTATATTTCACCCTCTAACTGTGTCCCTTTTACACCTTTTACTCTAAAGTGATTCTCTTGTCCTCAAACTCTTGTTACTTCTGTGGATGGATCAAAATCAAGCCACCAAACACTCTTGGCAACATTCCAGGATTTCCGAGACCCCCAAGGGTTCTCCTGGCATCTCTGGACATCGGGAACGATGTGCTGAGATCCCACAGCAGGGAGGGGAGGGGAGGGGAGGCGTCTGCATCTCCTCAGATTCAAAGCAATGTTCTGGAAGCTGAAGGTGATTCTTCCCAGGCATCTGTAACCGAGCCTCACAGCTGCCAGGCTGCATTGGGTCACTTGCAGCAGCCCTGGCTGAGGAGCAGCACAGCTCTGAGCTGGGCTCTGCCGGCCTCCACCCAAAGGGTCTGAGCAGGCACGAGGAGCCTGATCTGCCACCCTCCCAAAAGCCACAGGAGGAGCTGGGCTCAGCCTCCAGGGCAGCAAGATTAGAGGGGAATTTTCAAGCAGGAAATACTGATTTTTCTCGGTGCCAGCCACCCAGCTCACAAAATATATTGTTCATTTGAAGGAAAATGTAAATGTAAGTCTTTGACACAAATATTCCCTTTAAAGAAGCCTTTCTCCATCCCCCACCCCCACTGGCAATAGAAAGTTGTATTTACTTATGTGAAACCTGAAAAAATTTAACTTAGAAAACTTCCAGCTTTGAAAAAAATGCTCTTTCTGTTTGCCCTTTGCACTGAACTTTGTGGAATTCACCCTTTGTTGTACTGAGGTCTCAGCAGTGCCTGATGCCTCATTTCTCTCTTTTCTGTTTTACAATTAACCATTATTTTCAGTGTTTTTTTAAGAGCAATATGTACACCTGAAGATATTTTAAAGAAACTACTTTAGAAGGTTATAAAAAAATAAAACAAATGCTTGGCATCGAGATTCTTGGAGTGCATGATGAATATTTTAACAGTAAAAAAATCTAGCCAGAGAGAAAGGAAAGGATTTAGTGCTCTAAATAAAACTCTTTGTGGGTTTTAATGTGCAAAAATGGACAACAATGGCTTTAAAGCCTCTCCACAAATACTTACATCTCTGCCCTGGTATACTCTGTGTGTTATATCCATAGCCAGTAATGGTCTGTTGTGTCTTTTTAGGTGCTGGGGGAAGGCATCACACCAGTTTTCTCCTCTAGGAAAGGCATCACACCAGTTTTCTCCTCTAGGAGTTTGCATAACAACCTTTAGGCTTTGGGCAGACAGTTTGGACCCTTGGGAGGACAGTTGGGGATGTAAAGCTCAGGTTTTGTATCCTGGGATGGAAACCAGAGAGAGCAGAGGGAAGGGATATTTGGGAGGTGATCATTCCCCACCGAGGGGCTCAGCCAGCACAGAATGGGGAAAGCTCTGTGCTCACATAATTCTGATTGTCTTGTGGCTGCAGGGAGGTTTCAGCCCAACATGAGATCAGGATTGGTTGTGTCTCTGCTTAATGTTTCCATTTCTTTCCCTCCCTCACACACATCCCCACACAGCTGGAAAAGAGAAGCTTTCTGTAATATCAGCTGTGACAGAGCTGGAGCATTACTCGAGTTTTTATTTGTGTAATTGATCAATTCACCAGCTAAAAAAGCCTTTATTATTATTATTTTAATTAACCAAATGTATTAGTGTCCATGAAACATGCATTTCTGTAATTATTTCTGTAAAATAATATCTTTGGCCTGAGCAGGAGCCCTTCAGTCCTGCTGTAAGGTTGCCTTTCTGCAAACCCTCCTGCTAATCAAATCTTATGTATTGTCTTCCTTGCTGTTATAGAAACTCCTATTGCTAAATGTAGTGAAGGCAATTGCTAAAGTGATGGTGCCAGTATAAATTATTAAAATTGCATGGAGTAATAAAAATGTGTTGTGTATAAAAAAATAGAATGAGGCAGGAGGACTCAAGCTTTCAAGTTGGTTTAGAAAATTCTCTGTATCTCTAATCTGGACAAGTGGTTCAGTAACTGCAGTTGGATTTTGTCTTTTCATAGTTTCTAAAGCAGAGTGTTTGGATGCCATCCTTTTCAGGCTTCCAGCTTTCCTTGAAGAAAATGAGATGGTTTGAAGAAAAGAGGTCTGCTCTCAGGTTTTTAGTAATTTTTGGGAGCATCTTGGGTAGGAACATTAAAAACATAATGTCCAAAATCATAAGTTACTTCTGAAAATCTATGTGGTGTTTGTAACAAGAAGCATTGATAAAATTTGATTGTGTGAAGATCTCTTTGTATCAAATATATAAATCCATTAATTTAGTACATAATGTCTGTTTTCTTGTTATCAAAACAGAGGGGTTCTTGAGAAACATGAGGAACCCATTCCCCTTCTTTATAAATAAATAAAAATCATCCTTCTGAGATTTTCTTTCTTGCAGCAGGCACTCAGAGAATGGACATGGAAAGTGCCATGGAAAGTAGGAAAGAGACACTAAACAGCACAGATGCAAGGTTAGTGTTATACTAAAAAAAGGAGTTCAGTGCATAATCTCAGCCCTTGATGGAGAAGATATAGTGAAATGTTGACTTTAATTGCCATGGGACATAGATTAGCAGATGGTCCCATGGATAGGCTGCTCTCCATGTCTATAAATAGCATAAGTTAATTTATGCAAGATCTTCCTTTGCTTTTACAGCTATCTCCCAATGTGTCAATATCTCATTGGCAAGGAAGTCTCCAGCCCTGGAGCTGGGATGGAGGTCCCGTTTCCAGCCCTGCTATGCTGTGATTATGTTACAGCAAAAACCCACCTGATCAAGTAACTCCTGATTGCACAGACAGGCTGTGACAGTCTGATCTGAGCACACCTTCATTTCAAAAATAACTCTCAGGTATCTGCAAGTCAGCTGGAATGATGGCTGGGAGCACTGGGGGAGGCAGCAGCTCAGGGAGCTTCTCCTGCCTCCCCCTCAGGTGTTTTGCTTTGCACATCTCACCCACCTTCAGCTTCCACCTCCCACTGCTGGATGAGTTCCTTTGCCTGAGCTCTGTCTGCCACAGTCACAGGTAAGTGGCAAAAAGGTTTTGGGACCTGCCATGGCTGTGTGCAGCCAGCATCCTTCAGCCTGGCCCCTCTGCATCAAATTTGGCCTCCCTGCACTGCAGAGCCCAGGTGCTACAGCTGCCTCTCAGCTCCTTAGCACTGGAGCTCCCTTTCCTCCTTACTGGGCTTTCCCAGGCCCCTCACTCTGTGTCTCTCTGCCCAGTTTCTCTCATGGAAACCTCTCTTTTTGGTTCTCAGCTTTGGCTTCTCTGTCATTCAGGAAGCCTCATGTTTGGAACTGTCATGGAGTAATTTGGTACCAGAATCTCATGGATGTTTCTGCTTCTGGGCTTGTTAAGCCATTTGTGTCTTGTCCAAAGAACTCCTAGAATCCCCCACTTTTAAGCTCTTCATCCATCACTGTGCAAAAGCCAGCATTACAAATCAGGGTCCAAGCAACCTTTCTGTCCAACTCTCCCTTGCTACTCCAATGAATTAAAGAGATACCAGTAAATACAAAATAATTTTCTCAGCCACCTAAGTACAGGGAATACTTCAAGAATTTTCTAAACCACCTAAGTACAGGCAGTATTTTAAGAATTTTCTAAGTCATCTAAGTACAGTCAGTATTTTAAGCCCTTTAAGCACTTTCTTTTCCCAACAGTTCCATGGTATTTCTAAGCCCCACAGAAAGGCTGAGCCCTCCCCCTTCACCACCTGGACAGGTAAATGAAAATGTAACAGAGAACCTGCAGTGACTGACTTTGTGCCATTTTGAGCCTGATATCCACCAAAATCAGCCACCAGAAATTTGTATTGGTAGATCAAGGTCCACAACCTGCTCCATGATAAATCTGAACACCCTTTGGTTCTGTAGGGATATTCTGGATTTACCTACATGTAATTTAGAGCAGATTTTGGACCCTGCCCACGAGCATTATGCCTTTCCCTACAGGAAGGAAGATTGATTCTGACCTTACTTAAACTAAGCAGCTTTAATCATTTGGTATAGAAACACCAAGACTGGGCTGGGGGCTGGGGACACAGACATGGGAATCCTATAATCTTTGGTTAAGTTGTAATGAAATTGTCCAGGATGAGAAGGAAACAGATGGATTCTGATTAATTTCTCACAAGTGTAGACCTCAGCATCCAATGTAACATATGTGGTGAGCAAATGTCACTCATGCCTCCAAAGTGCAGAAAAAATCACTATTGTCAGGAAATATTCATTGGCATATTGGCTGCTGAACTCCCAAGGGTGCAAAGATGCTGTGCATTACATTTAGTCCTGAATTAAATATTCAGAGGCAGAGAGACCTAACCCTTTCCTGTATGCCTCACTGGTTATCACAGTTGAGCTTAATGAATTGAAAGAGGGAGGGGAAGGGAGATTCCCCCCCCTCCTTTGTAAATCATTATTTACTGTGGAAGGAGTATCAAGATGAGTTGGTATTTCTGCTTTAGAGTGTTCAGCTGACTACCAATGGAGCCTGAGTTAGGGAAAATAATGCAGCTTTGAGCTGTAAATGAGCAACTACACGACTTTCATCTGGTATTGATAGAAATCAGAGCCCAGCTCTGTGTTTGTGGAGTTGTTCTGGGTGTTGTCACTTCTATAATCTATTCCATGTAATTGCATATTTAAAGAAAATGTAGTTCATTTATTGATTGCCACTATATTGTTTCAGGCAGGTAAGATAAGAGGCCAGAGCTGCTTTCTCTTGTCTCCACGTAGTCTTAGGGAGTGGAAGGAGCGATGCATGTGAGTAAAGCGAGGCCCCATCTGTGCTGAGGAAAGAGATTCATTACAGCTGACTTGTCCTGTCAGAATTACTGCCCCAGACTGTTTCTGGGAAAAGGATGTCACTAAGATATCTGTTAGAGAATTTCAACCACAAACTTGAGGAAGGAATCTTGAGCACTCGGGCTCCTCTGTGGCTCAGGCCCTGCCCTTGGCTGCAGCTCCCCACTTCCAGTCCCTCCCTCTGCAAAATCTAACAACGTGTTGGACTGTGTCTTCTCTTCTAAAAATTAATTCCTCATTAGAAAAATGAGGGAAAATGCATATTTTGCTCTCTAACTCCCTGTAGGTTGAAATCTAATGTCTGTCTTAACATTTTCCTCTCCACCTTTGGCAGAACTGCTGCACTGACATTATGAGCTGGTTTGTTTGTCTTAATGATCTCCTATTTAACAAGTGAGTGTGCATCTTTTTTGTTGGAGAAGCTGAATAATCTCAAAAAGAGCTTTATTTCTGATAGAGGAAATGAGGCTGATGAGGATGGGGAAATCTTGAGACAACCACATCAGCTGCTGTCACACACTGGTTGAAATTGGCCCTTCTCATGCAGCCTTTTATTTTTTCCTGAATGGAAGATGCAGCAAAGCTCAGTAATAGTTGGAACTACACTAAACAGTCCCCATCTGCTGAGTCAGAACTTTCATTTTTAGACTCCTAGTTTTGGAAAACTCGACCTGAGGTTCTTGTTTCCCTTTCTCACTGTTCAAAGCTGTGACCTGTGCTGGACTCTGGGCTCCTCTGGTCTTGTGGGGCACAGCAGTGTCTGGTTTGCCTCCATTGCTCATTAGAGACAGCTCATTGTCTCTATGCTTAAACCTTTGAAAATTCTAATGAGACAGACTCTGATTTCTCAGGAAGATGATATGCAATTCACTCTTGGTTTTGCTAAAATTCCTGATTTTTTTTTCTTTTCTGGGTTGTTTCCAAGGTTTTTTTTCCTGTCATTGCCTTAATTATGTACCAAAAGGAGGTAACAATTTGTGCATCTGCAAAGCTTGTGAACACAGTGCTCAGATAGAAACTCTAGTTTTCACTTTTTCTGGTTTTTTTCCATGGTGCCTGACAATGCATCACTTACAGTTCCCTCCTTTAAGCTGGAGTCAGTGCAATGAGTCTAAGTTTGATAATTGCTTATTACATTACACAAGGCAAAATCACTTAAATCCTCCAAAGTCACTGAACAAGACTAAACTGTCTCATTTTTCCTTGTTCTATTACATGGCACTGGAATTCCTTATAAATGTTACAGTCTGCTTTGCTCTCCTGGAGACCAGGAGCTGTGCTGGAACTCCTTGGCCCATAAAAGTGACATTGCAAAGCTACATCTGGACTTTTTGACCCCGCTTGTGTTGTGTGAAAACCTCAGAGTCTCCTGATGCCACCCCAGCTAAATAAATGGTTTGCTGGACAAACCCACCCACTGCTTTGCTTGGCAGAGGTTTTTGTGGATGACCAGGCAAGCCTGAAGCCATGGGAAGAGGTGAAGGAGCCAAGGAGAGTGCTGGGAGATGGATTTGTAGGACAGATAAAATGGTGGGTGCAGAGATTTGTGTTAATTAGTTGCAAAGCTACAGAGAAAGGGATATAGAACCAACACAGAATTATCGTGTGACGAAAAATATTTCCCTAAATCAGATAAGTGAGAATCTACTCACTCAAGTGAAGCCATTTTCAAGGAGCAGAGATGAGGAAGGGACCTGAGTGCACATTGCCTTTGTCTCTCCAGCTGAGGCATCACACATGAAAGTCCCAATTGCTGCTTCCTGTGTACAGCAAAGCAGTAGAGATATAAAATTGGGGCATAATGATGAATGAAACTGTGGGATGTGTCTTGATTATCCCAGGTTTCTAATGTATAATTGAATTATTTTCTTAAGTGTATTTCAAGCCCTTTGATTTCTGGCCTCTGTTTTTAATTACTCAGCCCCCTCTTGCCCTTGTGCATTATTATGCTGCTCATTAGCATTCAGTGAGACTACAGAAGTTTGACTTCTGAATAAAGTAGCGTACAAAAGAGAAGGGATGCTTTTTATCTTTCCACTTAATAATTTAAATGGAACCCTTTTCTTTAATCAATGTTTAATAGTACAATAGTTGTTTGTTTAAACTGTGCTTTGCCTAATTTTGCAAACAAAAAAGAGAGGCAGGATAAACATGTTTAGAAATAATAAGCTTTGTAACCATTTTAATCTTCAGAAGACTTAAAATATCTCCAGCACTTCTAATGTCGGTTCATCTCAACGAGGCAGGAACGTGGGCCCTGAATGTCTCTGGATAATTTATGCAGTGCTAAGAAGCACCAGCCTATTTTTTTATTTGAGGGAAGCAGAAAACCTTGCTAATTGCAAAACTGAAAGCTACTCAGCAGCGTTAATATTGTTGGCATGGCCGCCAGCTGTGATGATTAGGATGTGTGACAGAGGGAGAGATAATTTGATCACAGGCCTGGGCACCAGAAGCTCCTGTGTCCTGCTCCTTCCCTGTGCACCTGCAAAGGCAAGGAAAACACAGGGGGAGATTCAGTCCAGCCCCACGGAGCCCAAGCTTTGTGGGAGGGCCCTGCAGGGCACAGGGGGTGCCAAAATTTTGGGTGTAACTCCAGGGTGGGGAAGGGGATGGGAGCTGGAGCCCAGGCATTGACATGCCAGAGGAAATAGCTGTCTGGGGGGTAGTAATTTATTACTAATTGGGTAGTAATTAATAATCAGATGTGGAGGCTGTGCATGTATGGAGCTTGTTCTGTGTCACCAGCAAAATGTGGCTTTGGGTGGGATCAGGCAAAAACTGGAACCTGAGCTGAGGCAAGGTCAGGGGGACCCTCAGAACACAACATGAAAGGGATGGACTAAAGCCTCTGTCCCTCTGCCCTCCTGCTATGCAAAACAGGAATTGATCAGGGATATGTTGGGGATTTAGAGATATCTGGGGGCCGCTTTGGAGACATTAGAACTAGTGAGCATAATATCTGCATTTCAAAGTACTCTTTGGACCTCTTAATTCGTTTTGACAGCAGTCCAGTGCTAGAAATGGGGCTGTCTCTGCTGCCTGGATGGGAAAACTGAGGGTAAGAGATGGGATGGAATTAAGAGCACAGGACAGCACCAGGCCAGGGAGAGCTATGAGCTGCTGTCTGCTGTGGCTCAGCAGCCCAATAAAGCACCCACAGCTGGTAAACTGCTCCATCCACATCTCAGGGGGTTGTTGACCCTACATAATCCCTGTCTGATGTCCTGGCCAGCCTACTTTCAACAAACTGTACCCCAGACAGCAAGATGAGACCTTTCCTCCTGCTAATTTGTGTCTCCTGTCCTCTAAATCTTTCCATTTCCCATCGGTACATCCAGTTCCCTCCCTTTTACCCACATCTACATCTCACATTTCTTTATGCAACCTTGGAGCTCCTTCCTGCTTCTGCCTTTTCTCTCTCCCCTTTTCTAGGCTCACTAGAGGTCTGGAGGGGTGTTAAGTGTCAGGAACAGTAGGCAAGAAGGTGACAGGTAAAGAAGCTCCTCAGGTAAGGATTGAGATGGAGAGATGTGGTCTCATGCTGTGGGCTTGTTCCCTCCTATCTTGACTGTATTGCAAGTCCTGCTGATTAAAAGAGCACAGCTGAATTGTGCTAACATGAGATGAGGGAGAGCTAGGGCTGGGGATTTGGACTCTTTCTTTCAGGCTAAGTGAATTTTCCAGGATGTGAGAGTCTGCTGCTGGATTATTAATTTTCTGTGAACGGTGGTGTGGAAGCTGCTGGGATTTTAACTGCTTTTCACATGTGGACTAGAGAACTTGCACAAAGACAACTGGAAAGGCAATTTGCCATTCCACAACAGTAGCCGACGAGGGTTTTCCCGTGATAAAAGTAGCTTGCTCTGCTCCACAAGGCATTTTTTCAGTGATTCTTCCAATTATAGGAATGTTTGTCCAGGACGATGACGATTTGTATCACACCAGGGCTTAGGTAACAGAGCCGAGATCAACCTACTGTTGCACTGAGCCCGGTGCTTACCTACGGTGAGACACTGCCCTCTCTCACAGAAATGAGACTCCATTCTACACATATTTAAATGCTGACAGCCCCCGAAGCGTTTATTTGGACGTCACTGTTTAGGTGAGCAGCAGAGCCAGGGGAGAATCTGAGGGTGTGAAGTGGGGGGATAAAGGTTGTGCAGAGCAAGGAGGAGACTCCGTTTGCCGGTGGCTGCTGGAGAGGCAAAGTGACCCCGACTTTGTAGCCAGGGAAACACCGGCTTTCATTTTCAACATTTAAACCAAATTTGTGAAGATGATGATTTATTGATAACCCGCAGGACCGTGGACATGCAATAAGAGGAGCGGGGAGGTTACGGCCTCAGCCCCCGCTCCCTTCTCAAGTTGCAGCTGTTTCCGAAAGATGCTGCGAACTCCGGCCCGGCTGCGAGCCCGGAAACATCTCCCGCACCTTCCCTCGGCTGAGCAGCGACCGCTCGGATGCTGAAATAAGGTCAGGACTCCGTCAGGCGATTAAAACCCGGGCTGAGCGAGGGCTGTGTCTCCGGAAGGCAGCGCGATCGTTCTGCCCGGTGCGGAGGGAGGGAAGGAGGGAGGGAGGAGAGGGCAGCTCGCCCGAGCAGCTCGGGCTCTGCGCTCCCGGTGGGGTCAGGGACCGCGGAGAGCCAAGGGAGGATGCTCCGCCGAGCTGGGAGAGACGCCGAAGCCCTAACATCGTGCTTCCTCCCCAGGCTCTGAGGAGGAGGAGGAGTGGGAGGGGAGTTCCAAAGCCACTTTGGGCGCTGCGCCGCTACGTGCGGGAGTCTGTGCGGAGCATCCTCCTGGCAGCCTGAGCGCCGGGTGCTGTCCCCGCTCCCCCGGGGGTGATTTCCCCTTCCCCGCACGCTGCTCCTGCCTCCGCAGCCGCTCCCGGGCGAGGCGGCCGCCAGGTGAGCGGGGCTGGGGCACCGCGGGGTGCGGGCTGGGCTGCGGCCGGGGCTCCCTCCGGCTGCTCGGGCTGGCGCTCGGTGCCGGGAACACCGAGCTGGGGCTGGGGCTGCCCTCCGGGAGGTGCCGGGCCGGGCTGGAGCCGGGTTCCCCCGGCTGTCGGGGCCGGGCGCTGCGCGTCCCGGGCGGGGGGTGCGTGATGCGCACCCGGGGGAGGCGGCCGGGAGAGAAGCATCGCTCCAGCTGCCCGGTCACTTGTGTTTCGGAGGGCAGTGTGGGGCTAACGGGGTTTATCTGCTCCCCGAGAGGGCCCGGGGGCCGCCCGGCCGGGGGCAGAGGGATCTCCACGCCGGGTCCCCCCGGGCCAGCGGTACCGGCGGTGCTGGCGGAGCGAGCCCTGGGGCTGGGCAGGCTCCGGGAGAGCGGCTGCGAGAGTGGCAGTCCGGAGCACTCCAGGTATCGGTCCTGGAGTTCAGTCTGTCTCTGCACTGGGGTGTGTGCGCCAAATTCATTTACTGCCCCCGTTACTCCAGGGTGCCGCTAGCAAAGGGTCAAGACTGCTCTGTAAATGTCCCTTTTTTTTCCTTTTTTTTTTTTTTTTCTTTTAAAAAGTGTTTATAATTTCAGCTACATCTTTTATGGCTCCTGAGATACTTTCATTTCCCAGAGCAGTTGGTTTCCCACCACTGGCACTTCCACCTTTTTGAGTGGGAGGATTTACTTTCTCTAAAACAGAGCTCTAACAATACTCACTCCTTTCAGCGAGGCACGTGCCATCTCCTGACCCCAGCAACTTCACTCTGACAAGAGAAAAGCTGGAAATAATCACTTAAGAGATGCGACTTTGCCTGTTTCAACAAGTTGCTTTGTTCTCTGCTCGAGTAATTTCCTCCAAGGCGCGTGGTCATTGTCGTTAGCAGAGATGGGGTGATACGTGTGATGTTAAACCTGCAGTCACCGGGGATTAATGCACGGGCATGACATCACCGACAGCCAATGAGGGGATGGGTTTGGACACGTACTGACCCGAACTGGCGTCCAAACTGGTGATCCTGCCGTGCTCCTGGGGAATAACGCCAGTCTGTGCAAACGGTGAGGTTTCCTGGCACGGTGTCACTGCGTTTTCTCAGCCTTGTGTCCTGCTCTGAGACAGTCAACAATTCATTAAGTGTGTGGTTAGTCTGGTTGGCTAGAGGTTTCACTTCTTGGGATGAGATTATTGAAAATGGGCATATCAGTGCCCTGGCCCAGGGGGAGCTGGTGTGGCTGGGCTGGTTGCTGGCAGAGTGCAAACAGCCAAAGAGTTCCCAGCCCTTGTGGCAGGAGAGCTGCCCGGGCAGCGTGTTGGAGCACACAGTGCTGTTACCTGGAGTGAATTGCTTTCCTCTGCCTGATTGCTCGGAGGGGAGGTGGGCACAGAGCCCGAGGGGTGAGGAGGGGCTCTGTGCAGCCCCGGGGACGCTGCCGTGGCTGGTGAGGCAGGAAAGAGCCTTGCCCTGCTGTGCCAATGGCTCCTGCCGTGCTCTCACCCTCACCTTGGTGCATCCTAGGTCCAGCAGGTCTGAAGCCCTCGGCCTCAGCTCCTGTCCCTTTGCCTTAGGGTTGCTCAAAAACTCGGGGTAGCTTTTGGAGAATCACAACAGATGTTGCCTGGCATGGTCTGGCTCCTGAAATGTTCATTTTGGAGTTCAGGCTGACTCTTCTGTCTAATGTTTCCTTAACCTTCATCATTTGCTGCAGACTCATCCAATTCCCCTGCAGGTCAGGCAGGTGCTTCCCCACAGCCTGTGCAAGACCCTTTTGTGACTATCACAAATATTTGCACTCAAATCACTTTTATTTCTGTTTGCTAGAATTCTCAATGCTAAAACATAAATTTTTGGGTCCAGACTTCACCCCTGAAGTCTTTTAATATTTTTGGTTGTGTTTTGTATGCAGGTACCACACAGAGTCCCTTATCAGTGCCATTGCATCAATAGCCCTTTGCATTGAGGGACCCACACAGAATATCAGCAATATGACTGACATGCCTCAGAGCTCTGTGCAAGATCCTTACGCCTTCATTGCCAATAAGACGTGACAGGATCCATCTAATGAATTACCTTTAAATTAGAAAGCAGTAAACAAGCCATTATTGGATTAGAGGAATATTAAAATTAGAAGAACGTAACCGTCTTTTGATATCCTGTGGCACATTTTTACCAGCTAGGAAATGACATGGGGAGCTGCAGAGAGAGAGAGGGTCTCTAGAGAACTGTAATGATTTTCATCTGTGTGAAATAGATTTTTTTAAAATGCTATTACTTAGTGTCTTATGTTTAGATGATGCTGTAGCAGATTTATTTTTTTTCTCCATTCTAGTTTCATATTGATGTTTGATATATTTGTCTGAGTGACTTCAGTGCTTGGAGGAGGTACAGGTTTGACGTACTCTGATGGCTAAAATCTCCCAATTATTGAAGAAAAACACAGGCAAAAAGAAACAAGAGTCTTGGTGATAGACTTTAGTCCAACACTGAAGAGCCTTTCCAGGGTGCAGAGATTGTCTGGGTTCATGCCACTTTTCTCATGGCCCTTTTCTTCAGCTGTTTAGAAGCATGTTTAGAAGGCTGCTCCAGCTCTGGTGATTGGGGAACATTATTTAGATTGCATAAAAAAATTCACCTGGACTTCCCTGAGTTTTATATAAATTGCTGAGAATCCACCAGTTCTGCTGGTCTCCCAGCTCAGGTGCAGGTGTTAGCTGTGCTGCCTTCCAGATGTGATTGCTCTGGATTGGATCTGAATTGGTAACTGGTTGGTGGTACTTGGGAGCAGCCCCTGATCTCCCCATGCCAATCTTTTATTAATTGAAGGCCAGCACCTGCTGTCCTCTCTCCAGCAAAGCTTCCCAATTAAGGACTGGGCTGAGAGTGAAAAGGGCAGAATTTGGCTGGTACTCCTCCAGTGTTAGGAAAAAATTGTACATGGAGAAGTAAATAGTAAAATACTTGATGGAAAGGAATTAATTCTCAGCCTTGTGAAAAATCAAGTTTCTTATGATATTTTGAAATTATTGTGGTTTCGTAATTCCACCTACCTCGGCTGGCCATGGAAAAAAATGAGCTCTAAATCTAGAACTAAACTTGAATTTGTGAGTACAAAAAATTGTTTTCTTTGGACTACCAATATTTTATAACTCTTTAAGACCAATCTTTTATTCCTTTAATCAATATGAATATGGAGCAGCAAGATACCTTTGAGTCCTAAGCCCCATTCCAGTCTCTGGAGGAAAATCTTGAGCATAATGTTTTGTCCTGGATTTTGGAAGCACACTCAGAATAAAGATCTCTCCTATACAAATACTTTTCATCCGAAGTATTGGATTTTCCTTGTCTCTCTCTCAGAGTTTATGGCCCTGGGACTCCTTTTCTCAAGGTCTAGTAGAACTCCTTCAGCATCTCTTTTCCCCTTTGAAAATGTGATAACCATCACGCAGGCGGCTGCTTTGAAGCCGGTGCCAGCCCTGCAGATCAGGAGATCACAGCTCACTCTCACCTGGGGTCAGGCAGCTGGGGCTGAGCTGCTTTGCAGTGCCAGAGCATCCTGAGTGCTTGCAAGGACAGGATTCTGTCAGGCTCTGGCTCCGAAGCCTCTTTGCTATTCTGAAGAGGCTTGTGAGGAGGAACAAAGGGCTGCGGATTTCACCCGTTTTGCTCTATTTTATATTTTCCAGCAGTTATTTTGGAAAGGCTGTGAGCTGAAAGGCTGATTTTCTCAGACTTGGTACAACAGTGGCAGAGTAAAGCTCAAATGAGGGAAAGTAGCACCGGGTATCTCCGTGACTCCAAAGGTGACCCGTTGTTTTTATTCCCCTTTCTGTGGTGTTTCAATTTCAGTTACACTTTACAGGGAACATCTGTGAATAAAAACTCTGCTGGGGTCAGGTCTTTCTCCTAGAAGGATATTTCCCTCTGCACAGCACCAGTACAAGAGTACAAGTTTTCTCCCTCCTTCCACAGCAGTTGTGCTACATGTGCTGTGAGGTATAACAAGGATAAATACATTAAGGGGCAGCAATCCCACCCTTGGTGTTACAGGATGGTAAAAGGCGGTTAAAGAATTTACTCCCCAACCCTCAGAGCAGAGCTCTTGCCCCTTTTTTGTTCTCCAGCTTCTTGCCAAGCATGACTTAGTCATGTGCTACATCCCTTTGAGCTGGAGAATGTGGAATCAGCTTGGACTTTCTGGCTCTGGGAGCAGCAAACCTCCTCCTTATAGAGGAGAGAGCAGAACTCAGTGCTTTAGCTCTTAAAGCATTTGTAGACTTTTTTTTCTGAGCTTGCAAGAGGCTGCTAACTGCTAAACCAAAATCATTTGAGTAATGCCTAGACATGGATAAACCAATTAAGAGGAGTTCTTTCAGCTTTTTAAAACAAATTGCAAATTTCAGGTTCGTATTTGCATAATTCACGTTATTAATTCATGTGTTTGCATTTCCTAAACTGCGTGCCAAATTCCCATTTGGAGCAAGTTTCAGTGTTGATCTCAGTGTAAAGGGGAAAAGGTGGAAATTGAGTTGTTGTAGGAAGCACTAAGTGATTTTTCTTTTCAACAAAATTAAGTGAGCTTCTTTTCCGTTTTTTTTTTTTCCTGTGTCAATTCGTTGTCACCTTAAATATTCAGTGAGAAATCCAGAAATTCTTAATTGATAGGGTACCCAACCTCTCCTCTGTGCATCTCTGGGATTTATATATAATGTAAGTTAATAAAGCTTCCAGCATCCATTCTGTGCATGTGTAATTAAGGAGTGGCAGTGCCTTGATGTCCTTTGCTGTAATGTGTGGATTCCAGTGGTGAGGACGATGGCATTTTATGCTGTTGAGCACAAGCAGGACCATCCCTGCATGAGTGAATCTGTTTGTAGGACCAGGCTGTGGCTGCTTCAGTCTGGAGAGCAGTTTCCCTCGGATTTTCCTGCTGCTTCCATTATTCACTGAGAGTTATGTGTGTTTATGATAGTCAGCAAACACAAGTGTGTTGCAGATGCAGATATATTGGGAAGTACAGTGGTTTACATTAATGGGAAGGATTTATCTTGTTGCAGTGTTGAATTTATGATGCCAAGCTGTGATATTTCCCTGTTTCAAAAATATTATAATGCAGCAGGCTGGTATCAGGGTGATAAAATAAATGTTTCTTTTTTAATTCAAGCCACTGTAAGATGCTAATAATGCTGGAGACAGGAAGAGAAATGCCACGTTTCAGAATTTAATGTAATGTATCCGTATTACAATTTCCTGGCAAAATTAACTTAGCTTGGACTCCTAAATGCAACTTGTTATGTTTAAGCTATTAAACAGGTGTGGTTGGGTTCTTTAATGGAAGTATGGTTCTATGACACAAGTAGAGGGGTGAAGGTGCCCTGCTTAAATTAGTCTGTAGGACTCTGTTCCCTATAATTTACAAGGACTTGTAGTGACAGGGAGAGGGGGAATGGCTTTAAAATGAAAGAGAACAGGTTTAGTTTGAATATTGAGAAGAAATTCTTCACAGTAAGGGTGGTGAAGCCCTGGCACAGGTTGCCCAGAGACACTGAGGCTGCCCCATCCCTGGAAATGTCCAAGACCAGGCTGGATGGGGCTTGGAGCACCCTGGGATAGTGGAAGGTGCCCCTGCCCATGCTGGGGTGGGGTTTGGAACTCTAAGGTCCCTTTCAGCCCATACCATTCCACGATTCTAGGATAATTCTGAAAAGAAAATAGAGCAGCTCTGGTTGCTGGTGGTGGTCTCTTCACTGGGCATTCAGGAGCCCATGTTCCTTTCTGGTTTCCTTCCCATTTCCTGGCAAATGCTCAGCAGGCAATGTTACTAGGGAGGAAGGAGGGCTCATCTCTTCCTCTTTGCTGTGATCTCCTCCTCTGGCCAGTGCCAGGGTCTGTGGCAATGCCAGGGCTGTACTCAGGACAGCCATTTGCTTTATTTCTAGCAAAAGTAAGAGAGTGTGAAGGAAATCCTCGTAGTCTTAATGACAGAAGTGTTGTGGCTGCCTTGCTCTGGGGCATTGCTTCTTCCCCAAGGAAAACTGGGATGCAATGGAATTGGCCCAGCTTGGATCCAGGCAGGGGTAAAAGCCTGATCCTGGCTCTCTGGTGCTGGCTGTGTCACTGTTTGTGCTCTGCACTGCCAGTTTAGTGCCTCTGAAGTGCCGTGGTTAGAAGTCAAGTGCTATGAAAATTTCCCCAAGCACAGATGTACAGCAGTGAGAGGACCTGCACATAAACCAGGCCACTGAGTCTCAGAAAGGAATAGTTGTTTTGTGGAATACAGAGAGACTGTCATGTGTGTGCACTCCTGTTACACTACCCACTTAAACAGTGCCTCTGAACCTCTGAGTTAATCTCATTGTTTGGAAGCACATCACAGAGTAATTGAAATTGGGTTATTTAACTGCAAAGTACTACTGGAGTAAGAGTTTAACTGTGGAAATACCTGCCAGTTATGTAGTGTATGGGCTTAACTGGGGCTGAAGGAGGAAAAAGCCAAATAATTATTTTAGTACTAAACTATCCCCGTGTTTTTGGTGTGCTGCTGAAATGATTAATTCTGCTTTTGTTTACTAACAGATCTGTTTCTGTTCAGGGACCACTGAAAGCACAAAGCTTTGTTAGATCAAATACCTTTTAAAAAGCTGTGCTGATTCTTTAATTTAAGAGAGTAGCAGGTAAAAGGGACTATCCCTCCTTTTCTACACCAAATTGTCATGGAGAGATGGATTGGGCTGAAGTGGGACAGAATGAGTGTAACCTTCCACCTGAGAAATGACACATGGTGAAGTGTTAGAAGTTAATTGCTATATTGAGCTTATCCACACACTTAAGAGCATTTCCCTCCAGAACATTTCCTTCTTGCAATGTTTCTAATGTATTTTTGTGACATATATTTCAGTTTAACAACAGAAGAATAGTCACAGAATCTGTAAACATTAATAATAATTACTGTTTATAACTCTGAAAAAGGGGCAGCCACTTCAAATACAATTAGGGTAGCCACTTGAAATACAGTTACTCACCCTCCAGTGTGTATCACTCACCTGTGAAATGCTCCAGGTGATGTTTCCTGACTGGTTGCACCCCAGACTGAGGTTGGGGGATGGTTTTAGGTGGATGAACAGGGAGCTGCTTCCTCCCAGCGTCTTTGCAGACAGCTCTAGGAATGAGAAGGAAAACAGGTAATTCAAGCAAAACTCCTGGGTTTTGCATGTGTTAAACATCTTTTTTTCTTGAACATGTTCTTCAGCAGTGGATAAACTATTACTGCTAAATCTTGCTTGGAATGTAGTGGAGACAGTCAGCTCTCTGCAATTAGCATATTTGGAATATACATAATTGTATTATGGCTAAAGATCTGATCTACCTTCTGTGCTTTCCCATGTAAGAGGAAAAATAAAGCCTGAATAAAGCCAAATTAGTCTTATTTTAAATGCTTTTTTTTTTCCCCCAACAGAAGAAACATCTTCTGTTACAGTTAATGAGCACTGTTGTCTTTTGTTTAAAGTCTTTGTTACAGAGGCTTAGAGCAAAAGGGCTTTAATAATAAAAAGGCCTTCTTCTCTGGAATATCTGTCTGATAATAGCCTGTATGATTTAAGAACAATGCTGTAAAATAATTGGCTTTCAAACGAATAATTTTCTATAACTAATTGGAGGGCAAGTGGAAAATCTGCATCCTCCAAATAAATGTATTGTGTCTCTTTAAATACCCAAACAATTTTTCCTGCTATTTTTCCACCCTCAAGACAAAAATAACTTCAAATCTCATTCAGGTTGTACTTAAATATGACCAAACTGATAATTACATTATTACAGAAAAGGGCAGGATAGCTGGAGGATATGTACAAGGTGCATTAGTACTGCAAATAGAAGCTGATTTACTTATTGATAGTGGAGACA
Source organism: Agelaius tricolor (assembly GCF_023055355.1). Classification (NCBI taxonomy): domain Eukaryota; kingdom Metazoa; phylum Chordata; class Aves; order Passeriformes; family Icteridae; genus Agelaius; species Agelaius tricolor. The sequence continues at coordinate 4,994,583 of NW_027269274.1, forward strand.
CGTTTTAGTCACTTTATAGAATTAACAATTGATCAGCTTGTTAGGTTCTAGTTCTTCATAAGCACAGCATGTTTATTCATTATTGTCATTACATGGTGCAGGCAGCCGAGGTCATGATTAGCAAGGCAAAATCTAAAAAAAATTAAACTTCATTAAATTTAACTTCTGCAATGGGCAGTTTCTGAGCAATGCACCAATTCTCACTTCTCTGACATAAATATAACTTATACCTGCCTGGCTAATTTGCATTTCATTAACATTTTTCAGAACCATCTATTTGTTTTGCCAAATGCCAGCAATTCAGGCTTGTAAAATTGTAATAAGATGGGCAACATAAAAGCATTACTTTCAAATTGCCTTGGTCACTGTAAATATCCCCCAATCTGCAGCACTGGAACTGAAAACCAAAACACACTGCTGGAGGAGAATGGCAAGATGTTATTCCAATAAATATATCCATGATTGTTTGTTACTAAGGGTAAGTTATGTTTTGTAAATCAGCATTGACTTGGGCTCGAGCAAACCCGATAGCAAAAATCCCCACAGAGGCTTCTCCTGCTGTATATGACTAATATATTAAAGAAGATAAATAGTCATTTTTAAAACTTATTACACTGTAGGATTGAACACAAGGGGAAAGCATTTCACAAATCTGAAACTTAAGGTCACCTTGAGAAGAAAAGGACACTCCAGATGACTAGAAAAAGTCTGTTTTCTCCAGAAATTGAGATTCAAAGTTTACTCCTTTCACAGTGCCTTTTATAAAGCTTTAGAATCCCAAGTATAAAACCAGAGTCTGTTTTGATGTGCAAATATTTCAAAACTGTGTGGTGGATAGGCACTTAGACACTGCATCTAACGAGTGCTACAGATGAGCTTCCAGTCTCAGTAATAAAGAAAATACGGAATAATAATTAATAAATAATAAAGCAGAGAATATAAAGCTTTTTTTGCTAGTGGTTTTTATAATATAATCCAGAATTAGAGCTGAACTTTCTAAAACATTTCATTAAACTGTTTCAGTAATTTTGTACCTTTTCCTTTTATCTTTATAAGCATTTTAAAAAAAAATCATGATTCCTCTTTTAGTCATACTGAACACTATTAAGCTTTTGGTTCATAATTCAGACTTTTAGGAGTATGAAAATGTGTTCAATAGCATTTTCTTAGGGCTTGCTAATAAAGTTAATGAATTTTTTTTTCTATTAGTCAGTCCTAGCATAGATAATACTGCTCCCTTGTTTGAGCTGTAGCAAATCAGGACAACATTGATTTTCTTTAAGAGATGAATAATGAAAGACCTACATTCTTAAATATGTAGATAAAGATAAGTAACTTAATTAAAAAATTATCAGTGGAAGGTAGTAAGATGAATTAGCTGTTTTAATTTGTTGTATATGTCAATAAGCTGTACCATAACCCAGAGTTTTACATAAAATCCATTTATGATATCTTTTTCTCCAATTTCCAGTGTAATTTCATAGTGTCTTTGGCTGCTAATTCTTTTGGAAATCCCTCATGTCTCAGAATGTTAAATTCTTGGAGCTATTTGCCCTAACTTCAGCAGTGTAGGTGTTGACTCTGCAGATGTTTAATGTCCAGAGCAGTGCAGCCTGATGAAAATAGCTCTGCCCTGATCAATAGTGATGTTTACAGCTCTGTCCTCGGCGGTGAAGTCAGGTTACAGAGCCTGATTGTTTTTCCAGTGACTGGCAAATTCTGCTGTTTGATCACATGTGCTATGAATATCCCAGCTGGCGAAATTCCAGGCTAAATTGCTTGCTATTTTTTGACTAGCTTTACAAATTATACATGATGAGAAAAGGGACGGCTCGGGGCCTCCGTCTCTCATCCAACGCTGCTTTTAATATCCAGGAGGCACCATCAGGGTGCACAGGGCAGAGGAGGAGCTGGAGGAGGAGCTGCTCTATTAAGATGTGCTGTTATTAAAGGAGGAGACAAACAGCCTGCTGCTGGAAGGGCTCCTCTGTGTCTCCCACTCAGGGGGTTTTTCAGTCTCGTGTTAATGGAGCAGGCACCCACAGCAGTCCCAGGTGATTCTGTGGTGGGAGTGATGCTGTGCACGGCTCTGCACCTGGAATTAGGCATTCACAGTCCTCATGCTTGCATTCTGAGGGGCTCACAGGTCCTGCTGGTTTTCAAGCTTGAATCTCCAATCTCAGTGCAGCTACAAACGCATCATTTGCCAAGCATGGCTGAGCTTCTGCCTCAGGCCCTTGGGTCACTGCCTTTCTGTGGCAAATGCATTGTCCAATGGCTGGGGTGGAGTTCAGTTATTCCTGTCGTTTTTAGACATCTCTGCTTGGTTTCTAGGCTAGGACAGAGATGCTTCACAGAAGGCAGATTTTGCCTTCTCCTAACTCAGGGCTGTCCTGAGTGCTGAGAAAAAAGGGGCAGCTTGTGGGTGGGCCATACCTGTAACGGGAAGGGGCTGGGGAGGCTTTGTAAGATCTCTGGTAAAGCATTGCTTGGACATGATTTGAGCAGGATGTCTCTGCAGAGCTCCCACAGGATGGTTTGACAGTAAAGTGTGATTTGGGCAGCAAATTTTACTCTTTCTGCTCCACCCAGCAATGCCCTGCCAAACTGCAAAGTGCTGGGGATACTCTGGCGCTTCAGGCTTGACTTTGTTTTACCTTGTTTTATTAATTTAATCTTTCTTCAGTTCTTGGGTAAACATAATATTTGTGTCTCTGAGATGAGTAACAAACACTGTGCCACACTGTGGGTCTTGCTCTGCTAGGAGTAGTGGATGGGAGTCAGTGCTTCTTGTCCAAAACAGGACTTTCAGAACCAAAGATGTAAATAAGAGCCAAGGAAAATTAATAGTCTGTATTTTTATTTCATGGCAAATCTTAGAGAAATTTTTATTTTTAAATCTTACTCCTACTGCGAGATCATTGAAATTTACAGCAGAGATTGTTCCTGATCCTGTGTGCCAGGGGAGCAACATCTGGATTTTCCCTTTCACTCATGGTTTTTGCTCAACACTGTTCAACACACAGCCAGGACCTGGCTGTGGTTCTGAGTTTTGGGACCTCGGGACATGAGTGGCCAGGGTGAGATCTCCAGGGGATCCCAGATAACCTCCAGCTGTTTCCAGGCTGTTGGAATGGAGCTTAAGCTGGGTTTAAGCTTCAGAGAGCTCTGCTGACTTCTTCTGAGAGAACAGGAAACTTCAGAGAGCAATACTTTCCACTTAGGGTGACATTCACAGGAACATTCCATTATTAAATCAGAAATTTTTCATATTCTTGAAGACTAAATGCTGAGACCTTCAGGTTAAAAAGGCAATAGATTATTTATGCTATGCTGCTGTTCTCAGGTGATAAATTGGATGGTGCTGTTGCAAGCAGTGAAATAATTAAGAATTCTGGTACAATTGAGAAGTCAAATTAGAAAGGATAAAATCATGGCTTAAGAAACCAACTGTCTTTGGCTGGAGAGTAAAAATAATTTAAAATGATAAACCATACCCTCCACTGGCCATTTATTCTGGTTTATGCAGCAACATCAGTGTTCCAAGAGGGTTCTTCTGTCTTTGTGACACACAGCTGCTACAAGACACTTCATACTCACAAGTGCTCCTCAAAATCATACAATCTCAATGAAGCTGGACAAATAAATACCCAAGTAGCTATTCTATTTGCTCAAAGCCACCAGCCTAGAGGAAGAAAAAGGAGCAGGAAGGTAAAATAAGGGTGCTTGCACTCTCTGGAAAATGTCCTTTGGGTTTGGCTCACTAGACAATTTCTGTGAGCAGAGAAGTGAATTTTTGCCATTGTCTGTCAATTTTAAGGGAGGATAGAGGTGGACAGGGCTTCATCCATGGTTAAAAAACGGTGTATTAGACTAAATTGGCAGGACATAGCTATGTGAAAACGTGGGGTTTGTTTAGTGCAAGGCACAGCTATAGATTAAATATCTATCTATCTATCTATCTATATATATATATATATATATCTTCCTTTTTGGATGTGGTGATACCCTCTGGTGAGTGAAGGTTTGGCTGCCTGCAGCCTCTCTTGATAATCTTAGCCAAAACATTTGTCATTTGCAAGGAGGGGTTTCAGTTCGTGAGGGGAAAATATAAATCCAGTAAGAAATTTTTTCCATATTTTTCTTTAAATTAGTGTTGCTGTTTCTCATCTAATTAATGAACCAGTACTGAAGCAGAAGACTTAAATTCCTGCTCTAGTCCTGAGATGTAGCACATTTTTAATGAAAGCAGTTTTTAATGCAAACTAGTCCTGTGACTGTCTTTGCTGTCTTGCCTGTTGCCAGGCCATGGAAATTCTGTGTGCAATAATTTGAACCAATGGTGCAAGCACTCCATGGGCCTCCTTAAAAACCTCTCTCACAGGGCAGGGAGCTCAGGTGGGAACAGTTAAACTGAGAGAGTTCCACTTTTGTGTTCCAGTTCATCAATCTTTAAAGAGACACTAGTAGGTCAAGTGGGTACAGCACTGATCAATGGACAAGAGGAATCCCTTTTTAAAGTAATCACAATTCATCTCCAATGGGCAATAGAGAAAGTAAAATAAAAAGACACAGCCACTGGGGTCCTGGTGGGGGAGAACTTAATTAGCTGAGCACTCACACACTCTTTAGAGGGCTGTCCCTTAGAGTCCATAAAGGATTTGCAGTCCATTACTCTTTTGGAGGGCAGGTTCCCTGCAATGTGACAGTGACAAAACCTGTCTGTGCCCCAGTCTCCTGCCAAAGGCTCCTTGTTGTGTAACTGCACCCCAGGACCAGCCAGGAACTGCCTGGCCATCACCTGAAAGGCAAATACCTGCTGGGCAGGACGGCAGCAGCTGTCTCAGGACCCTGCAAAGTGCTCGTGGTTGATTTTATTTGAGTTACATTTGAGTTACAAGCAGTGTACTATCAAACTCTGTGTGGTAGTAGTTAATGAGGCACATTGAGGGGATATTTTAATGGCATTTTTGGTAGGAAAAGCTTCTGGTAAGTTGTACATGAGCTGAAATGACTATTCAGTTGCCCATCTGAAATCACAAAAAGTGATATTTGAGATGTTTCATACCTGTTGCTAATTGCAATATAATTGAAATTAGGAGATTGCTCTCTTTACTGTAGTTAAGTTTGAGTACTGTTTCCCCCAGGACAGAAATTCACAGACTATTTACTCAAAAATGGAAAAAAATGTGTGCTGTGGGAATCTGAGAGCCAGGGTTCTGTGAACAGTCAGAAATCAGAGAAATGGAAGACTCATGCAATCCATTTCCTTACACAAAAATATTCAGCAGAAATATCTGAGTGTCTGTCCAGGGTGACTGAAAATACTGCTTCTTATTCAGTATTCATATTCATATTATTCTTATTATATTCTTATATATAATATAAGAATATTATATATATATATATATATTATTCTTATTCTTATATATTCTTCTTATTCATATTATTCTTATTCAGGTGCCAATATCCATAACCTCATACAAACTCAGGAAGTACAATCCAACTTGTGGCAAACGATATCTCATTGCTAAAAGAGAGAATTTAATGTGCCACTATGGTAGCTTTTTTTTCCTGTGAGTCTTGAGGTGTGTTGTTTTTTTTCTCCTACAAAATCTCAGTTTCCTGGATGAAAATAATTGGAGAAGATTTTTCTTTTCTGTTTTCTAATTATTTTTAAGAGAGTTAATAGCTCTCTAGCGGTGATGAGAAGCTGATTAAAAGCTGATTGTTGTCTACCCTGAAAATAAACAATCAATGATTTGTTACTTTCAACAGATCTCACATCTTTAAGGCAATCATAATTGCCTTCAAGAGAGGCAGGGGAAGTGGGGGGAATCTCATGCTTCATTTCCAGCCCTGAGCATTTCAAAGCACAATCAAAATTACACCACTTACCCTCCCCCTTGCTCTTCCCATCATGCACGTGGTTACATGATCATGAAGAGGCTTTTGCATGAATGAAGAATAGGAAAAGAAAAAAATCCATCATAGGCAGATTGGGAACTGAAAGTCTGAAGTTCAGGCTTCTCTGAGCTTTGTGAAAAGGATTATTATTTAAAAAAAAAAAAAAAAAAAGACAAAAAAAACCCCACATAAAGAAGAAAGTTTCCAGCCTTAGCCATGAAGAGGACCTGGTGTTACTCATATAGCTGGGGTCATACTTCAGGCAGAGGCACTGGCTGAGCCTCCTGCATGGAAACATTCCCTGAGCTGGGACAGGGGCTGGAAGGAGGATCCTCTGACAATCCAGGTATTTGAGAAGGAAATACCAGTTATCACCTCTCTCACTGTTTCTGAAGAGCAGGTATCAGGTTTTTGTGGCTGCTGCTCTCCTCTCCTGGTAGTGCAGCCACAGGAAGGTGTCTGGGACTTTTAGAGGTTTGCTCCTTTTCCACTGCAACAGTACCCAGAGCTCTGTGTGCCTTCCTTGAGCCTGTGGAGGGATGAAAACAGCATCCAGCAGATGATGAACCTGCCATGGGAGACCTGATTCATGACTGATCAGTAAGTACCTCAGGGGGGTCTCTTCTCCTGCCTCCCAGCCCTTTTTTGGGGATTCACACATGGGCTGCTCTCAAGCAGGAGAACTCCCCAGAGGAGGCAGGGAGAGGGGCTGTGAAAGCAAGAAGGGCTGAGATTCACAGGGAAGGAGGCATGAAGGACTGGGCAGGAAGAGGAAAGGAAGGAAAGGGTGGAGGAAATTCCTTCTGGAAGTGAGGAGCAAAATTTATGGGACTTCTGAAATGTTCTTGCATAAGGGAATGCAGTTCCTGGTGTGTCTGGAAATGAAAATAGCTGGGAGTGCTGCTTTATGTACTCATATTGGGATTTGGAATTTTTCTGGTTACTAGCAGAAAGGCAGGACCTGCTGGAGGGATTTGTCAATGTGTGATGTGACACCTTTTACTTTTGAGTAACAATTCCTGAAGTGGTAAGTCAGAAATCCTATTTTGGAATTCTCCTGCTTAGTAGAGCAATGTTTTTTTTTCTTTTTTTTCCCAGAGTAACTTGAGGAAGTTACTGATAAGCAAACAATGTTTTCTAACATTGAGTAAGAAGCTGATGCAGATCAAGAATCTGGGTTATGGCTGCCTGGTCTGTGCTTCCCTCACCTGTGCAAGTTTTGTACTTCAATATTGAGATTCTGTATGTTAGGGGCAGAATTTTAAACCACTCCAAGATGACTGTGTTGTTTTTGTTACCAGAATGGGAATACCAAAAATGCTCCTTTTCAATTTCCTAGCAGTTTCCTGTCCTGCCCCACACCTGCCAGAGAGCAGGGACAGCACAGCACAGGGTACTTTGCTATTGGGTTTTGTAGTGAATAACACAGGTGCTAAAAAAATGTGTGTTCAGCCTGTAATTACACTTCTGGAAATTTAGTGCTGTATTTATGAAATGCTTTTCCTTAGAATCTTTAAATAATTAGCTAATGAGTCCCAAGTGGAACAATTATCCCATATACCCAGACAGAGGGGATTCTTCATCAGCCAACGTGCATTCAGTGCTCATAAAACATGCTTGTGTTCTAAAAGCAAAGCTGGCTGTTCTGTGCTTTCCTCTTGGAGCTTTTTGGGAATTGAAACCAAAGCAGGCACAGGTGACATTGGTGACAGAGAAATGGACAGGTCCTGTTGCTGTCAGGGCCTGACACAGCTTAGGGAAGCACTCACATCCTGTGAGTGAGGTGTTTTTGGGAATAACAAGAGAATAAAATATTCTAATGCAGTAGAACCAGAAAGAACCAAATTTGTTTGCATGAGGACTCTAAGAACCACAAGAACATATTGAAATACAACACACCCTGACTCTGCCTGCATGAAAAACCCAACATGAACAGCAGGCATTTTCAGTTTGCCAGGATTTTCCTTCAGTAACCTCTGACTCGATTCAGGGCATTGAGGATGACACTGAACAGTGACTGACTACCTCACATTTATGTTCCACTGCTGTTTTTTGCTCCAGGGCATAAAGGATATGTTGTCCTGTTACATATCCTGAGCAAACATGTAATCTGCCCTGTGGATGGAGAAGGGAGCCTTGATGATCTCACAAGTGCTCATCCACTTTAAGGAAACCTCCAGGAACCAGGCTCCATGAGATTTTGAGCAGTTTGTACCACTACTTTCCCCTACTTAGGTACAGAAAGTTTCTCTCCATGCACACAATTAATCTTTGCAGGACACTGAATTTATTTTTATGCTATTTGCAGGAGTTACAGAGAACCACTTTAAATACTGCCCTTTAAAGAAAGCCTCTTCAAGGAGACAGCTGACATGTCTCCCAACTAACTTTTTCTTTCCTTGACTAAACAAAGAGTTATTTTCACATTTTCTTACCACTTGCATTTGCCGACTCTCTTAATTTTCATGTTATTTCCCTTGGATTGCCTCTTGTTTTTAATTTGAGCAGCCAGCCTTAGGAATTACCTACTTCTTGCATGTGAGCCCTGGGCTGGCCACCACACACCCAGAGTAGGTCTGGGGCCTCCCAGTGCATTATCCAGAGGCACAAATGGACAGGAATTATCCTCCTCCATCCCTTCCATCCCTTCCTCCCTCCTCTGAGTGACCAAAATAACCATCAGCTCACCTGGGTCCCTGGTGAGAGGAAAGGAAGGTGAGTGACCTGCTCTATAGCAGGTCAGCTATCTTTGCCTTCCATGGGAGAAATTAAATTCCTCCATCAGCTCAGGGTATAGAAAACAGTGTTTTATGGCTCAAGATACCCTGTGGAACAACTTTAATGCTTTGCTACCTGGCAGACAAAGTTTACAGCAGGGGAAAATGTGTTTTTGCTGTGTCTGAAACATTCTGCTGGAGAGATTTCCTTCAAAGACATTTCTCTCCATGTTTGGTTTGTTTTTTTTTTTTTTGTGTGCTGCCTGCTTTAGATGGGAACTGCTCTGCTTCTGGGAGGGCAGCTGGGAGTGGAGCAGGGCACTGTCTCTGCTCTGTGTCCTCTTTGAACAGGGCTGGAGTAATTCCTGCTCTCCCTTGAACAAAGTGCCTGAAGCCTGCACACCTCTTAAGCAGGACTTGTGCAGGGGGGGTGGAGAAGATTTTGAGCTGCAAAGAGGGACTGAAGGAACCTGGATAATCACAAGGAAAAATTCTTTCTGATAAAGGTAATTGAAAGAGTTGAAATTCTGTGCTGTAATGAGATCTCCTGTGTTGGCTGTCCACATTGGTAAGTCTGTGCAACCTTGAAAATGAAACCTTGATGGTGATAACTCCCTTTCCTGGAGTTTGGTAGAATGGTCCTTAGTGGGGTGGTGATGAACAATGAATAATGTATGGAGAAAAGGGTCTGTTCTGCCTCCACTTGACAGAATAGCTGCACTTGGCCCTTGAGCAGTCCTCTTGGTCTGGGTGGACTTTATCCTGGAGGAAAGATGAGAACTCACTTTGTGTTGAGAGAGCAGAGGAAGCAACAGCTTTGATTTTAAACTCTTCCTTACTCTGCCTGGACTTTGGGTGTTCTGGCAGTCAGCCCTCTGCTCCTTGCTGGAATTTCTTTCCTGATCCTGTGCTCTGCTCTTTCTGCTGCTGTGTGACCTGAGCTCTGCTGGCTCAAATTTGGAGGCCACAGACTCTCACTTAAAATGAGTCCAGCTGAAAAACCTTTCCAACAGATGATCCACCCAAGTGGCAACTGTGACTCTGGCACTATTACCTAATGAAGTCTCTGGTGTCTGGGATAGAAAATTTGGGTGATTTAGGCATGTTTTGCAGGATATCCTCTGAGGGCATTATCTTTACATGCCCATAAGAGACAAAAGGTATGTTCTCATGTTTAAAGGAGGTGGTGAGGACAGATTTACCCTAGAGAACACCAAATGCTGCTGAAGACAGCCTTAGTTCCCTCCAAACCCGTGGCACAGAGGATGTCTGTCTGTGTGTGCATGGTCTGGCTGCTGGTGTGGTTGACACCTCCTGTAATGTGGATGTAACAGCAGCTCAGTTCTCCCTCCTCAGGAGGATGTGGGGTTTATTTCCTCTAGCTCTCAATGGCATTGTTTTCTTTTCCTTCCCACCACCCCCAGATCCTGTTCAGTGAGATTTTGAAATATTCCTGTGGAAAGGCCAGACTAGGGGTGACAGACTGAGCTGCTGCCAGCAGAGACTGATGTCGTAAATGGGACGTGATGTTATAAAAAAACAGTTCAAAAATTGCCCATGAAGTGTGCAGGGAGCCTGCTGGGGTCTGAGAGCACTGAGCACTGCTGCAGTGACCCTGTGGTTTCTTGGATACCCGCCTGGATGATTTTTGGGTGGTCCAAAGAGCCTTCTCACTTCACTTTGCCGTGAGGAGCTCGATGTGACCAGTCCTCCATCCCTCAGAGATTCCTGTAGGGAAGCAGAAGAGCTGACACCAACTCTGGGAGTAAAGGGAGGAAGGAATAGGTCCAACAAAAGTTTTATTTTCTTGCACTCTGAGCTTAGTCTTGTGTTACTTTCCAGTACCTGAAGGGAGCCTACAGGAAAGGTGGAGAGGGACTTTTTACAAGTGCATGAAGAGACAGGACAGGGGGGAACGGATTCAAACTAATAGAGAGTAGGTTTAGATTGGATATTAGGAAAAAATCCTTTAATGTGATGGTGACGAGGCCCTGGCACAGGGTGCCCAGAGAAGCCGTGGCTACCCCGTCCCTGGAAGTGTCCAAGACCAGGAGGGAGCTTGGAGCACCCTGGGATAGTGGAAGGTGTCCCTGCCTATGGCAGGGGGTGGAACAGGATGGGCTTTGAGGTCCCATCCAACCCAAAAAGTTCTGTGACTCTGTGATTCTGTGACTGTACTACATGGGTAACTTTAAGTCCTCTCTCAGTTTGCTCAGTGCCTTCCTACCTGGTGTAACCCCTACTTGCTGTGAGTAAGGATTGGCAGAACGGAGGCCTTTGAAGGCCTGACACGTCCTGGTAGGATGTGCCAGCTGGGAAAACACGGGAATGTGCCGGGAGGTACAAGCTGGAAGGTGCAGTGCTTAAGGTGAGGTTAATTAACTGTTGGAATAACTCGGCCGAGGTGGATTTGCTGACCCTCAAAGCCTTCAGAGCAAGCTGCAGTTACGTGAGCTGATGCAGAGATTTCTGGGTGAGGGTTAAGGGACCAAATGCAGAATGTGAGCCGCGTTATTCGCTGTATCCACCCACTGCCGGGCCCGATGGGCACCTGGAGGACAGGGCTGTCCCTGTGGGCTGAAGGCCAGCGCGTCCCTGCCGTGCCCAGGCTCTGAGGGCAGCTCAGCGCCCGGGCCCTGCCACAGCGACGGCTTCGTGTGGTTAATGAGGGGCGCTAATTGTCCCGGCCAGCTGCGGAGCGAGGGGGAGCGGGGCTGCACGGACGGCAGGGCTGGCCCGGGACAGGGAGCGGGGCTGGCCCGGTGCAGGGAGCGGGACTGGCCCGGGGCTGGGAGCGGGGCTGGCCCGTGGGGCTGGGAGCGGGGCCGGCCTGTGGGGCTGGGAGCGGGGCCGGCCCGGCTCAGCCATGCGGGAGAGGCTGCAGGGAGAGAGGCGCGCAGCCGCCAGGGGGCAGCACCGGCCCGATGGATCCTCGGGAAGCGCCGGCAGCGGCTCCGGCACCACGGGAGGGACAGCAGAGATCTGTGTCGTGACAGGGACAGTGACCTTTATTGTGACAGGGACATCAGTTATCTGTGTCCCGACAGTGACCCGTATCCCGACAGGACATCACTACCTGGCCTCAAAGCCCATCCCATTCCACCCCTGCCATGGGCAGGGACACCTTCCATTGTCCCAGGTTACTCCAAGTCCTGTCCAACCTGGCCCTGGACACTTCCAGGGATGAGGCAGCCACAGCAGCCCTGGGCAGCCTGTGCCAGGGCCTCCCCACCCTCACAGGAAAACCTTTTATATAACATCTAATATAAATCTCTCCTCTTTTCATTTGAAACCATTCCCCTTGTCCTGTCAATACCTGCCTGTGTAAAATTTGCTCTTCCTCTCTTTTATACACCCCCTCCTAGTACTGTCACTGAATAACTGTGTGCAGTGATTTAGCCCCAAAATGTGTTCTGGGTTGGTCAGCCAGTGTGTAGATCTTTGCTTTAATTCTCTCTTTTGTCTCTAGCTCTCCTCAGCAGCAGCAGTTTTCAAATACACAGAGTGTACTTGCTGTGTATCTTTTCCCCCCTTCTCTAAGAAATGTCAGATATTGGTCTGTTCTCCCTTTGTCCTTTACTCAGTTTGATTTAAGAATTTGGCCAGGCTGACATTGGGGTTAAAGTCAGGCTGGCAAATCCCCTGAACAGTACATGGCCCCCAAATTTCTTTCCTTCTCACCCCTTGCTTTACAGAAGAGGAGACATTAAGAGATGCATAGTTGTATTTTAAGTGAGGAATTATTCAGAATGGAGAAATTAAGGCCTTTTAAATATTTAATGAAAGGAGGTTTTCTAAATTATTTAATAGCTTATTATAAAAGGTGGCACAAAATGGTTTAGTAATTTATTCTTCGCAGAAAGTAGCCATAAAAAGTATTTTACAACATGTAAATATTGGTAGGAAATGTACCTAATTTAAAGTGTTCTCTTATTCCATCTGTCAAAGGAATTATACAGTGCCTATACAGTTTTCAAATAACTTTAGACCTTTATTGTTTCTGTTCTTGAAACTCTTCCCTGGCACAGGGAAATGCTGTTTATACCCATTTTACTCAAGTGCAGAGGCACAGAGAGCAGATTGTGCTGGGACTGAAGTGCAGCAGACCTGACCATTGCAATTCCCTCCAGAGATCCCAGGTCTCACAATCTTCATTTGCCCTAAATACTGACCCAGGGGAGTGGTGTAGCCTCTGGGGAACTCCTGGGCAAAGCAGGAGTTGCTCATGGCCAGTCCATGCATAAGTACTGAAAATTGAGCTTTTCTCCTCTCCAATTCCCTCTTCCTTCTTTTCTGTATCTTCGTTGGAGATGGAGGTGGGGTTCAGCTGCTCACTGGGCAGAGCTCACTGTATAAAAACAAACAAGCAGCTCTGTTTTCCAAAGTAATGTGTCACCCTGAGACAAGACAGGGGCCAGCAGTTAAACCCACTGTTCAGAGAACACACACCAAGCATGCTTTTGCCATCAAAAGCCTGGAATTCCTTTTACAGCTCTTAACCAGGTGAGCCTCTTCTTTCTGTTCTGATCTGTCTCCTTTATTGACATAAACCAGCTGAAGCTGGTTTCAGGAGTTTGCCTTAATCTCCCCTAATACAACTCTATTTTTTAAAGAAATATCACTGCCTGGAAGGCATTAGAAAGCCTGGAGATATGCAGGTGGATGTATCATCTGTCACTTTCACTGCATCCACTTAATTAGGATGAGTTGGACTAATCAATACTCCCTTGCCTTTTACCAGTGTTTAACATGTGTTTACAGAGCAGGTTACACTGATGTTTGTATTTACCTGTAGCTGCATCTGCACAGTGTTTTATTTTCCTCTCTAATAAAAATTATGGAACAGATAAGCACTAACCCCCAAGTTAGTGTGCTGCAGTATTGATTTCTACAAGAGCACTGTAAGAGTGTATTTATCTACCTGTCCTATTATGAAATGGGTAAAAATGTACCACACAACCATTTCAGTCAGTCAATGCTATATTGAAAATCCTGTTTGTTTGCTTCTTTTAATGGGTCTTTTGAGGCACACTGTTGTTTTATTTTTATTTTTTATTTTATGTGTATTTGTGGAAGAAAGGATGAATGCAGGATGGTACTGCTTTTTCTTAAGACAACTCCTTGCCTACATTTTGTTTTGATATCCACTGATTTGATAGAAATGCTGGTTTTGGCTCAGCCTGGAACTCCATATTGGAAAGCAAAGAGAGCAAAATGTGATTAATTGTAGATTGCTAGCCTGGCACCTCTTTAATTCCAGCAATTACTCTATTTTCTCATGGCATTCTGAACAAATAAGAGTTGTTAGGGCCAGGTTGGATGGGACTTTGAGCAGCCTGGTCCAGTGGAAGGTGTCCTTGCCCATGGTTTGGTACAACATGAGCTTTAAGGTCCCTTCCAACCTGTGATTGGAAGGTTGTGATTCCATGAGTGTGTTGAGCCAGGGGCCTTCCTGTCCTGAGCTCTGAAAGGAACTTTTATGTGCTTTTATGACCCCAGACATGCTCTGCCCTCCAGTGTGGTGCTGTAATTTCATGTTTCTTAAAAGCAAATTTCAAATTGATCAAAGGAGGAGTGAAATGGAAAGAATGGTGGGTAAGATAAGAAAAGGTTGTGATTGCTGTCTAGGTGAAGACCACATTATTATTACTCTCACAAATTGCTCTGTGTCATGTTTTCAGTAGCAGAAGGTCAAGTTTTGCCCAGGGATGGAAGTGAGAGAACAAATATAAACAGCAAAGGCAAAGAGGCCTGAATGTCTGTAAAATGGAGTGTTTGAGCTCCTCATTCTGCACAACATGTGTCAGAGCTGCTGCAAAAGTGCTTCCATGTGCAGATTTCAAAGTGTAACTCCTGGGTTACAGCTTGAGCTGCAACCTCTGTGTTTCTCATGGTGAGGCCAAGAAAACTAAGGTTAAATTCAGCAATTCAGCTCTGTCCTGAAAAAAAAAAAAAAAAGAAAGAAATAGTTCAGTAACCTGGAAAACATTTTTGGATGACCAAAACCTGAAATGGTACAGTGATTTTAGAACTTACCAGGTGGGCTGTAGGTGTAGGTGGGCTGGGTGGTGTGAGAGGGGATGCTGGAAGCCAGGAGAGGCAGCAGGGTCAGAGGGTGCAATAATACACAATTCCAGACACTCTGCTGTGGATGTGATCCTCTCTGCTGAGGCAGGCACAGGGCCTGGGCCAAATCTTTATGGAGACAGAGACAGATTTTCCTCCCTATCTTTAATAATCTCTGCTTCAAACTCTTGGAGGCTTCGTGGAACCATGTGGAAATGTGTTTGCACTGTGGTGCAGCCTTAGACCTTTTGGCTTTCCCAGCAGTTGGGTGGTGAGACCCCAAAGATCTGCTCACATTCTGTTTGCAACCCCATGTACAGCAAATTCTGCCTTTGGTTAATGCAGTGATACCTCAGAGCTGCCTCACCACAGCTTCTCTGTGCTCTCAGAAAGAAAAGAGAAATAAAACTGCTGCCTTTTGCCCCAGATTGCACTGTAGATGGCACTGTGAAACTAAGATTTTGGTAACAAAGATGTGTTTTACAGCACCTTTGCAGACGTTAATTGCAGTGTAATGTGGCTTTCTTTCTAGGTCCCCGAAGTGAATGAAAAAATTCTGAGATGCAGAAAGGCTTATTTGCTGCTGCAAATGGGAATCTGGAATAACTATGAAAAACACACTGAAATAATTGTGTTTGACTGGAACAAAATTCTTGCAAAGTCCCCAAGGTAAGAGCACTTTTTATCTTTCAAATGACACTGAAGATTCTCTGTTCTGGTTAGCAACAATATCCACTTGAATCCAATAGAGAATGAAGGCTTGACATTTCTGAAAGCAGCAGCCCACTGACGCTGAAGGGCTCAGCACCCCTTGCTGCATCTGTCTGCCAAATTTCATTTTTTCTCTGCCTTTTCAAAGATCCTCTTGTATTTCTGTACATTAGCAGGCTGAAAACTTGTGTCCTGTCTACCTGCAAGGCAGACTAAAGCCTGCAGATGTGTCCTTTGGATGGTACTGGATGCTTTTAGCAGCCTTTCAGTTTGGATATGACCGAGTGGATGCTTTGTGGTGATACACTTATTCCTGGAATTGAATGTTCTCACTCAGGGCTGAGGTTACCCTGTTAACCTGATGAGCCCTGGTTTCACATTCCTTGTTTAATGTCTCAAAAGAGTCAAACTCAGCTGGGGAAGACTTTTGAAAATAAGTCAGTACAAGACTATTTCCACTGAGACCAGTTTTGCTGCTGCACTGGGAATGGTGGGAGCACCTGGGTCCACTAAAATGCTGGAACAGCAGCTGTTGAGCATATGATGCATGGTTTGGGACCTGTCCATCACCACACCTGCCCCTTCCACCACCTCCTGCCAGAAATGGCATGTTCAGAATGCCTGAGCTGGGGTGTTTAATTCCACAGGAAACCTGGAGGAAGGTTTGTGTCTTCATGGTGATACATCAGAGTGACACCAGAGCTGGGGTGGTGCTTGGATCAGATCTGAGTGTTTGCATTTAGAGCAACAGAAGGATGGGGTTGGAAGCTGAGCAGATGATGACATCCTGTTCATGAGCTGTAACCTGTTTGTTTCTCATGGAGAGGCCAAGAAAACTAAGGTTAAATTCAGCTCTCTCCTAAAAAAAAAAAAAAAAAAAAGAAGTTCAGTCACTGGGAAAGATTTGGATGACCAAAATCTGAAATGGTACAGTAATTTTAGAACTTACCAGGCAGTTTTCTTAGGCTTACACTGGACCAACAGCAATAGTGACATTTATGCTGGTTTCACAGTGACTCAATCCCATTAGCTGCAGTGACATTATGGGTTCAGCTGCATGCAAGAGGTGAATTTGGTTCAGCTGCTCTGAATTAGCCTGGGAGTGCTCCAGAAGAGGGCACTTATTGGATGGGTGAGGAGCAGTGATGTCTTTATCTTCTGGGCTTGATTCATGCTTACAGAAGTCTCCTACATACAGCTGTAAAAGGCCAGCAGGGTGTTTGTTCCTGCATTCAGCGTGGAAATATATTGGGCTCAAAACAGAGCATCTTCTTAAAGCCAGCAAAGGTACCCTCTTGCCAAATCAGTGCTTAAAGTGTGGCTTCTTTACATATAATTTTCATTCTCTGAAATCTATAGACATGGTGAGCTGGTTTCTTTGCAGTCTTTATGTAATTGAAAAAAAATAACAAATTGTAGGCTGAAGGTGCTGGAGTTTGCACCAATGTATTTCTTTCTACAGTGTAAACCAGAATTTGTTGCTAAAATATACTTACTTGCAGCAGGCTTCTGGTCTCTTAACTTTTGATATTAATAAGTGCATTTTTTATTTGTTGGGGCTTTATCAGCATTTGCAATTAGAGAAAAAATATTGTTCTGCAAAGTGTGAAAAGGGAAATTGTGTGAGCAATTTTAAGAGAGAAAACAAGGCCTCTGTTTTGGTTTCATTGGTAGATGTTTATCAAATTTAAACAACACCCAAGCGTGTTACCTGGTTGTGACAGTAGAGCTGTCTAAGGCGTGTGTTGCTTGGGATTTCTTTTTTTAAATTCAGCACTTGAACATTGGATTAGCTGAGTAGTCTTAGGTATTTTCAAGATATGCAGATAATTTTGTTTTGGAAAAGACTCGGAACTGGAATCTGCAGAGGAAAAGCAGTTCCCAAAGGACCTTTTGGTGCAGATAAACTCGTGATAGGCTTGCCCAAATCCCAGCATGCTGATTAGCTGCAGACTAACGTCACTGCCATGAAAACAGTATTTGCTTCAATTTATGCAAATCTATAAATTGCCTTTAATAAATTTGATGTATTCCTGCTTGCAGAATTTGCTGAAATTGTGGAACACAGTATCTAAGGGTTCAAGTACATAATGCCCATTTATGTATCATGCAAGCAATAAATCATCATAACTCAGTTTAAAAAGATGATTAGATTCCCTTTCTGTATGATGAATGGCATAACATAAGCTATTGAGGGATTTAATTCAAGATATTTGCAGAAAAATGATGGAGGATTTGGAATCTTAGTTCTAAGAGTAACATGAATAAGAGTAACAACACCTTCTTTAGAGCAAATGTTTTCTGAAATGCAGTTTCCAACACCCTGGCAGAGAACTGAGTCCTTGCACGTTTGACTGAGGTGCTGCTTCATGAGTGTTTTACCCTCAGCAAACCAGGTGATCTCCAGGAAATCTCCCAAATATTGTGTGTTGGGGAGACCCAGCCCAGAACTGTGCAAGGCTACAGTAAATTATATGTTATATTACAGTAAACTATTATACTATATATTTATTTAGTAAATATGTCCTGAGAAGTGTTAAGTAAAAATGACTTTTTTTTTCTGTCATTGGGGGAGGTGCAGTTTAAAAATAGTAGCACAACTCATAAATGTGTATGTTTAAATTTGAATGTGGCAGGTCTTGATAAAAGACAAAAGAACCCATCCCTTATCTCAGTTTCATAGAACTGCATGGCACTCATAATGTGTTATTACAAACATGTGTTTGTGGGTAATGTGATGTGTGATAGACATTGCTTCTAATTATAAAATGTCCTTAACAAAGAATTGATCCCAACCCAGTAATGAATATGATTTTGTGAGTGTTGCCTTGCAATAACCCACATCAGTTATTCTTCAGCTTTTCCTTCCCCACATCGTTTTTATGTTATTCCCTACTTGCATTGTTCTTTCACTCAACTGCTTCCTTTTCTGCCTCCAGGATGAGATTCTGTGCCAAATCAATGCTTCTGTCTGACTGGCTCTTTCTGCTCTATGTGTTAATGGTCTGCTGTAAATTGTTGTCCGCCTCTAGTCACCATCCCCGGGGGCACACAGGTAGGAGCTTTTAAACTCATTATGTGCTACTGAGACCAATTAATACCACTTGCAGCATGTTAGAGCCCACTTTCTAGCAATGGATAATTGATGAGGCTGTTGACAGCATGTTATAATCAGTGCAATAGGTTAAAAATACACCACCAACAAGGAAAAAAAAAAGAGTTATTGTAAATTTTCATGGCTTTTCTCTAGTTATTTATGTACTGAAGCTTGCCAGGAGGTTTTTGGAGTGACTTCATGACTGCTAGGTCTTTGGCATTTGTTTGTGTCATTTTGCTTTATCCTTATCCAAAAACATTCTGAAATGTATCTTTATCTTCACCCTCTTAATCCTGTTGTTATCAACTGACTTTACAGCAGTGGTGGGCAATAAATCGAACCCCTCAGAGTCATGTTAGCCAGTTCTTCCACTGACTGACACAAATTCTGACCTGTGCTTAGATCAGCCTCTGATACTCTCCTCCTTTTCCAAACTGGCATAATGAGGAAAACAAATATCTTGCATTTAAGGGGCTGTACTATTGTAGGGAAATACCTACCAGGCACAATGTGTTATCATATTATAAATGCCAGAAACAGCTCAGAACAAGCTGGATTGACTTTCAGATTGGATTTTTGTAGCAACATCTCTGGTAGGATCTTGCAGACATCAGCTTGAAAGCAGAAAGAGATGGAGATGTACCAGTGTTAATGTGAAGGCATCTGTGCAAGTCCTGAATAAAATGGGATAGCTGTGCTGAGATTATCCACCTTTGATCCCACTAGAGAGGGAGGTAAGGTTACAAAATACCCCCTGTCAGTGCTGCTCTTCAGGAGAGATCCAAAGTCTGGCTGCAAACCCCACCATGGGTCTGTTCTCAGCACCATAGTCAGCTTCATGGCTTGAGGATTTCTGCAAGTGTTACTCTCTGTGATGTGCCCCTAAATCAGGTGTTACTCCTCAAATCCATATGCAATGTCCTGAGCTCTGAGCCAGACTCCTGTGGGTCCAGTCTAATGTTAGCATCCACTCCCCTCAGGGCTGGGAAGTGAGGCTGCATTTGGTAGAGGCTCCATCCTCCAGAAGAGACAAACTATTGATCTCTTTCCTGGCTGCTTCCAGTGGTTGTCTAGGCAGGAGCTGAAGGCTCCTCCTGTGCTCACCAAAATATCTCCAGAACTGGCAAGCAGGACTGACTGACCCGCACGTGGCTGCTGTGTCTCTGAGAGCCCAAAACCTCCTCCTTGCCTTCCCCCATCATCAGCTCTGCTTTCCCTGGCTATGCAGCACTCACTTTGCTGTAAAACACAGCCATGTTTTGTGCAGAGTAACTGCATGGAGAGGCAAAAGCCTGAGGAGTGACTCCAGTGAATGCAGTGGTGGAGGATGATCCACGTGCTGCTCTGGGAATTAGTTGTGCCCTTCCATGAAGAAGGAAGGGGGTCTGTGCACAGTCACAAGTTAATAGCAGAGCATTTCAGAGCTGACTCTGCAGACAAACCTGGAGAAGAGCAGCTTTTGTCATTTGGGGAGTGGTATTGTCAGAAGAAATGTTATTTTTGTCCTTTCAAGATGCACTTTCCTTGTGTACCTAAGGGAAATACCTGTAATAAGGCAGCAGTGATCTTGTGTTGTGGGTTTGTATGATGAACACAGTGTATTCTGTAAATCATGACAGTATTTTTTACATGAAATTTCAGAGTGCTTGAGAGCATACCTTAAATTGACACATGGAATTCCTTCCACCTTGTCAAAGATGTACCACGAACACAGTCAAGTTGCTTGACTTTATGTTTGTGTGCTGTGATTTCTCTGGTGAGCTAACAGAGGGTTCTGCTCCTCATCAGTAGCTTGGTCCAGCTGTGGAGCTGTTTTTCAAATGGACCCCCTTGAAGCTGGAGCCTTCATGCACCCTTTTAGACTGTGGTGTCCTGTTCTCCCCCAAGTGTGAGTTTGCCTCCTTTGTACACTGAAGTGACCCCCATCCCTCTTTGATTCCATGTGGTAGATGAAGCAGTGTTCCCATTTTTGATTCTCCAGCTCCCTGAATCTGACTCTTGGCACCACAGAGGGCTTAGGGGTCTGTTCTCAAGGGCCCTGCATTTCCCAGCCTCATCTTATCTTTGCTGCCTGACACAACACATAGATTGTCCTTCTAATGGATAATCAAATCTCTGATGGAATCTATTATGTGAGCAAGGTGCTGCCTTGTTCATCAGGAAAACAAATAATTCAGAGCTTTTAGCAGAGCCTGTTTTGTGGAAAGCAAATAATTAGCCTCATTTATTTCATACAAATTAGCGTGTTCTTGGATAGCAATTGAGATAAAATTTTTGCAGTCAATAGGCAGCATTCCCATTTTTCAAAGTAAAATGTCCTGAAGCACATTAGAGGGATGAATCCAAGGCTTGGGTTCAGCAAAGGATTTGTCCTTTAGGTCCAGCAGGTGTCCCCTGACAGGTACTGCTGAGCTGGGAGGCATCAGGGGCCCAGCCTGGGATGCTTTGAGAGGAGCTGGTTTTGAAGAACAGCTTGTGTCTGCTCCTGACAATCAGTGTGTTTTAAGTGTTGTACTTGACATCATCAGCACCTTTCAAATAAGTGTGTACTCACTACAGCTAAGAAACTTTTATTAACCAAGAGCAGACAAGAGAATTTAAGATGAAAAGTGGGAATCGACTTCTTCTTTTCAAAATAGTGCCATTTTAAAGGAGCCTAATCTGGGGAAAGACAATTATTGACCCAGGTCATGCTAGATGGTGCCTGAAAAAATCACATTTGGCAGCTGTGTGCCCTATTCAGGCAGGGACAGAGACTGGATCTTATGGACCCAACAGCCATTCTGCTGCTGAGAAGTGGGAGAGAATGGCATTGAGAAATCCCTTTGACAATGGAGGCCCTTCCCTGTAATGAAGTGTAAGACAGACCTGGTTCTTTCTTTTGCTCTGTGAAATATTCCCCACAAATATCCCCTGAAATACCTGTCAGAGGAGAGATGTTCAATCCTGCCTTGCTTTGGAGCAGTTTGGATCTTGAATCCAGCTTGGAGACTGCAGCCTGTTTTTCATTGGGAAAACAATGAAGGGCACAGTGATTGCCCTGACTGGCAGAGGCAATAGGCAGAGGAGAAATTTTCCTTCTCATCACCATTAGATCATTGAAGATGCTGCTTGTGCAGATTATTTTAGCAGCCCCTTGTTTATCTGTGTGGAGAAGAAACATGAGAATATTAATCTGACTCTGTTGCTCTGAATGCCTTCTGTAGAGTTTCTCTTTTGCCCTGACAATAACAAAGGAAAGCATAAGCATCAATTTTACTTCTTTTTTTAAAAAAATGGGCAGTATTTCAAGCTCTTGAGTACCTAATACCAATATAATGACCAATTCCATGCTGTTCTGGATGAAGCAACATACATTTAATACCAGAAAAGGTTTGTTTCCACCTCACTGCTCAAAGTCACAAATGAAGAAGCATTGAAAAGACATTTTGTCAGGTCAGCTTGTGTGAGGGCTGGCCCTGCAGACCCTGAGCTGGCACAGCCAGCTGAGCAGTTTCTGCCATGCATTACTGCTGCAGCCTGGCTTTTTTGAGATTGTTTTATGTGATGATGTACACCTGAAACGCTTCCAGCTTTGCTGAAGGGTCTAAGTTTTAGAATGTTCCACATCAACTGCAGTTTTTTGTGACTTTAAAGACTTCTCTACTTTCAGGGCTTTATAGACAGACCCTGTTCTCACTGGAGTCAGAGGGAAAATTCCTTACTTCCACAGGCTCCAGGATTTAATCTCCTTAAAGGAGAGCTGAAAAATGCAGCTTTATATTAGAAATATTGCTGCTTTTAAGAAAACAGGGAAAACCCATGCTGCTCGTTCTCCCTTTATTTTGGGGTGGGAGCATCATTTTTCCTGGCAGTGCTGTTGGGCAGCCGTGAGATGGATTCCTGTTTCCACCAGAGGGCCCTGCAAGGCTGTGGAAGGGGCTCCAGCACTCAGCCACCGCTGGCTTCCTCTGATTTAAATCCCAACTCTGCATTTTGCTAACTAGAATTATGAGTCCTTTGTATTTCCACGGGTCAGGCATGGTTACTGCACAATAAGCTTTAGCCCTTTGTTCTATTTAACTCCTTTTATGTCTTAATGTTTTATTCAGTGTGCTATTTATGTGGTTTATTACCCAGCTTCTAAATACAGGGTAGCTACAATATACAGCCCTGACTGTAATCTCTTCAAGTAATAAGGTAGGGAAGGCAATTCACTTGAGAAATAGGTTCCCTTTAAGACAAAAAGGAGCAGAATTCTCTGTGTGAAGTTTGCTGGTGTACTTATTTTTGTGGAGAAAAAAGTGTAAGACATATTTATTTTCCATTTTCAATTTTTTTCTAAATAACAATGAGAGCTTTTGATATATATGACAGACTTTGATAATGACTTCAAATTAGATGCATAGCAAACTAGATGCATAGCTATGTTACCAGTCAACAATTCAGTGTTGATTTTTTTTTTTTTTAATGGGATAAAATGTAGCTTCTCGTGTCATTTTCCAAGAATGCACACTTTAACTGTGTGGAATGTGATTGCATGTGAAAATATTTGTGTATTCCTGGGAGCTGAGGGGTGGGAGGGGGAGAATTACAGACAAACTTTTAAATGCGCCTGCTTGTGTTTCAAATGTTATTGTTTCAAAAGTGGGAGGGAAATTCTGTAATAAAAAAGAGAGAGTCTCATTTAATACAAATGGTCAAGCCCAGTTAGTCAAACTGTAGAGCAGGAGGCTGATACCAAGCTCTTTCCTGCAGTACCAAAGTGACCTTATTTTAAAGCCATAGGGGAAAGCTTGTGAAAATATTGTCATTTTACATTGACACCATCATTTTTTTTACATAGCTGCCACCTGCTGTAAATGCTAATCTTTATATTCCATTGACCAAAATTCTAACCAGGAAAGCTTTCTTTAATCTGTGTCTTTTCTTTTATATCTACTTCTCCCAAACTTAGATCTGATAACAGAAAAAAAATATTACATTGCAAATGGATTGTCTTGTGCTAGTGTGAGACAGAAATGGTTGGATAAGTGTAAATCCACAAATAGAACGGAAAAGATCTTGTCCTTGGTGTTCACTTGAGTGAAGTGATGCAACAAAAAGCTCTGTTCTGGGTTTCCATGGAGGTCAGCCTGCTGAGTCCTTGGGAGGATGGATGCCAGAGTGATGAAGGCAAGAGATTGAGATGTAAAGGACTTGCATCGAGTTCCTTGCTCTGAAATGATTAAAAGAGCTGCTTGAGATGAAGTCCTGACCCCACTGAAGTGGGAGTTTGATTCTTCTGTGATTTAGTTTCCAGCCCACTCCGGATGTGTCTCAGCAGAAAAGTTAAACTTCATAGTTATGATTTTATTAAAGCTAAAACCAGTCACTCACAGCATTCACCATTGGCAAATCACTGCCTTTTTGAAGGATGGAAACTGTTTTAGGGTCTGTTCTTCTATTGATCCCCAGCTCTGTGCTCACTGGCTGGGCTGCATTGCCACAGCCTTCCAGTTAGCATTAATTGTGACAGCAGGGCAGAGCCTGCCCCAAAATTACAGTCCCATTTCAGTGTAATTGTAAGGCCTTTCATCCCAAATGGGTGGCTGCCCAGGCTTGAACTAATGCCCACGGAAATGGGCAGCAGTTTCTGGTGATTTAGGCTGTCTGCTCTTGTCTGTGCTGCCTGGTGAAGGGTGGTTCAGAGGCTGCCCAGGGAGGGCTGACTCTCCCTGGTGGCTTTCATTTGCCCTGGCTGTGGGTGGGTACAAAATATTCACCTTGTACTGAAGAGCAGGAGATGTGTTGGCATCCTTGGCTGTAGCATCAAGCATTCCCCACCTGTGCCTGCTCCACTCCCACTCCAGGAGTGCCCAGCCCTGCTCTGGTGCCAAGCACAGTGCTCTGCCCTCCAGAGAGCTGCCCCTCAACTGTAACTTTGAAAGTTTGTGGTGCTGATAATGCCTGGTTTCAAGGACATCTTTGAGCAAGCACTTCTTCTTGGAAACCAGAAAAAGTTTAATTAATAATGGAAGAACCTGGAGATGGAATTTTTTTTTTTTACTAACACTTAAGTGTTTTGTTGGCAGAGCACCTCGGGATTGCTGCTGGTAGCCCTTTGCTGCAGCTGTTTTTCAGTGTTTGGCAGCATTCTTGCATTCCTTCAGGAGAGTGACAACTGATAGCAGACAATGGATTCTAAATCAGGAGATTAAAGATGTCTTGTAGGCTTCAGCAGGGTAATCTCTCCTCATCACACTGGAGATGGAAGCTATACCTGACATTCATTATCTTCCAGGGTGGCAATCTTTAACAATACCTCCAGAAATGCCAGAAGTTATGAGTGGAAAATTCTAGGATCAACTGTCCTGTTGCTTAGTGTTTGGCCTTTATTTATTTATTTATTTCCTTTCTTTATTTCCACTTATTCCATCCATATGCCTTGCAGTCCATGAATGGTCACTAGTCTTCTGATTTATGTTGTTATTTTGAGAAATAATGACCAGGTAAGTGTGAGGCAAGATTTCTCTTAGCTGTATTTCCTACTTGCATCCTGTGTTTCCTTCAAGTAGAATCTTAACACACAGTGAATATTTTGGAATAAGCAGATTTACTTTGATGTCCATTTTTCTGTACAAACAGTCACAAATCAGCTGGGGTGGAATGGCAAGCTCTGTGTTTAGCAGACCTGGGGTGTGTTAACAGCTGTTTGTAGGGTGTTGCATCACATTGGCTGGTTTTGCCTGATAGCAAAAACAAAATTATGATTGTAAAGCAAAAATCAAAATGTACCAAGGTGTACATTTCATAAATGAACCAAACTTTTGGGTTTATTTTATTTTCAGATTGGGTGTAAAACATTAAAGTATGTTTTGTGCTCTGTAAATCCCATCTTCTACAGCTTCCATTCTTTTCCCAGGAGATTTCCTTCTGCATAACAGGAAATAAGGCTGATAGGGAGCAGACACTGATCTTCCTTGCTCATGGTGTCCCTGATTGTCTCTGAAAGGGACCCAAAATCTCTCCTGACTTGCCATGATGAGGAGATGCCCTTTTCAGAGGAGATCAAACAGGAAGATCTTAAGACTCTGTGTCAGCACTGACACTTGTTACTAAATTTTCTCAGATTTGTCTTTAGAAACAAAATTTATTGAAAATGTTAAAATCAAGTCAGAATATAACTTGAGAAAAGAGCATATGATGTCAGTTGGCTTAACTCACCCCAGCAATGTGTCTGGCATGAATTGTGGCTGTGCTGATCATTTCTGTCCAGTGAGTCCTATCAGCAGATGCTGGTATTCTTCCAGTGGGAAAAAATAAAGCAAAAAAAACCCCAACCAAAACTAAGTCAACTGAAATTTCTCATCTGAAAGAGTGTGAATGCAGAAAGAGGTCCTTGCTGTTCTCTGCAGGCACTCTATTGAAGTTAGTGCTGTTGTGTCACTGAGGAAAAAAAACGTAGCTGATAATTTTATTTTCAGTGTTTGTAAATGCATGTTGTTAAAAGAAAGTCTGATTGCTCTGCAAGGATTGTCAATTGCTTGGCTGGGTGTCCAACTCTGTCTGTTTTTAGGAATGGCTGCTGACAACTGAGTTTAATAATTTACTTGCATAGAGTTAATTTTTCAGCCTTTGTTCCTCTTCCAAGGTTTCAGAAATATGGAGGCAATATAATGTGTTTTATTATCAGATCTATGTTCAATGTTGTTTGAATTATATAGAAAAAAGCAATAGTTTGATATTTCATTCAGAAATACTGTGACAGATGGGCTATTTTTCTCCCCCTACCACACACTATTTTTAATATTTTATTTGGAAATACAAAAGACCCCTCAACTTTGTGTTGACACTCTTTAGAAATTGAGTAAAATTGCTACCCTCAGCAAAATGCAATTTACTGCAAGGGATGCCACAGTCCCCAAACAAGGAGCCAAGATAATTAGTCTGCAGCTGACAAATAAGTCTGCTATGCTAATGTAATGAAACATCCTTTTATCAGACTGTATCACATGATAGTTTGTGCCAAGCTAGAGAGAAAAGAGAGTTTGCTCTGAAAACATGTCCTCTTCTGGGGCAGCAAATCTAATCCAGCAGTGACTTGAAAGAATTTTCCTGACCCTTCCCTGGTATCAAGGGATTTGGATTGACTGAATTCTGGATCAAACCCAAGACCTGAGTAGGGTTTTTTGCAAAATCATTTCCATTTTTCTTTTGGCTGTAGCCAGAACAGCATCAAAGCAGCATTAAAAAGAGCTATGGCTGCAGAAGGAGCAGTTTATCAGGGAATAAAGGTGATTCAGCATTTCCTCTGTATCATCCCTCCAAAAAAGAGAAGAGTCTTTGCCCCAAATCCTGCAGCCTAAATAAACAGTGATCTCTCCTCTGGCAGCCAGGCCAAAGCAATAGAAGGTGTTTGTCAGCAATGTGACCTGCTTTACACGGCAAATGTGATCATTCTCATTTAAGAGATGATTGTAAAGCAAAAATCATCATTAAGAGATGGGGGATGAAACCCTTGTGTGCATGGTGAACACTTCCATGTCTTGGGAACCAGCAGGTCTCAGCTGAGCCAGGGGTCAGGTTTGGATTGTCCTGCCTGGGACTTGGTGGCTGGGCTGGGATTTATGCAAACACCACACTTGAACACCATCACTGCACTGTGCTGGTCAGCACAGGTACCACCTGCCAGAGCTGGCAAGTGACTGGGGAGCTCCTTCCCAAACTTAGTTCCAGCATTTCTCAGTCCAGAGTCTGTTAGCTGAATTGGTCAAAAGGCACTGCAAAGAAAGGACATTTATTCTTATTTATTAGGTTTTGCTCACTATATATTTTTGGTGAAATATGACATGACCTTTCAGTCTGAGATCTGTTAGATGATAAATATTATTAGCAGGGTCACTGCTTGACCAGGGGAAAGCTGCCTGTTGTGCAGTGATGAATTCAGTCAGGGGACAAGCAGAGGGAAGATGTCTGGTTTGTGGCAGCCTCAGCAGATGGTTGTACTGAGAGGATTTTGCTAATTGCCACTGCTCTTATATTAGCATGGTGATTAGGAACTGGTTTGCTACTTGGCTCTGGGGATGGGGAGAGAAGAAATGGGCTCCTGGTGTCTCAGGTGAGGGAGGTGAGAGCACAGGGGCTGTGTACCCACTGGCTGACCCTGGTTTGATGCAGTGTGAAGCACACCAAGGAACCTGGAGCTGAGGGGCAGCAGGTACTGGCCTCCAGCAGAGAAGGGATCAGTGATGTTATAACACACTGTAAAGAAAGCATTAAACAAAGTAATTCTAAATATAAAAAGAAATTGATATGAAAATCACAAGGATAAACACCATGCTTCAGTGAGAGTGTGTGTAAAAATCCAATTGCAAAGTGCTCTCTGGGGCAATGAGAGTTACTTAGTCTTTTTGTATAAATCTGATGATTTAAGCTATCTGCTTTGTGAAAGGACTGCAGGATAGAGTGAACAGGATGTGAGTCTTAGGGAAGAAGAAAGGCAGAAATCCCTTTCAGTGGAGACAGGATCTCATGATGTCATTGAGCGCTTGATAGGCCAATTGAAATTCAAAAATCACATTTAAATTTCTGAATGATGAAATGAGAGGGAGATAAATAGGTCTGCACTAATGACTACATAACCTCTTGGCTAGAATCAAATAATATATTGTACATTTTCAGTTAAGCGTGCGATCCTCTATCCAAAAAAGTGCTGAAGTTTAAAATGCATTTGAGAAGTAACATGGTAGAAATGTCCAAAGCTGAGTTTATTCTTCATGTCAGGTGCTGTGCAAGTCTTGTTTGTAGGGATGTGTGAATGATCAGGGCTTTAACGCTCCAGTTAGCTTGTTTAACAGGTAAATGGATTTATTGTGTTTTGGTACAGAGGCAAATCAAGGATATCTCCTTACTGACAGAACACATCTACCCTAAATGAGTCCTCCTGAAATTAATCACTGGGAGTGTCCTGGGCTGGGTGTCTTGCTCAGAGCTGAACTGAGCAGTAAATCAAAGCAGATACCCTTGCAGAGTCTCTGTAAAAGCTGACTTGGTGCAGTAATCACAGGGCAGCCCTGGCTTCTGCCTGTGATTCCAGTAGAGTGATTTTTATAGCACTCAGGACTTTCTGGAGACTGGAGGAGTTCTGGTTGTGCCCCTGCTCTTCTGGCAAGTTGACTGCACAGGGAGCACAACATGTCAGGCTTTCAAGCTGTTATAAAAACCCCAAGATAATCAAATCAGATGAAATGTGGATTATGAGTCTCCCATTCTGGCAGTGGTGTAGTTTAATATTAGGTACTGGTTTAGCAGTCACAGTTCACCTGTTTCCCCCATACACCAAAAATAAAGCATCATTCCCTTCTTTGTTGGCTGCTACACCACTGCTGCTCTTTGGGAGAATTCTGTGTAGTGGGATTTAAAGATGAGTTATATTAAAAGTGGATAAATGATCATTTTCTGTTTCTTGTAGCAATTTTACAGGAAATATGAAGGTCTGAAAAATACAGAGACTGACACTTGTTTCTCTGTCTCAGCATCATCTCAGAGTCTCACAGAGCAGAGCACTGATTGTGCAGCTAAACTGCTGAGGAAATCTTTGTCTTTTCCTCTTTCCTGGTCCCAAGTCAGCCAACTTTCCCCCTGCTTCCCTCCCATTCTCCTTGATTTGGAGGAGTCTGTGCCATTGATGTCTTGCTGTTGTCTCCTGTTAGCATCAGAAATTTATCTTCTTCATAAATTGCCCTGTAGACAGTACCCTGACAATTTGTGTTGGCTTTAAATTGTTGTCACTGTCTCTGCTTCATCATCCACAAGTAATGATGTTGGTAATGAAAATGTTATGCTATCATTTACAAATTCTTAGCTTGTCTGTTATCTTTGAGGAGATGATAAGTAGATAGCAGAATATCAAAGTCTCATTTTGCTCTACATGTATTCTGAGCTCCCAAATACTGAAACAAGGCAGATACAGGCTTTTAAAGCTAGATTTAACAAGATATTTAGATACCTATCACAGCAGATTCACAGCCAGTAGGATTTTTCTGGTGAGTTTATACAAGGTATGTGCTGAACTTCCATTTTAAGTGCAGTGAAATTCTAGATCTGAAGACTTGGAATTTGTGCTGGTATAAGATAGACAATAGATAGGATCCTGCACGTTACAAAGCTCTGTGTCACCATTCCTCTCTCAGCTCCAGCATCTTAAACACCTCAAGATCTGCAGGGTGGAAGTGGATCGAGCCCATGGAGTGATTTCCCAGGCAGCACCAGGAGTGAGTCTGGGCAGGAGGTGTCTCTTTGTTCCTTGTGCAGAAGGAGCAAACTCTTACAAAGGCTTCTGTGGTGGTGTTCACAGGGGTCCCAGGACGAGGGAGGAGACGGGAATCTGACTCCATGTTTCAGAAGGCTAATTTATTATTTTATGAGATATACATATATATATATATATATAATATTAAAACTATACTAAAAGAATAGAAGAAAGGATTTCATCAGAAGGCTTGAAAGCAAAGAAAGGAAAGGAATGATAACAAAAACTTGTGACTGACCGAGAGTCTGACTGAGACAGCTGGACTGTGATTGGCCATTAATTAGAAACAACCACATGAGACCAATCCCAGATGCACCTGTTGCATTCCACAGCAGCAGATAACCATTGGTTACATTTTGTTCCTGAGGCCTCTCAGCTTCTCAGGAGAAAAAATCCTAACGAAATGATTTTCCATAAAGCATGTCTGTGACAGGCTTCTTATTCACGCTTTATTTTACATTCCCCGCAAACCTCGGCCGTGCTGGGCAGTGCCGGGAGGCGCAGCAGGAGCATCCCTGTGCCCGTGGCTGGTGCTCCATCCTCTGCCCGGTGCCTGCGCTGCTGGGCATTGCCGGGATGGTTCTCCCTGTGCCCGTGGCTGGTTCTCCATGCTCTGCCCGGTGCCTGCGCTGCTGGGCAGTGCCGGGAGGCGCAGCAGGAGCATCCCTGAGCCCGTGGCTGGGTCTCCATGCTCTGCCCGGTGCCTGCGCTGCTGGGCAGTGCCGGGATGGTTCTCCCTGAGCCCGTGGCTGGGTCTCCATGCTCTGCCCGGTGCCTGTGCCGAGCCCCGCTGGATGGCAGCAGCGCGACAGGGCTGAGCGCTGCCACGCTCCCGCCGGGAACATGCTCTCCCACATTTCCACGGGATTTTCGCCCCACTTCATCTTTGGTTTGCCTCTGTGTGTCCAGGGGAGGCACAGCTCGGTGTTTAGCTGGCTCAGTGTCCAACCCGTGCGCTGCTGCTGCAGATTGAGCAGGGGCCGGGTCAGGCAGTGAGGAGGGGACAGGTCCCTGGTGTGGTGACACTGCAGCCAGGACCAGCCCAGCCCGCTGCTTCCCAGGCACATCTGGACCTGGGAAGAGAAATTAAATTAAGCCTGAACGTTTCCTTTCCAAGTTTTATTAGGCTGTATCAACAGCAATTAAAACAGGCAGGTATTTACTGCCTGATAGCGCTGACAAATAATTTAATTTTGCACTGCTTAAAAAATGATCCTCATCTTAGCAGGCTTTGTAATTAGGTTTGACCTTAAGCAGCCCCACATTCCTCATGTTGGTATCCTCGTGTTAGAAGCAGTTATCTGAATTTTGGAGTCTACTTAAAATGTAAATTATGTTTCTTAAAATTTGTGGCAACGTCTCGTACAGCATCAAGATGTTTAGCATTTATGTTATAAAGGTACATAATAACTAAATGTTTCATAACCAGATGCCAGGATTTTATGCTGAGTGCTTGGACCTGCAACACTTTATATGTGTGCTAGTATTTAAATGAGATCCAGCTCAGCTCCAAGGCTAACAATCTATTAGGATGAAAGTGTGGGCAGTTCACCTCAGTGTCACTGATGTATTTTTTAGCTATTCGTGTGTGGACTGTGTACTCTGAGAGAAAATATCTTGCTGTCAGCTACAGAATTTACTAATTATCCAAGAGCAATTTAAAGAAAGCATTGACTCTGAATATTTAGTTGCAGGAGGCCAGATGTTAAAAACTGAAAAGCTCTGTTTTGTTCATTGAAGTTTGGACTCTACCTAGATACCCAAAATGTTGCTATCATTTGAAATTTAATTTTTGTGGGACTTTCTCATGTTGAAGAGAGACCCTTGACTGTACAAATCTTTATTTTAGACAACACCTGCTTTCTTTGGAGGTGGTTCTAGGTTTAAGAGAAAATACTTGTGTTTACTAGGGTGTGAATATGGCATTAAGCAGTTGCAATAAGGATAGTGATGGTTGTTGCAAGCAGGAAATATGAGATCAGAACAGAATATTTCCCTAGAACAGCAGGGCTATAAATGCTGAATTATTAAGTGTAAATCCACAATATTTCCTTTTGGATATGTAGGAGAGACTTAATCCCAGCCACAGGACTTTATGATGGTTTTAGGCAAGAATATGGAGACAATGAAGTGAGGAGAATTGCTATATGGGGAAAAAAAAAAAGCAAGCTTGGAGCTGGTACAGACATGACCTCTGTTATAGCCCTTAATCCTGGAATGAAACAAGATTTTGGCAACTTGTTCACCTCCTTCTGAACTTGCTTGCAGATACAGTGACACAAAACTGTTTCAAACTTATCAACACCAGCACTGGCTGAATGCATTATCTGATGCTGCACTGTGGAAATTGGGGCTGTTTGATTTACATGACTCTCCCAGCTGTTGGATTGATCTGGTTGGCTTAAAAGCCGAAAGGAAAAATTGCTTTGAAGGAGAATTTTTTAAAAGTCAAGAGATCCCTTGGTTTTGCGTTAATTGTGCCATCCAGGGAAGCTCTTTCTTTAGCATTATTAATCTAGGTCTGTGCCTGGCCCTGTGGGAGAGTGCTGTGCATGCTCCAGGTGACAGAAGATGGAATATCCATGGAGAGGACAGAGCAGCTCTAGCTGGCAGGCATAAAATAATCCATATGAAACTGGAGGGTTTTTAGGGAAATTTGGAAGTTTTAAGGCCACAGCGTAGAAGTGCCCTGGGATTTGGTCATGTACATTCATTATGAAATGATATTATATATTCAAGAGATGAGTTATGCACTTGTAACATATATAGACAGGCTGCTGTTAAGTTCATCCTGATGTTGTGTCTGGTTCCAAGTGTTGGGATGGGCTACAGGTGATAAGAACAATACTTTGTTTCTGTCCTAAGCAAGTGATTTCTTCTCTTTAGTTCTTTACATTTCAATTTGCTCTTATTTTGATATTTGTCAATCCAACAGTCCAGCATGTTCTGAATTGATTATGAAATGCTTCAGAGTAAATGGAACTGGGACTGCTGCAGAGAACAGGAGATTGCTGTGGTTTGCTGAGTTTAGTGAGACTCTGTATTTCACAATGCTTTCCTAAAGGGCAACCCTGTGTGCACCTTGAATTTCAAACACTTCTTAACCCTGAAGGACTGAAAGTTCCAAAGGAGTAGGAGAGATGATATTTTACACTGCCTCCACCTGCCACTGACTTCTCAGTTATTTTTGAGAGTGCTGGGCCAGCAGAGGGTGTGTGAGTGCAGACTGTGACCCAGACACTGGGGTCCATCCCTCCCAGCACAGCCTGTGCTCTTCTCAGGTGTCAGTGTCCAGCTCACACTTGGTTTCTGTTCCATCAGATTTTGATTATTAGATATCATCCCTTTGAGACATCAAGCATTAGATATCAAGCATTAGATATCATCAGCAAATGCTGACCAGGAAAGGTCATTGTTTTCAGTGCTCCCTTAAGACTCTTCTGAAAATCCCACTTTTCAAGTCTCTTATTAGTCACATTTGTTACATGAACAATGTCATTTCTCATCCTCAAATGACAGGCTAACACCAATAGTAGCTCACCTTTGATTTCTTTAGTGTTTTTTTTGTGTTCAGTGACAAAGTTATAAAATATGTTTAGCAGGATCCCATAAATAGCTGCAAGCTGAGAACAGAATGATGATGGAAAGCAACTAGTTAGCCAGAT
This sequence comes from Agelaius tricolor, assembly GCF_023055355.1. Classification (NCBI taxonomy): domain Eukaryota; kingdom Metazoa; phylum Chordata; class Aves; order Passeriformes; family Icteridae; genus Agelaius; species Agelaius tricolor. The sequence continues at coordinate 5,028,018 of NW_027269274.1, forward strand.
CATTTAACTGCAATGCTTTGTACTGCCAGGAAGGACTCACACCAGGTTGCTTGCAGAGCTGCTGTTTTGAACCTTCTTGAAACCTGGAAGGTGTGTAATTTGAGAACTTTTATGGATTTCTTTATATAATAGTTCCAAGAAGCCTTGCCCCCTGTGACCTAATTATGTCACCTGCATGCTGCACAACTTTGTACTGAAGCAAGACTGCCACAGGCATGTGAGCTTTGTACTGAAATTTTTTTAAAATTGGACTTCATCTTTTCTTCCCTCCTCTCCCAGTACAAGCTCCTTGACTTTAACATTTTACCTTAGGTTGGATATTTCACCTTTTTTTTTTTTCCCTTGGCATTTTGCTTATGTTGTTGTTGTGTGTGTTTTGGGGGGTTTTCCCCCCCCTTTTTTTTTTCCCAAAAGGCCAAGGATGCAATGATGCAACTAATTTGTATTTTTAATCTGTACCTTGTAATTAGAGCTAGGAGGGGCTGGAGGGAGATGCTAAATGAGTAAGAGCTTTTCCTTTAAAAGCTCTCCAGGCACATAACTGAGTTTTGGGAGAGCTTTAAAGGAAAGCACTAATGAAATTCCTGCAGAAAAGGAAAAATAAGCCAACAAAATTAAGACTTAAATGTGCTATTTTTATTCAGGACTGGGGTTAAAGAAGACTCTGGTACCCCCTGGGTTCACTCTCAGATAAAACATGTGAATCAGTAATTATTATATTCTTTTTGTGTGGATGAGTTTCTGCCCCATTGATTTCCCCAGTACTGAGATTTTTAGGTGATTGAAGATGATGTTGATGTTACTTGGAGGTTTTGCATTGTTTTACCTCAGCTTTGTTTGAAAACCAGGCTGTTGAGATCAGTAATTTTCATGAAGTTCTGTTTTTCTAGAGGGCAAAGCTCCAAAGCACAAACCCCAACTTATTGAAGTCTTGGACATTGAATAACTGTGGAATTGTGAAGGTTTAAAAATACACCTTCCACTCAAGCAGAGCAATGAATTAGAAACAAAACAGAGTCATGGTTATAACCTCCAGGAAAGTGCTGGTGGTGAGAAAGGGTGGAGATGGCAGAGCAGATCTCTTGTGAAGCTGAAATAGGTGGTTCCCATCCTTTTGGGCAGGATTCTGCAGTTTAAAGCCAGTAGATCTCCAATGGTAGAGCAGCACAGAGCTTTGTGCATGGGTCTGCTGATGGGATTGCTCTAGCACAGAGGATTCTTTGTTTCTAGGAAACACATATGCAACATTTTCATTATATGTTCCCTTCTGAGTGCATGTGACTCCATGAGCACAGTGAACTCCAGTGCCTTCCTTCTGCCACTGATCCTCTAAGGGTCCCCTGGCTTCTGCTCTCTGTGGCTTTTCTCCTTAGTCTCTAACAACCTTTATTTAAAAATACCAGTTTATAGAATCAAAGTGATGGCTCTGAACATTTCTCTGAAGCAGACATTGCAGGGCTGAGCCATGTTGCTCACTGGCAGCTTATGCTGTGCATGAGATGGATGATTTTGCATTCCATGTGCAAAAAGGAACACAAGCCCCAGCTTGTGCTGGCATTCCCAAGGACAAATGAAAACAAATGTTGAACGAGATTCCTTTTGATAAAGAAGATAATCAGTTAAAATGAAACTCAAGCCTTTTACTTATTCAAGACTAGCTTTTAGTCTTTCTAAAGAAGAGCTATCCAGGTGAATATGCTGGGTCTTATCTTAAAACTGGATTATTCCCTCCCTTCCCTGGTGGGGGCCATGGATAGTTGTCTTTCCCTCATCTCCTCCTTTTTGTATGCAAAGCTGGTTTTCTCTCCATAATATTTAGTACCTATCCTCTGTCACTTGAGTTTTCCAGGGTGGTTTGGTTATTTCTTTGTTTTCTGTGGCTTAGTGAAGGCAACTTTCTCTCCTGTCATAGCTGAAGGACCAGGCTGGAGATCCAAGTGAACTATCATCTGTAGTTTGAAGAAAGCACCATTAGCTATCAGGATTTGTGAACTGAAGAGTTAATGATGGGGATTTTTATATTTCTAAACCTGAGTTTTGGAAATCAGCAATATCCCCCATCACCCAAGGCATTCTCAGCTATACCTCTAACTTAGGTATATTAGTTTTCCAAGTGATGTAAATAAAATTAATGGGCCTGACTTTGTTTATGGGCTGTGTCTCTGTGCAGGCACAGCCCTGGTGCAAACACTCCCATCCTGGTGTTAGCAGGCAGCTGTAAACCTCCATTCCTTATGGCTCCCTTGTAGCTCTGTGCTCTGATGCAGCTCAGCATGCAGATTTTTGAGTAAGGAGAGCAATAGTTTTCAACATAAACAAGTCCACTGGGTCACATTAACCTCCTTCAGTCTCTGTGTTAAATAATTAAAATAAACTAGGTAATGTTTAACTATACGTATTTAGAGGCTTTCTGGAGGAGCTTATTAGTTCAATATTCTAACACAGTGTCTTAAACCTTCCTGAGCTCCAGGATCCCTTATTAAATATTTAGTGCATATTGCTGAAAAAGTCAAGATTTGCTTTATTTCTTAGAAGAAATGTCTATTCTAAAAACTCACTCAGCCTTTAAAACACTGGCCATCTATAAATACTACTTTTCTCAAGTTGTCATTTCTTGCCACCAAGGAGTATTTTTCATTTGTACCAATCTTAATAGCAAGAATGAATACTTGCAGGAGGCTCTGCAGTGCATCCTTGCTGCATTCTGTAGAACCACCTCAAATACCTTTTTAAGCAATTCATTTGACAGCAGCTCCTTTGGATAGAAAGAAGATGTGTGTCAGCTGCTGACTGTGCTTGGGAGACATCAATATTTCTCCTCTTCTGCTTCTAAAACTGTCAAAATGAAATTAGTTAATTGGTGGGTACTTTAGTGTAGTTGCTGTGGGATAGTAATTATTGGTGACAAGAGCTGCTGGATGTGCACTAATACAGTCCAGCAAAACCTGAAATTTGGAAATGTAAGGCATTATCCTGCACTGCTATTATGACTAGTCATTTTGCCACAGTCTGGCTTGCTAGAGATTCAAACCTTCAAGTTCAAGGACTTCTTGCCAGGAGAGAGAAGGTTTTGCTTTGTGCAGAGCAGAGTTTTATAAGAATTGCAACATAGCTAAGCAACAGCAGCTTAGTGGATTAAAATAGCATCAGTGATATCTCCAGTCTCTGGGGTAATGAGTTCTAAGCAAGGCAAAGACCTCCAGGAAGGGATTTTGTTTCTGTGGAGTCTCTATCAGATGTTAGTGAATAATAAACAAATAACAAATAGTTTCACTGAGTCCATTCTCATTTTGGCTAATTGCCTGTCTTGGTTCAGTACTGCTGAAGACAAGACACAAACCATGTTGCATTTACCTTTACACCCAGACCTGATTCCTTACTGCAAGCAACACAAATCCTGTGTTTTCCCTCTGCCCCTAGCCAGAAACTGGTCACCCTCTGCTCCAGGATTGTCCCTCAGTCCTTTAATTCATCACTTTCCATGTTGTGGTGTGGTCTGAGGTGTCAGCTGGGAGAAAAGGGTCCCTGCTCAGCCCCCATGACAGCAGCACCTTGCAGTGTGAAGGTATTTGAGGAAACCATTTAAGAGTCCTGCAAACAAAGCTGCTTTCAACTTCTAACAGATTCCCCACAAATTGTCTGTGAGCCATAAAACATAAACTACCTAACAATCCACCCCTATAGAGATGCTTAAAGTTACTCAGGAGCTGCCAAGGGCTAATGTTGGACTGGCAGCATGCTGGATCTCTAACACAGGATCTATTCACCCTGGTAATTGCCATCCACCTCTCCTTTGGAACTCACCTGTGCTTTAGGCTGTGCATCACGATCAGTCATAGCTCTGAGAAGGAGAAATACGAGGTGAGAAACTCTTTTAAAGAGGATAGTCCCAATTTTGACAAGGTGTTTCATGCACAAATATGTCTGTTTCTTCACTTGCAGTATTTTCAGGTTTTATGTGGTGTAGATTAACAGATTTTTCTTCTCTACTGACTGGAATTTTTTCTGAAATTTGATGGACATGTAAAAAGTTAACTAAAAAAAATATCATTCTGGTTTGAACTGACAGGAATGTTAGAAGGAATAGAAACCTATTCTCTCTTACCCAACTTCAGTGCTTTTTGAATAACAATATATTACTGAAGTTCCTGATAAAATGTCAGTGATTTTAAATAAATAAAAGGAGAAATAAATTATGATATTCAAAACACTGCACCTTTTAATCTTAGAGAGCAAAATGCATTCCTGAAGGCGAAATAATGCTGGTTTTTTTTTCCTAGACAATTGTAAATAGATGTCAGGTTTGTTGCCAAATAACATGTCTGATTTCATGTCTAATAGTTAGTGGAATTTAATGAGCACAAACTGAAAAGTGGAATGGTTCTCAGTAGGAAGGGAGCTGAGTTCTTCTTTTGACACACCCTGCTGTTCAGTGGCTTGTAAAAGATACCCACAGGTGGCAATTCAGTGCTCTCAGTGCCTTGCCTGTGTGAAAGAATAAATGTGAAGCCAGGGCACACTGGGAACAAATCCACCCTGGCTCACAGGCTCAATAGATTTCAAGAGGAGTGAAAAAGAGCAGCCTTTTAACTAAAGGAGGGTGTTGATGGTCTGAGATTTTACTATTGATATTTCAGGTACTTGATATTTAAGGTAATTATACCTAAAACTTATGTAAGGAGTGAAATTTTCACTAAATGCAGTGGTTCAGGCCTTCAGGTGCCCCACTGCTGCAGTCATTTTGGAAGAAATACTTGAAAACTCCTCCAAGTTCTTTTCTGGAAATCATTTGCCAGCTGGCTCCATCAGAACCCTGTACTGTGGGCTCTGTGGAGAGAGCAGAGAAATCCTTGTGAGGACTGAAGGGGGCTAAGAGAGAGATGGAGAGAAGCTAATGAGACTATTTTACAAGGGCCTGTAGTGACAAGACAAGGGGGAAGGGCTTCAAACTGAAAGAGAGCAGCTTTAGGTGGGATATTGGGATGAAATTCTTGGCTGTGGGGGTGGTTGCCCAAAGAAGCTGTGGCTGCCCCATGCCTGGAAGTGTCCAAGGCCAGACTGGATGGGACTTGGAGCAACCTGGTCTAGAGAAGAGTCCCTGCCCATGGCAAGCAGGTTGGAACTGATTTTCCAGGTCCCTTCAAATCCAAGCCTATGAATTGATGATTTTATGATTATCTCACTTTTCTGCCACTGTCCCACCCACCACCAGTGCAGAATGTTTGGCTCAGGGACTCCCATGTGGATGTTCCCTTCCTTGGCGTTGCCCTGGTACCTGGGGAAATCACATCTTTGTGATGGTTCAGTTGTCCAGCTCTTGCCTCTGAGATGTGTGAGAGTTAAGAGCCTCTGAGGAGCAGGTGATGCTGAATTTTGCCATTTACTCACCCCATGTGAAATTGGGGGTGCTGGCACTGGATGTGGTTTCTGGTGCTTCCCTGCTTTTTCAGGAAACTTGCATGGCAAATTTCCTTCAGGTAAAAGTAGGACATTCTAAGTGAAGTGTCAGAGGTTTCCAATATCTGAAGGTCTAATTCTCTCTGGTGCTGAGCCTTGTGAAGCAGTGCTTTGTATAACTTGGAGTTAGGAGCACTCTGTACATGGCCAGGTCAAATTATGAGCATGTATATTGTCAGCTCATCGGTCTGGTTTGCTGTGTAATTTTGAATTGTGATTAAAGATAAATCATCATTTTGCAGCCTCACAGAACATAGACTGCTTGGAACAGGATAGTGAGAAACCTGTTTTCCTGTTTGTAAGTGAGCTCTTCTGGGGTTTTTGTTGCTGAAGCTGGATCCCTTCTCAGCTAAGGCTACTTCCAAAGTGTACATATTTATGATAACCTCAGGCCATCTGCCACTGATTTCAGAATGAATTAAAATATTCATTCTAGATGTATCCTGCCTTATCACAGTCACTGATTCGCAGTGGAATGTGTCCTTTGCTGTATTTTCTTGTTTTAAACCCAGGAAGGTTTTATACTCATTTTAGAATCTTTTAAGTCTCCCACGTTTTTTGTCTCTCCCTTAGCCTTTGCCCAAAAATAAAGGGGAAATTTTACCTTAGGTTCTGTACTGCCATTTTTGCATTCTCAGAAGAAATTTGTTGGAGACTGCAATTAAAATTATTACATATTTCACCTATAATTCAGGAGTAAAAAGTAATTGACTTTGTTAGAAGTATTTAAACAGAAATCTTGCAGGCACTTAATCACATATGAAATAACAAAAGACTTTTGAAAAGCCATTCTATTTCTGCATTGTCATGTTGAATACCACCATGCCTGTTCCCTAACAATACAATTGTTTAATATTTGTTAAGAAAAACTCATATTTTTATTAAATGCAGAAATGTAGGTATTTTTACATTACAAGACTCAGAATATTTCATTAAAGAAAAGTCATGGCAGTTCAAGTGGGAGAGTTATTTTCCTTGAAAGTTCTGTTTGCCAAGGTAGAATTACACTGGGCTAGGCAGGACTGTCAGTGTGCTGACAATTGTGTTCTCTTCAGATAAGTGGTAGTGCAGAAACCAACCTGTTAATTATATTGTTTAATCTCAACTGGCCAGGCTTGCATGCTCTGAAGGTGGATAGTCACTATAAAGAAAATCTTTTAAATTCTTGTGCTCAAAAGAGGTGCCCGCAAATAATTACAAGATGCAATCGCATAGGATCAAGAAGACTTGATGGATTGGTAATGAGATACAGAGCCTTTCACCTCAAGGTTGTTCCTAAGCCACGAAGTGCCCTCAAACAGGTGCTGGGTTTGCAGTGAGCTGGAGCTCTCAGGGCTGTTGATAAGTACAAATTCACTGAAGAAAAATTGCCGTGGCTGTGCTTTTCTCTCTGGCTGTCTCCTTCCCTCTTATCCAGATAGGAGACAGAATTTCTGCTGTCTTCTTGGATTGTGCTGACTGAGGGAGATTAATGTGATTCTGGGCAGGTTCCTGCTGCTGGGAGCTGCCTGCTGGGCAGTGATGATGCTGCTGGACACGAGTGCTCTGGCGTGGGCACTGGAGGGAGCCCAGCAGCAGGAGGCAGCGCAGCAGTTCCTGTTTAAAGCAGAGTCTGCCAGAAGTTCACGTTTAAAGGCTCAAAGAACAGTGTGAGGGAGGCTGTCCAACCCCACACAGCGTCCTGAGAAGCTTTGAAAAGAACAGGAGTTGAGCAGGTGTGAATGGAAGGGAATCTTTTTCCATGGGCATGTGTGCTGTACAGGGCTGGGGAGCACCTGGCAGCTCCTCACAGACAGTGCCACTAATGCAGCTCTCACTGTCTCCTGCTGCTGGCATTCACTACAGATTAAACTGACCTTTTCTTGGCTCCTCAGGACCTTCAAGCAAGGGGTCTTGCAGAGGAAGGTGCCTTTATGGAGCTGCTGCTGCTCTGTAGGAACAGCTATTGCAAAAAATGGCTGCTTCCCACCCTGTCCCTGCTGAGGCACTGAGTTGAAGGAAGCATCAAAAGGACACTGAATATAATCTAAGAATGTCCATGGATTTTCAAAGCTATCTACTGTTCTGACAATTTATATTGCAAGGCAATGTGTGTTTTGAGATCAAGAAAAGCCACACTGGCAGAAACTGTTTTCTAGTGAGTTAAAGTCAATGCATTTTTTAAGGGTAGAAAACCTCTGCACAAACTGGGGGTTGAAATTTTTTTTTGAGAATACCATCAGAAAAAACCTGTTAATAGTTTCCCCTTTTTAATATGCTGACCTCAAGAGGAAAACCCAACTGCTTTATTTAGAGTACCATCCTTGAGGAAGGAGTGAAACTAATGACAACTGTGCCAGGTCACCTTTAACTTCCTCAGACAGGAGATGGTGGAGCATTGCTGTTAAAGTCAATGGCTCTTGGGGGAGCCTCACCAGCACTGCAGAAAGTAATGACACGTCCTCTCCTGCCACCTATGGCTGCTCCATTATCCTTGAAAGCAGCCATGAAACTTGCAAGGCTTTAACAGGAACATCTGCTTCTCTCCCTTGGTTGTTTCCTTCACATCTGCAGTGGTGGTGACAGGGCACGTGCTCTTCTTCATTCACCCTCGTTGCTCTGACCTTTCCTGTGGCTCATTTTTTATGCTCTGTCTCCTTAATGACTATTCTAATTCATCTCTGCATTTACTGATAGTCTTACTAGGGCCAAGGGAAAATTCCCCAGGTGAGGAAGCCTGTTGTTTTCTGGTAAGAATGCAACTTTGTCAAATCTGACAAGCTGGCTGGGACCCTTGCAAGGGACAATTTCACTACATTGGTTCTGCAACTTGCCCAGTTGTGACAAGTGTTCCTGCTAAACAGAGCAATCCCTCTCTGGTGAATGAAGTAAATCTCCTTTTCAGAATTGCATGCATGATTTACTTCTTTTCTGGCCAACATCTAGAAAAATATCCAAGTGTCCTCCTGCTATTTAAACATCTAATTGCTGTTATTTCAAATAGATTTCATTGCCAACATAGGAACGGGACATTTAAAAGCCCTTGGGAATTTGAGACTTCCTCTTCAATTCTAACTCCTCTGAGCTTCTAATCCAAATATGCTTTGTCAAGTGTCCTGGAGCTAAGCCAGTGTCTGTCTGGTTTCCTACAGGCACAGGAAAATGCTATTATTGCATCTGCTGCATCACAGAAGAAATGTGCTCAGTTATTGGGGGGCAAATTTCCATCTCATGGTCAAAAACCCCCTTCCAAATATAATAATCTGCAAGAGTCAAGAGCTCTCTTAGTCTTTTGAGGGATGGCAGTGAGGATTGAATTTCATTCAAGGATCAAACTCCCAGAGTTGTGGTCTCTGTCAAAGCTGTGACATGGTGTTGGGGGGAGGTTTTGATGCTACTCTCCAGTTTGTTTTTGTGGTATGTATTGCAGGATATGGTGGCTTCTGTGCCATTATAAAGTTATGTTTTAACTTTTCACTTCAACCTGCATGGCTTAATTAAAATAGAAAATCTACTGAATTGTTGTCAAGGACTGTCAATTTTAATAAGAATGGAGGAAGAGCTGGATTCTTGGATACTTGGAATGGGATATGTGGAACAAAAATAATGTTTTAACTGATAGCTCTTTCATTTCTGAGAAGGGTCTGTTAACACTCTGTCTTTACTGATTTGAACAGCCTTTTTATAATAATTCACATTTTAAGCCTGGGTGAAATGTCTTGATTGTTGCTAGGTGCCAAATAAAAAAAGCTAAATTTTTTGAGAACTAGCTGTATACTGACTTAAAAATCAACTTTTTGCTGCATAAAATAAAAGGGTTAATAATATAAATAGCATGGAGGAAATATAAGGTGAGAGATCAGCACATTTTGTGTGTTGTGGCAGCACCCACTTGTGCATGCCCAGTGACTGAGCAGAGATCTCCACATTTGGCTCTTGAACTGCACCCTTCTGGGATTTTCTTGGGTTATAGCCTGCAATTGGAATGTTTAAAATTTTAGTCTTGCACTTTCATTCTTAGGTAAAGAAGATTAAAAAGTGAAAGTTGAGAGGCTCAAGAGAGCTGCAGAATCTTGAAAAGAAAAAGAAGTATTAATGGTGAAGCTCTGACAGAGAGTCATCAGTATGATAAATGAAATGTATAGACACTGACAACTTCTGAATTCTGACCTTTAAATTACTGTTCTGTCATTAGCAGTGTCAGCTGGGGTCATGAGTTTAAATGTGGGCCTATGGGAAACAGTTACCAGGCTGATTCTCACTTTATTTCAGTGTGATTATGTTTTATTGTGTCTGTTACAGTGCAGACAAAATGGTGGGCAGTCTGCAGTGGGGTTTTTTCATATAAGAAAATCCCCTATATTTCAACAGTGCTGACTAAAAAAATGTCTGTTGACATTCTGGAAACCTCACTTATGCTTTGCGCTTCTGGATCTAGCAGTTAAAACAATTTAAGTTCAATTAACTGTTCAGCCAGGTTGGATAGAGTCTGTACATGCTGAAACCACTGAGAAGTCCTCATGCCACTCAGAGTTAAAAATGCATTAGTTCCATTTAGTTTTATGACCTGTTATTGCTTAACTGGCAGCTGGATCTTATATTTGGACTGCTGTGATGCTTTCCTTGTCTATTCCATCAGATAAACCCAAGGTAATCATTACAGCTGATATAAAATGAGACAAACTTTGAAAATAATTAATCAGTGGTGATCAAGACAGAGGGCTCTTCCCAGGGATTAAAGAGCAGCTGAGGAGCTGGTGGCCTGGTGCCCAGTGCATTAACTGGTCTGATTGCTTGTACCATTCCTCAGAATTCCATTTGCCTGATTTGCCTATCACATGAAAACCCCATCCCACTTCTGCAGTGAAATCTATCATTCACATCCAGTCTTATCTGCTGGTTCTGGTTTCTGCAAAAGACAGTTCTTCCACTGGCAACAAATGCTGCTCCATGATTTTAATAAACACAGAGCAATTAGTGGAAAGAGGGATTCACAGCCCGTCTTTTAAATTAAGAATGTCAAAAAGGACAAGCAGAAGTGTTTCATAAACCACCCATTCAATGATAACAGTTATGTCTAGATCTTTCTGGAACAGATTGCCAAATGAGGGTTAATTAATGAATAATTATTTATTTGCTGACTTTAACTATCAAATTCAGGCAAAGTCCTATTATTCTACAGTCCCATCAAAGTAATTTAAGGAGGGAAATATACCTTTGCATGATAAAAATAAACCCCAGAAAAGCAGAAGTTCTTTATGCCTTGTGAGTGTGAGCTGTTTTGAGTAGTGAAATTGAGTGCAGTGCATCTTTCCTTGGTTGCTCTCCCCAGTTTTACTGATTCTATTTGGACATGAGAATAAAGATTCAATTTTCACTTGAAATGAAGAGAATGCTTTTTTCCCCAAACATCTACTTTGTTTTCTGGCAGCTTCCATTTACTTAATCTGCAGAACCTAATGACTTAGATGACAATTAGTGTTTCATATTCTCTAAACAAATATCATTCTTTTCTGATGAATGACCTTGAACTGGGTTAAAAATACCTCTGGTATTTAGTAGATTACAAATGTTTGTTTTACACAAGTAAGCCTGAAATGATCATTAGATATTTCAGGTGCTGGAGGAATGCTCAGAAAGGCACAAGGCTTAATCCTCAAAATATATTTTGTTGCATGCATGAGACAGACTTAAAAGGTTTTGATTTTTTGTTTTTTGTTCTTGTTTTTTTTTTTTTTTTTAATTTCTTAAAGATTATGATACTATTAAATGAACTTCTGTCATGCCATAGATGAGCAGCAATAAGCTGCTCTGAGACGTCAAGCACAGCCCTGAGACTGGGTGTGGAGGGCAACTGCAAATGGCAGTGAGCTCCTGGTGCCTGCAAGGGCTGTGTTAGTGACACCTTGGGCAGGATGGCTTCATCATTGATGTGGATGGGACTGCCTTTCTCAGTTTGTGGTCCCAAATATGCTATTTTTGCTTTCCTATGGCAAGAACAACCCTTTTGTAAGAGGAAATCAGCTCTCACTTGAGGCAGAAAATTAAATTTTTGCTTACAAAGTGGTAACCATAAGCCTGGCCTGTATGGATGTGTGTGTACCTGCTTTCTCCAGGCAAGCAGAAATCTCTCCAGGGAACTGGTTTTATTCTCTTTCTTTTTTCTCATGATAAATTTGTGAAGGAAGGAACAAATGAGAGAAAAATTGTGCTCCACGTGTAATAGTGGGAGTGAATGTTAATGGGACACCTGGGAAATTCTTCTGTATTAGAGAGCACAATGTTGCTCATTTGCTACAAGTTATGATTGAAAACCAAATCTTTCCTTTGCATTTTCTCCTCTACCTCACCTAAAATAGCCCCACAGCAGGAAGCTGCCCGTAGGAAATTATTAACACTGCTTTGCTCTGAGGTGCCTTATGAGGTTTTAAGTCTTGGATTTTGTCTGTACAAGTGATGTGTGTGCTTGAAGCTGATGAATATTGGTGCCCAGCAATCAAGACCTCATTGATTGACTTCAGCAAGCCCCCTGGCAGATAGAGATGTTCATGCTTTAATTTGTTTTTGCTTCCAGGTCACCCTTCATCCACCTTCCCATTTGCAGCAGTTTTTCCCTCCTCCCCTCTGCATTTCCAGCACCTTCTCAGCTGTTTTGATTTATTGACCACTCAGATTTAATGCTTCATCCCTTGGAGAAGTCTCTGTGCTTGTGTCTGGTCTAAGGTCACCTGTGCTACTTATTCCAGGGGACTTTAATCTCCATATGGATGTGACCTCTGACACTCAGCACAGGATTCACTGTGCTACATGATCCTCTCCAGCTGTGTCAGCAGCTTCCTCCACCTGCTCTGAAGGGTCATGATTTCATTAACTCTTTGGGTCTCAGGGTTTGAGGTCACTCACCTATTTTCTGATATAGAGGTATTCCCACCGTACGCCTGGGGTTTCTTTCTACTTAGGTGCTTGTTTTGAGAGTTGTTTGGTTTTTTATCCCATGTGTTTCTTCTCACCTGAAACAAGTTAAAGTGGTTCAGGGCTGGTTCTCTGATTCCCCAATTAAAATCTTGATTGGGATTTTGCACATACCACACTGCTGGTTCCCACAAGGAAAAAAAGCACAAATGTCTTGATGTGAACAAAATCTGTAACTTTATAAATTGGGAGAAAAACTCTTTGGTTTGGAATCTGCACATTGTGGAGGCTCCATCCTCTATTCCTCCATCTGTTCAATGGTATCTTTGCTTGCTTTTTTCTTACAGATGTTAGCACTAGGAATCACAATCCTGCAGTGTATTTGAGGGTTGTAAGAGTAATGGTTAGCAAACAGGATTCTTTTTCCTCTTTTTTTTTTTTTTTTTTTGTCTTTGTTTGATTTTTTTTTTTGTGTGTGTGTTACATCTTACTTTGCCTACTATCATGGGCAGATTATGGGAAGATATTTCTTGTCTATTTATTCCTAGAACAGCTGAACTGGGCTTTTGGGGCAGATCTGGACTATCTCTGAGCACTCCCTTACTGCCCATAAGTGAAAAGGTTGAACTTTAAAAGTGGAACTGGACTGATTTGTATATTCAGAGACAATTTCTGAGAAAGTGTGTGTGTATACCTATATCTGTACTGTAGACCCTAGAAGGAGAGCATCTAAGATAGAAACTTGTGACATGAATGTGAAATTATGAAAAATATCCAGTGGCTGATGGAATGGTAGTAGGGAGAAAGCTCTGCTGATTCTCTCAGCCTCTAACATGGTGTGTAAATTTTACTTTCCAAGTGACTTTTAGCTTCTTTTCTTGAGAAGAGTTGTCATCTTTAGAAACAGCCTTTTTCCATTTTTACCCCTCGAAAAACCCTGCCCTGTGAGCCGGATTGGTTCTTGTAAATAAGTTTGGCAAAGAATATGAAAAATAGCAAGTGTTATTTCCTCTAATGTTTGTGTTTTTCTAACAATATTTGCCTTCTGGTGTGTGCTTCCTATGCCCATGTATTTGTAAGCAGAAGCCAGCATGAGATGAAGGCAGATTATGAACTGGCACCAAGCTTCTTAAAGTGCTTTCCTCTTCCAAACAGCATCAGTGCTGACTTCTAAACTCATTTGTTTCTCTTAATGTTGTCTGCAATATTTAGTTCCATAGCTGTTCATTCTCCTATTGACATCCATCCTCTTACTGTTTAAATAAATGATGCAGTTGATTTTGTGCAGACCAAGCTTGCTGCTTTTGAGGCTTTCTGAGGAATGTGCTGAGCTGGGCTCATCCTACTCCAGATTTGCTGCTCTCCACAGCATAGTAGCTCTCTTCATCAGAGGTGGCAGATTATGAAACAGAGATAAAAACTCCCCTTAAGTTTATCCTTTCCTTATGTTTCTTAGCCAAGAAAGGAGAAGAAAGAGGCGTTTGTTCAGGATTTCTTGTGGAGGCATGCTGCCTGCATGTATATTGCATTGAGACAGCACTCCCTGGGAGTGATCAGAATTAGTCACAGAGATGAAATGCATGTGGACAGAATTGGTTAGCAACCTTCTGAAAGCCTCCTTCTTTCTTTGATATGTTCCCTGTGGTTTTGAAGTGCATCACTACCATGTTTGATATTTTATTAACAATAATTGTATTTCCCTCTTTTCTTTTGAGATTTTCAAAGAGTTTTAGAAGTATTAATTGGTATCTGCCCTCTGGCTTCTATGAAGAAAGTGAAAATAAGGCCTTGTCAAATATGTTTGTTGAAAAAACAAGTACTAAGAATAATACTTAAGAATACCACTGAGAATAAACAGTTCAGTAGTGATTATTGACTCATCTCTACAAGCCAACACAAGTGTTGTGAGTAATGTCCAAGCCCAATAATTTTCTGGTTTGTACTTTCTTGTTCATCAGAGATGTCTGTGCTCTCTGAAATCCTGGGGGGCTGCCTTGCAGCTCTGCACAGCACATTCTTCTGGGATAAAAATCCTACAGATGACAAGGAAATAGTCACAGAACCTTCATGTGGCCACTTCTTGAGGTCATTAAGAAGCATTCTAGACCTGGGCACCTGAGGGCTGCTGTTATCTGTAGGTTTCTCATTATGGAAGGCAGCAAAATTCACAGCAGGAAGAATTCTAGAGGTTGTTCCATCAGGGGAGCCCTATCCCATTGTGTCTGTGTCCTGTACTGGGAGACAGAGAAAGTGTCCTTAGTGAACCAGAGCAGCACTGGTGTTTCTGGGGAAGAAAAGCTGTAAAGAAATTAGGATATGGATAGAAACACATACTGCTAATAAGAGGAAACACAGAGCTGTGTGGTTTTCATGCCCATCCCCTGTCCTGCTCTGTGCCTGGCTGGCCCATGCTCTCCCTTCAGTATGCAGAAGGTGCTCTGTGACAGACTTTCCTGGGATGCTGCTGCTGATAAAATGTTTCTCCCTCTGGAGGATTTTCTTATGTAAAAGGGAAGATGTAACCGAATTTCAACCCCAAATACCGTCAGCCCTGAAGTCACAGATCTGAGTAGGTTTACAGGTGATGAGCTATGAATTTATGGGCTTTGCTCTCCGCAGCTTTTCTCCCTCTCTCTCACCGCATTTCTCCCTGAAATGGCTTTCCTGATGTGTCCAGCATAGAATTAATTTACTGTGATCTTCACATTTTGAAAACTCTTCACTCCCTGCTCTTCTAATGACTTGGCTTCCAGAGAATCCATCAATTATAAAATATTTTAAGGCATTTCTTGAGTGTTTCTGTCAGTATAATCTCAGCTGCATGTTAAGTGTACTTTAAACCTGAGGTGAAGGTTTATTTAGTGCAAGATGAATATTAAAACATGCAGGAGAGGATTCTTATATTCTTTCTTTTTGCTGTTGTTGGGCACCTGAATGCAGATACAACAGGTTTCAGTAGATCTAGGGAGGAATAGAATGAGATAGGATTGGTTAAGATTTTCTGTGAGTTTTCTTAAATGTGAAAGCCACTCTGCAAACAAGTGTTTATCCTCTAGATTTCTGAGCACTGGCAAAAACAGGACTGAAAGGCACCACTTTAACCCTCAGCATTTGTTCAGCACCTGCTCACAGATGTGTCTGAATATTAAGAAGAAATTCATATGGTGCTCAACAGCATAAAAAGTGTCAGGATGTGTGTGAACAAGCAGGAGGAAATATCGATGTGAGCATGTAGGAGGGGAAAGACTATTACAAGGGCAATCCAATTAATGCAAATGATGCATGCAGATGTCTGGGGCTTTTTAGTGCTGTACTCCATAAGAGCTGTGCATGAGGGGTGAGGGAGGGGAGTGCTGCCTTCCCTTGCGCGGCAGTGCTGTTTTCAAACCCACTCCTGCCAGGAGGTGGAGAGGGGACACCTTCCCTCACCTGCTTGTGGAGCTGCCAAAGAGGAATGTGACAGGAAAACAGCTCCCAAACCCAGGGCTGAGTTCAGGAGGCTTCTTAATCTCAGCTTCTGCAAACAGCAGGGTGTCTGTTGACTCCTGGCACTTCAGGGCACCACTGGCACTGCTTCAAAAGTCAAACAAGATCATTGAAAGGCAGCCCCAGGTTTTGGGGGCTGTATGCTGAGGGCCAGTGTGTTTGATTTCCTTCGGTATTGGCTTAACAGGACTGTTCACCTAAAGGAAGCAGGATTTGAGGTGGAAAACAGACACCCTTGCAGCTACATATTGATAACCAAACATATTGAAAAACCAAACCTAAAAATTAAATAAAAAATAAAATTAAAAAATAAAAGCTTTAAAAATAGAAAAATAAAAAAAATTAAATAAAAATAAAAAATAAAATAAATGCTTTAAAAATAAAAAAATCAAAACTAAAATTAAATAAAAATAAAATTTAAAAAATAAATAAAAAGCTTTAAAAATAAAAAAATGAAAACAAAAAATGAAATAAAAAATTAAATTAAAAAATAAAAAAATGCTTTAAAAATAGAAAAATGAAAACTAAAAATAAAATATAAAATAAAATTAAAAAATAAAAGCTTTAAAAAAAGAAAAATAAAAAAAATTAAATAAAAATAAAAAATAAAATAAATGCTTTAAAAATAAAAAAATCAAAACTAAAAATTAAATAAAAATAAAATTAAAAAAATAAATAAAAAGCTTTAAAAATAAAAAAATGAAAACAAAAAATGAAATAAAAAATTAAATTAAAAAATAAATGCTTTAAAAATAAAAAAATCAAAACTAAAAACCAAATAAAAAATAAAATTAAAAAAATAAAAGAAATAGAAAAATTAAAACTAAAAATTAAAGATAAAAATAAAATTAAAAAAATAAACTGCTTTAAAAATAGAAAAACCAAAACTAAAAATTAAATTAAAAAAATTAAAAAAAAAAACCGCTTCAAAAATAGAAAAACCAAAAATGAAAATTAAATAAAAAATAAAATTAAAAAATAAAAAATGCTTTAAAAATAGAAAAATTAAAACTAAAAATTAAATAAAAAATAAAATTAAAAAATAAAAAAAGCTTTAAAAATAGAAAAATAAAAAAAATTAAATAAAAAAAAAATAAAATAAATGCTTTAAAAATAAAAAAATCAAAACTAAAATTAAATAAAAATAAAATTTAAAAAATAAATAAAAAGCTTTAAAAATAAAAAAATGAAAACAAAAAATGAAATAAAAAATTAAATTAAAAAATAAAAAAATGCTTTAAAAATAGAAAAATGAAAACTAAAAATTAAATATAAAATAAAATTAAAAAATAAAAGCTTTAAAAAAAGAAAAATAAAAAAAATTAAATAAAAATAAAAAATAAAATAAATGCTTTAAAAATAAAAAAATCAAAACTAAAAATTAAATAAAAATAAAATTAAAAAAATAAATAAAAAGCTTTAAAAATAAAAAAATGAAAACTAAAAATGAAATAAAAAATTAAATTAAAAAATAAATGCTTTAAAAATAAAAAAATCAAAACTAAAAACCAAATAAAAAAAAAAATTAAAAAAATAAAAGAAATAGAAAAATTAAAACTAAAAATTAAAGATAAAAATAAAATTAAAAAAATAAAAAGCTTTAAAAATAGAAAAACCAAAACTAAAAATTAAAGATAAAAATTAAAAAAATAAACCGCTTTAAAAATAGAAAAACCAAAAATGAAAATTAAATAAAAAATAAAATTAAAAAATAAAAAATGCTTTAAAAATAGAAAAATTAAAACTAAAAATTAAATAAAAAATAAAATTAAAAAATAAAAAAAGCTTTAAAAATAGAAAAATTTAAAAAATTAAATAAAAATAAAAAATAAATGCTTTAGAAATAAAAAAATCAAAACTAAAATTAAATAAAAATAAAATTTAAAAAATAAATAAAAAGCTTTAAAAATAAAAAAATGAAAACAAAAAATGAAATAAAAAATTAAATTAAAAAATAAAATAAATGCTTTAAAAATAAAAAAATCAAAACTAAAAACCAAATAAAAAATAAAATTAAAAAAATAAAAGAAATAGAAAAATTAAAACTAAAAATTAAATAAAAAATAAAATTAAAAAAAAAGCTTTAAAAATAGAAAAATAAAAAAATTAAAAAAATATAAAAAATAAAATAAATGCTTTAAAAATAAAAAAATCAAAACTAAAATTAAATAAAAATAAAATTTAAAAAATAAATAAAAAGCTTTAAAAATAAAAAAATTAAAACAAAAAATTAAAATTAAAAAATAAAATTAATTAAAAAATAATTAAAAACAAAATAAAATCCGTAAAGTGCTGTAAAGTACCGTTAAAGTTCCATAAAAGGTAGTGCCGTAAAGCGAGACATCCAGGCTTTACGGCACCTTTTACGACAGTCGCGCTTTACGGCAGTTTTGCGACAGTCGCGCTTTACGGCACCTTTTACGACAGTCGCGCTTTACGGCACCTTTTGCGACAGTCGCGCTTTACGGCACCTTTTACGACAGTCACGCTTTACGGCACCTTTTGCGACAGTCGCGCTTTACGGCACCTTTTGCGACAGTCTCGCTTTACGGCATTTTTGCGACAGTCTCGCTTTACGGCACCGTTTACGACAGTCGCGCTTTACGGCACCGTTTACGACAGTCGCGCTTTACGGCAGTTTTGCGACAGTCGCGCTTTACGGCACCTTTTACGACAGTCGCGCTTTACGGCACCTTTTGCGACAGTCGCGCTTTACGGCACCTTTTACGACAGTCACGCTTTACGGCACCTTTTGCGACAGTCGCGCTTTACGGCACCTTTTGCGACAGTCTCGCTTTACGGCATTTTTGCGACAGTCTCGCTTTACGGCACCGTTTACGACAGTCGCGCTTTACGGCACCGTTTACGACAGTCGCGCTTTACGGCAGTTTTGCGACAGTCGCGCTTTACGGCAGTTTTGCGACAGTCGCGCTTTACGGCACCTTTTACGACAGTCGCGCTTTACGGCACCTTTTGCGACAGTCGCGCTTTACGGCACCTTTTGCGACAGTCGCGCTTTACGGCACCTTTTGCGACAGTCGCGCTTTACGGCACCTTTTACGACAGTCGCGCTTTACGGCACCTTTTGCGGCAGTCGCGCTTTACGGCATTTTTGCGACAGTCGCGCTTTACGGCACCTTTTACGACAGCCGCGCTTTACGGCAGTTTTGCGACAGTCTCGCTTTACGGCACCTTTTGCGACAGTCGCGCTTTACGGCACCTTTTACGACAGTCGCGCTTTACGACATTTTTGCGACAGTCGCGCTTTACGGCACCTTTTACGACAGCCGCGCTTTACGGCAGTTTTGCGACAGTCGCGCTTTACGGCACCTTTTACGACAGTCGCGCTTTACGGCACCTTTTGCGACAGTCGCGCTTTACGGCACCTTTTACGACAGTCGCGCTTTACGGCACCTTTTGCGACAGTCGCGCTTTACGGCACCTTTTGCGACAGTCTCGCTTTACGGCATTTTTGCGACAGTCGCGCTTTACGGCACCTTTTACGACAGCCGCGCTTGACGGCACCTTTTACGACAGTCTCGCTTTACGGCACTTTTTGCGACAGTCGTGATTTACGGCACTACCTTTTATGGAACATTTACTTTTTTTTTATTTTATTTAATCTTTATTTTTAAGTTTTCTATTTTTAAAGCTTTTTATTTTATTTTTTAAATTTTATATTTTATTTTTTCTTTATTTTTAAATTTTCTATTTTTATAGATTTTCTTCTTTTTTTAAGTTTTTTTACTTAATATTTATTTTTCATTTATTTTTAAAGCTTTTTATTTTTTATTTAATTTTTAAAAATTTTTTTATTTTTAAAGCTTTTTATTTTATTTTTCTAATTTTATTTTTGATTTAATTTGTATTTTTAATTTTTCTATTTTTAAAGCTTTTTATTTAATTTTTCTAATTTTATTTTTATTTAATTTTTATTTTTAATTGTTTTATTTTTAAAGCATTTAAAAAATTTTTTTAATTTTTTTTATTTAGTTTTTATTTTTAATTTAACTATTTTTAAAGCTTTTTATTTTTTCAATTTCATTTTTAATTTAAGCTTTAGTTTTAATTTATCTAATTTTAAAGCTTTTTATTTTTTTTTTAGTTTTTAATTTGCCTATTTTTAAAGCTTTTTATTTTATTTTTTTAATTTTATTTTTTATTTAATTTGTATTTTTGATTTTTCTATTTTTAAAGCTTTTTATTTAATTTTTCTAATTTTATTTTTATTTAATTTTTATTTTTAATTGTTTTATTTTTAAAGCATTTATTTAATTTTTAAATTTTATTTTTATTTAGTTTTTATTTTTAACTTTTCTATTTTTAAAGCTTTTTATTTCATTATTTAAATTTTTTTTAATCTTCATTTTTAATTTATCTATTTTTAAAGCTTTTTATTTTTTTAATTTCATTTTTTATTTAAGCTGTATTTTTAATTTATCTAATTTTAAAGCTTTTTATTTTATTTTTTTTAATTTTTAATTTTTCTATTTTTAAAGCTTTTTATTTTATTTTTTTATTTTCACTTTTTATTTAATTTTTATTTTTAATTTACCTATTTTTAAAGCTTTTTATTTTTTTAATTTTATTTTTTATTTAATTCTTATTTTTAATTTTTCTATTTTTTAAGGTGTTTATTTTTTTAATTTTATTTTTTATTTAATTTTTATTTTCAATTTTTCTATTTTTAAAGCTTTTAATTTTATTTTTTAATTTCATTTTTTATTTAATTTCATTTTTAATTTTTCTATTTTAAAAGCTTTTATTTTATTTTTTTATTTTAATTTTTTTTTTTTCTATTTTTAAAACTTTTATTTTTTTAATTTTTTTTAAATTTTATTATTTTTAAAGCTTTTTATTTTATTTGGTGTTGCCCACTCAAGCTGATGATTGTTGTGGTGTTTGAGGGTCTTGCATTACAGCACTACCTTTTATGGAACTTTTACAGCACTTTACAGCACTTTACAGTTTTTATTTTGTTTTTCATTTATTTTAAATTAATTTTGTTATTTTAATTTTATTTAATTTTTATTTTTAATCTTTCTATTTTTAAAGCATTTTATTACGTTTTATTTGGTGCTGCCCAAACCTGCTGTAGCGCATTTTTATACTTTGTAATACTTTGAAGTCATTTTGTTTTGTATCCCCATATTTTTCCCAAATGGTTCATCCCAAACTGTACCCCCCTCCCTTTACCTGTGTTATCCCTCTCCCGGGATGAGATCATCCCCAAACCCCACCCTGGCTCTGTCAATCACTCAGCCTCCCACCCCCTCCATCCAGAAGTTTCAGTCCAAGTCATCGAGTGATCAGCCAGAGGCCAGGGGTCAGCCCCCCAAGCCTTGCCCCATACGCTGTCCTATATGTCTATCCCCCAGTATCCATCCCTCAGGGTCACTTAATGGTTGGTAGGATGTTCTCTACTTTTGGTTTCCACCTCCCTTTAAATGTGACCTTGGCACATCTCCCAGGGCTCTCGGCAGGAGCCCCCTGAGGTGCAGGAGCTCCTTTGGGACTCCTAATAAAACCTTGGGTTAACCCCTGCTAAGAGTCGGCCCTTTCTCTTCTACCGATGTCTCTGGTGTCTCTTCTGCTGCAAAGGCGACCAGCCCAGGTGCCCTCAGTACCCTCGGGGCACAGAGAGTGTCTGCCCACCAGCCCAGGTGCCCTCAGCACCCTCGGGGCACAGAGAGTGTCTCCCCCCAGCCCAGGTGCCCTCAGTACCCTCGGGGCACACACAGAGAGTGTCTGCCCCCAGCCCAGGTGCCCTCAGCACCCTCGGGGCACAGAGAGTGTCTCCCCGCTGTGGGCCCAGGTGCCCTCAGCACCCTCAGGGCACAGAGAGTGTCTCCCCCCAGCCAAGGGACCGGCTGCCAAAACAGAGCCGTGCCATGCATGCCAGTGTCTGCATGGCAGAGAGAGGACATGAAAAGCCACTGAGGAAGCTGCCACCTCCTCCCTGGGCTCTGCCCTGCAGGCCGGGCCATGGGCAGCCACTTTGGGAAGGCTGCATTTGCTGCCCATCAGCTGCTCTTTGTGTGACAGGAATTGAAATAGGCCAGGTTTGGGTTGGTGCTGAGCAGAGGGCAGTGAGGAGAAAGGGAGAAGGCTGTGCTGCAGAGCAGGTGGATCCAGGCAGAGCCAGTTTGGGGAGCAGCCTTGTCTAACAGCATTTCATTTTCCAGTTCTACTACGTTTCATTACATTTTGCACTTCTGCTAGAACTGCATGGCAACCGGTTTCAAATATCCTCCTCAGTCCCAGCAGCCTGCTTGAAAGTGCTGTGTCTTTATCAGACCATTGATGGTCCTTCTGAAACGTGAGTCTCACTGGCTGCATCGAAACCTTGCGCTTAAAGAGCATTCCTAATTAAAGCAGATTGGGCCCTTTTGGGGAAGAAGAGGCTGCAAAGCATTTCCTAAAGCATTTTCTACTCCAATTTCATTGTGAGGAAATACACCTGAAGGATGATGCAGGGATTAGGATTGAGACAAAGATGAGTTTGGTGGGTCAATTTTACTTTGAGAGCTTGAGAAGCACAGGAAGCCCAAGTGATGATCCCAGAGGGTTGAAACAGAGGTTTCACCCTCCCAGATATACAAGGGCCTTAACCTTAAAACCACTGCTCTCAGCACAGAGCTGTCTCAACACTGCATTAATGTTTTCTCCTCTTTGTGCATGTGTAGAATTGAAATCCCTCTTGGGGAGGAAGTTTATTCCAAGTAAATTCCTAAACAAAGCTGGACCTTGTCCATCCTTATGATGTACCTTCTGGAAAAAAGGCTTCTTCTCTTGTCTCAGCATCTGATGTCTGGTGAATTGTGACTTTGCCTAAGGACAAGGCCTGACCACTTGGTTTTTCAGATGAGATACATGGCAAACACAAATATGTGGCCTGAGCAGCTCAAAATGTTTGCTTTTTATTGCTTCCTTTATAAAATCTCATTCTCAAGAGACCAAGCAGACTCTGACCTTGCTCTCCTGAAGTGAATAGAAACTCTGCTGTTGATTCCAGTGAATGTAGGACCACCACAGTGGGCACTGCAGGAAACCAATGGAAATTTTCTCCTGTTTACTCCAAAGAGTTTTGATTCAACCTATAGCACTAAAAAACCAGATAATTAAATATTAAATTTATTTTATAAATAAATTAACAACCTCTCTTAAATAACAATCTCATTTTAGAAAATCTTTTCTGTCAGAACTTGTGCCACCTTTTCTCCAAGCATTGTCATGTCAGGTATTTTGAGGAACAAAATACCTGACATGAGGAACTTTGGGATGAAGTGAGAAATTTGCTTTCTCTTTTGTGTGTTTTGCATATTGAGTTACAGAGAAGCTGCTGTTCTCCTGACTAGTAACTGTTTTCATTTATTCCATGTTTATTATTAGGTACTTGCATGAAAAGTGAGAGTCTGCCAATAAACTTATTACAGTGGCTCTTTAAGATACTTTTATGTTGTCTTCAGCATTTTGCCAACTTGCTGTAAAATACCTTATACATTTTTCTACTGTAGCACATTTTGCTTAAAAGTAGTGTAGCTTTGTCCTCAGGGGAAAAAAAAAGGAAAAAAACCCCAAAAAGCTCTGTGTAGATATAATTTTTTAAAAAGTTGAGTGCTCAAGTAGAACACCACATTTCCACTCCAAAACTGAATATGCATAGTTTCTTGTCCATTGAGGTTGTTATGAATACAAATTTGGCAACAAAATTCAAGCAGTGAAGAGTTTTCACAAGTATTTCAGCTGTGCTTGAAATACTTGTGAAACCAAAACATACACAGCAAGGAACACTGCCAAGCCAACTTTTTAAAAAAGTTATATGTATGTATTTAATACTTTTTTTTAAGAACCCCCCTAGAAGTCTAAATTGCATTGCTAACTCTTTTTGAAAGTTAAGATCTCACACTAATCAAGTCATAACATTTTCTGCACAAAAGTTACAGTGCTCTTTATCCCTCAGGAAAATTTCATTTGTGAAGGTGTGCCTGATGTTAGTTAGCAGCAGATACTGTAACAAACCGAAAAACCCCAAAATATCCAAACAAAAATCTCCAAACAGGGCAAACATGGAGTTGAGGAGGAGGAAGCAGGATACTGTGAGGTTTGGCACTTGGAGGATTGTCTGTTTGTGGAGAGTTCTCTGCCTTCCCCCTGCATTTCTTTATTCTCTGTGCCTTTGATTTCAGCCACACCTACACCAATATCTGTCTCTCTTCTCATGCTTTGTGCTGCTTTGATGGTGACTATTTTTGTTATTCTCAGTGTTGTCTCTGTCTCTCTCTTATGAAATAACTCACCCTGCTCTGTAGTGCTGTTAATTTACAAGGTGCTTTACAAACACAGATAAGAGCCATCCAAGGCTCTACTCTAAATAAGACACGACAAATGCAAGATGAAGCACTTGAGGGCTGCTCAGGAGAGTGAGGACATGGAAATGACTTTATGCAAGGAGCTGAGGGGCTTGTGAAGTGGAGTTTCTGAGAGGAGGTTTAGGCAGGATGGAGAGGAAGTTTGGCAGTGGAAGAAAATGATCAGCTGCAAGGAGCACTGAGGTGAGATGTGAAGGCAGGAGCAAGGAAGAGAAAGGTAGGAGAAAAATCATCTTGGAGAAATAGGGAACAGTGACTCATGAGAAAAGCAGGAGGACACAATATTTATCAGAGGTTTGTTCAGAATGGTCTGGGAGGGAACTGAAGAAATTCATGCAGTTTGGGTAGTTTTTTTTTTTTTTTTTTGGGCAAAACTTGACTGTCTCTGACAGCTTTACAGCCTACCTTGTTCTCAGCCTGTCTGTGATGACAAGCATAGCAAGCAGTTCTTACATGTGGATGTGTCAAAAGTTTCCCTACTGTTTAAGATGTCTCTCTTGTATTAAATATTATCCTATCCACTGAGTTCATTTATGAAGGGAAAGATCTAAATATAAAACCTGATGGATGTCAGGAAAGCAAAGGAAGATGAGTGTGCTCTTTTTGCCGTCATCATTTAACTGATTGCGCCAACCTGGTCTGATTTTGTAAGGGTGAGGGAAGATAGATTGGGAAACTACTTATAAAAACTAATTTCATAAGAACAGTATATAAACTCAGGGAATGATCCAGATCCTGTTGGAACCCTGGCTGCTGAGAATTTTAGGCTTTCTGTGCTGGCAGACACTGACTCCCAAGAGAACACTGCATTTGACCTGAGGCCATGGAGAAAGCTTCTAGAAAGCTTCACCTTCTAATAAGATGAAGGCCTCCTCATCGTTCCTCCTTGCCACGACAGTCATCCCGTTTCGATGGTTTCTCACAGGCACTGATGTGTTTTTTCTCTCCATGCCTTACCTCTGGGACTGTTAGGGCAGCACCAGGTGAAGCAGGGGACGTGTGAGGTGGTGGCCGTGCACCGGTGCTGCAACAAGAACCGGATCGAGGAGCGCTCCCAGACCGTGAAGTGCTCCTGCTTCCCGGGCCAGGTGGCCGGCACCACGCGGGCTCAGCCCTCCTGCGTGGAAGGTGAGAGCTGCCTTGTGATTTCAGGCTTTACCTCAGAACCTTGGGTCCCTCCCCTGAAGATTCCCTCCCAGTGTGTCAATCCCCTCTCCTTTCCCCATCCTGACCCCTCCCAGCGCTGTCTGTCAGTCCTGGCATTCCAGAAGGGTGTTGAGTGATTGGCAGATTCAAAGGATGCCCTCTACCCCTGGGAGGGCATTGGACACGGTTTGGGGAGTTCTGTTGGAGCTGCTGCTGGATTCAGAGGCCTCTGGGCCAGAATAAAGCTCTGGATCCAAACCCTCCATCAGAACTGACTCCTTTCCTTCACCATCACCTTAAAGCTTCTCCATCAGGGGAAAACCTGAGGAGCAGACCCTCTTAAGGGAGGAGGCTCCATCCCAGCACCACCAGAGCTCCTGCAGGCCTGGACTTATCCCCACGTGCCCAGCTGCAGCACCCAGCCAAAAGTGTCTGTGGGGTGAAACACCACACACCCAGCCAGCCAAAAGTGTCTGTGGGGTGAAACACCACACACCCAGCCAGCCAAGGGTGTCTGTGGGGTGAAACACCACACACCCAGGCAGCCAAAAGTGTCTCTGGGGTGAAACACCACACACCCAGCCAGCCAAAAGTGTCTCTGGGGTGAAACACCACACACCCAGCCAGCCAAAAGTGTCTCTGGGGTGAAACACCACACACCCAGCCAGCCAAAAGTGTCTCTGGGGTGAAACACCACAGTGCCATTATTTGGCTTAGCACCAAGGGCCAGACAAGCTCAGGCACATCCTGTCCAGCTATATTGGTAAATATTCCAATAGTGAGAGCCTCTGCTCACTCCTGCCTCCTTAGATTGCTTGAGTTTATTCTCCTTGATGTCTGACTTCCCACTGCCTCAAAAAAGTGTAATCCTTCCTTTTGTTAATTTTAGAGACATCTCTGTGTGTTGATGATAATGAGCCTGTGCATAAATCTTGGTGTAATTAATCCTCTTAATATATGTGCTGGTCCATTTCATGTCTGTGCCAATAAAACTTCTTAATTTTTTCCCGCAGAAGAATTCTCCTCTAAAACTAGTTTGAAAGCAGCATAAGCCAAGAAATTCAAGCTTATGATATTAACTCTTCCAGATGTCTTAAGACTTAGTAGCTTGGCTAAAAATTCACTGGATAATAAATGCAACCCTGAGACTGGGAATGCAGATGGAGCTGGGACATCTGACATGGAGAGCTTTTCTCTAGATCAATATTTCACCATTTAATTTGCCTATTTTTTGTAGAGGTTGCTGCTCATGTTAAGACAGACTTTTTCTTAATCTTAAAGTTACCAAAATCCCTCATTTCATTAATTCATAAGCAAGATCCCATTTTTATTCTTTTGCACACAAAATTGCAACCGGTTCACTTAAACGTAAAAAAACAAAAAGCTCCTAAGTCCAATTCTAATCTTGTATTCAGAAATATTTAGTGTCAGACATAGAACTGTGTTCTATGTGAATGTAAATATGTTCTATGTAAATCTGTGTTCTGTGTAAACGTGAATCTTTTTTTTTTGATTTTTTTTTACCTATTACAAAGCTGTCGAAACAGGTATTTTTAAAAAGTAGATTTAAAAAAAATTTTAGATGCCTAGTGGTTTTATGCTTTATAATTCAGCAATACAGTTAAGTTTAACAGTGCATTTTCTTAGGGAGTTTTTTTGTTAAATCAGAAGTGTCTTCTGCATTTTTAGGTGACATCAAATAGCAGAAATACTTTTACATGTAACAGATAGTAGAAGTCAGGCATTATTTTAAACTCAAAGACAGCAAAGGTGACACTGTCATTCTATGGCAGAAATATATAAATACTGCAGAAGCTTGATTCAGTCAACAGTTGCTGAAGGATTTTAACAGCTGGTTTTTTATTCAAGTATAGTTGCAATTAGGTGCAACAAAATATTATGAATGTAAGATTTTGACTTTTCAAGTGGAAGCCTTTGATTCCCCCTCACTCCTTAGGGTAATGCTTTAGCAGGCTTTGCTTATTTTTGCCAGCATCTGGGACTGGAGTGAGTTGCTGCAGCACAGAAGCTGAAACTCCCTTTCCTCAGCCTCAGGATCTGATGTGTTTTCTCCCACTCTGTACATTCCCTTCAGTAGACTCCTATACTGTGAAAGCAAGAAATTGTTTGAGTCTTCATTTTGCATACTACAGACTCATACAGACATTTAGGGGCTTTTTCCAGCACCTTTGTCCTGAATGCAGGCTTGTTTCATTTGCCTGGAGTTTAAAGGAAAGGATACACCCAAATAATATAATTATTTTTCCAACAAAACAAAAATTTATAAAGCAACTGGCTTGTAGCTTTTCTTAATTTTTATTGAACTTCAGTCCTTATCCCGTAGTGGTGACAATTTGCAATAGGTCAGCAATCTCTGCTGTTTATCTGTTGATCACTGCTGTGGTTGGTCCCTGGTGTTCCCAGCTGAAATCACCCAGCCCTGCTCCAGGAAGGATCATGGTGCTTCCTTCCTTCCTACACCCCCTTGTTTTGTGTTTTTCTCTGTGCCCCGAGCCCTGTTGGGTGCTGCCATCTTCTCTGGGTGTTTTTCATTCCACCTTTACTGACCTTATCAGAAATGATCTCTCACCTCCCAGGAAGCAGAGTCAGGTTTCACCCATTTTTTGTCCACAATCAGTCAGGTTCTTGACTGAAGCATGCAAATGATCTGAGACCCAGATGACTGGTGAAAGTTCATACATTTATTTTGTAATGTTATAAGACTGAAATATTTAGTTTATAAAAGCCAAAGCAGTGTTCCAGAAGTGTGTTTTTTCATAATGCTTTTCAGTAAAAGTGCAAAACAAAAGTAATTGAATGAACATTTCAGCAATATCCTGATGTCAGCTTGCCTGCTTGACACCCCAATTTAAAGGTTGCAGAAGAACAAATATGTCTTGAAATTAAAAGGGAAAAAAAGTGCTTTACAAGAAGTAGACTCCATTATTTTTGTTCATCTCATCTGAGTGTGTTATCTTTTAAGGCATGTGATTCAATAGTTTGTGCACATAGTAGCATAATGCAGACTAGCTGAATCCACATCTTAAGCCATATTTTATTTTGAAATCCAATATAGATTATGTAGGATTGTGTACTGATATATTTCATAACAATTTTCTGGGATTTGATGAGTGCCATGAACAAAGCAAAACTGAGAAATGCATGCAGGTGTTTGTGCTGTTGTTAACAGCAGGTTTATAAGGTCATGACTCATTTCTAAAAATAATAGGCATGGTCTTAATAGAAATTGGCTTAAGGTTAGAGAATTAATAAATTTGCCCAGTTAAGGTGTACAACTGTGGCCTTCCAAAACATACTGCAGAAGTGGCAGTGTGACTGCAAATGGATTTTTAGTCAATATTCTAGTGCTTGCCAGAGGTTTCCCCATTCTTACCTGCAGTATTTGCTGACACACCTCTGGGGTTTACATCTCTGTGCAATTCTATTTTCTCACCCAGTGCAGGAAGAAACTGGGATTTCTCTGTCCAATCTCCCATATACATGAATGGATTAAAGAAGAAGCCTCAGCTTCATTCCCCCTTACAGCAGGTTCTTGATTAAAGCATGCAAATGAAGGAGAAAAGTCATTTTTGTAGTCTGTGGAGATGGAAAGGCACTTCCAGAGGTCAATTCAAATGTTGGAATCAGTCTCTGGTGGTGCCTGCCTCTTTCTCATTTGGATATGGCATTTACCCTTCTGGAGAGCTGGTGAAGTGTTCAGCCACTTTTTAACCTCAAACACACTCCATGTAATTAACTATTAAACCAGTCATTGTTGATTTTACCTTTTGAAATCAACTAATTGAACATGGCACAGACAACCTCCCTACAAAAAAACCCAACAGTGATAAAAAAGATATTTCTCTTTCCTGCTTCTTTGTTTTTTAGCTTCCATTGTCCTGCAGAAGTGGTGGTGTCACATGAACCCCTGTTTGGATGGAGAGGACTGTAAAGTACTACCAGACTATTCAGGTTGGTCTTGCAGCAGTGGAAATAAAGTCAAAACCACAAAGGCAAGTACAGAGATCACCTATACTTAAAGGTGCCAGTCTGCTGATTGGTCTTATTGCATTGTATCTGTGGGTGTGAGCACCAGTCTTGGCCTTCTCAAAGTTTTGGAAAGCGGTGATTAATTAGTTGCTCTCAGAGAGGAAATACTAGGTCAGAGCTGCCCCTTCACTCCTGCAGTCACACTGAAAATGGTCCTGATTCAGTCTGCAGTGAGCCAAAGAAATTGTTTCATTGTGCTCAGTGCTAGAGGGCTAATCATGTTCCACAAGCAATTCTTCAATTTGCAGGCTGAGTACAGGGATCCAAGATCTTTACCACTGTCACATAAACTTAGATTCCTGTGCTGGACAGCCTTTTATCTTTTGAAAGTACTAGTCTGGCTTGGGAGTTGTTGGGAACCTGCACTGATGACACTGAGTATCACTGGAAGTCAGGCTGGTTCAGAATATTTCTAATTACAGACCACCCTGTAGCTGGCCTGATTTGTTTTTTTTTTAAACCAACCCTTTGCTATGTCATCTTATTTCTTAATTAATGGAGAGAAAATATCATGTCCCCTGTCTGCTTGGCAATTTAAAATGAGTTCAGTGCATTGAAGTTCAACAAGTCACAGCAAACTGCATGTCTAAATACATCATAAACCAGGAGTCTTTAGCAGGCAATAGCAAGGAGAGACATATGCTCAGCTTTTCCCTTTACAGCCTCTTCTAGCTGGGAAAGAATGTTCTTCATTAGCTTACAGTCTGAGTTAATAAGCAATACTGTCACCAAATGTTGTTTAGTGGAGGCTGCTCTGAGGAGTGAAAACTGCACTAATTTCTGCATGGATGAGAGGAAATTGGATGTTTTGGGCAGCTGTGGTGTGGCACTGGTGGTCTGTAGACATTGCACAAAGGAAGTGGCATCCCTGCTCGTGGCAGGGGGGTTGGAACTAGAAGACCTTCAAGAACCTTTTCAACCCAAACCTTTCTATGCCTCTATGGCCAGTGATATTTATCAAGTGCCAAAGATGTAGTTCATAGCATGCCTGGGTCCTGCTGATCTCCTGTGGTGGACACTACACCTGGAATTTAGCCTGCAAACTCTGGAATCAATGTGGATAACTGGCACTCAGTTACTGCAAGATAAAGATCACCCTCAGCCCTTCAGTTTTTTCCCAGAGCTGATTTTTACCTACTCATTTGTAGATCAGGTGTAGCCTTGTAGCATCCACTGAAGGGTGAGACTGGTGAGCAGGAGTTCTAGATGTTGTACAAGGCAACTTCATCTCTGGACATACCAGAAGAGAGCTGACAGTTTATACCAAAAGGGCTTTATTGGAGAAGAGTGAGTCAGGTTAATTATCCTTGAGCGAGGGTTAATTATCCTTGATGCCTTGGACAGATTCTCGAGGGGTGGGGGGCAGAACAAAGACTTTTATGTTGGCACTGATGTCTGAATTGTCAGATCCTCATTCATGCAGCTGCCTCTTCCTTCCTCTGGACAGCTGTAAGGAAACTAGAATGGAAAGACAAGTTCCCTTGTCACAGGGAAAAGGGAAGATGGTGTAACATATTTTTATTTTGAAATGAACCAAAGATTTGTCTCAGATCAATAAACAAAATATTTCTTAGGTATGTTATTAAAATTTTACACAAAGAGAGCTATTTCAACTGTCAGACCCATAGCCCACATTGTTCAGCCACCTGTGAGCCTCAGCAATGGAATGCTCAAATCAAACACATCAAAACCCTTTGGGACAATTACAGAAAGTGAATGCATCCATGATTTTTTTCCAGTTTAATAGTTGCCTTATGTCTAAAACACAATAGTTGAGATCCATTCCATACTAATTCTTTTTCTGTGTTATGCACCAGAGATGATCTCATTACCATTTAAATTTGTAATCAATTTTTAAAGCTTCTTAAGACCCTGGGATCAGTGCTACGTGGGACAGTGGCTTCCACAGGTTAATTATACACTGAAAGAGGAAATGTCATTTAATCAACTTTAAGTCCTCTATCTTCTTATTCCATGAAAATAAGCAAAAAAAGGGTGACTAAAATATTTGAAGCAGAGGAGACTGCTGACACGACTCAGTGTTTAGATGAACAGTTAGTGTCTGAGTGGGACAGTTAAAATGTGCAAATCTGAGGAATTCGCATCTTCCATCAGTTCCCTCAGGGAGGGAAATAAAAACTTCTCTATGCTGAGTGTCTGTTTGGTTTTGTGACACATGTAGGCACTGCAGAGCAGAGCTGACAAAGCTTTCCTCCTTCCAGCTGCCTGTTCTCATCCATTTCCAGGACAGGAAATCCAGCAGGACCCTCCTCACTGTGCAGCCAGAGCTGTGCCCTGTGTGTACATCAAGGCTTGAACACGTCCCTGCAGCCCCTCCAGGGTCCTGTGGGAGTTCTGCTGGCTGGGGGAGATTTCTGCTGCAAGAACAATTTATTCCCATGTGCTGCCTGGTCCCTGATTCCCTCCCATAGGATGGACCCCTGGGAATGGGCAGCAGTTTGCATGAATGGCCCTTTGGGATGTAAATCCTACACTTGTGCTGGAGGCATTGGTGTTGGGAATGACATGAAGCAAAGTAAAACAGATGTTCAGGAGAGGTTGGTGGCAAATTTAATGGTGAACTGCCATTTCTTTATCTGCAAATCCCCCTCATGCTATCAAATAACATGTAATTGACATTTCTTTGGAGATTCTGCTTCTCTGATATAAAGGTGTGGCTGGGGCGAGTTCATTTATTGTCTATTCATGTGCACAGTTCTTTTGCAGTAACAATGCACTTGATATAATCCTTTTTTTGGTCAATTCTGTGTAAGTAACTCTTTCCTCTTCTTTTATAGGTAACACGGTAGCCAAGGCTAAACCTGAGGGCCACTCCCAGAATTATGGCACGTGGAACTGTTCCTTGGCTGTCACACAGAGACCCTTTTTTGTCATGCTGTTATTGCCTTCACCCTTTGAACTTGCAAAGGAGTTGGGAAAAGAGACAGCAACTGTGGCTTTCAACCTTTCAACTGTGGCTGCAGCTCCTGAACCTGGATTTTGCTGTTCAGTGGTACATTACAATCTCACAAGAAAAAACAGGGAGATTTGATTCTACCTGAAATGCACCTTGGATTCCCAAGGATCTGAGACCTGGCTGAAACCAGTGGAAGAACACACCTGAGCTTCTCGTGGTGCACCAAGGATAAGACTTTCCTAATGACACAAAGATATGTAAAATTGTTTTAAATGAGTTCAGGTCATGAATGTAACTTAGGGGATCATAGAAAGAAAATGCTGATGTTAGAACTGGTACAGATGATCTCTAAGGTCTTTTCAACCTCTATGATTCTATGGATTTGTCTGAGGTGTTTCTTGCATACAGTACAACATAAAAATACAAAGCTGATCCCAGTGAATCGATGGGACTGTGTTAGTAAATTATGTCTTAGTGTATTTTCAACTGTAATTTAGAACCTATCAAGGTGGTATGAAGGTGAAAAGATGGAACTTATAGAATTAGTAGCAATTATTGTAGGGCAAACTTTGGTTATAGCTGTGCAATTAGATTTATTTCCTTAGATAGTTCTAGGTAGTTTAACCTTTACATTCATAAGTGATGGCAGGAAAGCATGAGGAAGAGATAAAATTTGAAAGCAGGCATAGTTTTTCTTGTCCTAAAATAAATCCATTCTCTAGGGGAATAGCAAAGTATACATATTCCTTGCCTCTTTGAATCTAGATATGGGAAAGAATTTAGCCATTAGCTAGAAATATTCATTGAGATGCCTCAAAAAAAGGAAAGCAGGCTTGTACTGCATAAGGAAGGCTTACTGGAAGGGGAGTAATTTGTTTGGATTTTCATTGCTTTGGTTATATCCTAATAGGTAACATACTTAAAATTCATAAGCAAAATTCTAGATAAAAGTAAATTTTCAGTTTCAATTAGTTCTTGTTTAGAATGATTATAATAATTAAATGTCCAGTTCCTTGACAGACTGAATTTCCAAGTGGTTACATTTTGAGACACATAATTGTTCCCTATTATTGTAGATGCATTTCATGCTCTTTTTCTTATTTGCCTGTTAGAGATTTTTTGTCATCAGTCTTCATAAATAGAATAGAGGGTAGAGGTGAAGCTGTAGCCAGTCTGCTTCCCCTGACATTGCAGCAGGCTGAAGTGCAGTGGTGCAGATGAACTGCTGGTGACCCAGAGACAGAAGTCATTGTTATGCTTTATGTAAATATTGGGGTAACAATGCACATCCAATTTTTATATAGACTGAAAGGTGGGGAAAAAAAAAAAAAAGCTGTCCAGTACTTATGTAAGTGATTGTGCATAAGCTCTCTAGTGTAGGGGAAAGGTCCCATCAGCAGTGGGAAGCTGTTCAGGGTCATCATAATTATTAACTTCTGATTTGCTGGAGTGAGTGGGAGCATTCAGCCAGTTAATTCCACCACAGTCAGTGGTGGAAGGATCTGGCCCTGTGTTTTTTTTGGTTTTGATTTCCTTGGTTTAGGTCACTTTCAATTGTGTATTTGATTACAGCTGGGATCATAGTGGTCATTGTACTCAGTGATAAGCAAACAAGAGATTTTCTGCTCTGTGCTTGGACAGCTGAACAGTTAATAGACTCTGCTTGCCCTAATGAGCTCTACATTCCCAATATTTTTCCGTTGTTTTGATTTTCTGATTAAATTTTAAAATTACCTTTACTATTTCTATTGTTTCTCTGCATATATATTCCTGGTGTCATCAGGGAAGATCCTTTTCATTTGCTATTTGTACAGTATTGACCTGTAACTGGAATTTATTTATTTTGGTAAGCGTTCTATGGTGATGTTTAGTTAAAACCATTGCTGAGATGTACTAGATGGGAAAAAAAAGAGTTTTAGAGAAAAGTTGTCTATTTTTGAAGGTAAATACAAAGAAAACAAGTTACTTCCAGTGGTCATATACTGGATTTGTGGTGGAATTGAGAACAAAACCAGAACTTCTGTAATTGAGTCCTACCCCAAAGGGGTGCAGTATGTCACATACCATGAAATGGCCTCTGGAAGATGCTTTTGCTGTCACTGAGGATAGGGGAAAACTACAACATAAATTTGGTAGCATGGGATTATGAAATATGGCCCAAATGAATGACTTGCCTTCCTAGAAGCCCAGCCCATGGCAGAGATTTTCTATTCCTAAAGGAGCTTTGTTCCAGAGGATCTTGGGTCGATTTACAGCCTTTTCTGATTCGTTGCACAGGTGCTGTGATGTGTGCCTGCCTCTCTTTTTGGAGCATTGCTGCTGCTTCCAGTGCTGTTGTCTGGCATCTGACACCAGCTCTGCCCTGCTGCTGAGAGGCAGCAGAATTAAATCTGTGCCAGCTGCTCTGCCAGTGGAAGAGAGAGATCCGTGCCTCAGATCCTTGCTGTGCTCTCTCTGGAGCAGTTTGTGTCTCCCTGCTGGTTCTGGAGGAGCAGTTCTGGTAAGCAGCAATCCTCAGGAAGAGCAGTTCTGGTAAGCAGCAATCCTCACCAGCTCCTTGCAGCCTCAGGCTGCTCCCCCTGTTGAGCTTCTGGGGGCCAAATCCTGTGGCTCATCACACCCAGGGTTTTGTTTGGACAGACACTCTCCTGTGCTGGTTCAGAGAAAAATCCTCTTGCTCTAAAAGTGGCAATCAGTGTCTTTCCATGCAGTGTCAAACAAAGATTATTGCAGACACTCACTTCTCTGGTGATATATTAATATCCAAGCTGAACTGATTCATCTTCTGATTATACCTTTATCTTATTTATTAACTGTGTTCTTTTTGTCCCTCATCAGGATGACCCTGATGCCTTTCCTTGCCTCCAGGTGACATTTGAATAGGCATAAAATAATTGTGGCTTTTTTATGGCCTTTTTTCTCCCTTCTGCCTGTCTTTGTAGCCCTCCTTGCAGTTTTGGTGAATATTTTTGAACACAGATTGCCAGAATTATGTGCTTTATTTGGCATCTGCCATTGCTGCTTCTTGGGAGTGTTGAACACTGCCAGGACTGACTGGTGAGGAGCTCCATCTCCATCCTGTCTCACTTTGGGCAGGAAGTGCCACTGTTCACCCCTCAGCCATTCCTTACCACCATCCTTCTCTTCTCCAGTTAGATAAGGAAATATCTGTGGTATCAAAATAAATGCTTGAATATATAGATTAAACTAGATCTATGGCATTTTATTTATCTAGAAATTAAATTATCATAATATAACTCCATTCAAGGTTTCCCTTGCATCATACAACTCTGTTAAATCCATGATAGATTTTTTCCATTTTCCATTTACCTCTAAGTCTTATCTTCAAGGATTTTTGTTCAAATCTGGATCTAAAGAGAGTGGATAAATTTTTTACACTTGCTGTAAATTTTCTCAAGGGTTAGTTTATAACAAACCTACAACAATAGAAAATGACTTTGAAGACTCACAGTTTGCTGGCAGACTGAAAAGACCCTGAGGTAAGAGAACAGTTAAGATTTCTGTCATAACAATAGATGCCTCTATATCTATGGAGATAGAGATGATCCTGTAACAAATATTTGGGATAAATTAGTACCTCTAAACTGTAGTAATGTCATTTAAAGAACTGCTTTTTGCAGCACAGTGTCTCTCAGCAATGCATTGGGGTAATAATTCTGGGCAAACTCAGAATGGATGTGCTCACCTTGGAATTTGGAATATATTGGTTATGTTCAGGAGGGTGGTTTTTTGAAGGTTAAGGCTGCAGGGATTCTCCCTGCCTGGAAATGAGAGTCCTACACCTGAAAACATGAAGTATGTACTGTTTTTCACTTCAGTTACCTTAGAGTTTCAGAACCTCATTTTCAAGAGCAGGATTAACTAAACAATGATAAACCTTGGAGCTTTTTTCTAAATGATGACTTTGCCTTGATGAATAAGCAGCATATCTCCAAATAATTTCTTTTATGTTTTTTGCTGTTAAAGTTACTTAAAAAGACAAACAAAAAAAGTGCCTGGGCAGAGTTAGCAGCTTGTATTTTAGAGTCTAGATCTCTGCTGTGTGAATACGTCTCAGTTACCAGATTTTTGTAATTTGCATGAAATTTCACAAATGGGGGTTAGAATAACAACATGTACCAACCTTCAGGAGACCTTTTGCATTTTATAAAGTACCACAGCTTTATTATGGTTATGAGGACAAAGTCACCCACCAGGAGAAATTGAGTGAAAACACTTCAGGGGCCATTCTGCTGTGCTCTGTGTGTATGAGTGTGACATTCCCATTAATACCTAGAAATCACAAGCACTCAAAAGAAGAGCAGTTTTGGTAGCATGTTTTATTGGTAGCATATTGTTATTACAATCATTTATGCAAAATGACAGTCAGTGAAATGTTGCCAGGAAAATCACTAAGGCTGCTCTGCATGTGGAGGCTCAAGCCTGTGAAAAGCCACTGTTGCATTTTACCAGCCCAAGATGGGTTCTGGAAATGAATATATATTTCTGGTCTTTTGAGATGTAATGACTTGTAAAAGGTGCAGGCATGAGGGAGACTTACCTGGAAAATCAGCTCTGTTTTCACTCTCCTGTCCCACTCCATAACAGAGAAGAAAATGCTTGCACCTTCAGTCTGTACACTTTTCTGGGCTGAAGCTCAGAGATTATAAATCTCTTCTAGCCAATGTAAGTTTTCCATTTTGGAAGATGTCTAAGATCACAAGTGGTGAAGCAGTGATCTTATCAGGACACTGGGCTTTAGCTGAAATGCAGGTACCATATTTCCTTGTGGTTATAAAGCAAAGTGAGGTACCTCAGGCTGCTGTGAAGGTTGCTGATTTAAAGTTCTCTAAACTCTCTCAGTTTTCTGTCTCAGCCATAACCTGCATTGTATCTGCCTCATTGGGGTTATTTAGGGAAACTGGATAATCCAGCACTAGCAGTGACTTCTTAATTTTGGGATGTAATTTTTTATCTTTTTGGATGAAATTTTGCAGTACTGGCCCCACTTACATGCTTAGTGTTTATGCCTTGAAGCCTCCAGCAGAGAAACAGGAACACAAATGTTTTGTTTGCTTACTGGAGCTGAGCTTCACTTGATCACAATCCATGCTGCCATGAAGTTGCAGCCACATTTATACAAAATTGTATAAATCATAGTTATTCAGCATCCCTTCTGCTCTTTAGTGCTCTCTCTGGGTGAAGGTTTGGGGCTCCCATTCCTGGCTCTTGGCTATAGAATCCTGATTTGTGTTCTTTGCAGTTCAAGGTTGTGGGTGGATGTACTTTTTTTCCACTTTTTAAAAAACTTTGAACCACCAGAGAGGCTTTTCACAGAAATGCCTTCCAGTCAGGACACTTGTTACTGGGTCTTCTGAGTAGAGAGAATGGTTGGCTCAGACATGAAAAGAAATCTGAGGGGCAAAGTTCATCCAACCCCACAAACGCTCTCAGTGAGCCAGAAGAGTGGCAATGTGACATGGGTAAGATAACTTTACCTCAAGACACTTCTTGTTATTGATACAAAGCATTATTCAAGACATTTCAAGGACTCTTAACCTGTGGCCTTCATATGGCTGAGGCCTTAGAGAGCCACAATAAATTGCAAAATAATTTTCATGCAACTTAAAGGAACATCTACGAGGCCATCCATGAGCCACCATGAGAAGGAGATGAACATTAAAGCAGTGGAAAAAGAGCCTAAAAGGCAGCACAAAATTAGGTACAGAATCTATTTATCTGCTGTACAGTACTTTGCAGATCCACCCAAGCTCATCATGCACTGGGTGATTTTCCAGTTTACAGAATCACGATGATTTTTTCTTTACCATGTTTTTCGACAAATATTCCCATTGCTTAAAATTCACCAGAACAAGTGATTTGCAAGCAAAATTGTCAGCTGTTTGCTTACCCTTTAAATTAAGTAGCTCACAAAGTAATCTACTACAGTGGTAAAATCAATGTAAAATGCATTACTCTAACTCCCAACAAAATAAAATCGGTGCTTTGTAAAACAGCCCTGCTATTCACAGGACTAAACTCTGCTGTCACTGGGATTCCTGTGGAACTCCTGGAGCTGATGAGTTCACACGGGTGCAGATGAATGCACAATGATGTTCTCTCTCTGCCTTTTGAAGATG
This sequence comes from Agelaius tricolor, assembly GCF_023055355.1. Lineage (NCBI taxonomy): Eukaryota > Metazoa > Chordata > Aves > Passeriformes > Icteridae > Agelaius > Agelaius tricolor. The sequence goes on from NW_027269274.1 coordinate 5,066,477, forward strand.
TGCCTGCAGTCAGCAGGAGGCATTAGCAAATCCGTGAGGAATAGTGCAGGAAGAGCAGAGCAATGTACTGCTGCTTTCAACAACTTTTACAGGGCCTTTGGAAAGTCATGGGAAAACTGCTTGCTCCTGCAGCAGCCCATGGCTTTCAGAGCCTGAGGATTAGGTGCTGCCCCTGCAGGGAGCACGAGTGCCTGCCCGGGGTTAGCAGTGAGCTCAGGGCTTCTTGGCTCTCCTTAATGTGCATTTTTTACACAGGGATGGTGCAAGATGTAGTGTGGCTGTGCTGAGTGTCAAAATGTGGATTCCAGGCCTTGCAAAGAAGAGGCCAAGGGGGCACTCACGCCCTCAGATGGATCAGGGGGTGTGTGAAAGGACTGAGCTCTGCCCCCACATAGTGCTGTGTCCAGAGACGTTCTCCCTGTTCGTGTGCTAAGAATCCAATCTTCTGACAGCAGGAAAACACAAACAATTGCAGAGGGGATGTGAATTCCTGCAGCAAGGGCTAGAAAGAACGGTTTTTGTCACTTAAAGCAAAGCAGACAAGGTAGCACATCCCACAGGACACTAATGAGCCACCTGATAACACCGAGTGCACACCTGACCCCTTGACACGGGAAGCGAGGATGACAGATGTACTGTCAAAATACAAATCTGTCAACTTCATCATGTAAATCTACCCACAGATGCTTTACAGTAGAGATCTGAGGGCAAACAAACATTTTAACTTACAGAGTAACCTTGTAAACAGGAACTTTTTACAAAAGACTCCAGTTAATAATTTATGAATTGTAACAGTGTCATGAGAAAAGGATACTGAGCACTGATTTTTGGCATTGAATGACAACAAAGCCAATTCCCCAGTTTCCACAATAATGATGCACTCACTCTTCTAGTGTTGGGGTGTATTGATATTCATATTGCATTTGCATAAAATCCTGTCTCTCATCTTTTATATTATTCATTTGGTGCTTTCCATCTCTTTCCCAAATGTGTTGAGTTGTTCCCTTAAACACACAGATTTCTATTCTGCAGATTTCTGTTCAGAGTCACTTCAGGATGCTGTTTTGCTCTTTAATTAGGTCTGTAAAGAATTTGGTGCTTAGATCAGGAATTAATTTTGTTTTCTTGTTTATAAGTAATTTATTGTGACCTCTTGAAATGATAGCATTCACCCTGTGTGAAGACAGTTAATTTTCCAAGATGTGACAAGCACAGTTTTTAATTAGATTAGGGTAATCATGTCAAAAAAGGAACTTTCTTTTATGAAGCATAGGAATATTTGCATTCTTTTAGCAAAACCTTTTTTTTCACATGAATGAAAATTAAGCCTAGCAACGAACAAATCTGGAGTGTTGGAGCTCATGCAAGGAGAAATTTTTTGAGCTGTTTACAATACCTTTCAGGCCTCTTCTTACAAAGCTGCATTTGTGGTACATGTTTATTTATGATTAATGTATCAATATTTTAGTTTCTATTTTAGAGAGGCTTTATCCAAATATCTGTAAGCATTTTTGCAGGGAAACCTTTAAATATGGATTGGGTATAGCTCTAGATGTTGTGTCTTTTCCCCCCGTAACCTTGAGCAGTGATGGCACAAATCCAATCCCTTTTGGATGTTCTCTCTTTGGGGAGAGACCCTGATGGATGGGGAAGGCTGGCTGGGCTGTGGGGGGAGGTTTTTCTGGGTTGTTTTGACATGAATTCATGAATGGAATCTTGGTTTACCCAATGGAGTTCTGGATTCACAGCATGCAGAAGGTGTGGGGTTTTCAACACGATCCAACACGATCCCATAAGCACCTTTGAAGATATTTTAGTTTATAGCTCTGATGAGGTTATTTGAGTCTGCCAAATCAAATCAGATTTTGCTGCTCCTTTAGAGAGAGGTACTTCTGTAGATCTGTGGTTTAATGGGCTGATGGCACTTTCAGAGATGCTACAGTTTTCTGAATTGCTGCAGGTGCACTGATGGGTGAGACCCTATAGGCCTATTCTGAGCCATTAATGCTCACCACATCAGGAATATTTCAACAGAGTTATGTTCCTGGATCATTGATCTGCTGATCCATAGGTGTGCAGAATTATGTTCTGTCAGACAAGCTGAAAGAAGCAGGAATGTTTTCTGTATTCTCCAACAATATTTTTTTTCCCTTATGGGAGGCCCAATTTGAGGATTGCTTTGGAGATTCTAGAGGTGCTTTTAATGAAGGAATGACATTATTGAGCCTACCAATTGTGTTTTACTTGCTGGATAAGTAGATATATAAATTTATAGATAGATAGATCTGCTATTCATATATATAGCCTGTGAAATTATGAACTATTTCCTTTCTTAATGTTTTTTTTCCCACTGCACATTATGTTCTGGAGTGTGATTCCCTGTATCCTCAGATCTAGCACAAATCAATATTTGATGACTGATGAAGTCACTCCTTTAAATTTTTTTTTTTAATTTTTTTAATCTGTCAATGTTCATCCAGTTCTGCACCTTTGGCATTTGGCTCTCAGCTGATTTCAGGGATTGCCCAAGCAGGAGGCTGGGAGAGAGTGTCACCAGCTTGAGAGGAATGCTGGATTTGGTGCTGCTCCTAGCCAGAGTCCTACCATGGAGATTGAGATCCAGCTGCAGGTTGTGACACAAAGCAGTGCCAAACTGGTTGAATAAATGCAGATAGGTGGGTAAATGCAGTGGATATCCTGGTGGGCACCTTTATCCATAGAAATCCTGAATGAATGATGGAGCCCAAAGGTTTTCCATCAATGTTGGAAGGCAGTTCTATCCCCCTCTGCTCTATTGCTTGTGACAGTGGGAGCTAAGAAGCCAGGGCTGTTCCCATCCTGTCCCCAGGGCACAGGTCCAAGGAGAAGCCAGACTGGTGATTCCCAAATGTGGATTCCTGCAGCCCAAGTGCCTACAAGCCAGTCTGCTGTGTAGCAAGCAGGTAATGTGAGATGTAAGAGCTTAGCCAACTTGTCTGTCAAATATTGACTGTGTGCAGCTACTGTGAGGCTTTACAGGCACTGGAAAATTTGGCTGTGTGGTAAAAGCTGCTGCTATGTTCATTCAGCCTGAGATGTAGATCTAAATTTTCCTCATTTCTGTTCTCCTTTCCCTTCCACTCCTTATATCCAAACTGTGCATAAACACACATTCAAAAGGCAATGAGAGACAGTCATTAAAGCCTCCTGCACTGCTCTTGCATGGACAGAATTAGATGAGAGTCATTTATCCTTTCCAAACAGCACAATTTATTCTTCAGGAACGTTTACAGTATTGTGCAGCCGGGGAAACTCTCCATGAGAGCATTTGGTTCTTACAGACAGGTGCTGCAGAATGGTTTCCTCTAAAGGGCTAAAGGTTTGCCAACTGCTCTGTAGCTGCCACCAGCTGCCATCCTGACACAGCAGAGCCACCCTGGCAGGTGTGGGAGGCTGGTGGCTCCCTGGTACCCTCTCAGCAGTCTGTGGTGGCAGAGCTCACTGTGGAAGGCCCTGGAAGGGTTTCCTTTCATGCTGCTGGTAAGGCTGTTACTCTGAGCTGCAGCATGCATGGCACAGCAGAAGTTGCATTATCACTTTTCTGTTGGCCCTGTTTATAGCTGCTGCTGGGATGGATTTGCATCAGGGGTAGGTGAAAGCATGACTGGCATGTAATGGAGAGCCAGTGTCAGGGGGGAGACAGGTGGAGATTTTCCAGTGGCAGAGGAATCAGCTGCTGGTTTTCATTCTTCTCCAGCACTGGCTTAGCCAGCTGGGTGCTGCAAAGGAACAGGGAGAACCCCATTTATCAGTATTTTGCTTATATGCATGGCAGGGATTGAATGGGATTGAATGCACAGTGCTGTGCTGCCATCAGATTGCAGGAAGGCAGAGAAAGACAATGCTAGATGAGAAACAATGTAAACACCATTTTTTAAACCCCTTTCTAATTTTTCTAAATTATCTTAATATTTATTGGTGGAATCATAGAATAACCTGAGTTGGAAGAGACCCACAAGGATCATTGAAGTCCAACTCTTGGCCCTGTACAGAACAGCCCCAGAAATCACACCATGGGCCTGAGAGTGTTGTCCAAACACTTTTTGTAGGTTAGTGTTAACTGAAGGTGAAATGCAATACTTTATTACATTTATTACATATTATGAGTGGCAACCCTTTCATTTTCATGTGCTTACTAAATAAAATGCTGGATTTGCAGAGGCATTTCTTTATAATTGAGAGTATTACGAACAATCTGAAATTAATTTATTCAGCTTTATGAGCCAACTTTTCTTACTTTGTATTTGGTTTCTGCAACCCAAGCAGACTGTCTTCTGTGGCCCTGGAGATGTCTCTGCAAATCTTAATAAATCCTCAAACTTCAGTTAATGTCTTCTGTGCATTAGTCACATGTGAGTTTAATCGCCATTAGGAGAGCCCATCCTGGGTCATGGAGCCATTTCCCTTGGAAATAATTACCCTCAGTTGCAGCATAATGTGTTAATAGAATTGCTTTAAAGCAGGAGAGCAGCCCCATTAGCACTTGTCAGTGCTCTGTGTATTTTCAGGATGTCTCTCACTTCTTTTGTGAGCCATTAGAACCACAGGGCTGGGATGCAGTAAATAGTCTGGTGCACCCTGGCAGCTGTGAGCGATGAGCTGACAAGTGATTTATCCAAAAGGAGACACCTGACACTCCAAAGGGGGCTGTTTCCCGGTGTGCTGGTCCAGCTCTGAGCCCTGGGGAGGTGGGCTGTGTAACTGCTGGTTCCTGGCTCTGCTCGGGGTGCCAGAGCTGCTGAACCAGGCACTGCACCTGCACATCCCAGCAGTGCTCTACAGCGGGATTTTCTTAGCTCAGATCACCTCAAAACCAGAAAATGGGAAGGAAGTGTGAGCAGGAGGCATCTCAAACACATAGGGAAGTGTGCAGGTGCTGCCCCAGCAATCCTGGACCTGCCTGAGCAGTGTGGAGCTGCTGCAGCTGGCTGGAGTGAGGATATCTGTCCCAAACCTGCACCACATGGCCAAGGGTGTGTCCTGGGGAGCTCTGGGCTGGGCTCCTTCCCATGGAGAAGGTGACTGACCCCACACCCTGTAGAAGATAGAAGAAAACAGTGCAAGAGGCACCAGAAGAGAGGAGCTGGCAGCTCATTTGGCTGCATGATGGTTTTGCTCAGAAACAGCATCTATTTTCCATGGCATCTGCAATCTTCCTTCACAGAACTCTCTGTTCATTACATTAAATTGGAAGCAAATGTAGAAAATACGTGACTGTGGTTCAGTATATATTTTCATTGCTTTGCTTTTGCAATTAACTTGTTGGCATAAAAGTCATTATCTGATGACATTTGGGAGCAAAAAAACCCCAATATTGTCTGGGGCAGAGGAATCCTACCCATCTCTGCAGCAGGCATCAAGACAAACACTTCTCTGGTTTTGTACAAACAACCTGATCACTTTTTTTTTGGCAATTTAAATCAGCTGATATCATCACCATGCTCCAGACTCCATCCCAATGCCAAAGGTTGATAAGTAATAAATGTTCAAGTCAAAGCTGACCCTATGCAGGCCTCCCAGAGCTTCAAAAAAGCTCACAATATTTCAGCCACAGCAGGTGCATTCTGTAATCCTTTATTAAAAACTCCTGCCACACATTCCCCCAACATGTGGTGGGGTCTTATGCAGATTAAATCTGACATGCTATGAAGTCACCACAACCTTTTCCTTACTCCTAATTAAAGCAAAGAAAGCCAAGAAGAGAATGAAATACTCCTGAAGAGAAATGTGAGGCAGGTGGGTAGGAATGATTGCAGTGTGTGGCAATCACTAGGCGCCAGGTTCACGAGATGGGGAAGGTGCTTGACCTGCTGTTCTTCCTGTGTGTGTGCTTAAATTAAATTGTAGGCTTTCTGTGAGAGGAAACTGACTTTGTTTAATTAAAAGCCTCTCTCCTGTTCTACCTGGACTTCTAATTCCAGGGTGATGTGTAGGCACACGGTGCTTTGTCTTCTCAGGGTAATTAGACTTAGTAATGCAGTTGTCCTGTTTACACTGTAAATCCCCCTAATGATAAATGGAGTAGACTTTTGGAGAAACCCTGATGATACTTCAGACAGGGAGAGTGGGTGATCTTTTCAAATAACTGGTGGGTAGAAAGTAAATCATTATCTGCTAATAAGCCTCTGATTGCTGGGTGTTTTATCCTGTGGAAGATTAGGGAACTTGACTTTGCTTTATTTCAGTCCTGGCTGTGGAGCTGAAGCACGAACAGGAGTAACTGGTTTGTATATGGGTGAAATTGTGACCTTGTGTCTTGAGAATCTCTTTGAGAGTTCACACACTATGGCAGAAGCTCTTCTGTGGTGCTGGTGAGAAAAATGTGACAAAAAGGCTTTAGAAATGGATATTCTGCAGTAATACTGGGGGCAGATTCTGTGTTGTGAAGCATCCAGTGACCTCAACCAGGTGAGAGGACCTGCTTAAATACTCTGTAGCCAAATAACAGAAGACCTCTGTGTCCCAAAACCCCCACAGCATCAGGAGAGAGAGCTGATTAAGGGTGGAATGAGGACGTGCTTTTACCCTTGTTTGCAGGTGTGCTCCTGAGGAGAGCAGAGTGTGCCAACTGCAGTCCCTGACTTCTGCTGAGACAGGGCTGGGGACCAGGAGGGGGAGGTCACTTCAGCTGTCAGATTTCAGAGACCAGAGACTGCTCAGCAGGGAAGAGATGAGGAAACATATGGTGTGGTGGGAGGAGGTGACAGTGGCAGTGAAGATCAAGAAATATAACGAGAAGCAAACTTTTTGTGGGGTGCTGCCTTTAGGAATGCAGTGTCAGAGGGCAGGAACTGGTGAGAGCGGGGCTGCTTGTGCAAAGGGGAATCAAACAGGGTTAAAGACAGGAGCTGTGAACAGGGATGAGCCTTGGGAGGGAAATTGCCTTCTGCCAGGTGTGTTCTTCCTGTGGCATGTGTCAGCCTGGAGGCCACAGGAGCTGTGGTGTGAATTGCAGGAGCATCCTGAAGATGGATGTTCTACGTGCATTGGTTGCTCTTCAGAGGAATAAAACTGAGCCCTCTGGTTATTCTCTAGGTCTGATTTTGGTTCAGCAGGGGACAGGAGGTGTTTCCTGGCATGGTTGCATGAGTGCAGCCCTGGGAGGAGGGAATGGCCATGGGAGGAGTTGTGCCACCAGCCCATCATGACTGGGGCACACTCACTGGGACCTTGGGGGCAGCTTGGGAGGAAACAAGTGGTGAGGAGTTCCTTCAGTTGGACTGAATCCCATTTCCCCTTGCTCTATTATATTTCAGCTACAAGGGATGAGTTGGGTGGCATTACCTCTGCTTGTTTTGTGTTGTGTCACACTGGCATTGCAGCTGGTGTGGCCTTGCACAAAACAATTCTCTCTGCAATGTGTGATGCTGATCCCAGCTGTGCTCAGCCCACCAAAGAGAACTTGAGGAGCTAATTAATCATCACCATGTCCACTGACCATGCTCAAGAACTTCTGGACATCTGAATATCTGCTACAATTTGTTGTAGAGTCCTTGTGGCTGTTATGGCACCATGGGAATGGTTTCTTAACTGCTGAGAAATTCAAGATTTGAAAAGTGCTGTTATCTCAAATTATGACAGCAACCCAAAATCTCAACCATTCTTATTCATCAGCTGAGGGAATTTAAAGGGAGGAGCTGGCTTAGTTGAAAAAAACCTGTTTCAGTAAATTGCAATTACTGCAGTTTGAGTTCAGACTTTTTAAAATGTAAATGAAGTATTTGCTGATCATTATAAATTTCAAAGGAAGAAAGCAGGTCTATGTGAAATTCAGTCTGTTTCAAGTAAAAAAGTATATTGAAAAGTAGTTTAGGTTACAGATTTTTTTTTCTCCCCAGCTAACAAATTTTTGAACAATTCTTCATTTGCAATGTTTTGAATTAGGTGAAATGGCATTTTCTGATGTTTCCTCAAAAAATTCCCAAATTGTTTTAATGATCTAACCAACAGCACTCTTCTGTGGCTTTTTGCCAATATGTTGGTTTATGTATAATTATACTGGAATTATATTAAAAGTTTATTTCATAATGAAAATAACCTCAAGAGAAATGAAAATGGATACAGAGTTGCAAATGAAACACTCTGCAAAAAGTGAAATTTGCTCTGCAAGGAAATCCGTGCTCCACTTTCAGGTCTGAGACGGTAGTAAATTGAGCACAGAATGTTTCACAGACAGTGTCAGATATAAAATATATTAATCTTGTCAGAGAGTGTACTAACTCTCCCAGATTTATGATCAGGTGCACTTAAGTGCTGTTCTTCTCATTAATCTTGATTTACAAACAGCCTTCAGAACAAGGGGTCAGAAGAGACAAGAGACTCATGGATGTGTTGCTTGGATAACTCACCTTCCCCTGCTGCCCTGTGCCTTTCAATGACACCCTTCCATCTTTAATTACTGAAAGGTCTTTAATCTTGTCTGAGTGAGGGCAGAATATGATGAATGTGAGGAGTTGCCTGTGCTACTCTGGGTTTGTTTTTTAACAAGAGATGTCATGGATGTTGGTGGGAACAGCAAGAGAATCACATCTACCACAAGCAGGACTTGATGCTGAGGAAGTTCAAGAGGAGAGGGATGCACTGGGAAGGGAAGGAAAACAGCAGGAGAATTATTGAGGGAAAACAGCCATGTAGAAAAAATACAGTTCCTGAAGAAACTGCATTTTAAAGTCTGCTTGACACACATGCCATGTATAAAATCCTGTTCATCTGCAAAAGAACATCCCTTTGTAATTCTTAAAATTATGGAGAGGAGGAAAACCAAGCTTTCACAGGAAACAAACTGGTAATTCCACTAGGTGATACTGGAGACAATTCAGTCTGCCTGCAGGCTGGTGTGCTAGGTAGGATAACATCACCCTGGATTCTTGTCAAGGTGCTTAACCTGGAGGAGTAAATAACAAACCTCCCAAATCTTTCTGTAATTTGTAATAGGAATGGAACAAAAGAATTCATCTGATGAAGCTGCAAAACTGCCAGATGTGAGAAGGTAGGTTTATACCAAATAGAAATAATTTCTAACTTCCTCCCTGGTATGGTCTGTCATCTAAAAAAATGTCAAGAATGGGTTGAAGCATTCAACACACTCTCGCTGCTCTTACTTTGCTGTACTTTCTCTATGGGTATTAACCTGCTGGAGCATCTGTATGTTGTGGGCAAGGTCAGTGGCAGTGTGAGCTAATGGGCTCTGTAGTTCTTCCAAATGGGAGTAGGAACTCGTGGCATTTGATATGTTGAGGGCTTTGGGAAGAGTTTTGGCATGAAACAGTTATCTGGGTTGTGAATTTAGGTCAGGAAGTAAATCCACTTTAAAGAAATATGCCTGAAGTGTACCAGAGTCAGGACTTGCCTGATACCCCCTAGAAAAATATTCCACAGCTATTGATAAAACCCACCTTATTTTCTTCACAGCTCCCCTAGGTGCTTTGTTCTGAGCTTTAAGACCTCTCAAAATCTCACAGATGCCATGGGGGTTCGTGGATGAGAATTCAAACTTTGATGTGGTTGGAACTTGAGACACTAATTGCTTTGAAAAATAGAACCAGGGCCTTAAGCTGGCATCAGATACTGGCTGGGAGCCATGGGAAAGACTTGAGCACAAACCAGATATGCCCTTGGCAACATAAGCCATCAAACAAGCAGTTGTTCCCCATTCCCAACCAGCTGGAGCTGGTGTACAGTTTCCACGCTGAGTTTCAAAACACATTGAGTTATTATAATCCAGCCCAGAGGTGACAAATTCATGGATTACTGATGCCACCTAAGCAGCCAGACTTTGCAAGGTGTCAGACCCAAGGCACAGCCCTGACAAATGTGAGCAGTGTGCTTTTCCACAGAGGGGGAAGCAACATTTCCATGAGCTGCTAAAAGAAATCCTTCCCCTCATCCTGCATTTTGGCTGTGCTTGCCTTCATTCACTTCAGCCTCCCTGGATGCAGTTCAAGCCATCTGCTCCTCTCCAAGAGCTGAGCTCCTGGAGGTGCTCTGGTGTGCTGAGAGTGGGGAGAATGAGGCCATTGTCCTCTGCAGGCTGCTGCTAAGCAAGCCTGCAGCACCTTCTCCATCTCTCCCAGCCATCCTTCCTAGTTAAAAGAGAGGAAGAAGGGATACATGGATGTCTGTGGGCTGTTCAAGGATGGGAGAGCAGAGCCTGCCCCCATGCTTAGGTTTGCTGGGCACCACTGACAGCAGCTGTGTTGGGGTTGAACTCTCCACTTCTATTATTGCTATGTTATTGTGTTATTGCTATGAAATGTTTCTTCAATTTTTATATCAAAGGCTGCAGACTAATTTAGGAGTGGAAGGGAGGTGGTGACAACAAGACCTGGGTGTCAGCAGAGCCCTTTGTGCTGTTTCAAGGGCTGCAGCCCTGTTCTGGGCAGGATGTTGGCCAAAGTGAGCCAGCTGACAGGGAGGAGGCAGGCATCAAGAGGAGAACACATCTCAGAATCTTCAAGGTCAAGGATCAGCTTTTGAAAAGGTTGAAGAAATTATTTATCATTGAAAGAAGGACTTAGAAGACTTGACTTTTTGAATATTTATTTTGAATTCTGGCTTTTTTTTTGGGGGGAAAAAAAAAAGAACTTTTCTGGAGCACAGAAACACAGACATCAGTTTGGTTGTAGGTGGAAGTTTCTTTTCCAGGGAGAGCCATATGTACTTGATTAATAAGCTGACACTTCTCCACAACTTTTTGTTTTGCTGGTTTACAGATTCATGGGGTGACCTTCTTGGAAGGAATAAAGGGAATAGGCAGAGTGGGGGCATCTAAACAATAGAAGAAAATACACAATGATGTTTTTTTTCTGACTGGTTTGCTCACTTAGGACAAGTTGAGGCTTCTTTGAAAGGCAAAGCAGTTTCAGTTGTTCTAAGCCATGCTGGTGTGTAGTTTAACGTCTGATCTCTGCTCTCATTAGTTGGTAATAATTCCATCAGAGTCTGAAATTCCTAGTGCTTCCAGAATATAAGATTTCAGATTTTGCATTAAAAATATGATGCAAAATATGTTCACCTCATAAGAAAATCCAGATAATAACATGACAGCTGAATGTCTTCATATGAAGTTTCCATGTGGTGGTAGGCAGCTGATCTATAATTTCATTAAGAGAGTCAGAATTCTTTCTTTTTGGAGGAGAACATGATGCTGATAATCTCATTTTTTTGCTGTATGGGTTTTCTTCATGTGTTTATTTTTAAATCTGATTATTCAATGCAGGAATACTTTCTGCATCTGAAACTGAGGAACAGTTAACCCCTCTTCATTCATCTGGTATGAACTAAAATATACCCCAGAGCGTGGAATGTGTCCCAGACTTTGTGATGAGAAGGAGCAAAGGTGAGAGGGGTGTCTCTCCAAGAGTCTACAGCATTGAGTCATGTCTCAGCGAGGCAGCCATGACTAAATGCAGCAGCCAAATTGAAATCCTGCCTAGTCTGACTTGGTTTATTGGCACCTGATCTTGCAGTCACCTGACAGAGTCAGGCTTCCCCCCTCTCTGCTCTGTTCAATGGTGTTGCAGAATGAGCAACTGTCCTCAGAACTGATTCAGTAAATGGGGAAGTTGGAAGAAATATTTTATGCAATTTGAGAAGGTTCAGGGCACTGCTATCACAGCAACTCCATCCTGGTGGTTTCTATTTCCTGAGCCCTAGTGGGATTGGCTTCTCTCTGCTCTGCTGGACTCTGTGCAGGATTTGCATTTCTTTTTCAACTGGGTGCAACTGGTTTAACAAATCAAAGTACAGGTCAAAGAATGTGATGCTGTAAGGTGACAGAGTCAAATGCTCAAAGGCCTTCCTCCCACCAATGCCACCAAGGCCAGAGCTGTGGGTGGAGGGAGATGGCCATCTGTGGCTGGGAAAACCAATTATTCAGCAAAACCCCACCCTTTGCTAAATTAGCAAGTGTTGCTAGTAACTGCAAATGCACCATGCTCAGTGCTTGGATCTACCAGTGCTTCTCTGTGTATTGCCCAAGTGTCACTCAGAGTGAGATGGAATAGCAGGTTTCTAATTTAAAAATTCAGTGTTTTTTAAAAATATGTAAAGAATAAATTAACACATATAATGAAAAGCTGGATTATTTTTATCCCTTAGAACTGCTGCTCAGAATGTTTCTTTGTTTTGTCAGATTGGAAATGCATCAAGTTGTTTTATTCATTATTTCTCCCCACAGGTTGCTTTCCAACTTTGTGTGTTTTGTGCTGTATAGTTTGGAATCTTTTCAGATTGAAAAGTGCAGACAAAGAGACTCCCAGCTTGTTTTGACAGTGTCTCGTGTATTTTATGCACCTGTTTAAAGCAAACACCAGCCCTTGGCACCCCCTCAAATTTAATGATCTTTGATTTGATTCACTCTATGAACCTAGAATTGAGATGAAAACCTGTGCAAGGATTAAACCATGTGAATAATTTAAAAATGGTGTCTAAATACAAGTGCAGCAGGGTTCACCCCTGAAAACTCTCAAAAGAGCTTAAAGAAGGCCTTTCATGAATAGTTTAAGAAGATGTGGTTCTCTGTTGGGATCAGGGGAACAGGCTGGTAACCTTTTCTGTCCCCTTGTGGAACTGTCTTCCATAATTACCTAATTCACTGCTTTAAATTTATTTCCAAATAAGGAAGGATTGTTTTTAGATGGAAAGCTTAGTAACACTACAGCTTACTTGGTCAGAGAAGCATGAAGAGAGGATAAAGGAGAAAATGTCTGGTGCCAGAGCTTTCCCAGGAGTTTCAGTGAGGCCTGGGTTAGGCTCAGCTTGGAGAGGGATCAGCAGGACACGAGGCTGAGCTGGATTTATGGGTGTAGTTATCCAACAGCAGCTTTTGCCTCTCAAGGTCAGCCCACCCGAAGTGCACGTACACAGTGATGGTAGAGAGGAATAAGCCATAAAACCATAAAATGCACAGCAGACTGAGGAGATGTCAAGTGGATTATCACTCTGACAGACTCAGGAGACCAAAGCACAGGTGCAGCCTAACAGCAGCTGATAAAGCAAGAGCTGGCTGCTAATGAGAGCTCCCAGAGCTGGAGCTGCTCATGCTCCAACGAGACCATGCCTTGGGTAGGAGCTGCTCCTTCCAAGGGAGAGGACAGGCTGGGACACTCCTGAATGGTGGGAAACCCTGCTACCCAAACACTGCTTGCTCTCTCCATCCTTGGGGAGCTGTGGGATTCTCACCAGAGCTGTGTAATCCCTGGTGTGAGGGAGCATTCCTTAGGAAGTTTTGGAAGGGCTGAGGACAGCATCCTGTGTTACAGCAGCCTTGGTGGAGTTTAACCATCAGAAATGGAAAACCTGTGCTCCTGTGGGCAGAGAGAGGACTGGGGAGAGAAAGAGGTGCTGTGGTTTGTTTGTTTCTATCAATAGGGATAAAGGAGCTGGTGTGTTGTATGTGCACCACCATCCTGGCACCTGTGTGCCAGAGCAAGGTGCTGTCTGCTGAGCCTTTTCCTGCACACTTTCCCCCTACCTCCCCTTAAATTTAAATTTGTCAAATAAAAAACCAAGACACTGAGAGATGGTTTCTCTGTCTTTGGTTGTTCCTAGGTGTAGGTTTTACCAGCAGTAACTGCACCATGTACCTCACTGGCTAATTTGATGGAAAGAGCTTTGTAAAAACAGATTAAACTATTTTCCATTCACTTCAGGAGGGGATAATTAGGTGGGAACAGAACAGACAGGAACAAGTCACAAGTACTGCACTATCAGACACTGCCTTTGATCATCGTGTTACTCCCAGGTTTGCAGTCACAAATTAGGGTGTTCTATTTGCAGTGCATGGGGCTTCAAGCATGTTGTGCTCAAAGCTGCATTTTTCCTTGATTTCTTCTTCAAATACCTTTTTCTCATGCAGAAATTTTCAGGCTACTCTGGACTCAGAGAAACTGTGCTATCTCTGAAAGGTGTTCACAGGGGAAAAAGCAACTTTGCCAGTCTCCAGGAACAGAAAGTTTGCCCTCACTGAGTTTGAACTAAAAAATAGGCTCTCATTTGTGCTTCTTTGAGGTACTTTCTCAGAACCAAAATTAATTATTTAGTCCTCTGTACTCTGAGCCCTGTTTCTGCTCTATATACTAAGTTTCCTTTCTACATGGCTGTGACTGTGAAGGCTGTGGGGCTTGTGAAGGTCTAATAAAAGCAGAAAATGTAGTAACAGTCAGCAAATCCACTCAGTGGCCAGGGCTGTGAGTAGTGAGGTACAGCTGGGAGTCCTGGAACTGAACTGGACAGACTTACAGACCTGCCTTGTGTGTTTGGCTCTGCTCCCTCTCCAAGTCCTCCATCAGTGGGATGAGGAAAACCTTCCTTTCTGTCCTTTAGGTGTGTACTTAGGTTTGTCCTCAGGGAAAGGTCTTGAGGACAAATGCAGTGAGCCCAATAAAGGAATGAAAAACAACCAACTTCCTTTTGTAGTGTGAGTTAGGAGCAAGGTGAAGGAGACTTAGGGGCTGCTTTGTCCTATTGCTTTTGAAACTGTGAAGGAAAAATCTGTTAAGTCTGAGTCTGTCTGGCAGACAGATCCTCTGTTACTGAGTCTCTTGAAACTAAATGTGATGCCTTGGCTCCCTGGTGAGGGCCCTGGAGGGAAACAAGGCCACTGGAAAGCTCTTGAGGAAAACACAGTGAGGCTGTCACAGGGTGAAAGTCCCACAGCCTTTGAGAGAAGGCTCAAATAAATGCTTGAAAAGAAAATTTTAAAGGGAGTCAAAGGCAGGGAGGCCTTCAAGTGTTAGGAGAGATGGAGGAGAACACTTGTAATGCTTTGTCAGACTAGCATATGGAAAATTTCCTTCTGGGACCAGTGTGGGTTTGAAGTATAGGGCTCAGCTCAAGCTGTTGGCATTTCTCCTTCAGTGCTGGGTGAGTGTGATGATGTCCTGTGTCAGTGGCAGGTGGGTCAGCCAAAAGGATGAATTTCATGTTTCCTTCAGAAAAATACTGGCCTATGTGCCCCAAGCACAGGTCATTTCTACTGCCAGTTCTCACCTTAGCAGTGACAACTCTCCAAAATATTAATTTGGTTTGAAATGGAGAATATTTTCTGTCCAAACACCTGGGCTCTGTCTTCATAGAAATTAAATCCAGGCTCTTAGGCCTTAGCAACATAAAAAATATCCCCTCTAGGTAGAGGTGTGATAGAGTTCTTCATGGAATTTGTCATTTCACATTATTGCTGGGAAACAAGGAGACAGATTGCATTGAAGCCGTGGGGAGATGCTGATGAAAGCAATTTGTGCCATGGGAAAGTGAGATATTTGTGGTGGAAATGAGAGGGCTGAGGGTGTGAGGGGCACAGCAGCTGCAGGGCTTCCCCTTGGTCAGGTGTCACTGTCATATTTTCTGGAAAAATCCTTTCACCAGGATTTCTTCTCCTGGGAAGCTAAGCAGCCTCAGAGAAAAACGAAAACAATAATTATCTCCTTGCTTCTTTGTGTTTTGCTCCTTTGGAATGTGGTTGGAAATTGTTTATCCAACATGTGAATTATTTTTAATTAATAACCGATCTCAGTCCAGCTGTGTTGGACTCTGAGGAGTCAGTCATGTGTTTTCATTAGTATCTTTCAGATACTGTCTGAATCCTTTCTCTATTCTTTAGTATAGCATAATGTAATGTAATGTAATGGAATATAATATAATATAATATAATATAATATAATATAATATAATATAATATAATATAATATAATAATATATGCCTTCTAAGAACATAGAGTCAAATTCATCAATCCATCGTTCGTCCTAGAGACCCAGCAAATACCACAGTGAGGGATCCCCATGAGCTGCTGCAAGGAGCAGCAGGGCAGCTCTCTGTCCATGGTGCTTCCCATGTGTGAATTCCAGCTCTGTCCATGGTGCTTCCCATGTGTGAATTCCAGCTCTGTCCATGGTGCTTCCCATGTGTGAATGAATTCCAGCTCCCTGTCCATGGTGCTTCCCATGTGTGAATTCCAGTTCCCTGTCCATGGTGCTTCCCATGTGTGAATTCCAGCTCTCTGTCCATGGTGCTTCCATGTGTGAATTCCAGCTCCCTGTCCATGGTGCTTCCCATGTGTGAATGAATTCCAGCTCTGTCCATGGTGCTTCCCATGTGTGAATGGATTCCAGCTCTCTGTCCATGGTGCTTCCCATGTGTGAATTCCAGCTCCCTGTCCATGGTGCTTCCCATGTGTGAATTCCAGCTCTCTGTCCATGGTGCTTCCCATGTGTGAATTCCAGCTCTCTGTCCATGGTGCTTCCCATGTGTGAATTCCAGCTCTCTGTCCATGGTGCTTCCATGTGTGAATTCCAGCTCTGTCCATGGTGCTTCCCATGTGTGAATTCCAGCTCTGTCCATGGTGCTTCCCATGTGTGAATGAATTCCAGCTCTCTGTCCATGGTGCTTCCCATGTGTGAATTCCAGCTCCCTGTCCATGGTGCTTCCCATGTGTGAATTCCAGCTCTCTGTCCATGGTGCTTCCATGTGTGAATTCCAGCTCTCTGTCCATGGTGCTTCCCATGTGTGAATGAATTCCAGCTCTGTCCATGGTGCTTCCCATGTGTGAATGAATTCCAGCTCTGTCCATGGTGCTTCCATGTGTGAATTCCAGCTCCCTGTCCATGGTGCTTCCCATGTGTGAATGAATTCCAGCTCTGTCCATGGTGCTTCCCATGTGTGAATGAATTCCAGCTCTGTCCATGGTGCTTCCTGTGTGTGAATTCCAGCTCTCTGTCCATGGTGCTTCCATGTGTGAATGAATTCCAGCTCTGTCCATGGTGCTTCCCATGTGTGAATTCCAGCCCTCAAGTTCTCAGCTCCCTGCTGGGTGACACAGAAAGCTCCAGGTGCCCACTGCACACGGGGTTTTTCAGGAGTCCCACACCTGCCTGTGCCTCACCTTGCTTGGCCATCTGCAAGCCAATTCCTCCTTGGGTGGCAAATCCCTGGGTAGGAAGAAGGCCTAAGGCAGCACGTTGACTTTGTATCATTTTTCCATTCTTTTTGCCTTATTCCCATGACAGAGATTGCATTAGAAACTGAGAGGCTTATAAATTCTGAGTTATAGCTGTAAGGCAGTTCATGAAGGGGAAATTGGGACTGGGGAGGGTTTGAAATTTGCATATATACCACACCCACTGCCATTTAATTTGCATTTTGTTTGCATATATCATGGTTAAATAATACCCATGCAGTACTTTTAAGGGCTAAGGACTGTATCAGTTTGTCTATTATTTATATAATTTTTGCTTTAGGTGTAATTTTATAGAGTAGTTTGGAGAGCATGCAGTATGAACTTAAATTTAATTTTACAAAAATGATCAAATGACACTTATCAGCCATAAATATAGAGTTCTATTTGAAAATAAAGTTGTTTTCATAAAGATCTTAGATTAACAGCACTGCAGTCTGCTGATTAACAGCTGAAAAACCATGATCCAATACAATAGCAAATGTTTCTATACACTGGGGTTGCAGGGGCATCTGACCTGAACTGGGTGGGAACTCAGGGCTTGTGTCTGCTCAGTGGTGTGTGATTCCTCCAGCTTTAGGCACTGTGAGTTTGGATAGCATTTTGAAGCCAGTTCCTTCCTTGTTTGCATTACATGAATGATTTTCCAGGATGAATGCAGCAGCTGAGTGACAGTGTCTGTCCTTCCCAGGATGGCAAATGGCTGTAACATAATTATTAGATAATTGTGACTAGTGTCTCATGTGGGAAGAGAGAGGCTAAAGTTATCTCAAGATGCTTTTCATTTTTTTTTTTACCATCAACTTGTCACAAATTCAAATGCAGGAAGTAAAACCACCTGATGCTATTTGCTTTGTGCCTTTCCCAATGGCACAGGAATTGCAACATCCTTTTTAAAATTTGTTTTCCCTTTTAGTTTTGCAACTGCTCTTCAGCACAAAGACCAGTTCTGCAGAGCTATTTCTGCAATTTTAAGAAGCAGAGAGGTGCCACGCTCCTGTCATTGCATTTCCCTTTACTGTGAGGACTTGGAAATTCCTTTAATCCCATCCCAGGAAAAACCTTCTTCCTCAGAGGACTGGTTCCATATGTTTCCCTGCATTTTTAGCCCCTTGGTCATCTTTCAGCTGTGAGTACATCTTTGGTCATGTATTAAAACCCTTGCACTACCATGCACTGCCACCTCCTTGTCTGCACTCCCTCATGAATCTCACTCTGCAGCCACCCTCTCTGCTCCTTTTCATTAAAGGCAGCTCTTCCCTGGCAGCCCAGCCATAAATCCTCTCTGGGGCAGAGAATATTTCTCTGTGGCAGCACAGAGATCTTGTTGTGTCCTTTTGGAGGCAATGCCCTCCAGCCTGCAGTGCTCCAGCCCCACGCAGGAGCCCCTGGCTGTGTGCTGGGCTGCCCACAGGCTGCCTGCAGGGCTCAAGTTTGCCTTGAACCATCTCTCAGCTAAGAAATAACAACGTGTCACTCTGGCAACCTGAGCTTAAATTGGTTTGAGCCTGTAAGGAATGCTCTTGGTTTCTCTCTAGCCTCCTGGCAGGGGCAATAATTCAGTTCTGAATGTGCAGCCCATTATTACTGTGGGTTTTTGACACATGGTGTGAAGCCTCCTCTTAACCTGGCTGAGCCTTGCCAGCATGATGGACATCAGGAAGGTCTACTCTGTTTTGATCAGCACCAATGTGCTTGGGAGCACATCCCCAATCCCTGCCCTGGGCAGCACCTGAGTGCTCCAGCAGGAGCCAGGGATCTCACCCAGCTCCCATTCTGCCCCTAAGCTCAGGCACTTGCACAGACTGTATCTGGAGGGGAGACTGGAGATGTGCTGTCACACCAGGTGCAGACACTGTATTTAGCAAAATGGACCAAGAGTGGGTTTGTGTACTTGGGATCCAAGCATTTTTCTTAGAATGTTATGTACTTCTTGTTGTTTCATAGCATTCAAAAGCAATTTGAATTTCTTCTGCTTCTTGATCTTCCTGATAGCCTTCCAGCTTTGCTGCTTTGTTTCAGTGCTCACATGTGGCATTGCGTACCTGCTGCTTTCCTTTGTCCAGGTTGCTCAGATGGCCCCAGCCCCTCTGCAAATTACAGATGGGTGTCAGTCTCCTGTCTTGATGGGAAAACAGGTATGCTCATGTGAGCTCAGAACAAATCCTTTAAGTCTATCTTCTGTGTTTGCACTTGAATGACTCTTTTTAAATTCAAGATGTGAGCCACCAAAGCTGTGGAAGAATACAGGCATGGGTTTGCTTGGTGGGCTGCTAAATAGGATTTCTGAGTAAAGCCTCAGTGATTTAGGAGCGCCTTTAGAGAGCTGAGCCCTTGGAAATAACTGTATGGAATGTACTGAACACAGAGGCACAGCACTGAAGGCATCACCCTGTGCCTTTCTACCCTGCAGTGTTTCCAGGCTTGCTCAGGTGTTGCTACAACCTTAAAATCTCCTTGTTTACCTGCAAGCATCCTTGGTGCCACCAGCAGCTGCCTGGCCTGATGTGCTCCTGAGCCCAGAGCAATGGAGTGGAGCTGCTTTGTGCCTCCATCTGTCTTTCCACATGGCTGAGGCTGGGGCTGCATGTGCATGGAGGTGGGTGAGGCTCAGAGCAGCCTGAAAGGCAGCCAGGCTCTGCACGAGCCCTTCCACAGCCTGAACGAGATGGAGCAAGACACCAGGTCAAGGAGAGACATGTGCAGCAGAGGGGGAAGTGGGAAAGAAATCCATAAATATTCAATGAAGGAAGCGGGAAAACATTCTGATTACAACTCTGGCTCTAATGTATGCAAATGTAACAGTTTCCACCCCTACTAAGGAATCATGTACTACATACATTACATGATGTAGTACTGTGTAGCAACACAGTTTATGACTCCTAGGAGAAGAAAATCGTAATTCAATGCCATTAATAAAAATAATAGTGCTTTCACCCAGAGGAGCTTTCCTTGGGAAGCCTGCACAGATTCTATCTAACCTAATTTAGGCAATGTCATGAGTTGGAACAGATCGCTATCAAGTCTGTCATGCTTGTCATAACATGGCACTTGAATCGAAGACATCCCTTCCCAGGAGAAATCCCTGTGAAGGAACTGTATTATTTAATGGAGTTCAAGATTCCTTTTAACTTTCAGAGCTTGTTTGTTTAAAAATTGTTCCAGTAAAACTCAACCGTTAGCCAGGTTTCATTTAAAGAGAAATGAGTTTACACGTCCATGATTACAGGCTGCTGTTCCTCAAAGTTGTAATTAACTGGGGGTGCAAAGGGGAAGCTGCTGAAGAGGAGCAGAGCACACACCACGTGCTTTGCAGCTGGCATTTGTTTTCTTAGGGACAAGGTTTCCTGGAGCCTGTGAATGGGCACCAGCATTTATGGGAAGAGACATTCCCTGGTGACAGCCACCTGTCTCTGTCACACCTTTCCTCATCCCTCCTGCATTTTATGCAAGCTGCTAATTAGCTTTCAGTTTTTAGTGTGTAACGAGGCAGAAAACCTAAGAAGGGAATTGTGGTCTCACCCCCAAAAAATACCGTGGAGTCAAAGAGCATTTTACTGAGTTTAACCCCTTGGATGGTCACAGGCGCAGGCTCACGACTGCTCATTGAATTTCTAATTTCAGGCAGCAGCAATGGTGACTGCTCATTTAATTTCTGATTTCAGGCAGCAACAATGGTGACTGCTCATTTAATTTCTGATTTCAAGCAGAAACAATGGCTGTTGAGAGGTGTGGAAGATCCCATCCTCTGCTCCAGTGCTGCTCCCACTGCCAGGTTTTTCCATCCCCGTTTGTCGCCGCGTTCCTGAGCGCCGAGGGAGGCGGGTTGCTCCTTCATTAGCAGCACGTGTGGGCTGTCCTCGCTCAGGGAGGCTGCTCAGGAACCTCCTGTTTGCAGGAACTTTGGCAGCTTGTCACAGCGTGTCAGGATCTGCTCGTCTCCCCAGATAGCAGAGTTTATGCATAATGCAATAAATAGAGACGGGCAGAACTGCGTTCTGTGCATTTAGCAGATTTCGGGCTGTGTGAGAGAGGAGTTCAACTAATGCCTTCCTGTCAACCTCTCAAAGCATTTAATAGTCTTTTTTTTTTGCGTTCGCTTTCTTCACTCCTCTTATATTTATTTGTTTATTTATACAAAATCTTTTGGGTTTTACATCAGCTATCTGTTAAAAATGAGTCGATGTCTTTTTTCTTTTTGGATGCTTTAGGAGATGCTGGGGAATACTTGAAAAAGAAATATATTGAGAGAGGCATGAGAAAGGTGTTTAAGGAACTGAAAGCTCAGGGAAAAAGAATAATTCTTTTCTCCTTTGCCTGTTCTCAAACTTCTGTGACCAGGCCACTTGGTGGCCTTTGGAAACTTTGGTGTCTGATGCTGAAGCTGTGTTCAAAGCAAAGCCTGCCCAGTCCTGTGTGAGGCACAGGGCTGATCAAACTCCACTGAAGTCAATGAAAAGGCTTTCTCTGAAGGCAGTGGGCTTTGGCTCAGATGCTAAAAGCATTATCATCACTCTCTGGCTGATCCTCTTGATACCAGTTCTCTCATCAAACCCTCTGACAGAAAAGGAGAGAAAATCCAGTCCCTGCTGGTTAAACCAGCAGCTAAACACAGGGTTTTGACAGATCTAAACCATTCCTATGGAGAAATCAAAGTTTTTTTCAGCACAGAGGTACAAAAACACAAGTGTTAGAAGCTACACCAATCTTCAAAGCATCTGTGCCCCCCAAACTATTATGGTGCAGCTTTTTCATGACCAGAAGAGCAGTAAATGCTGCAGGGTATTGCCTTGCATCCTGCCCAGCCTGTGGGCATGGGGATCTCCCTTGGGGACTGTGGCAAGGCTGTGGGGATGTGCCAAGATCCCAGGAACAGCCTGTCCATGTGGGGGAGGCTGAAAGATGGGGCAAAGGAGGGAGGCAGGGGGGACATCAGCTTGGGAGAGGGGGAGACTGAGAGCTGGTGAGCCATAAACCAGGGAGAGGCATGAAACAGAGCTCAGAGCCCAAAGGGAAGAGACGTTTAATGAATATTCAAGACAAAAAAATTACATGATTAATCAGGACTGGCCTTATTTCTAGTCCTGGGATCTTGGTACTAAATGGAAGTGTAGCAGAGGGAACTTGAATCCTGACTTTGGTTCCTGTTCTTACTGCAAAGGCTCAGTCACCAACAGTCAGGTGGTGGATGCAGGGACACAAACCCTGGCTACACATTTCTATGCAGCTTCTAACTCCAACAAGAAGACAGAGCTAAAAGACCCTTCTGATTCAATCCAATATCTCCTTCCAACCAGCAGGAGTAATGGGCTTTGGGTGTTGCATGGCTGGTGTGAGCAGATTAATCACTTTGCTTTTTATTATCAGCTGAGTTTCATCTAGGAATAAATCCTGTCTGATCTCTGGGAACATGATACAAGATTATTCCAGCAAGTGCAGAGGTTGGGATTTGTGCATTGAAACCACTGGTGAGCAGGGCTGTGGGGGGAAGGAGAGGATCTGTGCCAGGAGGGCTGCACTGGGTCAGGGTTTTGGGAGCAGAGAGAGAGGATTGCAAAGGTGCCCCATGATTCTGACCTGCAGAATCCTGCACGTGACACATCCCTGGGACAAATTGTACCAAAAAGTCTTATGAGAAGCAGCTGAGTGAGCTGGGGGTGTTAACCCTGGGGAAAAGCAGACTCAGGGAGGACCTGCTCACTCTCCAAAAGAAGATTGTAGCAGGCTGGGGGGCAGTTTCTTCTCCCAGGAACAAGCAATAGGATCAGAAGAAATGGCAGAGAAGATTAAGATTGGATATGAGGAAACATTTCTTCACTGAAAGGGTGGACAGTGTGGTGAGGAGTGTGGGAAGCTGGACTGAGAGAGCATGGTGGAAAGAAATGTGGGAGAGGATCTTATTGGAGGGAGAGGCAGTTGTGTCC
Organism: Agelaius tricolor; assembly: GCF_023055355.1. NCBI lineage: Eukaryota > Metazoa > Chordata > Aves > Passeriformes > Icteridae > Agelaius > Agelaius tricolor. The sequence goes on from NW_027269274.1 coordinate 5,089,392, forward strand.
TACCCCTCTATCAGAATTGTGCTGCAAGGCTCAAGTTCCACAATTCTTCCCATGGGAAATTCTGCACAATGTTTTAATTAGCAATAGAAGGACATTTAAAGAAGCTTGAGGTTTCTTCCTCCTTACTCATGCTTTACTCATCCACTAGACACACACCTCAGCCTTTTGTTCTTGGTCTACATTTGCACTTTCTGTTGTTCGTCTTTAGTTTTGTTTTTCTTTTTTTTTTTTCCTTCTGCTTTGAAACAAAGAAATATAGACCAAAATTTTAAATTATCTGGTTAAAGAAATACACTTGGATTTTCAGCTGATTTTTTGTATTACCCTTTCCCTGTGTTTGTATGGCAGTGGTGCCTAATTCTGGGGGTTAATCCTTGTGTGACTCCCAGCAGAGCTTTTTGAGATCCTGCAGTGATGGCAGACCTTGTCCATGCTGGTGCTGTGGCTTCCCACAGGATTTTTGGCCACTGCTGAGAGTAAGCAGCAGGGCTTGGTGTGCTAAACCCACCCTGGACTTGTATGAAAAGATTTGCTTCCCAACTGGCAGAACCACTGAGGTGAGAAACAGCCTTTGTACTGCAAACCAGGCTTTTAATTTACTTTTAATCCCTTATCCCCAAATTAGTATGAAACAAAAATGTTTAATAATACCATCCTTTTTACTGAATTAAAAAAAGGATGTTTCCTCATTGGAACACTTCCCCCTTCCACAGCAAGTTGCTCTCTGCTTTGGAAAAGCTTTCAGAGATGTCAGTTAAAACGTCAGAGGCTTCTGATCTGATCTGTGCCCTCCAAAGGACACCTGGGTTTATTTTTACCCTGCCTCTTGCCTCGCTGCCTTTTGCCTGTTGAGCCCTCCAGCAGAAGCTGGGCCCCAGCCCTTTGTCTTTTGGTGTCTCACGGGGTTCTGCTCCATGGGGTTTGTGGCTGTCCCTGCCTGGAACCTGTGCAGAGCTGGGCTGAGGCTGGGGCTGCCCTGACCTGGGGCCATCCCCAGCACCAGCAGGAGCTGAGGAGAGGCAGAGGAGGAACTGCTCAGTACAGGGTGAGGAGGGGGAAATAGAGCCATGGGGCAGAAAGGGAGCAAAATGGGCAAGATAAAAACAGGGGGTGAAAAAGGAATGGGTGACCCAGCCCAGCTTTGGGAGTGAACCTGTGCAGGTAATGCAAGCATCCAGCTGCCCTTGCTTCTGCACCAGGGTAGCACCAGGGCCTTGGGAAAATTAGTGCAATGATACAAGCAAATAAAACTCATTTACTTTTTCCAATAATTTTGATCCTCATTTTGGCAAAGCCTCAATCTTTCCCTGACTTGTCCAGCAAACCTGATTAAGATGACATGGCAGGATTTTCTTCCTTTCCAGCTGGAGAAATGCAATTTTTCTCTGTCCAAATGGAATGGGTGATTTTCTTGTCAGTGTTTAAATTGGCCTTCTTGGGAACATACTCTGAGCTGGTGATGTCTACATTACAGAATAGAGACAACTCTTGCCTTGACAAAAGGAAAGAAAGATGGTGGTTAATGGAATAAAAACTATGTTCAAAAGGCATTATAATAAAACCCTACAGTCAGAGAGCTTTCTGACTGTGCCTTTCCTTAGGGTCTCAGCCATGAGTTCCTCAGGGACTCTTAATCCAGATTAAACCCCTAGGGAGATTTATATATATATACACACACATATATATATGTATTTCTCTCTGTGTGTGTATATATGTAAATACCACATAAGCCTGTAAAAAATCCCTATGAATCTCCCTATTGACTTCAAAGGCATTTAAATCCATGGTAGTAATGCAACTATATATTTGTAGCTGATTTGAGGATTTAGGGAATCTCTCTCTGAAGAACTTAGGAAGGCTGTTTGAGATTACAGCATTACTCCAGGTAGCTCTATTAAATTACAGACGCTGCTCTGATTGCACTCCCAGCCTGCCTGTGCTGCTGTCTTTTTATTTCTGCCTTGGCCTCAGAGTCCCAGATGCAGAGATGCTGGATTAATAATGGATCACGCTGTCACTGGGGCAGGGCTTGTTTCACTGCCCAGAGGAGGCAGGGGCTGGGAAGTGAGAGGTCACTTGGAGGGCAGGGAGGTAAAAGGTGGGGTGCTGTGGCTTCTCACCTGCCCAAGGGAGCTGGAAGGGAACCCGGGCTCCTGAGCACCTTCTCTGACAGCAGAGAAGGGATGAGTCAGTGCTGGGGTGGATGGAGGGGGAGAGCCAGGAGATTCAGGACTGTTATATTTTTAATGGTGCAGCACAGAATCATAGAGAGGTTTTAAAGACCATCCTGTCCCACGCCCTGCCATGGCAGGGACCCCTTCCACTGTCCCAGGTTGGTCCAAGACCCATCCAGCCTGGCCTTGGACATTTCCAGGGATCCAGGAGCAGCCACAGCTTCTCTGGGCACCGTGTGCCAGGGCCTCACCACCCTCAGTGTGAAGGATTTCTTCCCAATATCCAACCTGACCTGTTCTCTTTCAGTTTAAAGCCATTTCCCCTTGTGGAGATAACAGGGAATTGAACTGTGTCTGAAAACTGGGAGCCAGCCCTGTGCTGGCACAAGCCCACAGTGGCATCTCACGTGTCCCTTTGCCAGGCTGGGACACAGCAGCAGCACAGAAATGAACTCTCCCTCTGTTTGGTATGGCTGAAGTGACATGTGCTCCCCCTGCAAACCATCACCTTCTTTACTCCAGAGAGCTCTCCAATATCCATGGTTTTGCCTGAGCATCTGTAAAAGGAGCTCCACAGGATGGGAAGCTTGTAAGTAAACACAGGGACTGCTGGTCTGGGCTGTCACTGCCCTGTTGTGCTGTTTGGCAGGAAGGAGGTTTCCTTCCCTGTCTTCCTGGGCTTAGTTTTAAACAGGTTTTATAAAACAGAGCAACCTTCTGAGCCTTAGGTAATTTTACCATATTAGATATTGAAGTATGGCTAAATCCTGTTAAACAAATGCAGGCCAAAGAATACAAAACAAACCAATAATGTCTTAAACCTAAAGGTCAAATTTCTTCGGGGATTTCACCTGCTTCTAGTGAGTGGTACTGAAAGACAGGACTGGTTTTCTGGGGGAAAGTCCTGTCTCTGAATGGGTAACACAAGTGTTAATCACAGCCATACAGGACACAGGTTGCACCCAAATCACTAGGCTGGGTCTTGTTTCCTGCAGGGGATTTTTCCATTCAACTGAGCTCAAAATTTTTTTTTCTATTAGCTGATTTATGCCTTTCAACATGAGCTGTATCAAAGTCAGCATTTAGTACTGTATATTTACTTTGGTTTGCATGCAATTTGCAAATGATATACTGTACTTTTATACAGTTAATGTGTTCATTTTAGTGTATAATGCATGTGTGAACTTTCTGAATTTTGAGCTGAAAATATGATAAGTGGGTTATATTATGCAGTGAAGGAGTTGTTATATGAAAACACTTCCATATCATCAATTATGTACCAGCTTAATACAAAATGGTATTAATACATGAATCAGTGAAGGGAGTTGTATAATAGAGATTCTCATGAGAACATAAGGCTGATATTTATTAAAGATGTAAGTTCCATGTTAAGAAGGAATACTTTGTTTTATTCATTTATTTGGTAAGCAGCTCTGCTGCTCAGAAAGGAACAATTTCATTGTATATTCACAAGCAACTCTCACATGTGTTTCTCATATTTCTCACAGAGTTCAGGAGTTTGATAAGCAACACAGATATTGTAAAATCCAACTACTGGTTTATAGTCCACAAGTGTTGCTTTCATTTGAGCACAGAGAAACTCAGAGGCTTTGGAAATGACTGCTCAGACAGATGCAAGTGCTGAGTGGGATCCCATCCTGGTGGAGCTGGGTGGAATTCTCAGTGGGATCCCTCTTGTGCTGATGCAGCGTGGTCCAAGCAGCCTCAATGTTATTTTTGCCTGGTTGTTCTTCAACATATTCTACCTGGATCCCAAATTGCAAATGTCCCTCCAGCTCCCAGGTGTATTTCAGAGCAGGCTGCACACTCAGAGAGCCCAGAGCTGTTACAGTCAGCAGAGGTGGATCTGGAGGTAAGAGAGTTCTTGAAGTGTGTGGTGTGACTGGGTTGGGTGTTCAGGGCCAGCTGGGATGTTTTGTGTAGAAATGGTTGCAGCTCCTTGTTTATCAGAATGGAAATGGAATGGAATGGAATGGAATGGAATGGAATGGAATGGAATGGAATGGAATGGAATGGAATGGAAGGAGTTCACTTGGAAGGGCCCTACAATGTTCATCTTGTCCCACTGCAGAGAGACCCATGTAAAGCCCAGCACATGAGGAGGGCAGGGATGAGCCCTGTCCTGGGAGCACCACCAGGCTGGTCATGGTGGCTCCCTTTCCAGGGAGGTATTATGGAATATTGCACAGAGGCACACACCAAAACAGTTAAGACTGGATGAAGATGGAGGCTCAATTCTGCACATTTATATTAAGAAGTTGAAGTCTCTATTACTCCAAGGCACAGGCTTTCCCTTCAAACCCTGTGATGGGTGAGCATTAGAGATTGAGCTGCTTTAAGAGTGATCAGGAGCCAAGAGCTGACTCTGCCAGTGGTGTCAGCAGTTCCCATTCATCTCACTTGCAGCAATATTTGGAGCCAGAATTAAGATGCCTCGAGATGAATGGGAGTCACTGTGTGCTGCCTTTGTTCTCATTTGATTAAAATCCAATAGGTTTTTGAGTACTACATTTGATGAGAGGGTGCTTATTATTGTTTTTAACAAACATTTAGATGCTCTGGTGATTTAAAGGCTGGCACAACCCCTTCATCTGTCTGCAGCTCACAAGTGACTTATTTCCCCCATTCATTATAATGTGCTACAGGCACCTGGATGCCATGGATATTTTGGAAGGAAACTCTACTCTGCTGGAGGAGCTGAGAAAAGCAATCCTGCAAGGGACCTGTGTGAAATGCTGCACAGACAGCCATGGCAAGAGAGCAAAGCTTTGGAAACCACAGCATTGGAACAATTAGGGGGAACTTCAGGTACCAGCACATTGCAGATATTTTGTAGCACAGATTCAATCTAGAGGAGTCATTTACTGAATAATAGAAAATAGAAAGAAAAGCTTGTACAATACCTAAACCAGGGTAAGAGTAGAGATTGACAACTGTATGATGAAAGGGAGAGGGAGAGAACTCTGTGTGTGAGAGAAAGAAGACTGGTGATCAATAGTAACAACTGCACCCTGTTTGTTGTAAACAGTAATGGGATATACAGGAAAACATAAGCAGGGTGATGAAAGCATGGACGAGGTGATAAAAGAGCCCATGAAAGTCAGAGGGAATTTGTCTTCAAATTTTCCAGGCATTGGTAAGAGTGACTCTGCTGCAGGGTAGCAGCCTGGCAGTTTGTTTGCTTAATATGGCATTGAAATTAAACAATAATTCCATTTAAAAAAATAACCCAACAAAATCCCTGCTCCTCCCAGGAACCTTAGATGTAGTTTTGGGGCTACTGACACAGAAATCAGCCCAAAGCTGTTTTGCAGAGGTATAAAGCAAGAAAGATTGCTGCATAATTATTATTTTCCTTCCCCTCCCTTGGCAGTTCCAGCCCCCAAAACTCAACAGAGGATGACTTCAGTGTGCCCATGAGTCAGGAGAATGTGCTGCTCCCGTGGTGGAGCTGGGGATGCTGGAGTGTGTCCAGAAGCAGGGCTGAGCTGCCCAGCCCCATTTTGGAGCTCCCTGCTCTATGGGAAGGGTCCCTGCCCATGGCAATGGGGTGGACTGAGATGAGCTTTAAGGTCTCTTCCAACCAAAACCACCCCATGATTTTGTGATTTCCCAGCCACGTTGAAGCTGGAGGCAGGGGCTGGTCCCAGCAGTGTCACCAGAGCAAATGTTACTGAAAATGCCATCCTCCATGCAGCCCTTGAATCAGGCATGAGGCGCGGCCAAATTGTAGGAAATCTCAGTTCTTGCCATAAATTTATGTCCAATTTCTTGTCCCCAGCATGCCACAGTGTGATGGATAAGCATCCAAACCTCAGACAAAACTGAAGCAAGGGAGCACTCCTACCACTAATGAAGACACATTGTCACTGGGCTGGCCTCAAAGACCATTAAAGTTTCTGAGTGGTTCCAGTGGGGACCAGAACAACCCTTCTCCTGAAGAAATAGAGGCATATATTAACCTTAATTGGGAACAGCCTCCACGAGGATTTTCCCTCTGAGGAAAAGGAGCATTTTGCAGATATAATTGTTTTGGAGGGAGTAATTATTCCATGGATGCTTCCTGAGGTGAATGATGGCTCTTGTTATGTTTTACCCCCTGAAACTGGAGAGCTGTAAGAGCCTTGCCAAGGACCAGTGGCATTACCTGGCAAGCAGGGGCTGGGCTGCTGTTCCCATACAGACACACACCAGTAGGAGGAACATTTGTACAGTTTGGCTGAATATTTCTCTATTATTCTTTACCCTGCAGCACAACACAGTTTGCAGCAATTGATTGACTTAGCTGGACAGTGAGATAAAAAGCTACAAATAAGGCTGTGTGGGAGCTGTTCTTCTGCTGTGATCAGATGTAAAACAGCCCCAGCCAGAGCCGTGTTTTGCCTGGGGTCAGATCAACTGAACACAGATCCTGGCGTTTCTAAGTGTTAATTTTCACTCAATTTCAGGAAGGCTGGAAATCATCACCCTTAAAAAACCTTTCAAGTGATGGGACATGAGGGTTAGTGGGAGCCACAGGAGAATCACTTTTTCCTCCTGATCAGGGAGATGATGCAGGGAGATGATGTGCAGTAGGGAGAGGCTGACTAAGGAAAGAAAAAGGAATAGAAATCAAAGCAGAGATGGGACAGACAGAATCAGGCAGAACATAGCAGGGAGGAAGATCCCCAGAAAGAGTTATCTTCTGCATGTTGCTCTGTGGTCAAGTCCTGACTACAGCCTCAAACAAAGTGTGTGAAATCCTAAAGGAGCCTCCCCATCTCTTGGTGGGGAAAGCTGCCCCTGGGAGATTGCCTGAGCAAGGAGTGAGTCAGGGCTGATCTGCACCACCCACCCCTCCCGAAAGGGTTAACTGTGGAGGCAGAAGACACTTGAAATGAGATAACTGAAAATCATTTTGTGTATCATTTGCAGCAAAGTTTTCTTTCATTGTTTCCTGCTTTTCTGCCCCAGCTTTCCTCTTTGTCTTACCAGCTCTTGGCAGAGATTTTTGGATTGAACAGGAGGCTGCTGTTGAGAAACTGTGGTTTCAGCACTGCAGTAAAGCAGCCCTACCCCAATGAATTTTAAAGGCTATTTTGGCTGCCCTGAGAAATGCTGATTTATTACTTGAATGCGTCAGGTTTTTTGCAATTAGCAGGACACTGTCTAGAAGTTATAGACCATCTTAGGAAGAAATAGGCAATTGTCTTTTTTCCAAGCTGTTTTTATGAAACATTTTCCTTCATTCAAGCAGCAAGTTAAATACTCTTCATTAATAAAGTGGCTTCCACATTCAGATGAAGAAAATATTGCTAGATTTTTCTTTAGAGTTGGCATTATCACCAAGTATTGCTCTCTGCAAGAAGTTAAAGCTGTGGGCAGGGTGGTTGATTTGTTGGTGCCATGCATAATATCCCCTTGGGCAATTCCATAAGCCTCATCCTGAAACCTCATGAAAATCAGTTGCATTACATGCTAATACAGCAATTTTAAAAATAGTGGTGTCAAATATTAGATTTCTATAGATGTGAGAGGCTGTCTGTACCACATGGCATTATCAGATATGAGAGCAGACAATGAGGTTGGCTTGAATGCCACACAATTCATTATGTAAAATAATTTTCATTTGAAGACATTCAGACCTGTCACATTTCTTTTAATGAAACCCTGATTTTTTTTTAAATTTAAAAAAGCTTAGTAAGAATAGAATTTCAGTAATGAATCGGATAACATGTTCAAGCAGATATCAATTAAAATTTTAATTATAAGGAACAGTTTTTCTTGAATTTTTCACAAGATGTTAAATTTTTAATCAGTTATTGCTGGGAAAAAAAAAGGTTTTCTGAGAAAAGAACTTTGTGAAGTTTAGACAAGGACTGTGTATAAAACCTGAATTATGATAAAGAAAACGTACTTAGGAGATCTTGATGATCTAAGGGACATAATTTCCCACCAAACACCACAGCCTCTGTGCAACACAGGGAAACAGAACCTGCCTAAATGAGACACAAAACTTCACCTTGTGTGAGCCAGCAAGGACAGTTGTTGCACCAACCTACATTATTTCGTTCCTAAAAACAGGCTGGAAATCTGTGCTAAAAAAAAAATCAACTTTTTAAGATGTTTTCCATTCCATTTTGGGATGGGAAGGATGGGAAAAAGCTTTTCATTTTCCCAAGGACAGGAATTGTGAATCTAAATAAGCACATTTTGCTGAATGGCATAAAAAGAGAACATCAAGGCAACAGCACCCACTTGATACATTTTCAGCAACTGCACATCCACGAGGGCCATACAGCTCTGAATGAGGCTCTGCTCTTGTTACAGGCAAGCGTTCCTGAATTTGCTGCAAAAATGCTCCTGTTAGTGCTTGGTGCTGGCATTTCTGGGAGATAGCACAGAATGAGGAGGAAGATGGAGAGTGAAGGCAAAGCAGTGAAGAGATGAGTGCCTGAGATGTGAAATTTGGGAACTGGTGAGTAGGGAGGAGCTGAGTCAGCTGGGCAAGGTTAACACGAGCACTAAGTCATTTTCTTGTGCTCCATCCTCATGTCAATTAATACAAATGCATAAAAAAAGATGGTTTCTGGCCCCTTAGAGTTATGGGGTGGGAATGCAGCCCATTTTGACATTTTAAATAAACACATTATCCTTTGCTTTGCTATTTATGATAGGAATCATTCACAGTTATTCCAATAACATTTGTCCTTGGCACATCCTCCTTGGTGAAGGTGCCTTTTGGTTTGCTGTTAATGCACATTGCCTCAATGATTAACTTCATAAAGTGGGAATAATTGAAAGCCCAATGTTAAACTGCATTCAGAGGCATTTGGTTTATCAGACTCCTGCTGTCTCTGCTATGTGCAGATTTTGATGTAGACAAGTGAAGTAATGGGCAGTGCAGAACATGCAAACCTTAATGATGGCTCTGGCTCAGCATTCACCCTATTTACAGCAGCAAAAAGTCCCAATTTAAAAGCAAAGTGTGACCTCAGGAAACATAAGGTTTATATTCCTGCCAATTCCTACTGCACTTTCCCAGGGAGGTGTTAAACCCATTATCAGCCATCACGGACAAAATCAGCATTTCCACCTTTCAATGGCATTTGATTGAGCAGATGTGGTGACTGACAGGCTTGAAGCACAAAGTGGGTACTTTGCACTGCTGTCCACATGTCCTGCAGCCCATGGAGATGAAAGGCTCAGCCTCAGCTCCACATGTCATTCATCATGCAGGATTGCTCCATAAAGCTGATTTTCCTTCGCTTCTTTGAAAGCCTCCTGTAATTGAGGCTTCAACTCTTTTCTTCCTAGGTCCATAGTGAGTAGAGAAAAAGACAAATTATGGTGTTGAAAAATGAAGATTTTATAAATTTCCCAATTTTGTGACAGAAATAAACCAAGGAAATACCAGAATTCTTTAGGGATATGCTGCCTGGGCTGCGAGTTTTGTCAGTATTTCTTATATATATGGATTTTATCCTTTGGCGGTTTTATAATTGCATTGCTTGGAAATCTTGGTTCAGGGAACATCATCTTCCTGTTGTTTTCACAGAAGTAGGACAACACAGAGCAGACTGTGGGCTGCTCCTGTCTGCCACAGGGATCCAATGCTGTGCTTCATTTCCAAACCCTCTGCTGCCCGAGGCACCTGCGGCTCGTGAGACAGGTAATGAAGTTTTGGGAATAAAGAAGTTGGCCAGCAGCTGGCACCCCAGCCTGCCAGGGCTGCACTGCTCTGGAGATCACGTGTGGGGTTTGCAGCAGGCTTCAGGGAGATGGAGCCAGGAGTGTCAGTGCTAAAGTGCTTTTTTTGAGGGAAATCAAAGCCTGGTGGAAGTGTTGGTTGATAACACGGCTCCCTCGCTCTTTGAGGTAGGCAAGAAACATCGTGTTACCACCTGACATCGAGACACATCCAAGTGCACTTACACTTGTACTTTAAAGACTCTGTAAGCCACAGTGGTACAAAGCAGTGGCAGCATCAGAGAATTAAGCCCTGAGGCACAAAGGCCAGATCTGTACTTGAAAAGGCTCCTTTGTGTTGCTGTGCTGGCAAACCCTCCAAGAAGGAACGAGGCGTTTGTAATCCCACACAGAGTAGGGAGAGAGATCTTAGATAGGGATACCCAGTTCTGTATGCCAGGACTTGTGTGGCTAACACAGAGGGTTCACAAAAGATACCAGGGCCATGAGTAACCTTGCTGTGCAGACAGAAACTTCTGAGTGGCTTAGCAGAGGCAGATATGAGCCAAACCAGCTCCTGGCAGCCTTGTCAGGCTGGCTGCTGCTGCTGGTGGAGGTGCACGGAAAGAGCCTCTCAACAGCAAGTGCACACCCCACCATCTGCTCTAACGAGGTGCTTGTTCTTGTTCCTACAGTGCTTTCCTTGTCCTCCCCACGGGGATCTTGGCTGCAATGAAAGTTTTCCTGTTTATTTCACCTCTTTGTTCTCTCATGTCTCCATTCTGAATGGCTTTGTTACAATGCTTTCCTACTAAGTAAGATTCCAAGTTTTTCTGCTGAGTGTGAACCAGCAACCTTTCCAGGCATCAGTCAGCCACGGCCGTGCCTCCCTTTCCTCATTCACAGCCAGAGTGCCAGACACTCCTTCAGAGCAGAAGCTGTCTGCAAGGGTGGGTTTATTGAGGAGAAGGAGGTGGCTAAAGTTATTGCCTCTTGAGAATCTGTACAAGTTCCTGTCTGCTTTTTAGAACCACAATTCTGCAGAGACAAAGGAGCAAGCAAACAAGTGACAAACAAGGCAGAGTGTGGGGCTGCTTGTTTTATGCATAGCTCAGAGCTTTTGGGTTTGTGCCTGCAGAGTCACCATATTTTAAAAATGGTAATTTCTGAGACCAATCTAAAAGGCTAATTGTTGCTGTTACTGATCTGCTTTAAAAGCCATGATTAAAGCTGAACAGAACAGTCACAATTCCTGCCAGCTGCAGGAAGCTTTGTGGCTGCCTTGTCCCAGTTACAGGGTTTTTTGTAGAGAGCACACTGTACAAGCATAGCTGCAGCTCCCTTCTAACAACAAGCAATCATTAAAAACATTTAATGGCAGCCTTTGGACCATGTCTTTCTTTTCTGTACAGTGTCAGTAGTGAGGGTATTTGGTGCCCATAAAACATATTTTTTCCCCCACAGTTAATTAACAGGTTTGGAAAATGAAAGTCAAGGTGCAAGTTGATATATTTGCTGTATTTATTTAATTTTCCAAAAATAAACAGATGTCCAAAAGTTTAGATGTTCATCTCAAGTGGCATCCTGTTCTGCTCTGACAGCAAGGTAGAAGAAGCAGGGAGGAGACTTTGCTTGGTGCTCACAAACCCTCCAGCTCTCCACTCTCTTGAAGTCCTGTCCGGAGACTTCAGGACAGGGAAAACAACGGTGAGAAAATGTGGATAATAATACCTAGGGCTGACTAGGTCACAGCAGAAGGAAGATTGGACTAGACCAAACTTTCTGCTCCGTGTCTGGCACTTGCTTTCAAGAGCCAGCAGCTCAAGAAGCTGCCTTCAAAAAGCAGCCAGACAATCCTCCCAGTGGCCCAGGCTCTCCATTAGAAAGCTGTTCACTAGAACCTCTTTTGTCATGGGAAAGGAAATCTTCTAGGAACAACACTTTGTGGTAACACTGTTTGGTCATATTCTTCCTGGGAGTTGATCCAAAGCCCACTGAGGTCAATCAGAACCTCCCACTGACATTATAATGGCTTAAGCTCTGTTTAGATGGAGCTACTAATCCAATTTCCACACCAGTGCTGCTGTGAATCCCAGTGCTGACACATGAAATTTAGCTCACTGCCAGCGGTAGCATCATTACAGTTCCTGCTGCTCTCAGCTCTCTCTGATGCAGATTTGTTCACAAATCTGCAGCCACAGAAGCTTGGGCAGAAGTCCTGCAAGGCAAGCTGATTTGGACCTTGCCCACTGAGAATAGGAGACCTCCAGGAGCAGCCTGGGGTGCAGGTAAAGTTGCCCATGTAGTTCAGTGAGGTGGCACTCAGTGCTGGTCCCATGGCTTGGGGCAGGTTCCTCTGCTCTGAGCAGAGTCACTGCTAGGGAGGGGTGTGAAATGTGTCAGTGGAGACCATTGAACACCTTTTCCAAACCAGGGGCCATTGCTAACCTGGTTTGTCACCAGTTTCCTCAGCCCTTTGAACAGAGAGAGCTGGAAGATGTTTCAGTAGTTGAGGGTGTAGCTGAATGGGGATGCACTGACCCACATGGGCACATGCAACTTTTCCCCCAGAAGAAACTACAAAACTACACTCACCTGTGCTGGAGGTCAGGAGTGTTGATGAGTTTCTCAAATTAATTACTGGTTTACACTTAGTTTTATCTTCTGGTCTGACTTAAAGATTTTGAAATTTCCTCTCCCTTTTTTTTGACTGTGGTTACCCTCAGGAGCCCCCAACTGAATGCACAACTCTAGGGTTCAATATTTAGTGTTTTCTCACTTAAAATTCCCTTCCTGCAAGCCATTAAGGTGTGAGATTGACCCTTTCAGTGTTCATGGAGAGTTAAAATACGTGGGGGTGGAGAAGAACTGAAAAGATTTTTATTTGGGAATCCAGGCCAATACTGAGGAATTTGATTGAGCTACAATGTCCAGCTGGATGTGAGATAAAGAACACCAGTGCTTATATCTTGATTTCCAGACTAGCTGTGCAGAACCACAGTGATGGGTTTTTCCATCGGTAACACCATACCTTAGGATTTTTGAAAATTAAAAAATAATTTTTGAAAATTTAAAATAATTATAGTTCACAAAAAAAGAGTTTGCTTCCTTTTTAGCAAAATGGTCATTGAGCTGTGCAGAGTCCTTCAATTTAGTGCTGAAGTTGTGTTAAATCTTACATTTCAAGAGTTCCTGAGTTTCTTCTAATTTCCAAGAATACTGGAGATGAAACAGCCACTATAAATCCTGTAAGTCCTTAAGTGCCAGGTGTATAGCAGCAAGTAGTTTATCAGCCTCTGTTTATCTGGGTTTTCCTAAACCTTGTCAGATGCAATGATGATCAGCACTGACTTCCTACCAAACAGGTCAATAGAGGCTGCAGTCTCTGATCCAGGTGCCAGATGAGTCGCCCACGGAACATCCATTAGGACACAGACCTCAGGTGGAGGAAAACACAACAAACAATTACAGAGACTTCCTGGAATAAAAGAATTTCAGCCACGATCACCTGCTTGCTCAGAAATAAGTGATGAAATTGCTGATATGATTCCTTGTGATGGCCTGCCTGCTTTGTGTCAGGAAGGTGCCCCTTTCTAAGGTCTCTTGAGATTCCTTGTAATGTCTCTTCAGATGTTTTTAAGCCTGCAGCTCCGTGCTGAGAGAGAACTGTTTTAGCAAGAGTGTTGTGCCATCGTTGTCCAGGGAAGGAGTGAAATGCTGACCCCTGAGAGGTGCTGGCCAGCCTGCCAGGAAATATTTCTGTGGTGTAAACCTGTGTTTGGTGCTACTGGGCTGTGCAGAAGGTAAGGGGTGGTTCTCGAGAGTATTTGTGATATGTGCTGTGGGTAAAGGGGGTTTGGAGTAGCAGTGGGATAAGATAATTCTGTAGTCTGAAAACACATTTGTCTGTTGAGTCATCTATTATGTTGTTAAAATGTGATAATTGGAATCCACACATTACCAAGCCAAAAAGACAATAATTAAAGCCAAGGCACAAAAGGGAGTTAATGCTCCAAAATTATTTTGTGCAGAGTTATTTGATAAAGTAAGTCTTTCTGTTTCCTTATGAAAACCCCTGCTCTACAATGAATTTTTCTAACTCTCTGGAAAATAATCTAATTATAGTTAACATTATTATGGTCTTTGGTGCTTTGACTGGAGCTGTGGGTAATATTGTGCTTACTCCACAGCAAATAGCTGCATGTTTCAGTCTGACATTTCATATTGATAGAAACAAAAACATTTTGTTAAAAACAATGGATGAGGGAAATAATTAATTTTCTAGATAATATAATAAAGGAGGGGAAAGCACCACTGTGTTCTCAACAACAGCAGAAATATGCTTTGCCAGACACTCTTCTATAAATACATTTAATTATAATATTGTATTCTACTCTAGAAGAAAGCAGGTGAAACTTAACTTTCTCTTTCCTGAAATCTTCCCATATATTTTCCCAAACAAATGAGCATCTTAAGACTCAGGCATTGTGATCACTTGAAAGCTTATAACAACACTGGAAAAAGAAAGATTAAATATGAAAGAATGGTATAAAGTCTGAAAATGTGCATTTAAATCTTCTAGTTCAATCTCAAACAGACAAGCCTCATCTTTATTTTTCTTCTTTTTTTGTTTAGTAAAGCCCCAACTGGAAGCCAATGGAGTTGGAAATGTATTGACTTTGTTTCATTTCTGGTATAATTAGTCACCTACGGTTGAACACTGACGTTAGATGCACAAAAACCACCCTCAGCCTCTCTGCAGAAATGGAAATGCAATTGGAATTTGCTGCTGCCTCTGAAACGGGTTTTGCTGAGCCTGATTTGTTTTCACAGCAGCCCTGTTGCTAAATGTTCTCAGACCAGGGAGGGTAAGTAACCTGATGTAAGCATAACCCATGTTCACATAGGCATGGCTGCACAGGGAAATTTCTGGTAATGTGAGTCACAAACCCAACATTTTTTGCTGCTTATGGAATGAGAAATGTCTCAGGAAACTGGGCTAGGGATGCTCAAGGGGCTGGCAGTGTGGGAAACTCTCAGCAATCCCCTTTGTTCCCTGTGGGACACCGTGGAGATGGTATCAGGAGGAGGGACAAACCCACTGATGTGGGAAATAGTAAAAGTAAGATGATTTTTAGAAAGCTGGGAAAAGTAGGTTTTAGAAAAAACTCCCCAGCACAACTGAGGGCATCCAGGGCAGTCCCTGCTGCTGCACAGCCCCTCCAGAGCAGCCTCGTGTGCGGCTCATGAGCTGCCCGTGGTGGATGAGCTCCTCTGGGCCATGCTGTAGCACAGACCTTTTTAAACTTCCAGTCCTGCCCTGCCTGACCCATTCCATTGGCACCAGGAGGATCTGCAAAGGGGCTCCTGGAGGTGTTTGCCCAGGGCCTGGGCTCTGGTGCTGTGAAATGTGTAACAGAGTCAGAGCAGACTTTGCTGGAGTGGGAGCTGCCTGTCTGCTCTGTGACTGGAGGACTGACACTTTATATCTCCCTCTGTGAAAGCAAATATTTTTTCTGTCAAAATGCCTGTAATACAATCCATTCTCTCTCTTTCCTTGGTGTAGAAGCAAAAGCTTGAATGATTTTAATCAGTGCAGGATTTTGTGCTCCTGTTAGTATTAGAAATCCAAGAACATACAAAGCTGTACTCCAAAGACAACTGGAGCTATTCCTTTTTAAGGTCACAGCAAATGTAATAATGCCAACAGCTCATAGTGCTCTTCATTAGGCTGTGTAACTTCCCAACACATCAATCACTCACTGGAGGGTGTTTGCTTACTTTCTTTAACAGGATAAGTGTATTTTTAAATTGGTAACCTAGTTTAATTCTCCTTTGTGAGACAGATGTGTCTGACCCCACTGCTGTGGGAATTCAGGGATGCAGAGCACAGAGGCAGATTTGGGATTTCCCTTCCCCAAAAAAATAAAGCCAGACAGGTACCCAGGGCACTGTGCATCCTCCTGTACCTCCCTCCCTTCCATCACGTGGTTCAGCACTGGGTGGATGATAATTGAATATGTGGAATTTGCACTTGAAAGTGTCCTCTCCTCTCCGTGCAGGTCAGCTCTATACTGAGTCCCTGCTGTACCCCAGGAGTTCCTGAAACTTTGGAAAGAAGGTTTTGGTCTGTTACAAACCCTGATTTGGTATGGCACTCACCTCTGGGCTGGGTAAAACCTCTGAGGAAGTTAGCAGAGAGTCACTCAAAGAGGTGAAATGGAGCCCCTTATGTGCTGGTGAGGATCAGCCCTGGGTGTTGCTGGTTTCTCTGTTTGGATGCCATCTCTGGCCCCAAAGAGATGTTCCTGCAGGAGCTCCTCTTCCTTCTCCTGGCTGAGAGCAGGGACACTCTTGCATCCCAGAGATTGCCCACCTTGCATGTTCCTTGGCATGCAGCAGTTTGGATTATGTGCACTTTAGTATTATTTAATCAGAAATTCAGGCTCAGGGGTTTGTTTTGGGTTTGTTTGCCCTTGTTTTCTAAATATTAGTAGAGAGCTCCTGGGAGCTTGCTGTGGGCAGCCACACTGACAGCTCTGGGCTTTGGTGTGGGCCTGGTGCTCGCCAATGCTCGCTGCTCAGTCCTTCCTTAATTGAAGGTTTGGATGAGGATAAGGCTTGGCTCACACCCCTCGTGAGACCTCACACATGCAGGCAGCTGTGCTTGATGGGAAGGCAAAAAGAGCAGACTCCTTCCTGAGCCTTTGCTGTTTTTTCCTCAAGCCCTCCTTGGGAAGCAGGGAAGATGTAAAAGTACTCCATGAGCAGCAGGAGGGGAGACCTTGCTGCTTCCCAGTGTAGGGATTATATATTAATACATCAGGCTTCAATGGCTTCTGGTTCACAAAAACAAACAGAGAGCAGCAGAGGGGCTGGGAAATCATCAAGTCTCAACAGGTCTGTGATCTCTGGCAGCACAGGCACACATCCCTGCTTCCACGTGTGGGGCACTCACAGAGGCACAGCCAGGGACAGGGAGAAAGAAGAGAGGAAACCAAAGCCCCCAGCTGCATGTAATGGCAGCCAGAGCCACCAGATCACTCCCTGGATGATCCAGGGAGCATCCCTTCCTGCTGGACCCTTGAGAGAGGACAGGGAGGAGCAAGGCAAGAGGAGGCATCTGGAGAACACAGTGGGTGGAGAACATGTAACAAGCATGTGGAGAACACAGTGGGTGGAGAACATGTGAACAAGCATGGGGAGAACATGTGAGCAAGCATGTGGAGAACCCAGGCTGGCAGAGGAGATGTGTGCTGACAAAAGGAGATGTGTGTTGTGGTGCTGAGCAGCTCTGCTCTGCAGAGCTCTGTTTAACACAGCAGCACTCGTGGGAGTGTGGTGGGGATGTGAACTGCTCCTGTACCACATCTATGGCTCAGCTGTGTGTGTGGTTAAGCAGACAGAGCACTGCTGCTGCTGGACGGTCCCTGAGAGGCAGCACTGTGCCTGGAAGGGGTCTAACCTGCTCTGTAACCATGTAACCTGTAACCATGTGTAATCTCAGTGGATTTGTTACACTGGATCACTGTGAATGCTCTCAGGTTACAGGGTGTCTTATTGTGGTCACGTTGAGACAAATGATTGCAGGGCTGCTCCCAGCCCCTTTGTCCCCAGCCTGTGGTGACACAAAGGACCTTGCTCCTGGCCTTGTGGAACCTCATGAGGTTCACAGGGACCCGCTCCTGAGCTCATCCAGGTCCCTTTGGTGGCACCCATCCCTCAGGTGTGTCAGCCACAGCCCTGAGGTGTCCCGGGCAGGCTGGCAGAGGCTGCTGACAAAAGGAGATTGGGCTGTGGTGCTGTGCAGCTCTGCAGAGCTCTGTTTAACACAGCAGCACTCGTGGGTGTGTGGTTGGGATGTGAACTGCTCCCATAGCACATCCATTGTCTGACAAGTGTGCCAGTGTCCCTGGAGCAGCTGGGCAAGCAAAGAGAAGAGCAATTTTCTGAATACCTTGTGCTGAGAGGATGCAGGGCTACAATAGAGCACAAGCACTCCATCTACCTGAAGTGCAGACCTACTGCTGCCAGTAGATTAGCCTTAATGCCCTTGGAAGGTTTAATTCAAATAAGCAACCTTGTTTCTGGCCCTATACAAAACATCTCTTTGTGGTGGAAACCTTCTTTTTGTGGAGATTATGTTTGTGAGTGCCAGGAGGTACTTGGCACTAAGTGCCTCATGCATTTGTATCCCTGCATAATCCACAAATTGCCTGAAGATGGTCTTTGGCTGCAAAATGCAGATCCCCATCTTAAAACACTTTGCTGCCCTGACATTCTCAGTTCCAGAAGTTTAGGTTTATCTGCTCAGCGTTTCTCCACCGTGGGAATTTGGTTTGGGACCAGCTGTTAATAAATTAAATTGCACTTTTTTTTTTTTTTTTTTTTTTTTTTTTGGTAATTCTTTTGCAACAAAGGCCCATCAGGGAATATGGAGATAATCAGCTTGAAGAAAATCCTGAGAAATCTGTCTGCACCTCTCCAGATAGGTCACCCACCAGGCAACATCTCTGAAAATTGTGTGGGGGGCCTCTGAGATAGCCTCCAGATTATTTATGGTGTTATAATTCAATTAAGTGGTGGCAGGGGATCAGTGAGGGTGGCTGTGAGATCCTCACGTGCTAGATATTTTTGGACCCTACAGAGGAAGAAATGAGAGTATTTAGGATTGAGTAATTACACTGGTTGGGATTTAACAGGGAATTTATATTGCAGTCTGTGGATATTAGTCTAGATGGGTTCACATGGAGGCACAGGAATGAAAGCACTTGTCAGACAGGTAGCTGGGATGCTGCCCATAGATAATCAGTAAATGATCTATGGGAAAAGAGAGTGGATGTGCTTGGACAATGTTTTATGACCTTCCCTAAACTATGGAGATAGATGCTCTAAAATGTGAGTCTGCCTTACAGGCAAGAGAATTTTAGGTCAGTAAAGCAGAGAAAGGTTATGGGTTAAAGCCTGACAGATTCCTTTCTGCAAGACACTGAGAGCAGATTTTCCTTGAGTCATTTAAAGGAAATGGGGAAAAATTGTGTAGCTGAGAGAATAGCATGGAGCTTTAGTGTAAGGCACTGAAATGCTGGCAGAACACTTTTGTTGGGAGAGGGCATGAGCTATCAGGGTCAGAACTGTCCCACTAGAGGTGCAGATGAATCTTGACTGAGCTGAGAAAACAAGCAGAATGTTGCCTGGGTTCAGCTACAACAGAAAAATAGTGAAACACTTGTAAAATTGGTTCTCTTACACTCTGGCCAAGTGGAAGACACGACTTTCAGAGCTGTTACAGGTCTTTGAAACCCTCATCTCAGTGCAAGCCACCTTTGGAGTAATAATACACAATTAATAGTGTATTATTGATTATTAATGTATTATTACTTTAGAGTAATAATACACCCATTAGAATAATAATAAACATTTATTATTTCATCCTCATTTTCTTAAAGCATGAGGTTTCACTACTGAGGGCTTTTAAACTGGTTTGTGAGAACTCTGTCTGCCTTTCCTCATAAGCAACAAAAAGCTATGGGTCTGTAAAATGTTACAGTCTTATCCTCACCTTCACCAGCTCCAAGTGAACAGAAATTGTTTAAATTTGTTAAATCTGCTTGGTAAGGTGAGAGGGATGGCATGGATGGCCCCTCTGGGTTGGGCTGCAGTGGCATTTCTGTATAATGGCTATATATACATATATATATATATGCTGTATAATATATATATATAACCATATTATATTCTGTATCATTTCTATATATGAGCTGCAGAGGATGTTGTTAATGACATCATCAAGTGCTCCAGAATTAAATCGTGACTTGTCAAACTCTCAAGTCCCACTCAAGAGTGGCTGAGTGGCTGCTTCCAGTCAGAATCAGGGCTGAGCAGAGCCCCCTTGTGCTGTCTGGGATGCCCTGCTCCATGCCCAGCATCCCAGAGTGTGCTCTCCTCTGACAAACCACTGGTGATTCCTTTCCCTTCCCTGCAGAGCTACGGGCATCATCTGGTTCCTGCTTAAATTCAAGGGCATTGCTTTGATCAGGTGTTGAATGCAATTGTGGAGGTGGGGGGAGTCTTTACTGTCCTGCCAGCACTCTGCAGCCACAGTATCTGTTATTCTGTGTGGGAAATCCACATTTCTAAACCCCACTTCTAAGCCATCATTAGTGACCAGCAAATTTCATTCATGTCTTGGGAAGCTGAGAGCAGACACTGGAAAATGGTGTTTGGCATCTGAGGCCCTCCACTAATCTGGGTTCAGCTCCTGCCTCTGCCTCAGGTGTCCTGCAGCCAGGGCAGGATCCAGAACCAGAATGAAACCCCCAAGAGATGGGACTGCAGAAGTATTTGGGACACTTCACTGTGGTGTTCACTGAAGTACAATGTAGTTGTGAAGCCCACTGGTTTCCATAGCAGATTACAGGAAAGGGGTGGGAAGGAAGATGAAATCTGATTTTGAATTACCATGAGCAGAAAAAAAAACCCAAAACAAATGCATACCTGGACCCAAATCTCCTAATATCCAATAGCATATCTGGATTTCTCCAGTGGTGATAACTTCTGTATCAAAAGAAGAAACTAGAAGAAGAATAGCAGGTTCCTGGTGTAAACCAGAAATTTTTTTCTTGCTTAATGCTCCCTGTGGCAAGGGCATATAACTCTGCCATGCTTCACACACCAAGAGAAGTCACTCCTGTTTCTCATTTTCTTCTATCTCTGGTCACTATTAATCATTTGGCAATTACATTCTTAAAGATAAATCACCACAAGTTTCTCTTCTGTAAACAGAGAAACAGCTTTTCTTTGTAAAGATTGATTTCGTTGCCCTGCAATTTCCTGTTTAATTAAACAGGATCAGTCTGACAAATGCAGGTTTTTAAGCACTTTGTTTCTGGCTTTTTTTTTTTCCTTCTTCTAGGAATATACAAAGGATGGAATTATTTTTCATGGCATTGAGAGGGCAGCTAGGTTCATACCAGTCACTTTGCCCTTGGGCATCGATTATCATCAGCTGTGCCAGGCAGTCTCTTACATGAAAGCCCCAAGAGTGATTCTCCACCATCCTGTGTGGCCTTCAGCTGATACCAAGTGAGTTTCAGACCTTCCAGAGGCAGCAGATGTGTTTTGTCCAGATGTGGGGCATCTTTGCTCTCCTCTCCTCAGCCACATTGAAAGGAGTGGAAGATTTGTTCATCCATATCACAGCCCTGCATGCTGGGTAGGTAAAACCAGATGCTGAAGTGCTTTTTTGAGGGAAATCAAAGCCAAATACTCAGATGGATTTTGGGCTACTGACTTAAAAATAACACATCCCTAGGTACAGCAACAAATGGAGGGGTTGGGCTGGGAGCTTGTGGTTCTGAAGAAAAATGTTTGAGGGGCACCTGGGCGTGGGTTACCAAATATGAGAGTGGAAGATGCAGCTGATGTGGGGCTGTTCATGTCCCCCAAATCAGGGCTGTGGGTACCTGGTGAATGGGGCAGGATTTAAAGGGAATTAATGTGCACACAGGACAGTGAGGTGCTGGCACATCCCAGTGTGGGAGCTCTGGGAATGGATGGACAGGCCCAGAAAAGGATCAGCCAAATTGCTGAGCCTTGTGGGGATGATGGAGACAGTGGGAGGAGGAGGCTGGGGCAGACAGGGGGCTGGGGGAACCAAAGCCTTGTTTGCCATTCCCTGGGGGGCTGCAGGGGCTGCAGGAAGCAACAGGGGAGCTGTGCTGAGCAGCAGATGTGCCCTCCTGCACCAACCTGTCTGGGCTGAAAACACCCATCAGGGTGATGTTATAGAGCCTGGGAAAGCAGGAGACAGTCACATTTTTATTGGCTTTCAGATAAATGTTCCCTGACGTTGGAGCCATCTGTGGATTCAGTCCTGACACTCCTTTCATTATTGCCTCTGCTTAAATGATTTCTTGAAAGGGGAAATCCAAAGAATTGTTTTTCCCCTTTCAAGCTCTGCCTTTGCAGCCCCCTGGGAATGTCACTGATCACCCAGTGAACAATCAGCACTCAGCCTTGCCACACTCTCAGTACCATTATTGCACCAACAAGGCAAAGGTGTCACGTTCCTGCTGCTTCTTCCTGGGATGGTAACAAGAGCAGGGATTTTTTTGGAAGACGTTTTCTTAAATACTCCCTTTGGGGTTTTCAAATGATACTCCTTAGCTGCTGTGACATGAGCTAACCCTACCTTTTGTTGAAAACTGCTTGTCTTTTGTTATTAGCTCTGTCACAGAGTAAACAGTAGGAAATGGTTCATATTAATGTCAGGTTTCACATTTGGGGCTGTGGTTAGAAGCTGTGCCAGAGAAGTCCTTACAGGTGTACCTGGAATAAAAGGTGTTTTGATGCTTTTAGGAAAAAAGAGGGGTAAAATTTCTTCCAGAGGTGGAGGCTGTGCTCTCCCAGTTGTCTTTTACCCCTTTGTGATGCAAGAACAAAAGCCAAAATGTGCATGAAGGTCCTGCAAACACTCGCGTGGGATGGGAAAGAAGCAGGAACAACAGAGACTGGCACATCTGTGTCTTCCAGGAGAAGCTCTGATCAACAGAACCAAAGTCCCACCAGCCTGCAGTGCCCTCTCTTTGCCTCCTGCAGGGAAGTTAGGCCTGCCAACACACGAGCACAAATGGTGGCAGCAGGTCAGGGATGTCCTGGCACGGAGCGGGGACAAGCCCCAGGTACGGTCACATCCTCTCCTGGCACAGGGGCTGTGTGGGATCCCTGACCACAGAGCAGCACTAACAAAAATTATTCCCATCTTCCCAAGGGCTGAGCCTCTCAGCCTGAATGCAGGGGTGCAGAGGGGGCTCAGCAGGAGCTCAGGGCTGGCCAGGAACTCTGCAGGCTGGGCAGAGCTGCCCCAGCATGCTGGGAGCATCACCCGACTCTTTGAGGCTTTCCTTGCTGCTCACCCTGCTGAAACATCTTCTCCCTCAGGCTAAGTGGTTCATGGCTCTTGGCTTATTGCTATTACAAGACATTTATGTTTCATGGCAGATGGTTTAGTGCACAACTTGTTGTTTTCCTTTTTATTTTTTTAACCAAGGTGGATCAGCAGGCAGTAGTGGTTCAGTCTCAGCAGCTCTGGGTTGGGATATCAGTTTTATCCCACATTACTTTAGAGCAAATGAAAGAAGAAAAAAAAAAAGGTTGGGAGAGAAATATTTTCATAGTCACAAGGTTTGTCAGTTTTATAGTGTATTTGGCACTTCTTTTGTGATGGCCAAAGTAGGATGTCCCAAGCACCTTTAGAAAACTTCTAAGGTACAAAATAATGAGTGAACAGTACAAAGCTTTGTGACTGAGTGCATTAGAATACACTGCCTTTCAGCTAAGCTGCATGGAATTTGACCTTGGCACAAATGATGGTGCTTCTCCACCTCCCTTCCGACCTGGGCCTTTTCAGACAATTTGCAGATTTAATTTACAATGCATTTCCATAGACAGAGGAAAAGTGCTACAACTTTATCTGTCCATGGAGTCCCAGTAGTCTCAGCTCACCAGATGTTCCTTACTCATTTAAACAGTGCATTGAGCTTTGCTCAGTGTGATAATTTTGAAATGCACCGAGTATGGGGACACATAATGAGGAGTTAGAGGTAGTGGCTGTAAGGGTAAAAAGTTTCAAGGAAAAGATCAATTGCCTTGTGTCCAGCTGCATTACCATAACTGTGGCTATTAATTGTTGTGCAAACACCTACAGGTCACTCTGAGCATAAATTAGGTCTTGATTTCTTTTCTTAAGGCCAGAAACTTGATCAATAACCTTCATTTAAAAACAGGACCTCGCTGCCAGCAAAGTCTTTAACTCAAAACCTTGTTGGGTTTGCTGCAGCAGGGATTGTACCTGGCTCTGGGCTGAGAAGGAGTGTAAAGGACATTTTTACAGCCATGCCTTCCTACCCCCAGGAGCAGGAACAGCTGAAGTGTTTTTCCAGGGACTGACTCCAGGAGCTTTATAAAGGGTCCCCCACTCAGTCCATCTTCCACCAGGGAGGGTGGAGGTCCCACAAGCCAGTGAGAAGCAGAGGGAGAATATTCACAGTGACCCTGCAGAGACTTCACTGTGAGGTTCCACTCCAAGTCCAAGAAATAAAATGGGAGAGATATTTGTGTCTAGGACAGCAGCCCATGGTGTGACAGGACCCTCAAAAGGACACAGAGAGGTTAAGGGACACCAAAAAGAAATTTCATTTTCACCCAGTAGAGACTAAAAAAGAAAAAGAAAAAAAAAAAAGAAAAGGAAAAAAAATCAGCATTTTCACCAGCTGAAAGGCAAGCCAAGAGTTCACATTTCCTAAAGAAGTTGAAATCTAAGAATCCACATAGTTACATGAATATTTTCCCCTCAAGGAATGTCGGGGTTTTGTTTTTTAAAGCTTAAAATAGTTTCACCTCCCCTCCAATATCTTGCTGAAATAGTAAAAAATCCTCAACCTCACTCAAGCTTGCAATAAATTATTTTTGCCCTATATTTACAGCAAGGTCAATTTTTTCTCCCTGGATTTCTTGCATATAATTCATTTGAATGGGGTGGCTTCTATGTCATCTTTAATCTTCTAAATGTATCTTAAGCCCAAATTACAAATCCTAGAAATGAGTGACCCATAATGAATTCTTAACCACAACTTTCTGGCAGAACAAATATACTTCTCAAATATGCAAACTGTTAAATGTTTTCTTATCATACTAAAAGTGTGAATTAAATTATAATATGATGAAAAAGTAGCAGTTTGCAGTAATTCCAAATGTGGCAAATCTTCAGTGGCGCATAAAATTATTCAGTGAACTGTGGAAAACATCAGAGCAATTCTAGCCTTAAAGCTTTTCTTCCAACAACCAAAAAGTGCCAAAAACAAGCAAGCATAGCTAAGCATTTCATCTTGGAAGCAGCTTATTGAATTAATAAGACAAGTCAATTAATGTAATGCTCTGTTGCTTCAGGATAAAACATGAAAAGGAAAAATATGGAGCTGTTTACCGTAGTGAGATCAAGCAACCATGAAGTCTGTAAAGTTAAAGTTGTTAATTTCTCTAAAACCCAAGGAAATGATCAGCACAGCTATTGTATAGACTCACTCTATATGAAAGTCTTGAGTGAGATGTGGATCTTCTGCTGTCCAGACAGGGTTTTAATACCAATTTCCTCCTGCTAGGAGTCTGGTTTGCCTCTCTACTGCATGAAACTGAAACGGAATTGCTGCTTCCTTCACTCTGGGCAAACATTGGAACAGCCTGCCAGGGAAGTTCTGGGATCACCAGCCCTGGAAGTGCTCAAAAACCGTGTGGATGTGACACTCAGGGACATGGCTTAGTGCTGGGTTTGGCAGGGTTAGGTTAATGGTTGGACTTGATGATTGTGGAGGTCTCTCCCAACCCTGCTGATTCTGTGGCTCTCTATAGGTCATGTTTGATGGGCTCCCCTGTGTCTGAGGTGTTCCAGTGCTAACTGCTGAGGAAAGTCACCTCACAGGTGTGCAGAGTGTTTTCAACAGCATTTCTGCATTGTAGAGCAGAGAGGAAAGCAAGAGCTGCAAGGAGAAACTCTCTGTGTTTCAGCAGAGCAGCCTGTGTTTAAATCATGGCAAGGTCCTGATAAATTGAAAGTTAAGGTTGGTAATCTTTGCTTTCAGGTCAGTTCCTCAATTTTCATTTAACTTAATGCTAGGCTTGTATGTGCTCAGAAATCCTGATTCCAGGTGTCTGAAAAAAGTGTCTGAGAAGGATGGAGTCAATTAATGGTGAACAGCTGGTTTTTCTGTAATAGACCCTGTCTTCCCAGAAATCCTCATTATGCAAACTTTGGGTTTGATTTGAAAAAAAAATTATAATAATCCTGATCAAGAACTTTACCAGTTGTGAAGCCCTATTTTTAAAGTCTTCTGCCCAAACCACTGCCTTTGATTGCAAGGGACTAATTAGATCAGTTTGAACAGGGGTGCTGGGGGTACAGAAATGCCTGGCTGTTGGTAGGGATGAGTGCCTCAGTTATTCAGGCACAAGATGACTTTCATGTCTTGGGAAGAGCAACTTTCTCATGGCTCTTCTGGTACAATTCTATTGGGTGTGAAAGGCAGCAGGTGGAAGGGAGACAGCAACACACAGACCAGGCCTACCCTCATTTCTGTGAGGTTGATTTTTGGGGCTCCTTGCCAATTGTCCAGGCTCCAAATGGTAGAGCAACAAAAGGTGGAGCTGCTGTAGCCTGCAGGAAGATGTTAAAGGAAGATCATGAGGACTAGAAATCAATGAAAACTCTGTGGTAAACCAGTTCTAGTTTTGGGGCTAAACCGTTCTAGCAGATTTAGGCTGCTCTTCCTAATTTTGCCACCAGGTTTTCAACAGCACTGACTGTAAGAAATCTTATCAGTCTTATTTACCTTTGCAGCTTTTTTCCATGCTGGAAAAAGGGATGGATGTATTGTGGTCCCACTGTAAGTATTTTCTGTAGATCGCTGCTAGATGCCCAGTGGAGATGACATTGTTGAGAAAAGCCATTCTAACATTTCTGAGAGCTTTTGAGGGACATCTTTAACTCTAGGATCTCACAGATCATGTGCAATGAGCAGTCACAAAAGTAAAATTAAATTAGTATGGAGGGGAAAAAATATTTAATATTTTTAAGTCAGCAGTAGGGCTGCAAAGCAACATTATGAACCAGCAAATACTGGGAGTCAGATTCAGTGATGAGGGAAACTGAGGTACCTGCAGAAAGCAGGTAGTGACCCTTACTATCCAGTTTTTTGGGGTGAATTCAGAAACTTCAGCCTGGAAAAATCTTCCTAGGCAGCAGGTACAATGTGTGTCTGGGTAACTCTCTCCTGTTTTGATCCTGTCCCAATTTTTCTCCTTGCCTTGCTGGGCATTGGTGAAGTTTTTGCCATGCTCTGCTCGAGGTCAGTGCCTAAAGGATAAAGACTAGCAAAAATATGAAACAATCTAACATGCATTTTAATTTGTCTAATATATGAATACCTGGAGTATCATTTCAGAGTTGGCTGTTTCAGTTTTTGTTGCCCAAGGCTGGTGCTGATTGTAACAAGGCACTGTTGGAAAGAGCACTGCAAGGTGGAAATCCCAGATTAAATGAATACAACATCTGTAAGGGAAAATGGTTCACTATTTTGAAAACTGCATTCAATTCTGCTCAAATCAGAGAAATAGACACAGGTTACATGAGCTAGAGCTGTAAACAAATCAAAGTGGTCTGATGAAAATAAAAAGAAAAATTGATATAAAAAAGGTGTTTCAGTTATGGGAGTAGATTGGAACACTGTTTATAATCCAACAGTGAAGCAAATGATGAGTTTTGCTGAATAAAACCAACAGGCTCTTATCCCCTGTCTTGTTTTCTGTGCCAAGTAAAAGAACAGGCTTTTGTGTAAGCAAAGTATAATTTTTTCTGCCTCAGACAAAGACAGAGCAGAGATGAGGTGAATGGAAGATAGGCTATAATAACATTTAGAAATCAGATGCTGAGAGAGTATAAAAGCTAACTGAGAATGTGATATTCTTATAATAATCACATCTCAGCACAGATGAGCAGAAAATATCACTTCAGGCTTGTAAGAGTCTTACAGCTTTGGGTGCCAGAATTTCCCTGTCCTTGCATTTATGAGTCTTCCCTCTCTGCTATTCCAGATGAGGACAGGGCAGTTCTAGGACATACCAACAACTGCTATGAATTGTTTTGCTTTGTTTTCCATCCAGCCACTGCTCTCTTTTGAGACTATAAGAGTCAAAGTCAGAAGGAAATGAAGCCAAATGAGTGAGGTGTTCATGGAAGCTGCCTCTGGTAGGTGCACATCCAGACTGTGATGTTTTTTGTTCCACTGAATGCTGCAACTGAGCTGATGTGTCTTTGAGAGTCTGGTGGCCAAACAGAATTGGGAGATACAGCCAAGCTGCTGAGGAAAAACATTGCAGCCTGGTGGTTTCCTCTTGAGCAGCTCTGAACATCCATGGCACAAAACTCTGCTGAAAGAACAGGTAATTCAGCTGAGGTGGAAATGCCTTCCCCAGTGGGAAAGCTTTATTTGGACTGTAGGGCTGTGTTGTGAAGACAGAAGTGCTGTTATCACACATACTCATCAGTCAAATCCAGACTAGACTAAGAGCAGGGCAGGTTGATGGAATACAAATCTGCTTACTGTGGGTCCAGAGCTGAATGATAAACTTGCCTGTGGCAGAATTAAAGGAAAGCTGCAGAGTGCCTGGAGGTAGCACTGCAAGGCAGTGACGTCTTTGTGACAGGTCTCCTTCCCTGCTTACATTCATTACTAAGACTTAAGTGGGTCTCAGTGTGACCTATCAGCTCCTATTCAAGGAGTAAAGCTGGTGGAAGATTTGCCTAAGGGCATAAATTCAAGAGCCAAGTGCAGTTTTTATTTTAAGACATTTTTAGCTGATTTTCAGCATTCAGTACTGAGGTTCTTCAGGTTGCAAAATGCTTGAAAGGCTGTTTAATTTCAAAATTACTTTCAGGAAGTATTCTCTTCAAGCAGAGAAGGACACAGAGACCATTGTCTTTAGACTGTAACATTTCCTAACTGTTTCTCTGCTCTTTATCAGTGTTTGTGAGACACCAGGAGGGCTTTAACTTGGGGTCAGATCTGTAAAAACTCTGGACCGTTCTACATGGGACATCATGAAGGCTCTACTAATCTGGATAGCAGAGTCTATCAGAGAGAAAACGTTATGAAAGAGCACAAAAAGCTCAGAAGAAGCACTGGCACAGGCTTCCCAGAGAAGTGCTGGAATCACTGTCCCTGGAAGTGTTCTAAAACCATGTAGATGTGGTGCTCAGACACACGGTTTAGTGCTGGGTTAATGACTGGGCTTGATGATCTTAGAGGTCTTCTCCAATCTCAAAGCTTCTATGCCTGTGCTTGGATCCCACACTGTGCATTTCACAGTGGCTTGGCCAGTTCTTCACTTGTTATTTCAAGTCTGAAAAAAGTCTGATCAAATCAAGAGTGATAAATTTCCCTCCTGCAGAGGCTAAAAGTGGTGGCAAGCCCCCAGCAGCCGGCGTGCCGAGTTCTCGGATCTGGTCAAGGCAAAGGGGCCCTTGGGGAAAGGAACAAACAGAACAGGTTCAGGGGAGGTGAGGAGCTGCCACTGAACTCTTCTGCTGCAAATCAAGTAGCAGCAGCACCTGCTTTGTACCCAGGGCACACCTGAGAGGGACCCTGTGGCCCTGAGCTGGGGATTGCTGGTCTGGGCAGGGAAATACAGAGAACTGCTGGCACAGATTGGCATCTTGCCTTCCAAAGTACACAGGAAAAAGGAAAAGAGTGAAGATCACATAAATCACTGTTGCTGTGGGGGACAGCTCCCTGAAAGGGGTCTCTTCTTTAGTCTGTGGGGCAGCAGTGGTGATAAAAGGCTAATAGAGATGGATGAATGTAATTGAGCGAGGTGAAAGAGAGGGGATGGGATGAAATGAAAGTGAAATGAAATGGGAAATGAAGAGGAATGGCAGGTGGGAGGAAGAAATTACGTATTCCCCTGAGCAATATTTTAGGTTATGGGTAGTTTGCTTCGTATCTAGGTGGGCCCCTAGCCCCCACTTCTAACTGAATCAAGGACAGTAATCTGAGAAATGAAACAGATGAGAAATAATAGGAAACAGGTTAGTAACCTGATGCTCAAACATGTGTTTTGTTTCTGGTCAGACAAATGGATCATATTGCTTCATGGTGGGAAAAAAAGTAATAATCCAGCCATGAGTGTTGGATGAAAAGATGCCATATCCAGGTCTGTTATGTGGGAAAGACCTCTGCACATTTCTGAATTAGGAATTAGAGGTACAAGTCAAACAAAGGTTAAAGGTTTAGCAAAGATCTGCAAAATGTGCCCACACAGGAATATTTGTCAAAACCGAGGATTTTTTCCCATGACTAAGCTGCTCTGCATACTATCCTCTCCCATGGCAGTGGTGCTCACACTCCCAGGTGAGACAAAGTAATTTGTGCTCCTCTTTGGCTAGTTCATTTTTCTGCTGGAAGGCAATGTGGGCTTTCTCTCCTCAAAGTCAGCTTTTACATGAAAAACATTCTCTCAGATGGATGTCTCCAAAAAAATCATGACCTCCAAAAAAGAACTGTTGGTAATTTTTTTCAGCCTGTCAGGGTTAAGCAGGACCATTTTCTACCTCTGCTCTCATCTGAAAGGCTCAGAGCAGCTTCTACTAGGGAGCCATGAAACCAAACTAAGGCAGGACTGTGTCCCTGTGGGAGCAAGAGATGTTGGAGTAGACCTTCCAAGCATCAGTGGTTTGAAAATCCCAGCTGGAGGGAGATGCACAAGCTCTGGTCACTTGGTGCTTGCACATGATTGTCCACACTTGACTGCAGGTCCCCTAATTCTGCTCTCTGCGACTCAGGGTCTGCTCTCACCAAAATTTCACTGATGTGAATCACAGATGAACCATCCTCAGTGATGACCTGAAATCCAGGAGCTCTCAGTTTTACTGCCAGGTCTGCTGCAGGTTTTTAGTTTCACCTTGGGCAAGTCTCAGCTCTTTTGAGTTTCAGTTTCCTGCCTGGAAAGCAGAGGATTCAGTTCCTTTCCTCAGAGCAGCATGGTTTTATAAAGTACAAATATTTGTGAAGTTAAGTGCTTTGACTGTGTAAGCCTCTGAGAGAAGAAACCATAAATATGTGTCAGGCCTATGATCTGAATTCAAACCAGTGAACTAGAAAAAGTGTTGACAGCCTGAAACCAACTGCCCTGTACACACATCTCCTTCTGTCTACCTGAAAGATTATTTGTGGAATGTGTTTCTATTTTTCTCTGACAAAAAAATAGAATACCAAGCAAAGAAGCATGACCCAGTTCTTTGTCAGGCAAGCTCTAAACCCTGCTTACTGGGATGTGACTGAGGTATTGATAAAAGAGAAGCTCATTTTAGGCCACAGTATTCATCCTGCCCTTGAAGAAGAAACAAAGCCTGCCACTTTCAGATGAAATGGATGTGCTTTCCAAGCCAAAGTATGTTTATCTCCTCCACAACTTCTCTATGATCTGTAATTATATTTGGACCAGCCAGTGAAACAGGTAAGTGGCAAATGAGGAGAGTTAGGAATGTAACTAATCATTTTATAATAGGAAAACATCCAGGCAGCACAGCACTGACAGTACCTGCAAACTCTGCTAATAGTCAATCAATAGGTCTGATAAGAGCATCACTCATCACAAACTGCTTCACCTTCAGCAATTTTTCATGGTCCTTTCTCTGTGTAGTGCCAAATATGGGTGCACATCATGCTGTTCCTCATGTTGGCCATAGGAGTGGACTTCCTTCAAGGTTTTGGTTTTGGTTTTTTATATAGCATATAGTATATTCAAAACAATATCAAGTCATACCACACTGAGCCTTTTATTACCAGAGATTTTTGGACAGAAGCACATAATCTAAGTTTTCTGAATCAATAGGCAGATGGCAGCTACCTCTTTTTTTTGGTATTTTTTTCCAACTTGTACATTTTAGATTTACAGAACTTGATTTCACACATCTGAAGAAACACTGACATAAATCTAAATTTATCTTTGATGCATTTACAAATATTCTTTTTCTTTTTTTTTTTTCATTTCCTGAAGTGTCTCTGTCTAGACTTCTGCCAAAAAGCAGGAACTTTCATTTCCTCCTCTGTTAACATAAACCTTTTAATGTTATGCAGAGAATGGCATGACTGTCACTTTCCCATGAGGATATGAGGACCATTCACTCCACCACTGACAGACATCTGCTCTCCACTGGCCAGGATAAGTAGCTCTGACATCTTCCTGCTACACACTGTGCTACAGCAAATATCCCTGAAATGCGGAATATTTGTGACTCTAGGCTTCTTGAATTCTTTTTTACTATTGTTTTCAACTTGGTTCCCTGAAACAACAAAGGTTAGTTGCATCTGCCTCTTAATTGGACTTCATGTTCTATCAGTCATTATTTTTGCAAAGGCCTTAATTGCCCTCTAAAACATTTTAATTAAAACAGCAATTTCTCGATGCCACGCTTCACGAGCGGATTTTTGCGGCAACTTCAAAGAGACGCAGATGTTTACTGAATTTGGTGGGACGGCATTGGAGGCTGCCTACTGGCAAAGAAAAATTCATAAACATCTCAAAGAAACTTTCCTGTGGTAATGACAACATTTCCTTCTGACATTTTAGCAAGTCTAATATTTCCCAATCTCAACAGGCATATTTCATAGGCACAGCACAGCAGCCTTATCTGCTCACAGGATGAGCCACGGCAGCAGCTCTGCTGTGGGGTAGAGACCTCCCAGTGGGGATACCTGGGGCTTTGGCAAAGGGTACCAGAGGCCACACATGGGTATGTCTGTGGGGCTCCTCTAATGGAGTGTCATTCAACTGGGAATAAGGAAACCAAAGTTCAATTTCTGCTGGATTTTCCACAGCTCCCCAGTATGATTGTGGGAGGCTGTTGAGCTTTGTGTGCCTCAGTTCCAGCTGGTAAAAGGGTGATAGCATGTCCTGGCTTTGAATAGACTTACCTGCTAGTCTATCTCCTAGTGCACCAAGGGGTGCTTGAGGGGGTCTTGGGATTTATAAAGAGCTGTGTGAGTAAAATTTAGAAATGCTAGGGGTTTATTTTGGAGGAGTTTCTCTTTACTAGTGGCAGCTGAGCCTGGAGCTGACCTTATAATCCATATGGGGGTAAGCAGGCAGGCAGTGTTCCCCTCTGAAGTGAGATGATGGTACTGGACACATGGCCATGGCAGACTACATCTAAAACAGAGTAGGGTCCAGGTATCTTCTGTGGTTTGGGCAAGTGGCTGTTCCCAGAAAATACCCAGCCTGTCCAGCTGAGCCACCAGGGAGGGTGGGCTCCATGTGCAAGGATCCTTTCTGTGCACAGAACCAGAATTCTTAGTGCTGGAAATGACCTCTAAAATCATCAAGTCCAACTGTTAACCTCACACTGCCATCTTCACCACTAAACCACGTCCTCAAGTGCCACATTGAGGCCTTTTCTTGAACATTCCATGGACAGTGATTCTACCACTTTCTGGGTTGTCTGTGTCTTCCCTGGGTACTCTTCACTCATATTTTTGAAGGGGGATAATTGAAGTACTTGGAAACAGCTTATCCATTTCCACTGTGAGCACTGGGAGAAGATCAGCATGGAAAGCCAGCATGGAATATGGCGTGACACGTCATGTAGCTGCTTTAATCTGCACTGTAATTACAGTGACAATTTCTGCCTCTTGAAGCATCAGGATTGAAGTGGTTACCCTAAAGGGGAAAGAGACTCAGTGGGAGACTTTCAACCAAATCTAGGATGGGAAGTGCAGCACTTCCTCTGCATTGGATTAAAAGTGATCAGCATGGCCAAAGGCATCCTGTGAGAGACAGGTAAGGAGGCTGAAAGGAAATTGGAAATATTAAAGGGATGAAGCTGGACTGAACAGAACTAGTTTTACAATTCCCTATTCCTCCTTCATTTGGTAGCATTAGGCAGACTGAAGGGTAGATTGTGCAGACTTGTGCGTGACAGCAAGACACTTTTCCACACCAATAAACCCCCTGAAATTAATTGGATTGCTCACAAAAGTGCCTGGGAATGTGAACTAGGCTCACACATTTCAGCCCTCAGATTTGATCTTTCTTCAGCAATGCCAGGGCCAGACTGCCTGGTGAGCAGCTACAGATCAGCCAGAAATGGGAGTTCAGCAGTGACTGGGTCAAGGTCTCTGTGGACAGATTCTTGCTGAGGAGCATCTCAGATCAGCTGAATTCACCATAGCAAGAAACAGACTGAAAATAAACTGAAAGAAACTATCCTGAAAGTGAAGGGATCAGCCACAAGTTTGTGCTTGCCACAAACTGCTGGGCATTTGCTATGCCATGGAATTGCTGATGTGAATGTTTTTAGCTGGTGGCAAATGAGAATTAGCCTGGCAATGAGGGAAACCTAAATTTAGGCAGTTCTCCCATGTGTGCTGTGGGGTAAGAGCACATAGCCAGGTGTCCACAGAGGCATGCTGAAGGTGAGGTGCCTGTTTGCCAACTGCAAATGGGCTCCTGAAACACCAAACTGTATGAAAAACTCCCCTCACATACCAGTCTGGAAAGAAGTAGCTTTGTTGTTGT
This sequence comes from Agelaius tricolor, assembly GCF_023055355.1. Taxonomy (NCBI): domain Eukaryota; kingdom Metazoa; phylum Chordata; class Aves; order Passeriformes; family Icteridae; genus Agelaius; species Agelaius tricolor. The sequence goes on from NW_027269274.1 coordinate 5,123,381, forward strand.
TTCAAAGAATTAGTGAGCCAACAATGCAAAGCTTTGGAGGTGGTTACTGGGTTTTTACTGGAGTCTCTAGGAGCTATACAAAGTCTGAAGACATTGTATGTACAGTACATCTTTAATAAGAAGGGAGCTCACAGTCTACCAAACTCTGCCAAATAAACTTTTAATACATACTGTACTTCACTCAGTAGTTGTCCATCTCTTCTTCATGGAATATCTAACAGCTCTAAAAATATTTTCCTGGAGGAGGATAGAATTATCATCATTATATATCAATCAAGTATGGTTAATGAAGCAAAGCCAGCATGCTAGTATTGCACAAGGGGAAAAGCCTCCAGAACACAAAGTGGAACAACAAATGCCCTCAAAATTCTGCCGAAGGGAACAGGAAGCTCTGGATGCTGCATCGGTAGGATTCGTGTAGCTCTTAGGCGTCCTTGTACCACAGCAGGTTTGCTTTGCCTCTTCACTGCCACATTTCTCTCTCAAACAGGTAGGGAACTTCCAGACCATTGCAAAAAAGGAAAAAAAAAAATACAGCAGCTGCAGAAAAGTGTGGTACTATTCAATTTCTTGAAGAGTGAGGCTTTTATTTCAAAATATCATATATTAATATATATATATTTCTATATATATATACTTTAACTGGTATAAAGTAAATTGTAGATCCAAACTTATACTGTTGCTTGTACTTTGCAATCTCAGAAACTTTAGCAAAGGAACCACTTTCTTCATTTTTTATTTTCAGCTGTCAAAAATCAGGGCCATTATTTCCACCGAATCCTTTCTTTCACACAGTAAAGCCACTGTTGTTTTCTGGTAAACAGTCAAAGTGCAAATAAGAAATCCATTTGGCTTGGAAATGCTGAGATGGTTTTAAACTTTCAATACTTTGTCCTCATAAATCAGCCAGGCTTTCACTGTCTCCATGCAGACGTGGGCGCTCTGTTAAGTCCTTGGGTGGATCTGCAGTGAGAAAATGGGAAAGAGTCAGTTATGCATAATATGTTATTTTTTAAATATAGTCTTTTGGAAAAGAAAGACCCAGGCTCTGTGGGATACAGCTGATTGATATAGCTGAGTTTAAATGCAATACCAGAGGGGTGTGTGTCTTTTAGCGCTGCAGGGGTGTAAAAATATGCAAGAGACAGATCCTGAGTGAGATCCTGCCTCTGCCTTGGGAGAGACTGGATGTGCTTTAAGCACCTGGGCTGGTGGTGCTGGACATCACAGGATGTCTTGGTTTGGCAGGGACACCTTCCACTACCCCAGGTTGCTCCAAGCCCTGTCCAACCTGGCCTTGGACACTTCCAGGGGTGAGGCAGCCACAGCTTCTCTGGGCAGCCTGTGCCAGGGCCAGATTCCTTTACAGGGAAGAATCCATTCCTAATATCCAATCTAAACCTCCTGTCTGTTAGTCTGAAGCCATTCTCCCTCGTGCTGTCCCCTAATGCCCTTACAGAGAGTCTCTCTCCATCTTCCTTGTGGGAGCCCTTCAAGCAAGAAGGACGAGCCAGGACAGATTCACCCCAGCCTTCCACCTCCCCTTCCCAGAGTGATTCCAGTGACTTCTGCTGGACAAGACAGGCAGGAGCATCCATCCACCTTTCAGGTTTGTTTGGAACCCCTCCAACTCACTTCCCCAGAGTGCAGGGCCACGGCAGCTACTCCATCTCCTCAGCCTGTGTGAGATAACACACCCTGCCACAGACCAAAACCCATCCCTCCTTGTGACCACCACCAAAATTGACCTGAGTGCTGCACTAATGCTGCAAGGGGAAACACCAATGCCCAGGAGTTTTTTTAGGATGCTGAAATAAGAGCAACTGTCCCACAGCAGAAATAGTGCTCTCAAGGAAATGCTTTTGTTATGCTTTTGCTGTGCTGGTTCACCCAGATGAACACCATGAGGGGTTCAGCCCTTTGCCAGGCAACTGGGTCAGCATTGAAACTCACATTGACTTAAACATGGTCAGGCTTGGCCATTAAATCAGGGCTACAGATTATTATCTAACTATAAATTATTATATCTAATTATAAATGATTAAACACAGCAGTAAATATTAGAGCAAGAGAGATTTACATGAGATCCAGCTGGTTCAAATGGAATCAAACTGAATCCCACCACTTAAAACTGAAACAAATGGTTTAAACCAGATTAAACCAGTTGAAACCAGTTGAAACCAGATTAAAATGGCTAAAACAGGATAAAAATGGTAGCCATCAGTTTAAACCAGTTCAAACCAAATCAAACCTATCAAAACCAGTTCAAACTGCTCAGAACCAGTTCAGATGGGTCAAAGCTTGTTAAAGCTGGTTAGAACTGATCAAATCAGGCTGTAGCAGAAGGCACAGGCTGAGAAACTCGAGAGGGGCTTTGAGCTGAGCTCCTCTGCCCATTCCCAGCTGACCAACACAATAATTTCCATGATCCAGAATATCAGCAGCATCCAGCCCGAGCTGCTGCTCTTCTATTTCCACTGGTGCCAGTTGCTGTGCTGGAAGTGGCAGGGTGACCTCCAGCAGGTTCTAGCACAGCTCCAAGGACCCCACATTTTTAAGGAAAGCACTGAAACTTCTTAAATAAATTAAAAAAAAAAGGAGTGACAAGGGATTAAATGAACATTGAAACCGCTCCAGAAATTGAATGACAATATTATTTCCTTCCAGTGTTTGTCACCTGCCTGACCATCAATAGAAAACAAATCCATTTAAGGAAGCTGTGAGCTTTATAACTTTGGCTTTAAAAACTTAATTAGTGAACTTTGCTAAAGGGCTGAACACAGAAATAAATACATGAAAAGGAAGCAATGAGGAATATGCTGGTAAAGACTTCACTGAGTCTGTTGTCCACCTCTTTCTGACACTAATCAATGTTAATCACATGTGAGACCCAACTGAAGTTATGCACTAGCCTAGAAAATGATATCTATTGTGTATATCCATGTATTCAGAAATATAAATGTAAATATATCCATATACATATATGTATATATATAAAAACATACACTATATACATATATGTACATATATAAAAAACATACACATATGCTTATATGTGATTTAATTTATTGTGGGTCTGGAAGAATGTACTAATGGGTACCTTAATCCCAAGAGTCATAAATGGGAATGTTTTCCATGTCAGGACAGCAGCTAATGTAAATGTATTAAGTGTAAGGAAAAGGCTTCATTAAAACAGTTTACAGCCTATGGAGATTGGCTGTAGCCTTCTGCCTAATCACCACAAAGAGAGCTGGGATGTTGACTGATTTGTCTTGTTTCTTCTGCCTTCTTAAATTCCTTAACTACTCAAATTAGACACACATGGCCCAGTCTTGGAACCTGGATTCTGGTCAGGGCAGATTACATTGTAATCTCATTCACTGCTGCTGTCTGAAATGGCAAAACAAAGAGAGAGAAAAAAAAAAAAAGCCTGTTTTAGGGTTTTAGGATCTGATTGCTTTCATTATTTTATATTTATGTTCTAGAGTTGACACAGTGGTACGGATTGGAGCAGAGTTCCAGGGACTAAGAAGCAGAATTTCTCCTTAGAAAATGCAAGAGACAGTTGCTGAGCACATCATGTCATGTTGCCTTTGTCAATTGGGTTCTGTAATGATATTTTACAGCAACAAAGCAAAATTCTACTGGAAGCAGCACCATAAGGTACTCCCCTCACTAGCTAATTAAAATAACTCCTGTGGGTAAATGAAGAAATATTTTTTCAGTTATGAGCACTCACTCTGCAAGTATTTAATTCAAATGAAATACAATAATGCATACTGAATAGATTGGACCATACATCTGCATATTAATGAAGCTCCTAAATTTCTAGCAATCACTTCCATTGCCTTAAACTAGTTTATGTGATGAGGACTGGGGGAGTTAAGAGAAGGACAGCTTCACTGAAGAAAGAAAATGCAATTCCTCAATTATATAACTTGTAGACAGATTGCAGAAGGGCTGAATTATTGTATAAGATACTTCATGCTGCCTCTTAGTTCTACATCACTTTCTTCCATTTTAACTCCCCACTTTCCTCACTGGAAAGGACATGCAGTGAATTTGTGGCCGAGGATTTTTTAATTTAACTGCAAGGCACACTCATTAGGAAACAGCTTTTCAGTGGTGCTGCAGTGGAAGAGATCAGCTGTGGGCACAGAGAGATTTGGAGGAACAGCACCACAGAAAGAAACTGAGTCAGGGAATCCCAGTTCCCTCCTTCCTTCCTCCTTTTCTCTGGGAGGTGACAAAGAGATCACATGGATCTTGTTTTTGGGGGGCACTGATTGCTTCCTACAAAGAAAACCTCCTAAGTCAGTAGGTGTCCTGATAATTTAATGTGTTGGTGTGGCAGAAGGCTCTGCTCCAGAAATGAGGGTTGCAATACAAATAATTCATCCTGGGGTAGGTCCTGTGGAGGGAAAGAAAAGGATTCAGGTGCCAAGGGGATCAATTAGGGTAAAATCTCCTCCTTCAACAGGAGGCCTAGAAGACATGAAAAATGACTGGAGTTGGATTGGAGAGAAAGGAAAAAGTCAGGAAATCACAACACTATGCTGCACATTCCTGTGAATTAGCAGCTGGGCATGAGTATGTAGAATTTCTTATCAAACAGGGAAAAAATACTGAAAATTCGCTCTTTTTCATTTAGCAGATTTCAAAAGCCATTTTCCAATTCACAGAAAATGAAAATCTATATATTTATAAAAGCATTTTAAGTTGACAACCACGTAATTTTCTTGGAAAAAAATTCGATTGCGATATGAAAATTCGTTAATTAAAATTTTTGAATACAGGTATAGGTGACAGTTTAAAGACAATGGTTGTGAAACAATCCCACAACGCAAAAGAAAAGCTGGAGTCTCTTTCTGGAAAACACTTTTATTCCCAAGGTGATCCCATAGTGGGAGTTTAGGCAGCTCATTCCCACCCTCCCTCTGCCTGTTCCTGGCACAGTGTGGTGAAAGATGTTGTCACCTGTTGGCCTGTGCTCCCTGAACCTCAAGAGCATCTCAAGAGCCCATCACTGATGAGTTCATGGGGCTGGAGTCCTCTGCTCCAAAGCACTTTTACAGATGTGCTAATCCAGATGTGGCCTGGAACAGCCAAGGAATGGATTTGGGATCCAGCAGATCCCTCTGAGCTCATGTTCTTCCCTTTAGCCACCAGAAAGGGACTCAGGGATGTGCATCGGGGGTATTTTGTGGTGACAAACTCTGTAAGAAAGTGATCTGGCAATTCAGCAGCTCCAACCTGCTGATCACCAAGCCTGGACCCAGCTGACCAGCCTGATCCATCTGAATTTTCACCCAGTTATGGCCAGAAGCACTGGGTGATCATGACAGTGGTCTTTAAGGCTTTTACAACAGGCATGGTTATGGAAAAGACATGGGTGAGCAGCCATTAGTGATTCCCTTTGCTGTTAAGACCTCCTGGGTGCAGACAGAAAGGAAACTTACTCTGGTGGTCTTGATTTTATTGCCAGTTGCACACATCCATCCAGAATTATCAGGCAACGTCTTACATTCCTCTCCTTCTAGGCAGGGCTCCATCTCACACCACCACTTCCCAATCACTATAGAAGCTAAAAGAGAAAAGACAATGTTTACAACTATGTTACAATGACCAAATCTAATTAAATAATATCTCAAGGGTCTAACACTGCAGTTAAAAGGCAGAGTGTCCCTTCAACTGGAGTTCAGCTGTAAGGATTTCACATTTAATTACTTGTTTGGCATCCTGTATTGCCTAAGACAGTGCACTGCTTGCCACAGCCTCCTCACACAGCAGATCCTGCCTGCTCCCGTGCTGTGGCTGCAGGGAATGCTGTGATGGCAGCAATTCTGCTGCAGACCAAAGGACCATCCATCCTCACAGCCCCTCTCCCTGAGTGCCCATCTGATTTGCACAGACATGCACAAGAACAAGGCAAGTCTGAAGGGATTGTCCTCAGAATATTCTCCAGGACTTCTGGTTCAGTGTACTCCACATGTCTGCTTTGTTTCAGGACCTACAGCTGGATTTTTTTTTTATTTTTTTTTTTTAACCAGAAATCTGTCCAGAATTATTTGAAGCCATGGAGACTTTTGGCTTTCCCAATAAGCTATCACAGGGAGCACCACAACTAGAAACAGAGGGTAAGGTAACTCTGCAGCAGAAGCTGCTTGTTGAAACACAATTATGAATTTTATAGAAAGCACATTATCTCTAAAAGTAACTTTGAATTTCCAAATATTTAACATTGTAAATAATGGCAGTGTTTGGACCCAGTTGTTTGAATTTAATTGGCACATATGTTTACAACCTTGAATGTACCTTAATGAAGTTTCTTGCCTGGGAATTGGTATCTGACTATATCCTTAGCTGTATCTTAATGACATTTTTTGTCTGGGGATTTTGATAAACTTTAGCTAACCTTGCAAGTGTGAAGAGTTGGCTCATGAGTGGCTCTTTCTGTGGTTTGCTTTCTCTGGCAAGAATTAATTTCATGGTTGCACTCAGGAAGCCTGTCAAAGCTTTTTGCATAGTCACTCAAAGAGAGATGCTTAACCCATTCCTGTCATCCCTCATGGCTGCTTCAAGCCCACAAAATACCTTTGAAGCAGCTGTCTTATACATACATGTATATATTTATATATACATACACCAGCTGACTGCCATTCAGCTCTGGAAAATGCCCTGTTGTGCATGCATTTATTTAAGGACATTACAGGCTTATAATTAAATTCTTAAATACAAAATTGAGTAGAATATTTCATTTTGAGGGGCCCTACAAGGATCATATGGATCTCAGTGTTGTCTTTCTGGGTTCTTCCCACAGCTTATATCTGATTTTTATCATATAATATATCATTTCTCAATATATACAAGACACAAAGCCCTTTACACCTGTGCTGGCAAGGCAGTTTAATGATGCTACTCACACACCTGTTTCAGAAGGGTAGCATTAATGCTGCTAACAGCAGAGAAAAAAGATCTCTCTTTGCTGTGCATGAAAATGAAAGAGGGCTGAATCTGTGCTCTAATAATAGACTGTGCAGTGGGCAAACTGAAAAACCATATCCTGCTAAATACTGGCCTGCACAGCAATCATCAGAGCAGAGCATCCTCAGGATGTGTGAGAAGAATCCATGGAATCAAAAGTGATGCTCATGATTATGTACTAGGAGCAGTGCTGGAGCATTAAATAACCCCAGAGAAGGATCCTACAGTGCAAGGTACTAAACCCCACAAACCTGAATGCCCTGGCCTGGAGTTTACCCTGTAAAGCAGAGATGTGAGGTGAATACAGACTGAGAAGCAGCATGGAGAAGCAATGCTAATCATAGCAACTAAAATGATTTCACTACTTTTTAATGTTGTTAAATACAGCCCAAGTATTCAGATCTTGACCTTGAAAAATAATCAAATGCAAAGGCAGTGCTGAAGTTTAACAGCAACTGACTCATGTAGTGGTGTACAGGTTTTAGCATATACACACATATTATCATGGATTTATGATCACAATTGTGCAATTACAGCCAAGTGCCCCCCCAGTGAGCACCCTCACCTGGACTGAAGACCAGGCTCCTTTTATAATGGGGGAAATTTGCAGATGAAAAGCTCCTCTTTGTTTCTAAGTTGTATGTAGGCAAAATCCTTTTTAAGTCTGAAGCACTACAAAGCTCACTGTGGTCTAGTCCTCAGCCCCATACCATGGCAGTGGCATCCAAAACCAAAGAAAATTACTTTCTTTGAATCTTGTGTTTATAGGTTTTCTTTCTATTAAGAGCCTTTTAATCTTTAGGACCAGTTGTGTTTCTTGGGTACTGCTGATCCTTTGAGTTCTACTTGATTTCAAAGTTTGACACCTCCAGCTCTGTTCAAAGAGGGAGGAAAACACTTTAAAATGAATCACAGCATTTGAGACTGGGCCCACCTGTAGGAGGAGGGGAGGAAACTTCCTCAGGGAAAGGATTCAGCTTTTCTATGTTTATGTCACTTTCTAGGTTATGTCACTTTGAGATGAGCTGAAGCAGTTGGGTCAAATTGCTCAAATTAAGATGCTCCCCCTTAGGGTGGTTTTTATTCAAGAACTCCCAGATCCTGAGGAACCTGAGCTTCTCAGTGACCCAAACCACTCATGCTGGGTGAGAATCAGAGATCCCTGTTAATCACCAGCAGCACAGGCTGTGAGTGCTCACATCATGCTGAATGAGACACCTGTAGCATTCTGGAGTGCTTCTCACTGTGCTCTTCTCACTGCCTGGGGAATACACAAGCACAGGAGTTCCTCCATGCTAGGCTGAATTGACTGAAACAGATCCCTCTGCCATGGGGAAAGGAAAAGGATGTGGAACAGAAGGGACTTGACTATTCCTGCTTTGCTTGTGTTTTGTTTCAGTGCTTTTTTTTTTTTTTTTTTTTTTTTTGTTATCACATTCTAGGTTAAAAAAGGGATTGTTTATATCTGAACTATTTTCAAGAAAATGCCGCTTTTATAAGAATATTTAACTCTAAACATATCACCCATGGAGCTGGGAACAAAAGCAACTTTCTTCAGGAAATTCTTGAGGTTTCTTTTTCAGCCTAAATCATGCTTTTCTAAAATATTTGTCTGCAAAGCCATGGAATAATTTTGAGCAAAATATTTAACTTTTGATGTATTTAGTCTGCATGGACTAACACACACAAAAAGCATTTGGTTAAAATGGCATTTGCAAATCATGGGCTCCAAACAAATAAACTACAAATAAGAAATCTGAAGATCAGCTAGAATATAGGGAAAAAGCACTAAAATAGCTTATATTTTATCATGTTTACATAATTCTATTGCATTTTAAAATACATTTGTTCCCAAACATAATGCCCAAAGCCTTAGGCAGCTGCAGGGAACTGCCAGTTTAGGCTGGATTCAGCCTTCAAAGTTCACAAGAACCTTTGGAGGTTGCACAAGGGTAGTGACCATGCTCTGATTTGCTCCTGTGCATCATCTAGAACACAAAGTTTTTATGCATGAAGGCAGCTGGCTGGGGAAAAGTTTACCCCTTGAATCTCAGCATCAAAATTAAGGGCCAGTAGAAATGCACTGAACACCTTCATATATCTACAGCTAAAAGATCAAATCAACATGGAAACATTAATTGTTCAATCATCCTCCTCTTGAGTCAAACAAAGTTTGATACACAATCCATTTGATTAAAGATGCCTGTTGAAACACCTGAATTTATTATGTTTCACATTTCTCAGTCTTCAAGTTCTTGCATTAAACTGAAGCTACTCAGTTCTTCAAAGCTGTTTTACAGGTGATTAACAGGACATGGACAGAGAAAATGTGCACACACAGCCCAGACACAGGCAATTGCTTCTGTTATTTTTGTTACTCCTGTCTGTAGAGAAAATGCAAATTCTTTTTGTTTTGTTTTGTAGATAAAATTCTCCTTAACTTTTCTGCATTTGTATTTAGGAAATTGCTTTAACAATATGACAGAGTCCATATTGGAAAAAGTATAAAGACATTATATTTAACAATGTAACAATAAGACCATCCTCACAGAGTAACAGATAACTTTAATTCATGTTTATGGAATACCCTGAAATATGAAACAAAGTATCATCATGCATTTTTCAACAGTTTAGAGGGAACATGCTATGTATCAAAATGTTCCAAGATTGCTTCTGCAGTTGCCATTATAAAGCCACAGCAGCTCTCTTTTTGCCTGTGATAAAGTGGGCACGTTTTGTTTACATAGAAATAGAATACAAAGGAATGCAGATATTAGATTGTGGTTCCTCCTGGTCATAGGTGTTGTGTTCCTGCAAGGAATAAGCAGCTAATTTTCAAAGCCAGTATGACACTCATTGCAGGATGGGGAAGTTTTCCCTGTAAGTACAGAGCATTCTGTTTTAATCTCATTTCCACCAGTGAAGATTGATATAAATAAAATTTAAATAGAGAACACATTTCACAGATGTCAGAAGTGAAAAAGACTTTGTCAGCTTAATGAAAAGATATCAATTTTCTCCACTTTATTCAATATATTGTGAGTCATTTTCTAAATGGATTAGATTAAAGGAAAGTTCAAACTCCCTGTGAGAGATTCTTGCGCTGATGGAGGTTTTGGCAATAGCAACAGCACAGAGGTGGGTAAAATTTTTCAAGCAGTTTGTCTTTTTTTTTTTTTTAGAAAAAAAGATTATAAACTAGAATGGTAAAAACTGTAACCTTGTGCTCACCTATTCCTTATACAACAAAATCTCAGAGAATTGAATGAGACATGCAGTTTCTCTTAGTTTATTGGGATGTCATGAGGAGCAGAATGAATTACAGGGGTGGGAACACACTTTCTGGGAGGCTGAGAAAACTGGACTGAAAGAAAGTGTCATCTGAAGGGTTATGTATTTCATAAACAGACTGAGATAGCAGCCACTCTGGGAGCTGTAGAGAAGAAATCTGATAAGTTAAAGAATACAAATCCGAAACAAAAGATTTCAGGTTGAATATTGGTACCTGGGAAAAATGTGGGATGTTTCCTACAGGGAGTCCAAACTATCAAACTCTCTGCTTTAATTCGATCTTACTCAATTTTAGAAGTATCAATCTAATGTTCCTGCAGTGCAATGCTTCACAGACTTTGATAACAGACCTCTCATAGCTCTGGGAAAATGGACATTTCTCCTGTTTAAAATACAAGTACAATGCAATCAGTCTAGCAAGTGGTGTCTCACATCTCTAATTGCCTCAAATTCAGTCTTGCTGAGTTAATTCAATATTTTTTAATTGTAGTAAACATTAAAAAGACATCAGCATCCTAAACTGTTTTTTTTTTTCCTGAACACTCTGATCTTTGTGATACTCTCCAGGCTTTTCAAAAATGTTCTATTAATTCACTGATAGAATTGAAAGAATTGAAGATCTTAATTTTTTTTCCATTCAGAATTCCTGGTTCTCCATTACAAAATATTCAGCAGCTAGAGTAAGATATTTTTAAGGGTGTATTACATGTCTGAACAATGCTGTGGGCTGCACCATTAAATATGAAAGGGCAGATTAAATGCAAGGAATCCATGAACAATTTCCTTTCAATACCTGCATAAACCAGCAAATAAGGGTGCTAATTCGACAGCATGGGAAGCCTCACTAGAGAAAAACCACTTACACTGCCATCTCCTAGCAGCCAACATACTGCTATTAAATTAGGAAATTAATAAATTAGGAAAAATGACTTAAACATGTTGTGTGCATCCCTCATAACAATATGACCAATAGAGGTGGGGGTGGTTAATGGCCTGAGAAGCAGAAACTCCCAAGGTTTGTTTAATCCCAGCTTTCCTTCTCACCTTCTCTTGTACTACAGGTAAATCATCTCCTTGCTATACCAGTTTGCCATTTGCAATTTTATTTACTTAGAGGATGAGTTATTCTTGCTGTGTTTCCTTGTACGTGGCCCTCTGCCTCTTCTGTCCTGCTGAACTTTAACACTGAATTGCAGCAGTTTGGGAGTGACATTTTTTCTCCAATTGTACAATTTGAAGAATGGGTTTCTCAGGAACTATGAAAATAAATCATAACATTAAAATGATGTGAAGTGCTGTCAGAAAGTCCTTAAGCACATTCCTGCCTTTGAGCTGAATGGAGATGGTCTGTTAAGGAGCAAATTTCACATAAAATCTTCGATTTTGCCAAGGAATTTCTTGCCCTCAATGCTGTTCAGATTGGGAGTGTCAACTGCTGCAGCTTTGTCATTTTTCCATGTCCTTTTCTTTGCACTTCTGGAAACAAATGCTGCTTAGACACGTGGCTGAGGGGCTCCCACAGCTGACATGGGACCAGGATTCCTCATGGGCAGCATCTTGGTGAGTGAATGTGCATCATCACTTTCCTGAGTCCATGGACAGTGACAGCACCCAGCTCCTTTGGGCAGCTGTAGAGTGTGCCCAGCTGTCCAGGGCTAAAACACTGGTTTGTTAGCACACAGGTAAAGCACCCAGAGTTTAAGGAGAACTGTAGAATTTGCATAACCATTTGCTGAGCTGGGAAGGTCTCAGCAGCAACGACAAAGAAAAGAAATCAAAATGTTCCTCAGCCGCTCACGGCTCAACTTGTGAGATCTTTTCAAAGTCTGGGATTTTAGGAAATACAAAAATGAAGCCAGCAAGAAGCTGTCAGGCTGGGAGGCCTCTTGTGGCACTCCTTCAGGAGATGCCAGCAGGTCCCAGGCCAGTTGTGCTGGCAGCTGGCTCTCAACCCTGTTCTCATTTGATAATCCTGTACTCAAAAAGTGTGGCAGGCTTTTTTAAGTGTGTAATTATTCCACATTCCACTGAACTCAGACATGACTAAAGCTTGAGACTTTTTCTCTGAAAGTCATGGATTATAGTTGATATTCTAACAGGAGCCTCAGCACATTATCTGTCAGGAAACTGGATTTCTGCAAAGGAAAGGCAGAGCAAGGCTCAACAAAACAGATTTTTGCAGATATCTGTGGCAGAGAGAAAGGACAAGAAATGATAAAATAAATCATGTATGATAAACTTGTCTCCCCAAAAGTGCACAGTGTATTCTATGACCTTCCAGAGTGCTAGAACACAGTCCTATATTTTTTCTTGGAATTTCCTGAATTCTTGCACAGCAGCATATATCCAAGGCAGACATCAAGCTGCCAACTTTGTTTATGGTTTTAGGTGTGTGAGTTTATTGGTAGTTGAGATATTGCAAAGGGAGTGGGGCATTTGAGAGCAGCCTGCTGGCACTAATGAGTGCTAATGAGGCTGATGAGAACATGAAATCCAACATTCAGGGAGCTGATGGGAATGTGGGTGACTGAGGACCCCCTCCCAACCTGTCTGGGGTTCTTTTGTAGGTTAGGGACACCCATGGCTTCTATTTATTACTAAAGTTTGGAACTGAATCCACTCTTCCCTACAGAACAAGGCTGACTGCAGGCTGCTAAAGTATTTCTGCAATGAAGCAATGTTATTTATACCCTCTTTGAATGGCTTCAGATAACCCAGTGAGAGTTTAATCTTATTGTTATACACTTAATGAAATGCCAAAGAAATGCAACATATTTGTATATATTTGGAAAGACTGTAGGAAACTACCTATAAATATTCACAGACATGTTTCTGACCAGAGTTGAGGACTAATCAAAGAATTATCTCCATGCAATGGTAATTTTTCAGGAACAAAAATTCATTAATGAAGTAAATGAATGAGTTGAAATGCAGAGGGAGAAGTGCCAGTCTGTGAGCTGTGAGATGAAGATTAGGGGTGTACACAAAGGTTTGTGGGTGGCCTTGGAGTGCTATTCCTCCAGTAGCTGCTGGGATTGCAAATCTCATATATATATATATATATATATGTAAATATATATATATATGTAAATATATATATGTAAACCAACAATCTGTGTTTAGTGTGTTATCCAACAGTTACTGGAGAAGCAGGGGGAAAAAAACCCTCAGTTTTTGCAGAATTCAGACCAAATCTGGTGTCTGTAAAAGCTGCCATTTGCTCAAACATGAGCTCCTGTGCTGCTGGTGTTGGGTTTGGGGATGTGGAAGGGAAAAGCTGTGAAATGGGCTCAGGAGAGTGAAAGTCTATTGTGAAATTTTGACTGAACGAGGTGCCAGAATCACAGCCTGGCAGCAAAGCACTCCATGAAAGAACACTGGAAATGAATAAATTATATAACTGTAATGCATTTATAAGGCATAACAAAGCATGCATAATATATTGGAGGGTTATCAGTTATGAAATTAAATTCTGGTGTACCACTTGGGTATAAATTGTGTTTTACCAAGTGTACATTAGCAGAGAAACTCTTGTTAACAGATTCCTGTAATACATAGAAAATTCCTCCATTGAATCTACAGAAATTATTAGGGTGTGATGTGATTATCTGTCATTAGTCAATGAAAGACACCTTTTTATTTGTTAGGTTTTTTTTTTGGTGGTTTTTTCTTTTTTTTCTTTTTCTTTTCTTTTTTTTTTTTTTTTTTTTTTGTGTGTGTACTCTTTTCCAGTGAAAAATGGTTTGTGTTTAGGCTTTCATTTTGAAATGCAAGCTATTATACTGTCCCTCTCCTTCTCTGTGAAAAAAGCTAAGTTCTCTGTGCTTTAAATGCCCTGGCACAGGGTGCCCAGAGCAGCTGGGGCTGCCCCTGGATCCCTGGCAGTGCCCAAGGCCAGGCTGGACAGGGCTTGGAGCAGCCTGGGACAGTGGAAGGTGCCCTGCCCATGCCAGGGGGTGGAATGAGATGGGCTTTATAGGTCCCCTCCAATCCAAACCATTCTGTGATTCTGTGGTTCCATGTTTCTGCTAAAATCTGGATGTCCTTTATAGGTCCCCTCCAATCCAAACCATTCTGTGATTCTATGGTTCCATGTTTCTGCTAAAATCTGGATGTCAAGGAGTCTTTGGGAAAAGAGACTGCAAAGAGGTGTGAAGTACAAGAAGCCATCTGCTGCTCTCCCCTTAAAAAGGATGGAGAGAGGATAATAATCAGAACTGGAAGATTCCTGGAGCAAAATCCCAGGGAAGGGTGGGAGCTGCCCTTTGCTGGTGTCTGCACCCACCAGATATTTCAGTCCAGGTACAGAAATTTGTTTATTCAGCTCTCCACCAACCCAAGCCCACCCTGCACAGGGTCAGGTGCCCTGTGCTCTCATTGCAGGGAGGATTCCACATGAAAGGAAAACCAAGGGAGGTTCATTGTTCAAATGATGGCATTCTGAACTTGCAGTGGTGTTTGCTGCTTCATGCACAGCGGTACTGAAAGACAGAGCCTGCAAAATTCCTGAGGAGGTGGTTGAGTTAACTTGCAATTATCCCTGCTGGGAAAAGACAATAAGGTCCAAATTCTCTTCCATGAAGTGGGAATTGTTGTGGTAGAAATAATGCACCTTTAGAGCACTCCTATCTCCACAGTGCAGAAGAGCACATTTTAAAATCTGTGTGGAGGAAGTTGTTTTCAAAGGTCAAGTTAAATGAGCCAACTGGAACTACACAAGGTAATTACTGATTTATTAAAGGTGTTGTATTTATTCAGCTATCTTTGTTCTGTGATGTAAGACAAGTCTAATTTTGTTTCAGAGATTAAAGGAACATTTGTTTTTTGTAAACAAATCCCTAGCTGCTATTACAAATTACATCATGCATAATCTTGACATGATAGATTGGGAGATATTTCAGTGCAACAATGCCAGTGCAATTGGAACAAGAACTGCAAGACTGAACAAAAATTGATGAATTGAGCACATGATATTTTGTATTTCATATCATAGCTTAATTACTGCTTCAATATGCATGGAATAAGAGAAGTAACTCAATTATAAAAGCTTATCAGCAAGACTTACAAATAGTGAAATTCAAGTGTGGATATTAAACTGACCTTAACTGACAAGCTTTCCTTTGAAATTATGTTTTCCTCCAGTGCTCATAATGCTTATTTACTCTGAGACCTTTTACAGAGCTGAGAAGTCTTTTAATGGGCACTTGAAATTTCATGGCCACACTGCTATTGGCACAGCTCATGTCTTTTTGCCTCCATTCCATTTAACTCTGAGTTGTATTATTTTAAAAGATCAAAACTCACTACCATTCACTGTGATATTTTTCCTCCCTTTTTTTGTTTTTTTACCCTGGAAGAGGCCCTGGATTTCAGTTCTTCTAGGTAACTCTGTGCTATTAATAATTTATACAATGACCTTACCCTGTTGTCCTTAGAGCGAATAATCCCAAATTTATACAAAGATCATCACTTCCATTGTAATGCACAAGATGTGCTCCTGAAAAAATAAGAAGGTGGAAGGAGCTGTGAGCCTCAGACTCCAGGTGCTCCAGGAATCTCATGCCCACTCTGCTCAGGTGATTCTCAGCCCTAAGCTCTGCTCTCATCATTACAAAAGGGAGTTTGTTTTTCACAAACATCTGTCCTTGTTCTACTTGATCTCATTAATGCTCATACAGAATGAATGTACGTGCAGCCCGAGCGTGCCTGGCCCAAGCTCTTCACAATTAGGAGCATGAATTAGTGGAAAAGGTTTTGCAGAATGTTCAGCTCTGCCAGTTGCAAAATGTATGCAAGCAGGAGCCCTGCAAAGACAAATAGCTAAACAAAGACACTGGGAATTGCTATAGTTACCAGAAAACTGAATAGAAATCTTTAGGTGAAATTCTATGATTTTATATTTTTTTAATTTTTACAATACTCCCTTCCTCCATCATTTTAAAGCACTTTAAATTAGAACAAGGTTGAAATGGCTGGGTTTTCTTTTTAAATATTAATCTTCAAAAATACCTGATCAAATAGGAGAGATAATTGCCTAGTGAGCCCCCTAATTCTGGGCATTGTGATGCAGTCCTTAGACTCCATATCTCTAATTTTCTGCTTTAATAGTGATCACCAACTGAGGGGAAGCAGGTAAATGGAAAAGTGCTCAGAAAGCTGTGAAGACTGGCTGTGTGCAGCTGATCTGAACTGTCATTGCTCAGAGAGCTGAGCACATCTCTGCAGGTGCTCTGGGGTTATCAACCATCACTCTGAGGCCCTGCAGCAGGAGCATCTCCTGCTCCATCCTGCATGACCACAGCCTGACTGTACCAAACTCTCATGGGATCCACCTGGTGAGTCTCCTCAAACACAGCACAATTAAGAAAGAAGCACTGGGAGAAGGGGATTTCTTTCTATTTAATCAATTTAATTATCCATTACCCAAATTCTGCAGAAACACTTCTGTCCTGACTGGCACCTGCCATTTATAATGTGCAATGTCCTTGACAACCAGACATGACACAGAATGGGACCCAAAAGATGGGAATGTCCACAAAGTGACTCTTACCCACCAGCCCTGCAAAACTGGGAGCTCCAATAGGAAGCTTTCTTCCATCCAGAAAATAATTCCCAGAGAAGTTTATCCAGAGAAGTTCCTGCTATTCTGCTGCTGCCATTTTGAATATAATTTTGTTTTTTCCATTTCATTTCACGTAAGAAATCTCTTTGCCCTGCTCAGGCTGATCTGCCACAGTCTCTCAGGGTTGATATTCTTCCTAGCACCACTTACAGTATCTGACTTCTCATTTGATCAATTGATCTGTGGGAGGGATTTCTCCTTTCACTTGCTTCACTTTCCTCTCCTTAGCACCACTCCTTCCCCTTTTGTCACTAATTCAGTCCACACCTGAGATCCCAAGGCTGAGGCTGGAAACTGATGGCTCCCCCATAAGACATGGAGCACAGCTAAAGGAATGGTCCCATACTTGATGCTCACCTTTAGTACAAATGTTGATATCTCACTTTGACCTTTAGGTGCTGATTTTTATGGGTTTTGCCGCTACTTAGAAAAATTTCTCCTATCCCAGACCTTGTGATGACAGGCAGCTGAAAAGGCTTTCTCAGAAAAGGCAATCATCAGAGCTCTTTAATTTAGCTTTCAATGAAGGTAGAATACAATAATTTATTATGAGTGCTTTTTGCATGGGCTTCCTCAAATATTTATAAATTCATTTAAATAATTAATATAGGAGTTTTAATAAACTGTTTCTATTCACAAAAGGAATGTAATTTGCAGAAAGGACAGTTCAGGTGCTAGGAAACACGGGTAGACCACATGAATTAAAAATAATGGTTTGCATCAAAAGTTTGTATGACCTTTTTACAAGTTCTCTAAGGTTGTGTTCCTGGGGTGAAAAAATGCTTCTATTGATCTGGATAAGCTGTGCACTACACAGGATATTTTAGGGAGGGAAAAAGAACAACTTTCTATTAACTTGGGGATTGTCAAGATCAAAGTTTATCCAAGAAACAAAATATGTTAACTATGTCAGCATAAGTTTCCTTTTTTTCCCTTTTTCCTTTTTTTTTTTTTTTTTTGAGAAATCATTGCTATACACTATTTTCAGGAAAGAGAAACAAGTTTTTTATCCACTAGAACATGTTTCCATTAATCACTACAGCAGGCCATTATTTAATCAAGCATAAGGTATCCAAACCAGCCTGTGATCATCCTAATACAGATAATAACAATAAAATCCTATTAACAAAAGCAATTACTTCACAGGAATGCAGCCAGTTAGAGCTTTCCCAGCCTGCCTGGGCATCCCTGATTCCCTCTCTCCACCTCTGGAGCTGAGTTGAGCACACAGCTCTTGTAGGATGTCAGATTCCACTCACTGAGTGTTGAAGGGGAGAAACTCTCTCCATCTGTTTTTTCTTTAGATCCTGTTCCACTGGGATGTGGGGGAATAGCTCGTGCTGAGGTGAAGAGTCCCTGAGCTGAGCAGGGATCCTGGCATGGCTGTAAGGCTGCAGGGAAAAACCTCCCTGCCTTCTCTTCCTGAGAAACCAGCCTGGACCTGAGGCTTGACTTCTGCCCTGTGACCTTACAGCACCACAAAAAAAAAAAAAAAAAAAAAAAAAGAAAAAAAAAAAAAAGAAAAAAAAAGGGATTATTACATTCCATCCTTTAGCTGGTAAGTAATTGCTGCTGCTGACCCAAGGCAGGTCTCAAGATGTGTGTGGATGTGCCTTTCATACTGGTATCATTTGTCCTCTTCAAGGTCACCTTTAAACTTTGCAGGCAGCCCCAGTGCAAGGGGCTGGACACAGCTCTTTGTGCAGCAGCTCCTCCTGCTCTGGCTCTCCCCTATTCCCCTCTCCCTGTCAGATACCAACTGCTTGCACTGCTCCAGGCAGCACCAACTCAAAGTCACATCAACACAAACTTTTCACCCTGAAACAGGAGGAGGAAAGGAGGCAGACTTTTCCCCCCCTCTCTTCTTTTTCCCCTCACCCCATCTCTGTAAGCACTAAAACTCCCCACACCATCACATTTAGAGAGGCAATCACAGCTATTTCAAATACCAAACAAACCCAAGCTTATCTTGTAACTTCTTCTGCTACTTAAAACTCAGGGGTGCTATGTTCTGCAAACACCTCCTCTTTGCACAAAGCAGCAGCAATCTCCAGCTCCAAGCCTGGAGAGAGCACTGGCAACTAAACCAAGGCAGATAGCAGGGAAGGAGAGCAAAGTATGCAAATTTCACTGGGCACACTATAATTACTAATTCATAGCAGAACTGATCACAGTATTTCACGCTTATCCCATGTAATTCAGTCACAGCAGTATTCATTTTACTATTAATTTTAATAGGATAATTACCTTTATAAAGAAGAAAGAAACTACTGTTGGAGGGTCAGATCCTCAGGTGGGGAAGATATGGTGATTTATGCTGGCTTGATGAATTCTGTAATCTTCCTTTTCCCTTCCTTTGAAAGGAATTCAGTAATTGACTAGTTGCCAGACTTACTGAGATAATCTATGCTAAATGAAGCAAAATAAGAAGAAATGGGGAAGCAAAGAGGTGCAAACACTTAATGGTAAAATTTACATATCTGCATTTGAATGTTTATGTGTGTGCCTGCCTGGCAGACACACACACACACAGACACATATGTGCCCAAACAGCCACTTCCCAGTTCATTCCCAAAAGAGCCAGTTCATTCCAAACCAGCCAGTTCCCAGTTCATTCTCAAACCAGTCAGTTCCAGTTCATTCCAAACCAGCCAGTTCCCAGTTCATTCCAAACCAGCCAGTTCCCAGTTCATTCTCAAACCAGCCAGTTCATTCCAAACCAGCCAGTTCCCAGTTCATTCTCAAACCAGCCAGTTCTCAGTTCATTCCCAAAACAGCCAGTTCCCAGTTCATTCTAAACCAGCCAGTTCCCAGTTCATTCTCAAACCAGCCAGTTCCCAGTTCATTCCAAACCAGCCAGTTCCAGTTCATTCCAAACCAGCCAATTCCCAGTTATTCCCATTCTGTCTGGCAGCAGAAACAGTTCCCATAGTGACACACAGTGCTGAATTTATAATGCTTTGTGTTCAGATTCTGCTTTGCAAAATGGCAAAGAAGTTGGGATTCCAAGAACATCCTGTTTGAATACTAGCAGACAGAAGGGTTTAGAATATGAGCTGTATTAAAGACCTACAAAATAAGGAGCAGGCATCTATATTATTATCTCAAGAACTGGGAGAGATATGCAAATCACTTAAAAATTTCACTCTTGGTCACCAGAAAGTTTTGATAGGAATACTTCATATCCTGTGGCTGCCATAGTTCATGTATTTTTGAGAATGAGCTTAGACCTCACCCCCCTGCCACTTGCTGCCCTCACAGAGATTCTGTCTTTTCTCCTGTTATTCCAGACACTTTTGTTTCCTTGTCCTTTTTCTTCATTCTCCTGGCTCATAGGAGAATGCCTAATCTGCCTTCTGTCTGGAATGATGTGTCAGAGAGGAAGCAGAAGTTAGAACTTACCACCACGAGCTGCTGGGCAGCTTCTGCATCTGCCTCTGGCTATTAAGCATCTTCAGGTGCTGTAATTTAGATACTTGAAGGTGCTGCATTATATTATAATGAATTGCTTTGTGAATTACTACTGAGATTAATTGAATGTATGCCTCCATCCTGGAGAATGTGTCCTCTTGTTGTGATTAAGATAATGTATTGCTTGAAACAGAAGTTAAAATACATGTCAATTTTGACAGTCAGCAGAGCTGTCATTTAAGTTTTTTACCTCCAAAAAAAAAAATTTTTCAAAACATTTCAAGATAATTGTTTCCTTTCTCTCTGCTAGGGTTTTAAATTCAAGTATTTTATTTCAGGGTTCTGTTTAAATTGAAACTACTGCAGCATTATATGCAAAGAGAAACCAATCTCAGAGGGGGAAAAAAAGAAGAACCAAATATAGATTAAAAAGCTGCCTCTCCAAAGGTTTTGAAATATGAGAAGCCTGGCTCTGCATGTAAGATTAATGACAGCTAAGTGTGTGATGAATAGTTCAGCTGAAATCAGGGGAAAGTTTTGCCCTAAGTATCTGCTGTTCCCAATGTTGAAACCCTGATATCACCCAGCCCTGCAGCAGGAGCCCTCTGCATCCCAACTGTCCTGCTCTGCACAGACAAATGAACAACAGAGAGAAATAACACCTATGCTTATAATCAACTTACATCACTTCATGACAAAAACATAATTTCTCTCCCTGGATATCTCTTTTTCATTATTTTTAAACGTGGTAATATATCAGCTTTGTTGGCTTATTAAGAAAAGCAGATAGGAGCGGTGGCAGAGGCTTTGCTCACATCGTGGCTCGTGAATGGAGCTATTCTTGTGCTTTAAATTGTCACTATTTTCCTAAAGAATAGACAAAATGAATATTCAGTTACTGTGCATTCAGGACTTCAATTTGTGGCCAGGGAGCATTCAAGGCTTCAGTTCTGTGTTGGGAGCTCATGGGGAGATCTTCCAGCTCTGCCTCGCAGGGAACGGCAGCTCTGGACAGGGAAATGCAGAAGAGTTTCTGCAAGGAAGAGTCTTTAGTGGCTGATGTGCTTGAAAATTTGTATTTTAATATAAATGAATAATTCAAACACTATCAGATTTTTTTTTCTATTAAAAAGCAGGTGGAAATAGTAAAATTAGGACAGCTTTTGGCCTCCAAAGGCTTCTGTAGTAATGGGGAAGCTCATGCTGCAGCCATTGGTGTCTCATCACACCAGAGCAGCTTCCTGTGCCTTTTCAACACTTCTCCTGCAAGGATCTCAAAGCTCTTTTCAGGCCCTACCTTAACATTGTAAAATCCTGCCAAGGTAGAAGGGAAAGCATATTCTTGTCCTTGGATCACTGTGGATTGTACAAGCTGCTCTGCAGGACATGGGGGAAAATGGTAAAAATATCCCTGATCCTTCAGTGAAAATATTGGTTTATATTTGTGTTCTCTGCCAGAGAGTGAAGCAGAGGCAATCCTTCCCACTTTTTGTGAGCAGTGGAATAGAAAGGAGCTCAGGAGTTCCTGAAGAATGGACATAAAAATTTATCTTATTAAGAATAATATTAAAAAAAATCTGACCCCAGAGAAATCTCTTAATGTACACATGTACATTTCTTATTACTGTTTGGGAGGAAATTCTTCAAAAGTTAACAAGTTACAGAAATATATTTTTTACACTCATTGTATTTGATATTAATTTCAAATGGAATAAATATGAGAAAATTAATTATATAGATAGTGCTTTTTTGGTTTAAATTGTAACTTTTAATTTAGAAAACCACAGAGGGCAAGTTGTTTAGGTGCCCAAACATAGAATTTAGGTAACTCACTGGAAGCCCTGAGGCTTTGAAGGTGAGTTCTAGATGCACTAAGGGGAGAGGGAGGAACAGGCTGTGTCTGCAGCTCCAGCAGTGCAGCAGGGCTGTGTTTGTGCTCCTCAGCAGCCTGCAGCACCCACCAAAGCATCACTCAGCACGATGCCAAATGGCCCCCATTGATGTAGACCTGAAATAACTGCACTGAATTGGAAAGAAAAACATCTAGACAAAGCTGTGAAATGGATTACACACCAATATATGACTATATCTACATATCTAACTCTGTGTTTTCTTCTTTCCAGGGTGCTGAAAGAGATGGGCAACAGGGACACCCCTTTACAGCATCCTCCCCTCATGCAGAGATGCTGGGAGATATCACAATGGAGCCAAGTCCCAGCAGCATTTCAGCAGGAGCCTGCTAAACTCTGGTGAAGCAAAAGGGAGTCAGATCAGCACAAAGACAATAGAAATGTCTATTTAATATCCCTAAGGGGCTGCCTGGCACTGGTCTCTCAGCAGAGCACACTGCATTACATTTGTGTTCTGCAAGGGGACAGTAACAAATGGAACTATCAGAAAGGGCCATGGATGCCTCCTCTGTCATTTTGAAGAAAACTAGAACTGGAAGAAGTCAGCCACACTGTATGCAAAGGAGGGTCTAAATGTACTGGAATAAGATTGAAGAGTTGACATTTAAATTGCAAGGCTGACATTTTTATGCATTTTTACATGCATGCTCTCATGGCTCTGTGGGTAGATGGAGGGTAGGAATGAGGAGGTGATGCCATCACCTCCTGATGATGCCTTGCAAAGGCAAAAAGAGAAATTGTTATTTATGGCAGTGCAGAACCTATCTTTCTAAAATGTTTGTCATTCAGAACAAAGATGGGGAAATCTCCTTGTTTTGCTGAAACTCTTGGAAAATATGTGCAAATACATAGCAAGGTTTCACACATATTTCCATATAATGTCCTTTCCATTGTCAGCCTGTTATACGGTTTTCCTTCAGCCATATTTAGTTCTTCTGGCCATGGGACAATGGCAAAGCTGCTTCCAGAAACTGAAGCTTCCCTTCAGCTCCCCTTCAGCAGAGTCTAAAGGTCTTACACCTGCCAGCACTGATGTTCTGAAAAACTCCAAAGTACCACCAAAAGACTCTTCAGACTGAATGACAAGACAGGGTTGAAAACAGTTTATGCATAGAGTCAATGCACTCAGCTTGAACCGTTATGCAAAGAAAATATTATTGCCTGAAACTCCCAAAACTACCTTGCAAAACCTCTGAAGAGCTGTATGCTTTTGGCAGGTTACTTTTTTTCTGTCCTTTGGGTTTTGGGGTATTGTTGTTGTGTGGAGGTTTTGGATCATAACTAGAGTTACTGCCTGGTACAACTTCTTAGGACTGCAAACAGCATGCACAAAAAAATCCTACTTTCCAAAATGTCTTGTCTGACTATTTCTCAGGAAAGCAAGTGGTGAGCAGTGGATAACTTTCTGGGGATAAAAATGGTGCAAATACACTTCTGGATTTAGGGATCAGTAGAAAACCTCACAGCTCCAATCCTGATCCTTTTACAAACACAGCAGAGAATAGAGAGAGCAGCAACAATTGCAGTGCCCATCCTAACCATGATGTGAATTGTGTATTACCACAGGCAGACTTCTGCCAAGGCTCAGCTATAAAAACCTCCAGCACTTCTCCATAAACAAAAACTCACTGCCCTGATTGAACTAGAAGGTGATGGCTGCAAATATGCTTTACAAATGTGCAAGCCAAATAAAGGTAGAATTGAACATTAAATCCACCAGCATTTCTTAACCCAGGACTTCTTCCCAACCAGAAATGCAATCTGTTAGCTTGCTAATTTTGATCCTGTCTTTTTCTATCTTCTTTGTTTTAGTGGTGAGTAGATCTGATTGAGAATTAGTTTGCTCCATTTAATCCTAATTCATGTGTGCCTCTGAGACTTCCTACCTTGTCTGCCTGTCCTGCTGTGGGTACCTAAATGCAATAATCTACGGTTCACAAAGTTTTTATGATGACAGCAAGTCAGAGAAGGAGCTTCAACTGCACCAAACTATCCTTGTAATCAACCTTAACATAAATGTTGTCTCATTATGCACCTCTGTCCTCCAGCAAGGCAGAGTTGTTCCTGTAGAGATTTCCATGGCTGTGGGCAGCAGTCTTTCCAGCCTACCATGTGTGTTAGCTTTCATCTGCACCAGCAGATCATGGAAGAAGGAGCACAGATAATGTGTTAGTCTGGAAGCAATGCACAAGGGATATCACAGACAGATTAATCTGGCACCTCAAAGACAACCTAATTCATTTGGATGAAAAGGGGATTCTCCTCAGTGAGACAGGGAAAAATCTCCTTTTATTTTTTCTTGGCAGAAGAGTGAGACACGAGGAGAAGCTCTTGATGGGAAATGGGAATTCCATTATGGCTGCTGACACCCACCTGGCCAGGGGCACTCAATTAGCCCCATGTCCAACTTCCTCTTTGGCCATTGGCTTCCATGGGCACTTTGTGCTCAGTCCCTAAATATACAACAGGCACAACATCACCTCTTCTGTCTCCTCCCAGTATAAAGGCCAGGGATGTGATGGACACCAGTGGAACAGCCAGAACAAGAGAATTTCAGCCTCTCTGGGGAGCTGGGACTGCAAACCTTCCACAATTCCTGCTGGTCTGTAACACAGACAAACAAATCTTCCCTCTGCAAAGGTGAAGTCCAGGCCAGTGATGGTCACAGGATGTCACTGCAGGTGGTACAGCTTCAGCACCGTCAAGCTCTGCCCTCCAGCCTTCCCTTGGAAAATATATTATTGTAAGCACAGGTAATTTCTTGTAACTGTCAAGAGGCTTTATTTTTGCCTTCTCTGCTGTGATGAATTCCCTGTTAACCAGAATAATGTGACAAGGAATAATTGTCAAAGAGGTAAATTCATACTCAGCTCTTTTGATGATTTGGCAGCTTTTGAATTTGCACAGGCAGCAAGCAATGTTTTTTTTAATATTTAGGACTTGGATAAAAACAAATGTGTCCCAGTATACACATTTTATACACATTTTATACACATTTTATACATATTTTATAATGGAAAGAGTTGTGGACAGATGTAGGTCAAGATTTCAGAGCAAGGATCACTCACTGTCACTCTATTTTGAGGTGGGTAACTTGCCACTCCCTGAAGATACTTGGTTTTCAAATCAAGTATAGGTCAACTCTCTTAGAAAATGAAACTTCCATGAAGGTCTGCTCATTTGGTGCATCATTATGCTCCACTTCATAAAAGCTCAAGTAGACTCCTCTTAACTCCAACTGCTATTTCTGCTGTGAAGATGAGCAAAAGGGGCTATACTCATTTCTCATCAGGAACCTGAATCAACACTCCTGGAAAACTCCCATTAGCTTGAATGTGAATTGCCTTATTCCAGTACAAAGTTATAAATATGGAGCATCACCACTGGCACAGAACTGCCACCATTGTAAAATATTGAGGTGTGATTACCTTGGCCTGTTTTATTCTGAGTACTTCTTCAGTAATACAGTTTCTGAGGCCCACCAAAATTTGCAGTAATTCCCTAATTTGCATCAGAAGTCTGTCCTCCATTCAATGGCTGTTTAATGTCCCTGTAATTCCACAGGGCAGTGACACTGGGCACGTGGCTCTGGCATGGGGCCACCTGAACCACAGTGTTCCCTGTGCAGCATTTTATTAGCAGAAGGCCAGGTAAGGGAAAGAGTGCTCAAAGAGGTGTAAAAATAATAATAGCACTGAGATATTGATTTATAAGGGACTGGGTTTAGATTACAGCAGAATAAGCAATACTGAAATTCAACAGCAAGTTAAAAAAGGTATCAAAAATTTTACTATAGAGGGAAATGTGAGACAGAGGGAGCAACAAACTGAGGCTGGAGAGGAGAACAAAATGTATCATCAGCACAAGGAGCCCAGCAAGAAAGTGCAACACTTCAGCTTGACACCAGCCCTTGGCAAAGGCAATTGTTTATATTGGTGTTTTTCAGGCAGGAAAATAAGAGAAACGAGCAACTTGCCCAAACAAGCTGGGAAAAGAACCAAGAAGAAAAGCCAAGACCAACGCTGTGGTCTTCACTTCTGCAGCACAGCGTCTCCCTGGAAAAGGAAATTATATTGAGAGGCACTGGCCTGAGAACCCTCCCCTGGAAACACTCATGGCTGGAGATGGGAACAGAGACTGGAGAGATCCTCCAGGGAAACAAAGACCAAAGGGGCAGCTAAGCCAAAACACATCATGTCACTAAATCTTGTTTCTTTCTTGGAGGGATGAAGATTAATCAAACAGAACTAAAAGTGAGTCTTTAATAAAATGTTTAAGTGGCCACTCTTGAACTACAAATTATTTGCATCAACTAGAAGATGAAACATTAGTTTTCCATTATGCTGCAGGAAATAGCAGCTTGCTAAATAACTCTTTTAACTTTCCTCTGGCACCTATTGATTATATCCAATAGAAATTAAGAGTAGAAGGCAATTAAGTTCAAAATTTAATGGTGTTCTGCTCCTGTTAATTTACTGCCTGACCTGATCAATACATTACACTGGATAACAATCTATTCCACTGAGGCTTGGTTTCTCTAATGTCCCTTCCACTAAAATTACAGTAATGACAAACAACTAAATTTTCAGCAAATAATACTCAACCCGCCCCCCCCCCCAAAGAAAACCCATAAAAATAATTAAAAATTGGATTATTCACTGTAGTGGTGAAAACAAAAGCTTAAAACTAAATTGACTTTTACAGCACAGAGCTTGGACTTCATGAAAATATTAGATAAGCTACAACCTCAGCCAACAGAACCCTCTGGAAATTGAAATCTCAAGCAAGTTTTAAACATCTCACATACACAGCAGTACAAAACCCCCTCCCTTAATCTAGAAGGCAAAATTGAAGTGGGAAATTAAAGATCAATGGTAGTGAAAGCAACAATATTGTGCTGCTGTTGTTCTTTTTTCTACATAATGGTTTAGGTCTCCAGGTGAATACACACAGCACAGACTTTATGTATAACCAGCTCCATCAAAACCTACAAGCACAAAGTTAATTTGCATTAGGTTGCAGGTTTTTTTGGTCCTTTCTCCAAAACCCTGTAAGCACTTTTTAAATAACTGAACTGTTTCCTAAAGGAAACAAGGACATGGTGACATTTCTCACCTCCTTCTGTTCTCAGAGGTGACACGAGCTGGGTCCCTCAGTGCCACACAACCTTGGGTGGTCTTGGAGACCACAGAGATGCTCCTGCAATCCTGTCCTGCAGGCAGAGTCCTTGGGGTGGGTTGCAATAGGACACAAAATGAACAACACACACAGGCTGAAATATCTAAGGTAAAAAGAGGGTAGTTTGTTTCTGAACTCTAATATTTACAGACTTTCAAAAGTGACCATGGATTAGAGGATGAAATTGTTACCTCTCTAGCTACACTGGTTAAACTAACAGTCTATTAATTCTCTCTTCCTTTAGAAAGGAATGCAAAACAATCCTTATTTACATGAAAAGTGTGTGAGAAACTCCATTACAAGAATGTAAACATCAGAAGGCTTGGAAGAACTTAGAAGAACAGAGTGACAGGGATGGACAATCCAGGTGCACATGGTGGCCAGCAGCCCAGCCTTTCTCTCTCTGGAGCATTTCTCTGGAGAAGCACCAGAGAATCCCCATGGGACTGACTCTCCATGTGTGTGTCTGAGTGCTCTCACTCTTGCCTATACAACTGGCTGAATTGAATCACTTTTTTGGCAAAATTCAACGTGTCAGCATAAAGTCAAAACAAAATATGATGAGGTTTTCTGAAAATATCCTCTTTGCTGATCAGCTGCATCCCTAGTGGCATTCAGTGTGTAGCCAGCACACCATTAATCACTATGAAACATTTTCATTTATTTTGACACCAAAGAGAAATTGGAAGGAAGGATATTTTTGGATGGGAATGAAAAGCAGACTGTAGGAATATCTCCTTTTACCTTAGTGTTTCCCCAGACTTGCTGTCAACCACGACCCTGTGGAACTGCTCCCCATGCTCTGTTCTCATCCTTCACAGGTACAGTAACACTGATCTGAACATTGCACATCTTTAATCTATTTATTGTACATTCTTTCAGGTTTCAAAAATAAGAAAGCAAATCCAAATATTTGATGTTATTTACTGCATCCAGTATTATCTACACAACAAGTCTGCTGATGCTTCAGTGTGGCTTCTCTTCACTCCTGTCTTGCCCACAGCCCAATTTTTCTTCTCACTGTGTGAAGCCTCTGCTCCTGCCCTTGCTGGATGCCTGCCTTGTTTTGCAGCATAAAATAGCAGATTGTACTTTTTTTGCTAGATTTCAGAGTGCAAATACAGCCCTCTTGGTCTCTGTGAAACTCCTGGGAAGAACCTCTCAACATCTATGGTGTTGTTTTCTTAGTGAAAAAACCCCAAACCAAAATAATACAGTAATAATTCCAGGCACTTGTCATTTTTAGCTGAAAAATTATATAGGAAGCAGCAGCATCTACAATCTTTGACATATTGCAGCATGCCATGAAGTGAGCAAATGCAAGGGTAGACATAACCAAAAGATGTTGTACAAGCAGGACACCACACCAACATGGCTGATTTGTATTCCACAAAAAGATACATGGAGCAAGACCTAATATTTCAGGAAAAGCTGGCAGAGCAAGTGCATGATCCATACCCTGAGCACAGGGATACTGCAGTAAGCCTTGCCCATAATTCTGCCCAAAAGCTGTGGACTCAGCAGAACAGGAAGGGCTCTGGCTGGCCCTCCTGCTGCTTCTGACCTGCCAGCACTGCTGATGTCCCTGGCTCCACATTTCCTCTGGGTCCCTCACCACTAGACACTCATACTCAGGAAGGGAAAGTAAAAAATGTCAGAATACCAGAACAAAAATATAACAGAATTTGGCAAAATAACATGAATACTTCCTAAAATGGCACAGGTTCCCAGCAAAAGCACAGAGCTGCACTCACACTGCTGGTGAAGATGCAGGTCATTAAGATGCAGGTAATCCTTACAGGGTCTCTCTACTAATGATGCTATATTGAAATTGAAAGAGCACATTTATCACTTTGCACTTTTAGCAGCATTTAGTAATAGAGACCAGTGCATTATATTTGCTTCTTATCTCATACTATGCAAAGCAGAGCCCAGCAAATGCTTCACAGCCAGCAATTTATTTGATTTAGGACTGTATTTTGTATCCATGAACAATCTGCTAGTTGAGTGTGGTGATTACACTTTGGTTATTTTAGAACTATTTGGTGAAAAAAAAAAAAAAGTGAAACAGGACATTTTGCTCTCTAGCTACTGCAGTAACATTTCAGTCATGCACCACTGAGAGTTTATTAGCTGGGTTGAAACCCTCCAGTCTAAACCAGCAAATTTATTCCTGGAACACTGCTTCCTCACAGGTCACCATCTGTATGGATTAGACCTGAGACCTGGAGGTTGTTTTTAGAAATGAATTTGTATGGCTGTTTCTATTAGTTTAATAGTAATCCAATAATAAATTATTCTAATCCTATTTTTCTTTTAAAATGCCAGACTATTTTTCTTTGCAAACATAGACAGGAAAGGAAAAAAACCTGAAAAACCCAACTAATTAAAGAATGTTAAATCAGCAGGGCAAAGTCCCTTACAAGGTTTAATATAAGTATTCACAGACAATTTTTTTCCTATACAGAATATGCTTATTCTAACAGTTAGCCTGCAATAGTTTTGTCATTTCTGCCCCAGACTTCAACATTGAATCAGAGCAGCATTTTCACACCACCTCCACTGACCTTTATAGGGCTGGGCTTCCTTTCTCTCAGATGCCCAGAAAAAGCCAAGATCACTGCAGGCTTCTCCTGGGAGGAGGGAGGGAAGGGCAGCCTGGCAACTCCCCCTGGGCTGTGCTCAGCCAGAACTGACCCAGGTGCCAAACCAGCCCCAGGGGTGCCAAACCAGCCCAGGAGTGCCAAACCAGCCCCAGGGGTGCCAAACCAGCCCCAGGAATGCCAAACCAGCCCCAGGGGTGCCAAACCAGCCCCAGGAATGCCAAACCAGCCCCAGGAGTGTCAAACCAGCCCCAGGGGTGCCAAACCAGCCCCAGGAGTGCCAAACCAGCCTGGGGGTACCAAACCAGCCCCAGGAGTGCCAAATCAGCCCCAGGAATGCCAAACCAGCCCCAGGAATGCCAAACCAGCGCCAGGAGCTGCTCCCATCAGAGCAGGGCTGGGCTCAGTCAGTGCAGAGCAGTGGGAAGCTGCCAACACTAACTTCCCAAAGGTTAACACTTACAACTACATTTTGGCTGATATTTCCAAAGCTGCCTAGAGGGAATGGATGCCCAGTGCCCATTAATTTTAATAGGAGCTGGGCAGGCACAGTCCTTGTGAGGGTAGGACTATTTCAGCCTATTACTGGTGGTGACATAAGGTTTGATATTGCAGGAGCCTGATTACCTGCTGGGAGCACTGAAGCTAATGCAGCTCCTATATTTTGGCTTGAAAATTGAATATGCAAAATGCATGAAGTGTGTGGCTGTGCTTACCATAAATAATGAGTTTAAAATGAGAGTGGTTCAGATGGAAAGGGTCTAACCCAAAGCTAGCTACAAATGAGTGCTCCTGATGATTTGAGAAATACACTGATAGGATTCAGGATTTCACTGAAGACCTGTGAATAAGGGTTGTTACATTCAGAGCTTAAGCTTCTAACCTGGTTTGTCAATTTATTCCTTCTATTAGGAAATTGTATCAGATTTCAAAAGGTGCCATGAAACAGTAAACCACAGACCTGGGTGATTTGCAATTAGGTTTGAATTTTAGGAATTTCAAAACCTCCCCCATTCATTCTATTTATCCAACCTAGCTACACAAAACCCATTCAGACCATGTCTATTGTAACCACAGATCATTTCTGATCACAGTTTCAATCAGGCCATGTGTTAATGAGCAGCCCAGCTGGGAAACCTGCAAACTCAAATGGATACATTTTGCTAGAATCCCCACTTGTGGACACCAGGGGTCATTGGTAGAGTGCAAGCCAGGTAGAAAAACCACAATTTACTTAATTTGAGCTTGCAAATGCCGTGGGGTCTTTTTTCTGCAATGATCACACAGAATATACAAGGGCTGTTTCAGAGGAGTAATGCAATTCTGCAATGCTGCCTCATTATTGCTCATCCAGGGAAGTCTAGGATTGCCATCTCTGACAAACAGAATAGATTAAAAATATCTAAGTCAATATTTACAATGGAGAATTAATTGGTTCCACTGCTAAAGCTGATTTATCAGCAGGTTATTGCAAATAAATGAATAAAAAAGAGATACCAATGTTGGTCAACCAAACAATAAAAAATGATTGTATCAAATAAAGCCAAACTGTAACTAAAGACTTCAAGAGGGGTTTTGTTGGCCTCTAACATAAAAATGAATTTTATGAGTCTGCTGTACAGCATTTTGTCTTGGCTTTTATGTCTGTGATCCACCTATTGCTCACCAGTATGCTGCAGTGTTATTTGATCAAATAATACCAATTAGTTTGCATTTTGTGGATGAGACAAAAGACACCAGAAGTCTTCAAAATCAGCTGTCATCCCTGGTGGGAAGCTGTTGCCAACCCCCTCTTAGAGCTGGTAGTACTCCTCTAATTTCCAAGCTACATTTAATGATGAGGAGTTTATATCAATTAAACCCCCACTGCTTTCTTAGTCCTTCTCTGCCCAAAGGATGCAGATTTTCTCCTCTGCTGCCCTGCTCCCGTGCTCTGTGGTGGAAAGCAGTGGTCACTGTGCTGTTCCCCATCCTGCTCAGAGCAAGGGGTACCTGTGTCCTTGGACAACCAATGTATATATTACATTATATTTATATTATATATTGGATATGAAGTTGTTCACTGCACTAATGAACTTGGGGTTTTATATATAACAGGTGCTCTGGTTTTAAAAAGTGTTCATCCAATTGGCAATTTTCAAGAGGAGGAAAGGAAACTTCTAAAGGAAATAGAGTTCATTTGTTATTTGCATAACTATATTACACACAACTGTATTTGATGGTATTTTGTGGAGGGGTCTGGAGAAAAAGGAGAGGGCATTTTGTAATAAGAAAACCAATAGAGAGAGATGTTTTCTACTCTCATTTGAGTTAATGGGAGATTTGCCTTTGTCCTCAGTTAAGACAGTGTCATTTGCTTCTCCATTTCATTCCTGAGTGATGGCTTGTGCTGATGTTTCACCTTGCTGTTCCTGAGTTCTGGGCACATTTGGAAGACAAAAAAAAAAAAGTACTGACCATGCACATGCATCTTGAAAACTCTGCTGTATGGTTGCTGCCTAGGAGCTGTAATCAAAAGGAAATGATTACAGAAAGCCACATATTAAAAGCAATCCATCTGCCTGCAGAATAGTTTTTATGTACTAATAACATAGGGCAGAATGGTTAAATTGTGGAGCACAGCTCCACTCCCCACCACTGTCTTTTGCATGATGGTTTCAAGAGGGAGAGGCAGCACTTTTTAAGTAATATTGAAATTTGCCATCCTCCATCTTGCTGAACCATGAGCAGTTATTGTGACAAACTGAATGGTCTTTGAGAACAGCTCCCAAAGAGGAATAATGCTTTCTTTGGTACACAGGATTATAAACTGCTTTTTGACACCTGCATATGGAGACCTGTTCCAAACTCTGAAGGCTATTTACCTGCTGAGTAGCACATTTCCTCAGCAAAAAGTCTAAGATTTGATAGAAATTCCTTGTTTGCAATGTCCTTACTTTATTCCTAAAAGACAATTCTGCAATATTAATGCATAAAAATCTCCCAAAACAAACTCCAGACTGACAAACTGCTGAGGGGCTTGGGGCCTGCAGTGACCTGGTGGTATTCTGAGAGGAGGAACTGTCAATGTGTCTCTGATCAATTGTATGGATAACTGATCCTCTGAAATCAATGGAACACTTGTTGACTTACCTGCTTTCCAACTGCAGTTGCCAGATTAATTCACATATTTCAACACAACAGATAATCTCAGTGCTAAATTAGTGACTCCTATCTGAACTCTCTTCATCAGTAAAAGGAAAAATGATGTGTTTGCTTCCTTCAAAGATTTGGTCACTGCCTCTTTAAAATTTCAGTGTGTAATAGCTTCAGGTTCTTGTTTATTAATTTAAAGAGAGCACACTGTGGAGGGGCATTCTTCATTCTTACTTAATCATCCACTTCTTTTGTGTTCAAACCCTAATCCCACAAACCACAATCAAGCCTTGTGAACCAGCTCCATGTTTATAGATGGAAGGTAGCTTTGAAAGAAAAGAAAAAAAGGCTTCCTGCTCTGCAATACTCCAATCAGGTATTTTTTACAGTGTATCAGAGACACCTGTAGGCACACATTTGGTGTCACAGTGCACCAAATCCACAGCATTTGATGCAGAAAAGGTGTGTAGTGTGAGCTCATGCAGAATTAGCCACTTAATAACACATGGTCTTCCCTGGCAGAGATAAAATATCATCAGAATTCCTGCCAGGATTTGGTGTCAGAGGATACAGCACAGATGCTAACCCGACCCTAATGTTTCCCTAAGCTCCCCTTGGCCATGGATTAGCTGGACACTGGTCCAACACATTCCCTGAGGACTGTGAGCAAGGATTAACAGCCAGTCCTGCTCATTTTCCTAAACCCTCCAAACTGTGCCCTCATTTGGCACAAACCTCTCAGGCTTTCAGGAGCCAGTTTACACAGGCTGAAAATCTGGGTGTCAAATCACTTCCTGAGAGCATTCTGGATGCTGCCCTTGGGCTGTGCATGTGGATTTTGCCACACAAGGGGAAGATGAACCCAGGGCTTGTTTAAAGGCAGGGTGTAAAGGTTTAACCCTCCTGCTCCTAAGGTACCACACATCCTCCATCAGCTGCATCACCTCTCCACACAGGTGCAGCAAATGTAGCAAATCTTTCTGCTTCTGCCATGCAGGGCAGATGCACATCAGGCTGCACCTTCCTGATGCCTGGAAAGCTCTCCCTCAGCACTGCTGGGTGAAGGTTGTTGTGAGAAACCTTCCTTGGCACTGCTGCAGCTGCTTTTGCCCCTAGCTCTGCCATCCCCCCAACACAGGGGGCTGAGCCTCCTGTTCTGGGCTCACCAAAGCAGTGAGACCCCTTGGCCTGGCTTTCTCTGTGCTCTCCAGGCAGCCTGACCAGCCCTGAACCTGAACCCATGCTCCTGCCCGTGGTTTCACCCTGCAAGGGAAATCTCTCCAGGCTCTCTTTTCCCTTCCAGCTCCTGCCCCTTTTCCCTGTGGTGCTTGGCATGGCTGGCTGCCCTCCCTGCCTCCAGCCCCTCTTCCCAGGCTCTTCCAGTGCTGTGATTAACACTTAATGCTACCTATCAGAGGAGAGATCTCCTACTGTTTTTCCATTTAGCCTCTAGTGGGTTTATTGCAAGTATTTGAGCAAAAGGTTACTTTCCTCTGTACAGAGGTGAAGTAATTATATGTTCCTGTGTGTCTTCACAGTGCTCCAGAGCCATGCCTTTCCCTAATTTCACCGTGGGGATGCTGTTTGTGCACCTTGGTTGGCTGTGAGGGCTCTGCTCCCTCTGAAATCTGCCAGCTGGAACCTGGGGAAGCGACCACCCCTCACACAGATGGAGACAGTGCTATGCCTTACAGCCTTTTTTACCCCTCTTAAGTAGAAAAAGAATTTTTTTTCCTGCTGAAATTGGGATTTAAGTGAGCTCTCTGCACTTCATCAGGGGTGGATTAGTCAGCTGTTCTCTGAGCTTGATATTAAAAAGGGGTGGTTGCTTGGCTGTGCAGGAAACCACAATGTCACTGGAAAAAAATAAAGAAATATAAAATATAGGTGGGGAGACAAATGATAACTGCAATGAAGAGGTACTCACAGAAACCCACAGTCAGAAGCTCTCATTAGCTGCACCATCCTCTCACCAGGAGGACAGGAGCATCCATTCCCCTCTCCCAGGGCCTGCTGCAGTGTGCATGCAGCAGGATCAGCCCAGCCCTGGCTGGGACATGGGGAGCACCTGCCTGGGAAGCCCTGACTGCACCTGGCTCAGGTGAGTGCAGATTTGCTCCTTGAACGTCCTGCCTGTGTGCACCTTGATCACAGAAAAACATCCCTGTGTGTCTGAGCAGCTCTGGGTGCTGGAAGGCACCACCCGTGGCAGGGTGGCTCTGCAGAACAGAAATACACACACACACACATATATAAATATATATATGTGCATAGATACGGATCCATATGCCCACACAGAGATTTGTTTGCACATCCACTTGCTCAGGGAGAAGCAGAGTCTCTCTGCTCTCCCCAGGCTGCTCACTGATGGGCTGGCTTCAGAACATGAGGCTGTGCCCTGACACAAAATCTCACCCAGCACTGGCAGGGTCAAGCACACACCTCCCCTCTGCTCCCTTCAGCCTCTGCCCTGCAAAGGGAAGGCAAATTGGTAATGAGAGCCTCTGTGCCTGGCTAAATGAATTAATTACTCTGCATGGCTGCTGCCAGCTTTGCTTTTGCTCCCTCTGAAGTCAGCACCTCTCAGGATCTGGCTGTGATTTCAGGGTGGCTGCAAGGGCGTTTCAAGAAGACATGATCTGGACAAAACAAAAGCCTAAAATATTTCAGTAAAGTTAGACTTCTCTCCCCTCCTCTTCTATTTTTTAATAGCACATGAGATACTCTGTGACTTTTTTTCTGAACTTGCTAAAAAGATGTCAGTGGAGAAGAGAGACATTTTTTTCCTCCTTACAAATGAAGTCATCTGAATTCACCAAACAAAAATAAATATGAGCTTACTGCTTGGTTCCAGTGGTGCTGCAGAAGGACAGGGCTATAGATTTTCCCAGGAGTGTGGAATAATTCACCAAGGCTGCTCATTATTCATATAGACAGTGAATTAATAATATGGGACCCTGAGATCTCTTCTTATCTAGGCCGAAGCACAGCTAGAGGGATGAGAAGCTGACTCCTTGGATTTCAAAAAGCATTTTTCCCCCTTTCTTCAAGAAATAAGAATTGATTGAAAGTATTTTCCCTGAGTGGGAAAAAAAAAAAAAGGCTTTCTGGTGATACCACCTAAAGTACACATTAGATAAATAGAAAACTATTGGCTTTGTGACTGTGAACTGTTCTCACTTGATGTAAGTGCTGATAGATACAGGATTATCTCTAACAAAGCATTTACTAAGGACCTGACCCAAAGTCAATAGGAGTCTTTCATTTGACTCTACAAGGCTTGAATCCTGCTTTCACTGCAGGGAGAGCCAGGAAGTGTCTGTGCATCCCCTGCCCACCCCTCAGCTGGTGCAGTGCTGTGGGAGGATGCTGAGGCTGAGCACCAGCACGAGGGGCTGAGCTGCACCTCTGTCCTGAAGGAACACTCCTGAATTATGGATGCTTGCTCCATAATTGGTGTCTTATAGTTAGTGTCTTCTATTTATAAATAGAAATAAATGAACTGATGTCAACAGGGTGGCTGCACTTACTGCCTGCCTAGGGAGAGACAGACCAGATGGGACCTTTTTGTTTGTGAGTCCTGGGTGGGAGAAAGCAGGGCAAACAGCAAATGGAATGTGTGCTGTGAATGCTGTCCTCTCTCTGCTCCAACTATTGCACATGGAAAAATAAGGATGAGCAGCACCAATTATCCAGCAGCTTGACTGGAGAGGTGTGAGGTGCTGGCCAAGAGAGGATTAAAAGTCAGGGAGTTTCCACTGGTCAGTAACCTCATGTTTGGCTTGGTAGTGCTGCCCTGATGAAGTGTGATGTAAATTCTAGTGTGATGTCAAACCAGCCACATGGTGGCTAGTGATCCTCAAACTAATAGAAGTGATCCTCAAACTAACAGAAATCTGAAGCGTGTACATGTGTGCTAATATTTCATACATTGTGGAATGAAACTTGAGGTGATCCAAAATCAATCTGTGAAAAATGAAAATAATGGCTTGATTTTATTTTATTTTTCTGTATCAGTGAATGACTTTTCTTTCCCTGATGCATGACTGGTATAAAACAGGACAAGAACAAACCATGGAGACTAAACCACTAATCCTGCTGCCTGAGGGTTAATGCCTCAATCCTGTGTTGCAGAAAAAGTGGAATGGAATCACCTCATGTGTCTGCAGAGGCCTTTCTTACAGGTACAATTTAGAAGGAAGAGATACTGCTAAGAATTTTAGTAGCACCTTCCTTTTTGCTCATTGGTTTTCACCAGTGTTAAACCCACCTCATTTCCTAAAAGCACTGGCAATATGCACAACCTGCGTGAAAGTTCCTTTGTGGCTGATTTCAAAAGCCAGTGCAGGTGCTTTTCTGTTATTCCATACTCTGTGGTCCAACAAATTTCACAGATAATTATGCAAGAAATATGAGGTTGCCTGTGAAAGAGTTTAAAATAGCCTGGAAGAAGATTGAAGGGAAGGGAACAGAAAAATGAAGCATTAAAAATATGTGTGTCTGAGAGCACTGACTGTAACACAGTAAACTCCAGTATAGACGAACAAATTATATATTATTCACAAGCCTTGAAGAACACACAGACATAACCACCTACTGACTGTACAGGATGCTTCAATACCACTTGAAAGGATATGGTACAAAGCACAATATCCCCAGTATAAAAGTGACAGTATTAAAAAAATTATAAGTATGTTTTTTATATAGTAATGATATGACAAAGGAAAAAAACCTCAGGCCACAGGAGAAATTGCACCAGTGACAGAGATTTCTGCTGAGGCACCTGAGGGCCTTCATGAGCCCACGGGAAATGCTGGGCATTGCTTTCCCCAGAAGAAGGGACTTGCCCTGGAGAGGTATTTGGGCAAATAAAGAAAATAATAATATCCATGGCAGAGAGCTGAGCAGCCTGATGCCCATGGTATATGCTCTGGCCAAGTGGCAGGCAAGATAAATTGTAGAGAGGGAAGGGAGCATTTCAAACCATCCTTCAAATAAAAAAGACCTTGAAGTAGTGAAGGGAATCATGAAAGTAAATGTGCAACAGAATAGGCAAAGAAACAGAAACTGGTGTCCGTGTTTCATGGCAAGGTTTGGCTTTTGTTTTGCTCCCACTGTTGCTACTGCATAATTCACTGGTGATGGAGGCAGCTTTTAGGACAGTGTCTACTGAATACAAGGAATCATTTATGACTTCTGAGGCTGCCATGGCCTGGCCTCACTACACTTTATTAAGATGAGACCCCAAAGAAAAAGTTTGCTGGACTTGGCAGGAAGTGATGCTTGGGAATGCACATCAACTTCATGCCCTTCACAGTACAAACAACCTCAGCCTGAGTTTTCTCCCATGCAGGAGCAGGACTGCGAGCCAAGCCCTGTGTACTGGGATGGTGTGCTTCCCATGATCAGATCTCACAGCAAAAGGGACAAAAGGACCATTCATCAGCCCTGACACTTATGATCATCAGCCCTGACACTTATGAAAAATGTTAAGATGGCTCCTACAATAACTGTATTCTCTGAAAGAGAAAACAAAGCCAGCTCTCCACACAGCCCAGCTGTGTCCCAGAGCAATAGCTGGTAGGAGTGGAAGGCAATGCAATCTCTCCTCTGCATCATGGACTCAAACTGCCAAAGCAGCAGCCTTGAGGAGGTGATTGCTGATGAAATTTAACTGGGAAGCACCAAAAGCTGGATCCCAATGCCTTTAAGTCACAGTTTGACAGGGCAATACTGAGGTTCAGCCTGCTTTATACACACTAGTACATAGCCATGGGGTGGAGATGGCTCAAGGTGGTGATCAACCAACAGCCAAACTGCTCACAGGGGTCTCCCAGTCTTTGGCACCTCTCAGAAGTGTCTTTGGGTGTGAGTATATTGCTTGAAGTATTATATTGTGAGTATATTGCTGAACACCTGTGGATATTTAATTAGGACTCAAGCAAGATTTCTTAGTGACACATTATGGCTTGAAATTGTACATATTTACACACTGTAAATAAAACCTGGTATGAGATTAACAGGCCTGAAACCTTTCAATATGGTAGACAAAGAAGGTAGAAAGTTCAAAAGGTGACCTTTTGAAATGTTCTCCTGCACAAAATAAACAGCAAAGCCCAAATCTTTGTGTGAGTTAAAGCACTGACGTCAGTGGGACTCCCATGGGGAGTCTTGGGCGTTTGTCTTTACAAGAACAGAACCACCAAATTGGAAAAAGTTTTGACTTAAACCAGGTCAGTATGTCAAAAGCCACAAAGCAAAGTCTGGGATAAAACAAAGGCCAAAGCAAATGTCCCTTGGATTAATTTTTACCAGCAGCATATTGGGCTTTTGAACTGTTCTCCAGCCATCTACAAAAGCAGCTATGGGCTGACTACAACCAAACTTGAAAGGGGAAGACATTCCTTTGTAGTTCACGTTTGCTGCCTTTGAAGTCACAGAGAGTCTTACCAGTGACTTCAATGGGACTTGCCTTACACTTTCATATTAGCCATTGTTTTATCCTAACTCCTTTCAAAATTCCAGACAATAACATTTCTCTTTATTGTAATCCTGACAGAGCAATTAGGCTCCAGTCCACACCTGCACCCGACTTTTTTCTTCACACAGCACTCTTTGAGCTTCTCTTCTCTGAACAGAGTTATGAGGGCTGAATTAATGGTGTCTCTCTGCTCTATCTGCTGCCTCTGTATTTCATGACCTGATGAAGAACATGAAATTCTTCAAGGCTTGTACAGCCTGATCTTTGGTTACAACCAGCTGTAGTTTTCACCAAGGCTTTATGAGTGTGCTTAGCAGAAAAAGAAAAGCTTCTTTTTATCAGGGTAATTAGGCAATAACAGAATGACAGGTTGTGGACTAAAGCATAATCATTCACAGGTGCATTCATAGCATGGTTTTAATCATGAGTTCAGAAGCTGAATTGCATTCCCAGTGTAACAAGCTATGAAAACTTGTTATGAAATACTATGAAACACTACTTCATAATTTAAAAATTTGAATGTGTTTTTTAAATAATAAAACATTTCCTTTTGTATCTTTAATATATAAACCAGATATCCACATGCCAGAAATATCTGCTGAGAAGACATGAGATTCTCATTCCTCTAAGGGAGCCCCTATTCTCTCACCTTCTTGGTATCAAATCTGCAAGAATGATCTTTGTCTGCACAATATTCCATTCCACAACACCCACCAATATTCCTGTCTAACTACAACTCCTGTCTGAGGTATACTGGACCACTCCCTGCT
Source organism: Agelaius tricolor (assembly GCF_023055355.1). NCBI lineage: Eukaryota > Metazoa > Chordata > Aves > Passeriformes > Icteridae > Agelaius > Agelaius tricolor. Next base: position 5,163,766 of record NW_027269274.1, read on the forward strand.
CCATTCTAATGCCTTGGAAGCCTGGGATTGAGGAAAGGTACCCAGAAGAAAACATTTTTCCCAATATTTTCTTGCAGAGCTCCCCACTCTCGCCTGGGGTGAAGCTGAGTGCCAAACACAGACCCAGAGAGGAAACTCTGGGTGCCACCAAAACTGGCAGAGACACCAGTACCCATGGGATTTCAACACAGAAAGAGTGAGGAGAGCCCAGCACAGAGCCTACAGCGCTGCACAAAACCAACCTGTGGCTCTCTGAAGCACCTGTGGGCTGGTACAAACAACACAACATTCACCCAACAGAACAGCGAGGGATTTTTCCAAGATACTCCATTCCACAAAGCTGCTGCACTGAGGGATTCTGCAGCACAGAACAGCTTTTTTGGGAAGAGTAACTAATGGGATTAGTACGACTTACCCCCCATCTTCTTATGAGATTTATATTTTGCTGAGCACTTCCCAGCTGTGGCTCTCCCCCTGACTGCTGTGTGGTTTCACCTTGCAGTGCTGGCAGGGGGGCCCCAGAGAGGAAAACACCCTGTGGAGCTAAACCTCATATGAAACCCAGACACAAATAAAATGGTGCTTTTCCTTCAGAAAAAAACCCAAAAAACAAACCAAATCACCATGACAAGCAACAGCAGCAGTGATTTTAAAAGACAAAGATTTTTTTCCTGCTTTCTGTAATGTTCATTTCAGGGCTAGAATATGAGATTCATTTATTTATGTTATTTTGCCACTGACTTTCCAAATGACTAATTAAATCAAAATGAATAGCAGTTGTCCTTTGAAATATTTATGAATCAAAACTAATGTGGCACCGAAGGGGCCCCGTGAAGTGACTCAAGGGATAATTTTATCCAGGTATTTATCAATAATAAATCTCTTATACTCATCAAAGCATCCATACTGGGCAATATTCTTCCAGTTTTCAGTTAAACCTTAACATGATCCATGTGCACAGAGCTATGCACTGAAGTAGCAAGAAAGTGATCTAAATATATACTTATGCTTATAGATTTTTATATTTCATTAAATAAAGAACACAACAGAATTTCTATGCACAATCTATGGACTGACAGCTTTCTAGCTCTAATGGATGGTACACAAACAGAAACATATACACAGGAGGAGCTACTTGCCATCAACACAGGAAGGTCTGTTTCTTGTAGTCCCAGCCACTTTCCCAGGTAGACAGGAGCATTTTACTGTTTGTGATCTTTCCTCAATTCGATTCTTATTACAGCATCTGTGTGCTGCTATAACTTCACACGTTCCTCCTTCTGGCAAAAAAAAAAAAAAAAAGAAGAAAAAAAAAAAAAGAAAAGAGAATATTGACACTCTGATTAGGAAGAGCAGCAGTGGCTAATCAAAGCACCCAGGCGTGCTCCTGTCTGCCTCTGCCCAGCTTCTCTACAGGTGGGATTACAGTTTTATTTCCTTCCTTTTGTGTGCTCCCAAATAAGCCAGGTGCTGCTACACTACATTTTTTAATAGAAAACATAGATAAGTTCCCTTGCCTTTCTTATATTAGAAATCTCTGTGACATCCACATAATTTCTGGCCTAAAAATAATGTTGTCAATGTCTAGGCCTGAAGAAATGTGGGTAAAATACTACAGAAAATGTGCAACCCATGTTGGCTGGTTTTATGCTTGCAATATTGGAAACCTTTTTCCCAAATATTTTCTCATACAAGGACAGAGACTAAGGGAATCCATCTAGAAATAAGATATTTCTTCAAATATTTGATTCTGTGCTAGTTCTCAGCCCTTAGGGAATGACAGTCTCCCCAGATTACAGGGCGGCCCAACAGCACTTCCCTTTGCTCTCCCACTCACTAGATTGGCAGATTTAAGGCAGGAAACATTTCCACTGTGTGTGAGATCATCAGGTTTGATTTGTCTCCTCCCTAATTGTTCTTTCTGAGCATTTGCAGTAGTTTTATTAGAAGGAGAGCACAGGGGGGTGATCGACAGATCCATGGTGGCTTTGGGCTGATGAGTGCTCGGTGTTTGTGCCATATGCTGAGCACAGAAATGAAGTGTCTGGTGGGCCATTCCCCTTCACCTCTGCTCTGCAAGGAGACAAACACCACGGTGGGCTAATGCCCTGCCCAGGTAATTTCTCCATTCCTCAGTTCAGATTGCATTTAGCTCACAATCACTCAGTGTTTAATGGTGTCAGCCTGCTCCCCACAGATATCTGGCTGCTTTCTGAAATTACAGCACAAATTTGGCAGGGTTTGTTTCAACTTAGCACAAAACCTCATGTGCTGCCCACTAAAGGGCAGGATGTGCAAGATTTTCTAGAAGAGCATTATTTCTTCATGCCATTAAGTACATGCTGCTTTTACTGCAGCATAAACCACATTAATCCTATCTTTGGATTTCACTCTTTTTGAAAGAATATTGAGAGCTTTTGGCACTGTGTGCTGTAAGAGAATAAGAAGTGTGGAGATGCTGACCCACATCTGGCTGTGAACAATGGGTTTTGGTAGAGGTCTGGCAGTTCAGTGGCATTTCCCTACCAGGAGTGAGTTCTGGTACCTGGGTTTTCTACAAATATGGCATTTTTAGTGAAGCACTGGGCAGGTAGGCAGGGTGGATTCTGCTTTGCCTGATGTTGGTCATATGGGGGAGTTTGCAAGCACGAGATTAATTCTGTAGTGAACATTGAAGTCATCTGGAGAGACATGCTGCTGCACCTCTTAGTTATTAGGTGTGTTTGGGCTGCTGACACAAGCTTTCTGAAAGCCAAAAGGTGTCAAAAAAGAGAGATCCCAACAATTCAGAGAGCCATCCTCTGACAAATGGGCTTTGGAGTGTATCTGAGGAGTAAGAGGAATTGTGATAATCAACTCAGCCCCAAATGCTTGCATTTTCTATGAAGTAATCCTTCACACAAACTCCCTGTTCCCCTATCCAAATTGTATTGAAAGCAATGAAAAGATTCTCATTGGTTTAATCCATCTTATGGTCATGCCCTAGGAGAAGAGAGATTTGTGATTTTATTGATTGCAACTTCAACAATAAAGATAATGTACACAGTAATAAGCATTTCTAATTTTAGACTACATAGACTGTGTGGTAAATATTTGTGAATAAACTAAATGTTTAATTTTCTCTATAAATTTGCTGTATAAGTATGAAGAACCACATGACCTAGTCTTGCTTATTTGGTTATCTATTCAAAATAATGGGTTGTGGTGGAAGAGCTTTATAACACCTTTAATTGTTATGTGGAAGCTCAAGTTGCTGGAGCAGTAATGAATTTAGCTCAAAGTGTGTAGTTGTTTAGGAGGGGCAAAACATAATGACACTATAAAAGCAATGAAAAACCATTTTTTTAACTGCTAAAATTTTAAATACATTAATTGGAAATTTTATCTACATAGTCCATAAAAGTATGCAAATATTAATAATTATAATAATAGAAAGACCCCTTCCAGTGCTGACAGAGAAGAAAAAATCCACCTCACATGGAGAAAATTCTGGAGGTATACAGCCTGTTTTCCTGAAAAATCTGTTAAGTGGGATCAGATATTTGCATTACAGCATATTTAGCTATGGATGCCTACTGGGTAGCATTGCATGCAATGTGCTTTCTTGTATGGATTTTACCAACCATGCCTGTACATGTGAGACTTTTAAAAAGCCAGATACAAAATGGGAATAGAGACAGATATAAATGGACACAGTGAGAATAGGGAAAAAAAAACCAATTGAAAAAGCATACTCCTTACTACATCATTCACAGAAACACATATACCACAAATATATTGAGGGTGGGAGGTTCTATTTAAATCTACTTCAACTGCATAAATGAGGAAATTAATTGAGTGGGGAGAGGAATGCAAATCCATCTTCAGTTTCCACTGAAAATCACTCAGTGTTATGTGAAATACCTGTGCGTTCTGTGATTTGTATTTTTTATTTCCAACTTTCTTCTTTTGGGGGAGGGGGCTGGAGTGCATCAAGAAATACTCTAATTCAGTATCTGATGAATTTCCTGAGCCATTTTTTTTTTCTTAATGGTTAATCTGGATTATGGGAAGATCTGGGAAGATATTACATGGCTGGGAGTTCTGAAAAAAAATGGGAATTATTGACCTGCTAGGCTGTGAGTGCAGCAGAAGTTTGAATCCTTGTCATAAACCCACAAGTGTCTCTGTTTTTTGAAGTTTATGGTCTATTGAGCTACAGTAGCTTCTGGCTTTGATTTCACAACAATAGCCTCATCCAACCCATTCAAGTCAATAGAGGATTTGCCATTGAATTTAAAAGGAGAGGAAAGTGGCCTAAAAATCCTCAAAGTAAATGTCTTCTGAATGTTATGTTGACAGTTACATTTCATGAAGTGGCTGTTTTATCCACCTGGCATTTTTTAAAAAATAATTTCTTTCTGCCCCAAGAAAAGCAGAAGATTAGAAATGGAATTGGAACTCGCGGATCAGGAAGAGCATTGATCTTCCTTCAAGAAGCTTCAGAGGTGAATGAAAATGTCCTGTCATGACTTACACCTTCTTCACACCAAACATCAGCAGGAACTGATGGTGAGAACCAGCTGATCCTTTCTGAGCACTCAGTTCACAGGAGGCCTCAGCTCTGCATGGAGGAAATGTGACCAAAGCCAGAGGGACAGACCTGCCTGCCAGGGAGGATCCTGGAATGTTGAGGATGGCAACTCTCTGTGTCACTGCAACTCTGCTCACATTTCCCAGCCTTCCAGAAACCCTTGTTCTGCACAGACTTCAAACAGAAAACTGTAGAAATAATAGATCATTCTTGCTGTAAAACAGAGGCAGCTGTTTTTTACCCCTGCAAATGGTTTCATTCTAATTGGAAGACACTAACTCCTGAAATAATGCTGATTTTTGTCTCTGTTACAAAGCCACCTTGAGTTTACACACCACAGAGTGAAATATTTTATCAAGAGTATGAGTCTGCTGTGGGAGGCTGTGATTTAAAATGTCTAATCACCTATAAGGTCTGAGTGCATGCCTGGCAGAAGCCAAAAAGCCATCTTCTAGTCATCTCTGTTTTTTATACCTCTAGCTAGGAGGTAATAATAAAAGCATATTTTGCACTTCAAAATTATAACTTGCCTCTGCATTCCAGCCAAGCCTGAACTTATCAGTAAACAAACATAAAAAAGCAAACAGCACTACTGATTTGTGTTATACATTGTGGAAGTCATTAACTATGACTCAGGTAGCAAAACTTATACATTCTCTCTTTGACAGTGATGACAATTTAATAGTATTTGACTCTGCTGAGTTACATGGAGTGTCCTGCAGCAATGAGAGGGGTTGTTTATCAAAATGATAAACATGTTTTCATTTCCTCCTTGGCTGCATGTATGTGATCAGAAGTCTAAGGCCATCAAGAATTCACTTATTCTGGCCACCAGACAGACATTAAGCTATTCAGGACCATCTGTGCTTGAAATGAGTTCCACTTAATGGACCTTCCTAGGGCAGGTCAATCATAATGAATGCATGTGTGCATGAATGCATGAGCAGAGCAGAGCTTTGGTGAGACTTCTTGGGCTGTTTGGCACTGGCAGAGCTGGCTGACAGATAAGATGTGCCTTTCTTCTCAGGGTCACACACCCAGTGATTTTAGAATTCAGATCCTCTGTTCCATTTGCTTCTGGCTCATTGCAAATGCACCTCACAGCCTAATCCAGATGAAGGCTGTTGTAAGAACCTGTTCCTGCTACTTGCAAAAAAATAATGGTGCCCAAATAACATCATGGGCTTTTCTGGCCAAATTCTGCCTCTGTTACACCACTGGTGATTCACTGTGGGAATATGAACAAAAGAAATCATATGGAACCAATTTTATCAACATTTCCAGACAGTTCATTAGGACTGTAGCTGGTTTGTGGTAGCTCTATTTATTTGTAACAGCTTCAAGTAGCCAGTCTAAGTGCCAGTGCTAAGGTCATGGACCCATTTGTTATTCTGAAAATGCTTAAGTATATGCAGATGCTGCTGCTAGACCTAGGAGAACAGAGAAAATTTAGGAGAGAATTTAAATTCTATAGACTCCAAGCAAATGTTTAACAATGTGACAGCAAAAATTCTTCAGACACTCATAGACTTGCTGAAAAATTGCTCCCAGAAATGAATGGATATAAAAATTTGCATGGTCTCCACCCCATGTCTTTATACAATAAAGGAAAGAAAGGAAAAACAACCCCGTGACAGCCCTTATTTTTTTACATTTACTATAAAGAATTCAGGTTTGGGGGCTGCAATTTAGAGTTTTCAGTTTGAATAAGCTTTGGAAACTTCCCAGGTGTAATTAATACATTCATAAGCTTTAATCAAAATGTTTATGCCAGCTAATGTGCCAGAACTGCAGACTACACTGTGCACAGGGGAAAATACTATACTTTACTTTAAGAAATAATAAGCCACTACAATGGAACTTACAAAGCAACATTTTTACTTCTGACAGGAATATGTAACAGATGGAAAAACAAAGTCCCATGCTACATCACCAGCCACTTCACAAGTGAACAAACAGAAGACTCCTCATAGCCACAGTGCAATTACACTCCAATTTTTCTTTTACATATAATCCTCCAACATTGTTTATCTGCTCCAGAAGGAAAGGGATCAAGCTTACAGGATGCATTTTCAGAGCAATCAGAGAAGGCTTAGGGCTTTCACTCCTTTTCACAAGGTCAACGTCAACTGCCATCAATGAAGTCACAAAACAGCTGAACTTGGCTCATAAACCTGATGTAACACAAAGGCACTACCAAAAAATTGACCTAAGCATAACCCATCAGCATTACTCCTTAATTATTTTCCCTTATGATAACAAATACAAATAAATTGATGAGTTGTTCTTTAGATGTGGAATTACCATAACCATGAGAATTTGGAATGCTCCACACATGCTCTGCAAGTCCCCTGATATACAGTGGATTTTTTTTTTAGCCCAGTGGATCAGAATAGACTGCATTAGTCTGTTCCCTAAATTTCTATTTATATTTTGATTAATATTCAGTATTTTGTTGTTCATTATGCAAAATCTATATTATAATTTTCTTTTTGGGAAGATTCTATGCAACAGCAGCAACATAAGTGATTCCCACTGTGGGTCATTAAGTTTTGGGTTGGGATATTATTTTCTCAAATGATGCTGCTGTGAAAGGGTTCTGGAGACACAGGGTACCCCCTTAAAGAAACTGCTGCTTCTCTACAAAAAAAAAACAGAACAAGAGGACCATGGCTAGTGAAACTTGTTTTGCCTTGGAAATGCACCTTGTGTTAAACTTTAAAAGCTCCTGAGGTTTTTCTGATGTCCAGGTCATTCAAAGAGCACTCCTTGAAGCCCCAGCTCTGAGCCCACAGGACAGAGCCCATGGGATGGTGCAACATCCCTGCAGGTCGAGGCCCCAGTTCCTGTGCCAAGGCACAACGCCCCCATTTGGAGCAAGGCAAATAATGAAATTGTCTTGCTTTGTGCTGCCTCTGCCTATGGTCAGAATTTGGAGAAGAGCTGCTGGACCAAGCAGGTCAGTTACCTGTGAAGATCTATTTCACACTCAGCCAAAGTTCTGATGGATTCTGGAGTGAGAATTCCTGGGCTAAGAGGGGCAGTGTGCATTCTCACAGGCATCTCTGGTTATTTATCTTAGAAACTCTTAAGTTTCTGAGAGTAATCTTGACAGAAAAGGCCATTTTAATGAAATCAAACTTTTCTACAAAAATGAAAAACAAAGTAACTTCTACAGGAAAATAAAATCTTTAAAATATTTTGTTCAGCAGAATGTTAATATTTCAATTTAATATTAACTTTTTTTTTCCATTTATATTTTATTTCCCATTCAGTATAATAGGGGAAGCAAGGATATGCATATCCTAATTAGCACAAGGATTTGTAGTCTTACAATTTTCTACTAATGCTCTCTGCCATCAGCCACAGGAGGCTTCTATCTGAGATTTACAGATTTTTAGACTTACACTCAGAATAGAATAGACTCTGATCCTCACAAACCGGTTTATTCACAGAAATTAAAAATACGTATTTTCTGTAAAGCAGAAAGGATATGGAATCTGCTCTTGAATTCACAAGGCACACCAGCATGTGAGCTGTGCTTGGATCTTGGGCTGGCTTATGGATTTCCATATCAAACCAATACACACACCAGAGAATAGGTTTTTCTACTAAAGAGCCTTGCAAATTGATCTCCTGAGAAATTTGCGCAGGACCTTATTCTTATGCATATTAAATAATAATAATAATAAAAAAAAAAAACCCTCTTACAGATGAATCAAAGTGAAAATGGTCTCCAGAACAAGAAGGCAGCCTTCTAGCAGCTCCTGCCTCTGGCACAGTGCAGCTCCAAAGAAATGGAATAACCAGCAAGGCTGAGGAAGGAGAGGGCAAGGGTGGCTGGGGAGGAATGCTGATGAGGAATCTGCTCCCAGCTCTTATTTAAGCAGGGTTATGAGTAGTTCTAATTAGCATTTTGCATGCCTGTGTAAAATATACCCCCAAAAGGAGAGAATCTATGAGAAAATCCCACCTCTTGTGTGTGGAGCTGTCCCTGCCACTCCCCAAGGACTGATTGCTTTTTTGTCACAGGGAATTGCACTAAGGACATCAGCACTCCTCTATTGATGAACTACAAACCCCAGACATGTAACTCACGAGGCAGGCAAGAATCCAATGTTCTCTTAGTGGGGATCTTCAGTCTTTTAATGAGATTTTTTTTTTTTACTTCAAAGGGAGGCCAACTTACAGCAACTTTGAGAAATGGAGGTTAGAAATTAGAAGTCTTGGTGGGATTTACAGCTCTGGAATGCCATTAAGAGATGTGTGTGAAGAGGCAGGACTTAATTCAGAAAGAGAAGAATGTTACTTTTGAGAAATAACTGAAGTTCCATATCAAAAAGTAATAAGCATTATGACTTTAAATTTCATTGACTTTCAGTGAGATATGACACTCCTAGAAATCTATATCACTTGTAAATAGGATGTCTTGGTCTAAATGATGTATGCCAGTAAGGCTGAGCATAAAATCTTCTAAGTACCTTTAAAAAAAATCATGCTCTTAGTCACTTGGGTGGTTTGGAAAATTTAATATTTGATATGTCAGAGAGGATAAAAAAACCGAGTTTGGACAAAATAGATGTAATGTGCTTGTATTGAAGCTGTGCTCCTCCTATAAGTTAAACTGCAGGCAGCAGTATAAACTAGAGATTAAAAAGACCTGCTGTGCTGTTCTGATCATTGCTTTGCAGCTGCACAATTCTTGCCCAGAACAAATTTTCTAGGTATCAAAGCTGTGGAGAAATGTAGATTTCTGCTGCTGAACAGAAATGAACATTTCCAATATTGACATCTCTAGTTCCTCGCCAGAGAACAGTGAAAATCCAAAGTGGAATTAGGCCTGGAAATACCCTCACAATAAAATTTGAGTGAACCACAGAATATTGTTCTTGGAATCTCAAAATGCTCTAAATGCTGCCAGCAAAAGACATCCAAAGAAACAGTGTTAAGGAAAAACACACAATGAAAGAAAGACAGGACTACTCTCTTTCTGGATGGAATAATTAAGTTGATAAGAAATAAGTAATTCAGTCACAGCTGCTGATGAGAAATGAATATAGGAATGTGCATGAGAAATGGTTACTAAGAAAGGATTTAGAAATTATTCTATGTCTAATATGCAAGCACAGCTTGGTCCTGAGTCTGACTTATGCCCAACAGGCTTTCCCCAAGCACCAGATCTCTAAAACTGCCTAATACATTTATTGAATACCTTCATCTCCAAACTTCTCCAAACTGGAAAACTGTATTAATTTTCTCTTCAGCCTTAAAAGAGACTCAAAATTTCTTATTATGCTCACGATGCACCCTTTGAATTTTTCATATGGTACATGAAAATGTCACACTTTCAGGATTAAAAAAAAATATTTATAAAATAATCCACCAAGTACAAAGCAGCTCCACAAAAACCAACTTTCAAACCCAGGCTTTGAGTCATCCCAAAATGATTCAGGGATCTTAAATCCTTGTGGAAAAGCAATACAATGTTGCTCTATACAGTTCATCTTTTGATATGATGGTTGCAGATAAATTCATCCCCAGATAATTTTATCCACTAAGGTGATTAGCCTATGGAGAGCCTATGATGCGTTTCTGAGCACAGTGGCATAGTTTATGGTAATGCTCTTGTCATGCTTTATAAATGTGTGAGATGCTTTTATGAAGCAGTTAGATAAGGAGTGGTGGAAATAATGTGATCCATAAAGAATGCACAGTGATGAAGAGCTGGGATTGCACAGATACTACAGACAGACTGATAGAGAGAATTATAACCAGAGTACAGGCTGCATTAATCTTCCAGTGAATGGCAATAAATAAAATAACAGGAAGGAATGGGTCTAAACAAATTTGGCCAATGTATAAAACTGAGAAGTCAGTGTGGGATCATAGTGTTTTTAATAGGATCTCTTATGGATGCATTGACTAGCCATGGTGGCAAAAACATTTTCATCTATCGGGTTGACCCCATCCTACAAAATCCATGAGAAGGAAAACAAAGACTGCAAGTTCCAGCAGGTGCAAGGAAAAGTCACTGTGAGGAGCTGTGTGTGATGAGCAGCAGCAGTAAATCCTGTCCTCTGCAGCGCTGAGCAATGCCAGGCAATCCCTTCCCAGGCATTTTCCAGTGGACAAGTGTGCCCATTATGCCACCCCATATATTTCTAGAATTATTCATACCGTGACTGCCAGCAGCTGGTCCTGCATTTGAGCAGGAAACCATTCCTCTGCCAGAAACTGGCTGCACACTGGTGCACAAGGACAGAGGATGGGACCAAAGGCTCAGAAGCAATCAGTTGTTTTTGCATGGAAAGCATTTTACACTGCACTCATTATCCATAGCAGAAGAACCTGGTAGTCTCCAGCCTAAGGAATTTATAGCACACTCATTTCTGAACCTTATTTAGCTTCAAGCACAGTCAAGCACTTCAGTAAATGTTAGGAACTGGGTATGTGAGCAGCAATATTTTAACTTTCAGACTGCTATACTTCAGTTATGAATTAACAACTCAAGGAATTCTCTCTCAATCTATTTTAACTTTCAGGCTACTCTGCTGTGGTTATGAATTAGCAAGCTTAAAAATTCCCCCTCACAATGATCTACTCCCTCCAGACTGAAGCATGATTGAGCTGCTTCACTTCTGGTCAGGACCAAACTATGGCTGAGGAAGAGGAGGAAGCAGAGGATGAAGTGGGACTCAGACCATACAGTTCTCAAAATTTAACAATCAGGGCAGCCACTACTGTGGGAAGCCTCAGTGGGAGGGCAGTTGCCTCCTCCTCACTGAAATTTTAAGGGAGAGGACAATGGGAACATTTTATTTCATGTTATCTTTTGGCACTTCTTATTTTCTTCTTTTGGTTTTGTTCTGGTGGTGTTCATCTCAAACAAAGCAAGTCTAATTTTCTCTTTTTTCATATTACTTTAATCTCTTCCCAAACCTCTCTTCTCCTACATTTTCCATAGTCACTATCCTGAGCTGCCTTTTTTTTGCCTGAGGCTCTGTGTTTTGATGTCTCTCTCCTCCCTATTTCTGTTGATGAGCAATATTTTATTTCCTGCCACCATGATTTGCTCTGTCTTTCCACTCCAGCTCTCTGCATACAATTGTAACCCTGATTTATTCTGGTTCCCCACTCTCTCTCTCTCCCCCTCTTTACCTTTTTATTTTCAACTGCATTGAATGTTTCTCTCTCTGACAATTTCTTTCTCTTCTCTCTGGAAGCTCCTGATGAACAACACAATGCAGTACTGCCTCCTAATAATTGATCACCTGGCTGCTGTTCAGATTTGTACTGCTCCTTTGAATACATGTGCAATCCAGTGCACTCTGTTCCTTTATAATGTGAATAAAAAGGGCTGCATACTCCAGTGGAAATACAGGAAGTGTAGGGAGCAAATAATTTCCTACTTTGAAAGCAACATGTGACATTACAACATTGGCTTGAAATTAATATTAGTTTATTTTTTATTAGTTAAACAGGAGCTGTATGCAGGGAGCTCTGAAGTTAGCAGAAGCTAAGAGGCCAGGCAGAAAACACATTTATTTTTCTCTCCCCTGTTTACCCTTGGTGATGATCAGTATTCATCCAAACACTATCTAAAAAAATTTGGAATCCGATTTTTCAATTAAAAGTTGCTTTTTAAACAGGTTTCTTTAAAAACGAAAATATTTTTGATGAAAAACATTGACATTTCACTGGCCAATGTCAACAAATTTCAATTCAAGATAAAATCCCTGTCTCAGCATGTGTTATAATTCACATAACTCAACTACTTTTAGCAAATGATTCCGTTTCCCACAGAGTACTACAGCCAATAAACTACACCACACTCACATCATCACCAGAAAGGGGAAAATGTCTTGAAAGCTGAAGTCCAAACAAAGAAGGAAGTAAGGAATTATTTGAGCTATGTCTCTTATGGGCACAAAGAAACCATTTTGCATTAAGATAATAATAAATTCAACTTTTGTTCCAAAATATTCCAGGGAAATGATGCAAAAAGAAGATACACAGGTGTGTCCTGTGCAGGTGCTGCAGCTTCCTGAGGAGAAGCAGCCCCTCTGATGTGCTGCTAATTCTGTGATTCTGTGCTAATTCCAGCACTGCCTCCAAAGGGTCCCTCTGCCCTCAGCCCTTAGCCTTGCCCTGATTCATGTCCAGCTCAGTCCACTTTTGAGCTAGCTGGAAAAACCCCATTTCACTCCAACCCCAAGGTTTTGCTTCAGAGAGCTCAGTTCAGGTGCCACCCCCAGGGCTCATGGGGATCCAGCTCCAGGTGAGCCCCAGCAGAGAAACGACCCCAGTGCTCCGACCCCTCAATTCAGCTGCTGCATTTCCAGCCTGAAAAGTTTTGGGTAATGTTGGCTATAAACTGGGCCTTCACTAGAAATAAAATAAATTGGGAAAAGCCTCTAAACTAGAAATAGGACAGCTCTGCCAACTCTCCTTAATGGTGTGCTGGTAATTAGAAGCAGAAGAGGTCATCTTGCCCAAATCTTTCCCAGTATCAAAATGTTGCCCTCCACACACTCATGAGCATCTTGCTCAATTTATTTTCTCATTATTTAAGCAATTGGACTTCTGCTGGTGCAACAGGGGATCCTTTGAAGATGCCATTCTAGTGTTTAATGGGAACTACCATTGGGCTGAACAGAAAAAGAATGTTCTGTTTTCTTTTGCTCAGTTTTCCTCATTAACACTAATTGTGATGCTATGACCAACTGAACACAGCTATTCCCTGTTCCACATTTACAGATGTCAGATATGTTTCTGATGGTCATCACATCCCCTATCATCATTATCACCACTTAGACAAGCTGTGCATTTGCTGCTTCACTTCACCTTTCTTCATGAGCCTGTCCCCATCACCTTACTGATGTCCACAGCTCTTCTCAGCATCACTGACATCACTGATGTTTTTAAAATTCCACTATATAACAATTACATTAATATTGAAAGTGATAGAAATTCTGTACTGTAAATTGGATGAGCATTATTATCTCCATTCAAGAGAGAAAATCTGCCCTATTTTCCCAATCCAGCATTTATCTCTACTCAGCTCTTCAGTACTATTAACTAAAACATAGACAACCAGCACAAGTTAATAGTTTCAAGAATATTTGATCATCAGTGTATAAACTACCAGATACATTGGTATTATTACTGCCCGGGCACATCAGCACTGTGGAGATGGACAAGGAATAAAAATCAGGGTGTAGAAACAGAGGCAGATGCTCTGTAATAGAAAATCCAGCCAACAGTCTGGGATGGAGGAGGAATGCCATATCTAATTGAAATGGTGCTCTGTGCTTCCCAGCAGTGTTCTCAACAAGGAGAGACACTATTACCTCCTGCTCTAGGAGAAAATGCCATCACTTTCCTATTTTTTCCACCCCCATTGTAGTAGCTGGCAATTTTCCAGCATTAATCCTTGAATACTTCTTTTCCCCACGTATATTAGTTCACTTTTTTTTTTCCTAGATACACTTACATTATTTCCTGGGCCTTCAGATTTTTCTGATTCTTTTTATTATGAGCCTTGTACTTCAGTGCTATGTGTTGTAACACATATTTTACTGTCACTGGTAAATTGGCAGAGGCCCTGTTTCCTGTGGATAAAGCCATCCCCAAATATTTCTTTTAAAACCTGAAAGATGCTTTTTTGCTTGGCAGAAAACTAAACTAGCACTCGCAATAGCCATGGCCCAAAATGGAGCAAAAGGAACAGATTTTCAAGCTCAACCTACCCAGTTACCCAGCACTGCAAATGTGGGTTCCCTCTTGCTCCAGTGGGAGCCTTCTCCTATCAAAGTGCACACTAACAAAGAAGGAATTTAACCCTGCAGCCAGAGAAACTACTGACTTTCCACTGAACAAACAAAAATGTAATATCAGCAATACCTTTAAGGCAGCCTTGGTTGACAAACAGGTGCTCCCTCTGTAAGACAGTTTTCTTATTGATCTGTGCTAACATCTTGCAGAAGTGAACAATCTCATTGCCATGTCAAAGGCTAACCATCTGTGAACAAGTAATGCAGCCAGAAAATCCTTGTTGCTACCATAATAGCTTTAGGACGTGGGTTTTGTTTCAATCACCACAAAAAGAAACCTTCAGGAAACTTCCCAGAAATTCTTTTTTTCATAAGCTAATGTACCTAGGAAAATACTTTTGCTTACACAAATTTCATCTAAATAAATTACAATAATTTACATACTATTGAGTGAGTAAGGTTACTAAAATAATTGGAAAATTCATTTTTTCCCTTTTCCTCCTTTGATATTGCAATCACCTCACAGTCTCATGCATCATAGCCCTTCTCTTATTTAAAAATCATAATTCTCTCTGTGGGACAAATCACCTCTTCAATACCTGAATATATATGTTAATACTTTCAGGATCAGACTTTTTTTTCCACATCAATAAACAGTATTCAGCCATGCTGGAACCACAATTTTAGACTAAAAGACCATTCTAAAAGATGGATGTGCAAGCACAGTGTCCTACTGAGAGACAGAATAGTGAATTAATGATTCTGGAACAAGAATCTAATGGCAGGACTTTCTGAGACCAGGAGACAATCTTGTGAGAAACTTTCTAATTCAGTGAGATAGCATCAGGCCCTAAATAATTGTCATGTTGGAGAATATTGGCATAAATTCTGACTCAGGATTTTGTAATCTGACTGTTCCCTTAGAAATGTGAACCAGGAGCTCCCTTATATCAAGGTAATGAATTATTATTATTACTACTACTATTATTATCATTATTATTATCATCATCATCATCATCATCACTAACTACTGCCTTTGATAAGTTACTGGACATTGTTGAGTCTATATCTAAGTGTCAATTGTATAGTTTTATCATTGAAAAAAATCTAATTTTCTGGCTAGATCTGGAAGGCCTTAACTTTGTCCTCCTGCTCCCTGTTATGCCCAGGGCACAGCCTCATGGAATACCAGCAGGGTGGCATCCAGAAACAGCTCTGGTTCCCAAATCCTGATGAAGACCTGTTCTCACTACAGCAATCTCAGGTTTGTCATCCCTGGAAGATGCAGGGAAACTGCCTGAGGGCTCTGTTATCTTTGTGCATAAATATCCCACCTGGGCACTTGTGGGCTCCTCTGCACTATCCCTGTTTTTGTTGACTTGTTTCAGCTGAAAATTTGCCCAAATTGAAGTACTGGTTTCAATTATTTTAGAATTAGTCTGGATAAAGAAAGTATCAACAGGAAATAGAAACCACAGCACTGTCAGTAATTCAGCGAAGTCATGGTTCTCTCTTCTTGGGTTTTTTCAAACCAAAACATCAGAGACAACAAACTGGAACTTCTTGATGTATATTTGCATCTTTGTTTACTTTTCAAACTAATTAGCTTTTAAAGCATTACCAGGGAGCTGAACAAATGTACCATATAGCTCCAAAAACAATACAAGAGCAACTGTTTGCATCTGAATGAATTTACTTTGCTGGTACCATGGATGTGTCAGCCCAGTGAGCACTTAATGTAGAACATTAATTATACAATCAAAAGAAATGGCACAAAGCTGTTGTCTCTGTTCGTTTTCTTCCAGGATTCAACCATGTTTATGTTGGAGGTTTGGTGTCCTAAATAAATTCCTGACTGTGACTGCTTCAAACAGGATGATGCTTCAGATGATTGAAAATATGCCCTGATCAATGCCTGAGACAAACAAGCTCTCAGCTGCTGCTGCTCACTCACTGACCCTCACTCAGTAAGAAATTGTTTTTACTGTGAATTTCATCAGCTGGTCATCAGCACGATGGACTGATGGTGGCTCTGCTCCCTCTGGCCAGTTTGTGACACACAGCTTCCAAGTCAACTGCTCATGGATTTATGGCTTTGCTTCTGATCCTCAGGACAGGGAGGGTAAGCATTTGGGCATCAGAACAAAGCAAAAAAAAAAGAGAAGTGTAAAACTGCACTGAAACTTCTTGGAGAAATATAGATTCAAAGTGAACATTTGCATTAAATTTAGGTTTAATTTAACTCCACCCCCCTCCTGATAGTTTTGGCTGTCAATTTAAAGAAAAAAAAACCAAAACCAATAATGAAGCCAGTTAATCTCTGTTAACAGAACTCAGTAAAACAGCATTATAAAGGGAATAGAAGATGACAAATAAGATTAACTGCAACTTTTTGATACCCAACAGTAAAAAATAAATTTTAATATGGTAGTGAACTAATGTCAGTTAGGAACAAAATTTAAATGTTTCTAACCAACATAAACCGACTTTCTGAAGAAGAATATTATTGGGAATGATGAACAAGAGAGGTAGTAGGAGCGATGAATAATGAGGGTACTGAGAGATGTCAGGAAAATACAAATTTTCACTGTGTCTTCCAATGTCAAACCCAGGAGTTAAGACAGAACATTAAGTTGAATGTTCAAAAAAATAATGGAAAAATCTCACACAAGGCACATGAGCTGAAAGTTTTCCATGAGCTCACAAAGCAGTTAGAAAAGCAAATTCTTTTAGGGGTTATTAAAAACAATCCCTGCATCACAAACTGCTGGAAACTGGAAAGGTCTAGAGGGAAATTCTCCTTGTTGGTTTATCACTCCTGTGCTCTGCCTTAGCATGTGCTGCAACTGCTACTGGAAACAAGATTGGATTCCTGACCTGACCCAGTATGGTTGTTTTTAAATTCCCAGAGATGGTCCCAACATCCCAGAGGTCATTCTTCAAGTCATCTGAAAATAGTAACCCACTGTAAAGTATCACCAAGCTATTTAGGACACATATTCCTAACATAAATCATACTTTGGGACTTTCATATCCCTTTGCAGGTCTTGCATTTCCATTTTTTTTCCTGCTCTTATCCAGGGCAAATCTCCATCTCCTGTATTCTCTTTATATTCAAATCACACCAGCTTTGACGTTCCTTCTCCAAGCTGTGCTATGAAATGCCATCACAAGCAAACCCTAAAGTTTTATTTATTTCCTTGCCATCTGACAGCCTGCCTTGCAGAGCCTTGTCCAGAGTCACTGCTACAGGACAGAACAAGGCAGGAAATGTCAAAGTTGTCATGCACATTCCACAGTTCTTTGATTTCTGCTGCCAGCCACACCTTCTGCAAAACTTCTTTGTTCTTGGGCTTCAAGCTAAGGATGAATCTCCCACATGCCTGAGAAATCCTCAGATTTCCAAGAGTCCCAGATTCACTGCTAAATGGCCCTTAAACATGTACAAACCTGGAACACAAATACTGCCAAACTAGATCAGAACAGTTGCCCGTCATCTCTTCTGCACTCCCTGTGACAGATGAAACACAAAGGGTTTCAAAGGAACATCAAAGGAGCCCATAAATGGGACAACTGCAATACAGGCTGCCTACACACTTATTTTCTGGGAAATGGGAACTCCAATTCCTTTGGGAGCTTTTTTTAATCCTAGAGAAATTCATAATGTTCAAATGATCCAGAAAAATACACATATTATTATATGTCCATATTATTATATGTCCCTATTACTACTGGTGTGCAGACCTTTCACATACATTATATACATTGTATTAATAAATATTTTAAACCTGGTTCCCTGCATCAATTTTACAAGTTTCTTGGGTATCTGCTCTCATTCATCAAAAGGACTGCAAATATAACAGTTATTCTGCATTCCATTTTCTGCCTGTTCAGGAGTTTTTCTCTATTGTATATGGCCACCTACGTGTCAATTTTTGCTCATATAAAGCTATTTCCTCATCTCTCCAACACACCATGTGGCTCCTATTTTAGATTTCACTGGTGCTTGAAAATTGATGATAAAAGGGGCAATGTGAATCTGTCAGTAGAAACATCTTAAATACTCATAACGACATTCAAGAGTTCAGTATTCAACACAATATTTCCCATTTTCATCCTGCTGTGCTGGAGCAAGCACTTCAGCAGTTACCAGTTTGGGCACACCTATTTCACCCTGACACTGACATTTTTTTTTCCCAATAACCAATGTTTTTGTAATAAATCACCCTCTGCAGTTTCACCAGATAGGTGATTTTCCCTCACCACTCCAAGGGCAGGAGGTGGCTCAGCCCTGGGACTACTCTAGCTCTGCTTTCAAATAATTCTCCATTTTCTTGCTATCCTCTTGGGCCTGAGCTCCTTTTGTGCTGCTCTGCAGTCTCTGCTCATGCCCAGAACAGTTCAGCACACGTTCCCCTGGGTGCTCTTGTCTCTTTACCGTTTACATCCTGCCAACATCCCCTTCCCTCGTTCCTCCCTTCCAGGATCCGTCACAGATCCATTATTCATTTCAGCACAGTCGTGTGAACCATGCCACAGGTTCAACTCACAGTGCTGTGAACCAGATGTTCTGCTCAGGAGAAAGAATTGGGGCTTTGAATCCAGTGGTGAGGATTTAATTAGAGCCCTGTGCTGAGGGACATGCACATGGACAGCCTGTAGCTCAGACATGATCCTGGAAGTGGCCCTTTGAATGCAAAGGCAGAATAATGCCTCAAGGCTAAAATTATCTTTAGTGATTTTCTTTCTGTGTAAACATTTGGGGTTTTTTTTCCTGCTTTTATCAGCTTTTTTCAGATCCTCTGCCCTTACACTACCCTTTCACCCAGTTTTCATCTCACCCTGTGAGAGTCTGGTATGTTCTCTATCACCTGACTGTATCAGGCTGTCTAAGTCAAGTCTCTACATGTGCTTCCTAAAAAGTTTTTCTTCCATACTTCTCCAAAGGTGCCAGATCACTGCCCAAACCTTTACTAGATCTAATTTATGGTAAATATTATCTTTGTACTAATTAATTAGCATTAAAAATAAGACATAACTGTAACAAACATTCTTGCACACCTTTGGAAGTCCTTTAAAAGAGTGTTAGTACACTAAAGGCATTACTGATGGTAATTCCATTATTTGCACACACATCCCCACATGTACACACACTGTTACATGAGCATTATTTAAGTTTACTTTGTCTTGGCTCCCTAAAGAGAAGAAGGTTTTAATTTTAATATTGGTTTGCATGCAGTGAGAGAGAATTTTAGATTACAGTAGGGGCCATGAACTACATGCACTTTTCAGCAGTGGCTGTGCACATCAGCCTGTGAAAATTCTGGATGCACATGCACAGGGTGGGCAATTGTGCACATCAGCATCCATCCATGTCTGCAACTGTGTGTGCTGAGCATGCCAGACTTTGGTCTGTGTGCAGATGTAAAGAGTTTTCCATGTTATAGGCACAGGGCTTATTAGAGAAAATCATTCATTACAGATGAGCAGTACATTTTTCTGCATTTTTTCCAATCATTAAAATACGTTTCATGTATTTTTAGCTCAGTTCATTAAATGTATGCACAAACTTGCCCACATATCTGTAATTCCACTAGGCTACTCCTAGCAGTTTTGCTCAGTAACATTAAACTGTGTACAGCAGACTTTGTGTTTTACTACTACTGCCATGAGCTTTGCAAACTTAATTGCCAGAGTGACAATATTTCAGACAGAGCTGTGAATTGAGGCTGCTGTTGGAAGGCTGTGTGTCACAGCTGAGGTGGTGGAGGGCAGACACTGGATATCAGCTGGTTTGTGTGCAAGTGTTACAATTTTATTCATGGAAAGCCAATTTTTGTGGATGCCAGCCGTGTCTGCAAGGTGTGGGAAGCCACTAAAGGATGTGTCAAGGTCTCTCTACCACCCTGCCTGATCCTTGATGGCAAACACCAAAGAGCAACTGGAGAAAAGGCAGAATGCTGTCACCCTTGTGTGCAGCTTTTAAAACTCACTTTAGACTGTGGGTAAGAGATGGTGATTCCCTTTCTCAAATATGGCAACGGATTAATGACCTTATACTTGGATTCTTTTCTGTCCCCTGTGATTTTTCCTTGGATTGCAGAGGTCACACCCACCTCAGTTTCACTGAACAGCAGCACCAACAAACACCTGCAGCTCAGCTCAGCTTTGGCTTCTCCAGCTCAGCTAAGGGTTGCACATGAAGGGAGGAGGCTTTTCTTCATCCTTATACCCACTATTATCAAAATAATTACTGCATGTCTAAACATAATTTACAGGAAAAGCAAAAGGAAAAAGTTTTCTCTTTGATAATACAGTAGAATCATTAACAATAATTAACTAATGAGATGATAATAACATAGAGAAGTGGAACGGAGGAAAAATGTAAAGCTGAAGTACAAACACTGGAGCATCAGGAATTTGAATGAAATAGACATTGCTGTCTCTGGCTCACTTTGAATTTCCACAGCTATTACAACAAAATCCACTAAAGTACTTTTCTAAGAAGCTTCTCAGGAATTAACATAGCTGAAAAGAAACCTATTTCATAAGGACAGCTCAGAGTGCAAAAGGTGACAGGAGATTTGGTCCCTGGATGCCACATAAAATCTCAAGGCAAAATCCTGGTCCCACAGAAGAAACTGGCAAATGTGGACAGGGTTTCACTCCATCTCCTGGTGTTTTCTACAGTCTTTGTCCCTACAAAATCCAGATAATGCAACAAGTAGCTGCTATAAATGCAAACTAAAATACCTATAAATAAATAAAATAAAAACTTATCTAAATACTAATAAAAAATCCCAGCTGTTCTAAAGCTGAGGAAACCCATTTCCAGTCACCAAACAGCAATTATTATTCTGACTTTCATGCAACACTAGGCAGTATTATGTTTGCTCAAAAGACCAAGTAATAGATAATAAAAGGGTCATCAATTAATGTTAAATTACATTAACTATTTTCATCTATAAAATCAGAGACTGAGTGTGACTTCACTCCTACAACATACTTTGAAAAAGGCAAATAAAGGAGAATGAGAGAAATGTTATGAATTGACTTTGAAGCAGAGCATATGCTGCACTTAAATGGAGATTATAATGTCAGTTAAGGATGTATTTGCACATACTCAGAGTGAATATCTCCAAAATCTCTGTGCATGTCTATAAGCACATACTCATTCTTAAACATATATACCCACAAAGGTTCAGCTGGCTCAGAATTTAAAATTCAGTTGTATTTTCCTCAGGAGTCTCTGAATATCTTGAAGGATATGTGCAGTTAGCAGATAGCTGGGGGTCCACTCCCACAACTGCTCTGCCTTTACCTGCTGCTATTTTCAGAACACAAGAGGAGAGTGAGTGATGTCTTCTACTGCATCTGAAAGCACCACAGGCACTCAGTAAGTGTTTTAAACCATCTTTGCCTGAATAAGTTTCTTAATGTCATCTGGCATATTCTGACATTTACTAGCTATTTGCAAGTTAGGTTAAAAAAATACATATACAGATCATTTTCTACAATGAAATGTCACATTTTGGTGATAACCCAAGGAATTCTGATTTCACATACATCCAGATAATAGAACTGATCTACTGTGGTAATTAAATTTATCAGAGTAAATAAATTACTTCACTATTTTTCCGTTTTCTACTTTTTGAAAATACCAAAATTAGAATACTGAGATGAAAACATAACTAATGTGGACCATCACAGCTATTCTTATTTGATCTGTCTACTGGATCTGGCTTTAATATTTTAAAATCTGGTTTCCAAAACTAACATTGCCATAAACTAAATGCATCATCTCCTGAAAAACAATTCCCTTTTCTAACACTATTTGGTGTTTCTCTTATTTATTGTTGTTGTTGTCTTAGTGTGTCAATACACAAAACCTTAGGCAGCTTATTTGCTTGTCACACCTTATCTGCATGGCTTTACCAATATTTTTGAGCATCTGCTGCCTGGCACCAGGGTTCTGTGCATTCAATCATGCAAAGCTTTTCACTGCAGGGGGACATCTGAGCTCAGGTGTAAACTTTTGTATGTTAACCTTCAAACCACTGTGAAATGAATGCCCCCTTCCTGGCCATAATGGGTATATTTGTGCAAATCTTAAATATCTAGACTAAATTTTTCTTATTTTCCTCATTTGGATGCCATAGAAAATTCAGAGTAAGCACACATTAATACCTGCACTCCTGGCACAGGTTGTGATTTTTCTTTTCTCAGTCTGCTGCACAGTCCTGAGTCATGATTGCTTATTCCTGGTCTTCAGTTCTCTTGCTCCTCTGTTTGATCAAAGCCCAGCTGTGGCATCTACAAATTGGTTATGACATTCACATGCAGGAAATGCTGTTTTTCAAAGACATTTTGGATAGAGAAAGTAATCATTTTCAGTGATGCAAAGACTTTGTCTGCCTCAGTGTTTCAGTCTGTCTTTGATCTCGCTGCTCCACGTGTGTACTACTATACAATTATCACTCGTGTGTCCCTGAATTCTCATGTATTTACACAAATCCTCCCTCTTTCCCCCAAGAAAACACATATTTGCACAATTTCCCTCTGCAGAAGCATCATTGCTTTGTGCAGTTGTAGGAAGCAATCCCCCCTACCATCTCCTTTGATGTTTAGACATGATCAATAATAGAGAAATTGCATCCATCTCCTGCCTGCGTGTCTGGGGCTAAGGAGCAGACACACACACAGCTCTCAGCCTTAAAGGCCTCATTATGCATAGTTACAAGGCATATTTCCTTGTATTACAATAAATAAAGTGATCCATATTCATGTTGTTATGCTATCAGACAGGGTGGATAAAATCCTGCAGCCTCACTAAGATGATAAAGTCAATGGGATTTCTACTCAGTAGGAACTAAAAGAGACATGAAGAATTTGTCTGATATTATGAAGAGATTATTATTCTGGATTACAGATAAAGTGCATTATATTACCCACTGTTTGCAATCCCAGCATATTTTACATTTTGTCATATTACACTGCAAACTCTTTAAAAGTTCCTATTTAGCTCTTACCACCTTCAGATGGGAGCAATTGGATTCAGGCTGTGTGAAAATCTTGGAGGTGTTTTTAAGGACATAAAGAATTTGAGGGGTTATTGGAACAAATTCATTCCTTGTCTCTGCTTACCATACAGGCAAATGCTTACTTTTGTTTTCATTTCCTGAGGCAAGGCTCCAAAACTGGATGAATTACTTAGGAGTAAGATAGTTCTATCCCAGCCTTTGAATGTTTTAGAATGAAAATGAAAGAGGTGCCAAGGAAGCCCTTGCACACCATGTACAGAGGTACACAGATGCAGATAAATAGAGGCACTGCTACCTAAAATATTCAGTTAGCTGGAAAATTCATCCTTCAGTCCTAAATCACCCCTGAAATCTGGAGACATCAGGTTTCAGATGAATATTTTATATTACATCTTAAAGGCTCTTCACTACAAGAAGTAAAATAATTGTTATTAAATTCTCAGCAGATTACAAGGCATCTCCAGCACACAGTGCAAAGGAGGGATTGGGCCTTTGTGGTGCACAACTCACTGTGTGCTGGAGAAGTGGATTTTGCTTTTTGAAGGATATTTGCCTGCAGCATAATACCAATAATGGAAATAATATCACATCATATAAATTTGAAGCTTTTATTCTCTATAGAACTGAGGAATGATGAGAGAAGTACTCTGGGAATTTTACCCTTTAGATTAAATATTTGAGTCATGAGTGTCTGAGACAATCAGTTTCAGTTCTGAAATTACCTTGCTATCTCAAGCATAGGAAGAATAAAAGATACTTTCTGTATTACAATTAAGACATGGAAAATCTTATTTTTAACAAGATTTTATGCTTAACACAAGAGAAGAAAGTTTTTAAAAATAGTGCAGAGCCTTGATGTCAGCTTTTCCAGCATTAGCTGAACTCAGCCTGTGAGTTCATGGAATGGTCTGGTCTTCCCTGCAGCCCATTCCACAGACAGTCTCTATCCTAGAGAGTTTACCAAAGGTTTGTTCCCAGAAAATTATACAAATAAGCCCAGAGCACACATACAAAGTAACACTTCCACAACAAAGAAGAAAATATGAGTTAGAATTTTCTCCACCTTAAATGTAAATTTGATCTGTAAAGCTTTTATGAAGTTTCTGTCTTCAGGAACTACTGTCTAAACTGAATTCATTATACATGTAGGGATGAAAATGAAGGAGGGATTACAGATGTTTGCAGAATTAACACTCTTTGTTCTCAGGGACACTTTAGCAAGTAGGGAAAGCAGCATGAGATAAATGGGTGTGAGCACACCTGTATTTAGAGGACTATGTCATGTGTATTCTCTGTAAAGAAACCATTGGGTTGTATTCCAAAGAAGTGCCATGATCTCTCTGTATTTAAATACTTTTCTACATAAAAGGTTGGCATTTTGAGTAAAAATGGAACAGGACAGAAGGGATTTGACAGGTTGAGAGGGGCAGGCCCAGTCCATGTCTTCAGTTCATTGACTTCTGCATCAGTAAATATGCTTATTCAACACAGTGTACAAGGCTCAGCACTGAAACAGCTGGATGAAATCCTGTGACCTTTGCTACACAGGAGAATGGAATTCTAGAGGCACTTTCTGACCTTAAAAATCTTTGAGACAATAGAATAACTACAAAAAAAGGAGAAATTTCATACATCTTTGAAATGCTGAGTCTGTGGACTTTCAAAGAATTAATTCAATTTATCCCTTTTTAGCTTATTTCCTTTTATCCAATTGTTCATCTACACTGGAGATAACATCTAAAATACCATGTAATTATATTGCCACTTCATTCACTAATGTATAAAACAAGAAAAAACTTCAAAATACCATCTACTGTGCACATTAAAATGGAATAGCAGAGACCACTTATGATGAAAAATCAGAAAAGTGTCCGACATTTTTGGCACAGCTGAGAAAAAAACCTTGTTTTTCCACAGTCACACCAGAGTCCCATGTATGAAATGTTGGTGTAGGCACACAGTGGTGCCAAGGGGTGATGATCTCACAGCTCAGCTAGAGACACAATGGACTGAAAAGGCCTAAAAAGGCAAACAAAAATACCCCAAAGGCCTTCAGAGCTCCAAGGAGATGGTGTGGGCTCATGGAAGGCACAATATCCATGGAGCTCTCCAAGGTGCTGGCTGCAGGGTCACAAGGAAAAATCCACGGTCATGAACAAAACCAGACACCTGAACATTATTTGTATAAACTATTATTCTCCAAAAGAACTGTTTGCCTCCCATCAGAGGTGTGGATGGGCTCCACGATGAAAGGGAAAAGGTTGTAAACAGAAAAAGCAGAGAACTGCAGTCAGAGAAGCAATAAAATATGTATCACTTGGGGACTGGGCTGTTTTGTGCTGAGACTGAAGGTGTGGAGCATCCTCCAAAGGCTCTGCAAGAGGAAAGAAATTCCACTTAGACAATTAAGCAAACTCCAAGAAAGAGAAGCTTAAATCCAGTGGAACCTGAACAGAGACTAATACAGCTTGACAGAAAAAATCTAAGTGATTAGAGGAGTAGCCTAGTGCTCTTTAGAGGCATAATGAGCTTAGGTAGGAAGGCCAAAGACTTTCATGCAGCATTTCCTTTCAACCACTGGTTGATTGGAATTATGCAAATAGAGGAATGTGTAAACTTGATTTATATACAGACCTCAAGTACTGAATAAATAAATTGGACCCATCCTAGTACAGTTAGTGGAAAGAAAATAAGGTTTCTGACTTCAAGATAGCAACTTTTAATTAATTCTTTCTAACAGGAAGCAAGCTACAGGTAATAATTTCACTACTACTAGGCTCCTGTATATGGTTACATTATTTTCCAGAACTAGATACAGTCTAAGTTGGAATTTGGTTAATTGTGGATCAAGAGAGTTGCTGCCAAATTTGATCCAGCTCTGTATTATTAGGTGCTGCCAGGAGTTTTAAGAGATCTCTGGTTTGGAGTTCAGTCATTTTGCTAATAAAAGCCAATTACCAAGAACTCTGCAGCTTTCACTGCTGGTGAGAAACACATGCACAGCTTCAAAAGTTCTGTTTGAGGAACAACAGTTTCTAGAACAGGACTGGAGTGCAGGGGAAATAGCTCCCCAGAATAACCCAGAATTTTCCACATTCATTCTGAGCTTACTTTTCACATACATTTATTTATCAGGGATTTACTTGCAGGACTTTCAGCTTAAAGCTCTCAGTACCTTACAAAACTTTTCCCTGTTTTCTTGTGCCATCTTAATTCTTTTGCATGTGCTGTATGACAGAGAGAACTGTCCAAACAAGTGCAACAATACAAAATCTGTTTTTCCAGACCACTTTCCTGCTATTAACTGCCATGTCTGTGCTACTGTAGATGCAGTTAAAAAGAAAAGAGAGAGTGAAGTAATGTTTTTATGGTTTCTCTAACATTTAATTATATTTCTGAATTGGATGAGAAGCAGGGAAATTACTAAGGATTTCTTTTTCTTTCAAGTGTTTTCCATCTAGTTTTATATATTCTAGATATTCTCAAATGCATGCCACAGGCAAAAAAAAAGAAGAAATAAAAGAGAAAAGTTGAATGCTTTGCCTAAGTACAAACTACACAGGTCACTTATAGATGATTACAAGTTAATAAAAATTTGGATTTTGTAATGTTGTTGAAAGTTATGGGTGCCTGAATTAGCCTCACTGGGGGCAGTGCTTGCTTATGCAGGATTAAACACCAATTAGTTCTGTGGCAGTGGGAAGTGCTGCTTTTAGCAGACAGAGTAAAGAATATATGCATAATATATGAGGACAGAGGAAATTCCACATCTCATTTTGCATGGGAACAGTTTAACTGAAATCATCAGTAAAAATATAAAAGACAATAAAATCATGAGCAATTCCTGCTGGATCTGATCTCCCACCCAAGCAGAGAAAGGGAGACACTGTGGGGAGCAGCTGCACAAAACAGCCCCACAACAGCTCCCTGCCAATCCAAGAAAGCTGACAGCTCTCCCTGCTCTCCTCAGCTCTGTGGAAAGATGCACTTCTGTGTGAAAAGCTACTGAGTTTTGGAAGCAAAGATCAAACAGCCAAGCTTCATAAAATCATGTCAACCATGTCAGCAGCCCTGATTTATCTAAACAGGGAAGCTCTGTAACACTGAGTTTCACTGTGTGTTTACACACAACGACATTTAGGCCTGATGTGGATGTTTGAAAGGCTCTCTTTTTGTCTGGGTAGGGATAAATGTATCTCAGTGTTGAGCCAATTACTCACAAAGACACCAGGGGACTCACAGCAACAACTAGTTAAGCTTCCACGTTTGCCAGTGGAAGATGCACGTCAGCTGTTTGTCTACAAATATTCAGCAATTATCCAGATACCAAGACACCCAGTAGTACTCAGTAGTCATGGCAACCTGCTTTTGCCTTATTTGAAATTGAAGATCAAAGTGTTATTTGACTGGAGTAAAGTATGCCATTTTTTAATTCTTTATTGATTTGGGAACAAGATTTTAAACGTCTGTCCTATGTGGTGAAGATGTCATTATGAGTATTCCATCCTGCCCAGACTGTTCCCCCTTTGCCACTCTTAATTCTCTATTTATATGTTATTTTCAATTTTACTGTCTCATTTTCCATTTTTGGATCTGATGGAAATGTACTAATGAACTGGGCCCATCCACCTGTCAACCCTTAGCTTTCCTTCCACATCAATCAACAACAACAGCTATCATTATTTAAATAATATTTTAACAACTGGATCCTGTGAAAAACACAGCCTTGCCTTAAGTTTGGCTGAAACAAACAAAACTCAGAATTATTCTGAATCCTGAGAATCCTTGGCCAGTTTTGTATTGTATTTTCAGGCTTGAAACCATTCATCTCAGACAAACCTGGTCATACTTACTGTGCTTTCTTTGTATAAAGCAAACAACTGCCTAGAGAATCTCTGAGGGTTTTATCCTGTTTTGCTCTGAAGGATCAGTGTGGAGCCATGCTGTGAAGAGGAGCTGTTGGGACTAAGGAAGGAGGTGGCACAGAGAACCTCCATTCCCAGGCTCTGCCTCTCAAGCTTTCCCCACATACCAGGTTTTGGGCTGGGAGTGAGTTTTTTTCCCCCTCTGTGCCAGAGCTGCAAGATTTGCAGGATGGTTGTGCCTTTCTCTTTAGGAAAGGTGAGATTTCCTTGCTGGGATCATCCTCCCACTTCAAAAGTGCCTGGATTCCCAACCCTCCCTGTCCTCTGCCCACCATGCTCTGTTACTGAATGCTCTGCAATCTCAGTGTGGGATATCTGGAAAAAAACAAATTCACAGTGTTTAAGAGCAGCCAAAGTGGAGGAACCAGACATTTTTTTGTATCCTCACGCTCCCTGAAACTGCCAGGATGCAAAGGTGGGCACAGGCTTGGAGAGACTTTTCTGCATACAAGAAGAATTAGAACAACTGTGAAGGAGTAGTTGCATAAACCTGCACGGCAAAAAGCCAGATAGCTTTGCTAAGATCATTTCCAGGCAATGTTCCATTCCCAGTGGAGGTTTCTATTGATCAGTAGTTATTTTTGCTTGCAATCAGCCATGGACTTGAAAAAAAAAAACCCCAACCAAGCTCTGTTGAACAGAGCAGCATCATAAAGTGTATCAAAACTAGAAAGGGCCTTTGATTACAGTGTATACCCACTCGTTATTTTTATTTTCTCTATCTGCCTTCTGTTTGTTTATTGCTATTCTCTTTTTCCATCACTTAAGAGTCAGCTCTGCCACAATCAAAATACCTTATTTTTGATATTTACAGCAGTATGAGGGTGCAGGAGCTGCTGCAGGCTAGAGAGTGCCTGGGCCTCACCATCTCTGCCAGTGGACACTGCTGGGGATGAGGGTTTAGGGAACTGGGCTTTCAGCTGACTATGCTAAAATAGCACTTGAAATACCTCTGTCTTCTGACAGCTTGGAGCAGCCTGGGAGTACACATGCCACTAGCAAAGGCAGAGTTTATTTTGCAGGAGACTCCACACCCAGCTAATGTTTGCATCTGTAGGTCCTTTTTTTGTGCTGTTGTGTTCCATTTCAAGAATAATATTGTCTGTGTGAAACAAATATGTATTTGGCTTTAACCACCCTTAATGTAGATCTTTGTGAATGCTGGTTACTATAGTTACACTGGCATTGTGGGTAATTCTTTCATTATAACTGTTGCATGTTTGTATATAAACAGCTGAGCTGTATTTTTCTTGCTTTAATCTAAGAAGCCACAGGAAATGCTTTGATTTAAAATTTGCTGATCCAGCCTGCAAAGTTAAAAACATGTGAGATCAGGGTGAAATCAGCACAATTCACTGCATTATTACCTTAAAACTTAAGGGGAAATGTACTTCAGAAAGCTGAAAAACTGTTAAAATGGAATACATGAGTGGGTCCACAATCCATTATGATTAAACATGCACTTAACCATTTCACAGATTTCAATTTTAATGTCAAACAATAGGCTTGTTAAGCAGACCATGAATATAAAGGCTTGCTCTATGCCCAGGCTTCTGTGATATATCCAGGTCTATTAAAAAGGATATCTTCCTTCTCAAATTCACCTCTTCAGGGTTATTTTGTTTAGTTTTTTTTTTTCTCTTTTATGGTGTCACCAATCAGGAGATCAGATCAGTCAAGCAGGACCTGCCTTTCCCAAACTCCTGCTGGCTGGGTCTGATCCCTGGCTGTCCCATATGTGCTGTGGGATGGCACTCAAGGCTGTGCTCTTAAAAGCAAGGCAGGAAAAGCAGGGTTGCAGTAGCTCTGGCAGAATTAAGTAGAAATGAACATGTTGACTCTTAGCAGAGTGAAGTTCACTAAACAGGGGGACACAGCTCACTGTCCTTAAGCTCTGCTTTCTGGGTTAATTAAAAATTAAAGCACCATGGGTTTGTACCTCAGATTCCAGCACCTCAGAAATTGCTGCTAAGGAATGGAGTTAAGTGGAAAATAATTGCAATCTGAAGGTCTGTCCCCAAGCAATCCAGAACAGCCCCTGCCCACCAAGACTTCACCTAAAGGAGCAGCTCTGCCAGTGTCATGATCCAGCAACATTTTCAGGTACTTTTTGAACTGCAACTGAAGAGAAACTCTGCTCCTACTCACCCATGCTCATTCTGCTGGATGCATATGGACTAGTTTGCACTCAAGTCTTTTTAGAGTTTTTGCCCTAAATCAACCCACCAACCTCTCAAAAGCTGAGTTCAGGCTGCTTCTGATAGAGCCACCAAACTCATTGATAGCAAGGGTACAAAGGCTTAAATGAGCATCTTCAAAACAAAAAGTTAGAGAAAAGTTTTGGAGGATTTCACTCCTATCTTTCAGCCATAGTTGTTCCTACTAATTCTGCTCCTTGCATCTTATACCATCTTAGACATTGCATCCATATCTCAAAATCTCCTTCAGTTTTCTTCTAATTTACCTCTTTTACTCTCATTTCTGCCTTCTGCACTTATGGCCTCTGACTTTATTCATGGCAGGTAGGACTGCTTATTTAAAATAACACATTTTAATATATGCATTAATGCTGTTTTAGGAACAGAATAGTCCCTACTTGGTCAGATTAGTGTATCTCTCATTTAATTACAACTCAAAAGGTTAGAAAGTTTTATCATGCACGCATATTCTCTGGGAATTATCTGACTCTAAAATATAATTAATCATCCTCTGTCATGCTTTTATTATACCCACTGCTCTCTGGAGTCATTCTTTTATTTCCTCTTCATTCATATTCCTCTGACCTTCTTCACTCTGTTCCCACAGACCTCAGGTGAATTTTAGCCAACTGCTCAGAAAGGAGTGGATATTGTTAAACCCATTTGTCAACCACATTATCAACTCACAAACATCAGATCTCTGAATATGTTTAGCATTTTCCATATATAGCAGCCCAACTATTAACATGGATGGCATCTGTCAATGTTGACTAAAATTAAATTTTGGAACTCCTGTAAATAATAAAGCAGTCATATAAAGATTATTTCTCTGGAGCATAAGCTACCAGTAAACATGATTTGCATACTGTGCTTACAGCTGTTTCAACATGAACTGTTTGCTGTGGTTCATTAAAATGATTTTATTTGTCAGATTCCAGGATAGTTACAAGTCTAGGTACACCAGGCTGGATGAATGTGGTGACAATTCAGGTTTTTCAGAACTATGCACATGTGTACTGGATTAGTGACCTGAATTGAATAATAAAGCCTAAAAAGAGATCATTAATAACATGTTTCTGACGAGAGAAATGAAAGAGGGAGGACCTCTGAGAGATGTTCCTAAGGAACAAAGAGTACAAA
Source organism: Agelaius tricolor (assembly GCF_023055355.1). Taxonomy (NCBI): domain Eukaryota; kingdom Metazoa; phylum Chordata; class Aves; order Passeriformes; family Icteridae; genus Agelaius; species Agelaius tricolor. The sequence continues at coordinate 5,195,416 of NW_027269274.1, forward strand.
TAGCAAAGCAATGTCCCCAGTGAAAAGAAAAGCACTTTTATAGACCTACATCTCACTTCCATTCAACACACTGCAATCTTTTCTATTGACTTGGCAGAAATTAAACTGGAATTTGGGCACAAAACTTAAATGTATTTCCATATAATACTCTTGATCTAGATAACAACATCCATACATCTATGAAACGTTTTACTCTAACTTACAGTAAATTCACATAAATCTTTTTCTTTCCTCTCATGAAAATTATCTATTTCCTTTCCCCATAATACCACCAAAAAAATCTAGATTTTTCTCTCTTTCCTTTTTCTCCCTATATTCACAGTCTCAGCAGAGCAGCAAAGAGCAGTCAGAAATTTGATTTCAGTTATGGAGCTGTCTCTTCCCAAACAGAAAAATGGCAAGATGGCACAAAGACTGAATGGAAAGGAATTCTGAGGACACACGAATGGCCAGGTAAGACTCACCACAGCCACAGTCTGAATGCTTACAGCTGCATTTCAGGGTTCAGCTGTGCCAGAGAGGAGCAGCAGAGACAGGATTATTAACATCCCTTGGAGTTCTAATTCATGCTCCTGTCAGACCCCCTGAGCCTGGTGGGGCTGGCTGGGAGCGAGGGGCAGGAGCCCAGGGGACTCCAGCTTCCCCTCATCCCATCCCCCAGGGCACTCAGTCCCAGGTCAGGTGGGAAATTAAAAGGCAAATGTAATTTGGCCAGTAATGAGGCCAGCAGCAGCTGCCTGCTTTTTGGTTATCCAGCCTTCCTTTCCACCTCTTGCTCTCAAGCCATCATAAGAGTGCCTTAAGAGATGTCTGTTGATGTCCATTGGATTTTTTCCTCCATTTTCAGAGCATGCAAGTTACACAGAGCAAACAAAGCAATAGATGTGACAGCCACTTGAACAGCTGTGTCCTGAGCAAAACCATCCCATTCTGCCTTCTCTCCTCATCCAGCTCCTTGCTCTTCACAGTCCTGAAGGATTTTTTTGACATTATTGAAAGAGGTACTAGAGTGAGAGATAAGATTGCCATGGTGTGGCACTATAATTTTATAGGTTTGGACATCCCTGAACTCATCAGTGCAGCTTTTAGAGATCCATTTTCCAACCAGGAGCCAACCTAGCTGGAAAAAACATGGATGTGATTGCAGGGGTTCTGCACCAATCCTGTGTAACCAGTGCCAGCCTTTGGTGGTCTGCAAATGCACATAAATCAACTCCTGAGGCTGTAGTCCTAATGCAAAGGGTGTTTCCACTGCTCACAGAATATCACAGCAATTTAACTCCTACATTTGCCATGATAATCAAAGCCTTAAAAAAGTACACATGGAATAATTGGACATTGAGTGCACGTGCAAGGAAAGTGTTCTGCAAAGTTATTTTGCAGGAAAAGTCTTGTCTCAGAAAGAACAGATGTGAAAAATATTTCAGCAGAAAAAATTCGGCTTCTAGTCATAGGTAAATAGATTTGCTTCCAGGAAAGCCTGTCCACACTCAAAAAGTCTGCCAAGAAAATTTAGGACTTCAAGAATGCTGTAACAGGGAAAAGAAAAGAGGAAAAATAGCTTTTCAAGCATCCCAGCCAATTCTGGGCTTGAGAAGAAAATTGGTTTAGGTCAAAATATATATGCTATTTCAACAACAAGAAAATCACCACATTTAGCATAGGCACACTCTAAAATGCTTCATTTAACCTAAAAAAAAGGTATTTTACTATGCTTTCAGTTTATATAACTCCTGAACAAAGCATCGTTTCATTTTTTAGTATGTAGAGCTTTTTTCTTTTTTTAATACACTAAAAATGCTGATTTGAAGCAAAAAGTTCAGAAGTTGGATCATTAAAATGCTGAAAAGAAACATTTTGGCATTTCCCATGAACTGATTTTGAATTCTCTCTTGTTCCTATATTTTTCATCAGGAGCTATTTATAAGATTTGACCCAAATTCTTTTCTCCCCAGCTAGCTCCTCTTTTTCAGATACTTTATTAGTTGTCCAGTGAAGGAGTGGCCAGGACCAAAAGGCAGCATCAGTTCAGTTAGTTAATGCTAGCAGTAAAAAACCTCTTAACACCTCAAAAATGGAGATCATGAAAAGAGAAGACTGCCCCTACAACACTTTTATTATTCAAAATATTTCCCATGAAGGGGCCCATAGACTAGGCAAATTATGCATTAAGTATGTAGTTTCTCTTATTTATGACAAATTACCCCATGTCTGCCTGCAGGGACAGTTTTTATGCCTTGTGTATGTGCTGAAGCCCAACTGTTTGATATGAAATCAGATTATTGCTCCTGCTCTGCCCTCCTGCAGGCCCTGATGCTGGGGTTGGGAGCTGTGCATCCTCCCTAGCAGCACAGGGAACTAATTCCCACAAATTTCTGTGGGTTGAAACTGCTGCTTCTGATGGGCTGGGTGAGGAGTTGGGAGGGAATGAACATATTTAAATGGCAAAAGACACAGGGGTTTGGGATAGAAAACCCACAGAGCTTTCTCCAAAAAGATATGATAACTAAACCAGATATTCCAGGTGCAAACTGGATTTTGGTCAGTAGGAGCTGCAGAGTAGCTATTAAGTTATGTTTGCTCAGATTTTGTAATGTTTTGTATCCCTGCCAATCTTCCATCCTCATGTTCTGGTTCTCAATTCAAAGCAATTTATTGGAGCTCTCACCCAGATGCTGACACCAAATAAACTCCAGAACTCCCCACAAAGATTACTTGTGGGCAGGTGCTAAACTGGCAGGAACAGGGTCTTTTATTTTAGCAAGCAGAAAGGTTTGGATATAGTTCAAATTACATAATCACATTTTCTTCCAGCAGAAGAAAGACAGACCTTATTGAAGTGAGAATCAAAACTCCTTACTCCTTACAAATTTACTTAAAAGGGCCAAAAGTTAAAAATCTAAAACTTTTGTAGCTCAAAAAGGAGAACCATAAGAGAACCAGCTATCCCATTCATTTTCTAGGGCTCTCTGAAGAATCTGGTCTGAGGAGCTTTTTTTATCTTCTAAAATTTTTGAGAAGATTGAAGAAATACCTGTAAAGAGGAAAAGCAAATGGACAACTCTTTTCATTCTGCAGTGAAAAAGGAAAAGTAATCCAAGTTTTTGGTGCAAGTTATGAAAAATCATTGTAATTTTTACTAACTAATTTTTTAGCCATTTATTACCAAAGATTGCTGTCTGCACCAAATTTCTGATGGTGGCTTTGAGGTGCCTGTGACAAATCAAACCCCAGCCACCTTCCACTGAGATGGTTTTGGAGCCACAGAATGAAGGTGCTGCACTGCCAGTCGAGCAGGTAGAACAAGGGACCTTATTTTGCCCTGCTGCAGGAAAATATGCAAGGACCTTGATAAAGCACTGACTGCTGCAGACAGACAGCCACAAATCTCAGGTGTCTAAAACTTGGTCACAAATCAGCCTGGCAGCAGCTCATGAGCAGGCTGGCAATGACCTCAGCACTGTCACACACTCTCTTATCTGCTAAATTGCTTTGTGGTAACCTCACGTCATGTCCTTGACCACACTTTTACAAATATTTCTCTCCTGCTTTCCAAAGAGCTGACAGTGGGGGTTCTGAACATCAGAAGGGGTTTTTAAATTAAAATTTATTAAGTACTTTGTATTTGTAGATGCAGTCCATTCTTCCATATTGATACACAACTAAAGAGCTAAAGCAACTTTGGGATGTGGTATTCATTTATCATATAAACAGCTACAGCTTTAATTAGCCCATGGCAAACAAAAGAATTTCCTATGGCAGTGCAGGAAATGGGACAGTTTCAAAGGATGCTCTAAGAAAGTCTAGTTTTTCAAAAAGGAAGAATTTAAAACCCAATAAAAAACCTCAACATAAACCTTTGCCTTTTGAATGTAGATGCTTTACCAAAGTTGCAGGACAGATTTGATTTTTCAAAAACATACTGAATATTGCTGCACGAAATAAGCAGGTCATTGCAGGGAAGATCTAAGACTGCAACTAGGGAAAATATGGTTTCCTAAATCTTCATTAAGGAACATCACTCAGATGTCCTTGGAAATCCCTAGGAAAAATCCACTGTCCCAATGCATAAAATGCTGTGGTCTTTTTCAGTCCTTCCTTTCCTTTCTATTGCAAATCTCTCCTCATGTCTCTACAGTTTTCTGGGAGAGAAATAATTGACTGTAACATTTGTCTCTATTTAGCATTTTTCCCCCTTCTGTTTGCATGTTCTACCCTGTCCTGCCTTTTCTATTTATACAGCAAACTTTCTGAAGCAGAAATGTTCTCCTGCTCTGTCTCCACTGTGTCCCAAACCACAGTGTCCCATCACTGCTCAGTCTGTTGGCACAACAATAATAGACTTGATCATTATTATTGGGCTATGCTATTAAAGTTACATCAGTGACAGGAATGTGCAAAAACATCAAGCTGCTGGGACAAATATCTGCAAATTTCTTAGCAGATGTTGTGTGTGTGTGTGAGAGAAGCTGAGGTAAGGAGCTAAACAAGTACAAATCTGTTTATAAAATTATGAAAAAGCTCAGAAAGGATGGAATTAGTTGGCACAGCACAAAATGGAGGTATCACGGTGCTGGACACTCACTTCACCTATCCTTGTTTTACATCAGGGGTCATACTCCATTACCTTTTGCTCCAAGCTCCAAATCAAATTTGATTAGGGACTAATCTGATTCCACATAATGAGAATACTATTTAGGATGCATGCTTTAAATGTGGCTTTTAGTCCACAGTTTGTTAGGTTAATGAATTTAACAATTGAGATGATTTGTACGTTCCATGGATGATTTGGCACAGAAGACATTTGTAAAATGTGCAAAACTGGCTAAAAATGGCTTTTCAAGGAACACAAGTGCATAATTACAGCTTATGCTAAAACCTGCATTTGTCCTTCAATGATACATAGGTGGCTAATATTTTTCATTTTTAAAACATTTTTATAGCACCATGAGAAAACATGAGAGGAGGAAAAATTTCTTGGACAGGTAAAATGCAAGAAAATATTATAAATTTTTGAGCAGATCTAGTAAAGTACTTTGGTGCTCCAACTCCTACACTTAAAGTGCCTCCAAATGAGAATGAAACATCTCATGGTTGGAGCCCAGAGTACCTGAAATCACTGCTTCTGTCCAGTTAGCCATCAGCAGATGTGAGTCAGACCCTAACCCTCAATTCCTAATGCCCTACTCCCCACACTTTTCTGTGGGAAGCTCCACCCAGGGCCCTCTCTGAACACACACATCCACAGCCTTTGTACCAGAACATGGGCTGCAATCAGCCATTTACCTTTCAATGCTAAAAAAGCTAAAACTGATGGTGCTGGAGCTTTCCTTTTCATTGCACAGAGGTTTTGTAGCTAAAACCTTCAACCAGCAAAGCAGAGCCCCAGATGCTCTCATCACCCACCTCTGCTGAGCACCCTGGTCACTAAACCCCAGGCAGAGCAGCCCAGTGCTGCTGGGTGCTGGAGAGAACAATAAATCTGCTAACTGCTCCTGGAAAGGCAGCAGCCCTGGATTTGGGACCCAGAAAGTCCCAAAATAAAATGTGCTTCCAGAAGGACTGGCACATTTTATCCAGCCACTTGAGGCATGCTGTTAAATCAAAGCATTTAGGCATTCCCAGAGCAGGTAGCTGGATGAGCTTTCAGAGCTGCAATTCCAGGCACTGGAACCTGAATTTTTCCTTACACTGATCCTCAAATCCTGTATGGGATTTGTTTTTCTGGTTCCTACTCCTGGACCTGACAGCCAACTGCTTGTCAGAAGCACTGGAGCAGAGTGGTGGGAAGGCAAAGAAACTCAAATAACACTAGAAATCAATAATGACTCCTCTTTTATTGAAAGTTTGTGGCAGGACAAAGCTCTGCCAGCAGATGCTGTACATTATTGCTCCTTAAAAAAAAAAAAAATAGGCTGGGAATTCTGCTGGTGAACAGAGCACTGGGACATTTCACACCAAGGAAGCTATTCCAGGAAAAAGAAAGTTGTATATCCCAGAGCATCATCAGGCCCTTGAAAGTAGAGGCAACAGTGGCAGCTGAATAATACCCTAACAAGAGAATAAAATCCTCTGTTATGGTTACAGTGCATCTCAGGGCTCACTCTGGGGTGTTTCCTTAGAGCTCTACCCCAAAGATCACCTTGCTGCCAGCATCCTTGTGCTCCCCACAGTAGCTACAGGAAACATGAAGTTCACTTTCCCTCTCATTGAGTCAAAATTAAAACCTGTGGGGAAAAGTGGTGCTGTCTCCAGACAGAGAGGATGGCAAGTTCATAAAAACCTGGAGAAGTAACAACCTCTTGGTGAGGTGATGCCAAGTGATGCCTGGAAGGAGCTGCAAAAGGTGATGAGACACTCCTTTCTCTCTGTTCTCACCCTAAAACACTCATGACACAGCACATGCCACCCACACCCACTGCCTTCACTGGCACCCTTTTACCTTTACAGTAGTTTAAATATCATTTATAATGAAGCAAGATGTCAGATCAGCCCCTTGTGGGTTTTTGTGCTGCTCTGAGTCCCAGCTGGCCCTACCCTGCCAGGCCAAGAGGAGCTGTCCTCCAGCCACCCCTCCTGGGTGCACAGGGGACCTGCTGTGGCCACGTGGAAATACAGAAAACTGAATTCCAAGTTCTGTCTCTAAATCGAGCTCCAGTTCTATGACACAAACCCCACAAAAGCTCGGAAGGAGAATGCTCTGAAGCACTGTTGGGTCATCCCACTGAAGCAGGAGCATTTCTGCTAGCTTTGCTCTCCTGCAGGAGCAATCTCTGCTGTGAAGTGCTCAGGGTGTATCACAGGATCGGCCTCGGGCACAGGCTGTAGTGACTGCATTTCCCAGCTAATGAGCATCTGAGAAAAGGGTGTGCCAGGCAGACACAAAGAAGTAGCAACAATGCTTTTAGCCAAATATCAGCCATTTGAGCCATCTTATTCCAGCTTACTGCAGCCTGAGATGAACTCAAACCCACTGAGACCCAAGCTGTAGCTCACTGGGCTATGGGCAGCAGACATGATCTGGGCAGGATCATATCTCATATCCCAAGGATAATCCAGGATCTGTGCCTCCTGAACCACCACCTCAAGCACCTGACAACCTGACTGACATTTCATAAAAGTACCTTTATCACAGGGTGCATCCTGACTGACACAAACTGACTGACATCTGGTTTTTGCCAGCTGAGGATATTGCCTTGGAATGATGAGAGCAGGCCAGGCTGGAGAAGCATAACGAGAAATAAACAGTTGGTATAAGTTCTGCTGTTGTCCTGAAGTGCCCCAATTGAGTTTAATGGTGATTGTTTACAGCACAAAGTGCAATACCAGCCATAAAGTGGGACAGCAAGTGAGCAGATGACAGGGACAAAAAGGGATGAGCACTTCCCTTTTCCAGAGTATGTCACAGAAACCACAGTGTTCATTCTCCAAACTTCTGTACTTTGAGACACCCCCTCTTATTGATCTAATGATACAAGCATGTTATCTAGTCCAGCATTTATAGAAACAAGCTGGCAAGACTATACTAATATTAGCATTTAGGAGAATGTCTCTGGTTAAGTTACCTTTGGACACATGTACATTGAAAAAGCACACCAGAGGATCTTTAACAAAAAATAATCATTTAAATGAGCACAAAGCTGAAAGCAAGGCCTGTTGGCTGCTGGATGCTGACCAATGCAACAACTCTGCCTTTTACATGGACATTTAAATGTTTCTATTGCTCTTATCTTCTTCATGGTCTGCTTAATGCTGACCTTCCAAATGCAGCTACTCGTAATAACCAAAGTAATTTGCCAAAGGTAACAACAGTAACAAGCAAGAACTGTGCTTAGGCTTAGCTCCCATATTGCCTCAACAATATAACAGAATTAGCATCTGATGGCAGGGAAGATTTCCAGTCCCAGCACAGTGAGATAAATGTTACTAAATGTTAGACTACTGTGAAAGATTCAACCAAACATAATTACCATGATTATAGGCTATAAAAAGTAACATTACAGAAGAGCTCACTTAATACAAAGGAGAGGAGGAACAAAAAATAGATTTCTGTCTAGAGGTCCCTTTTACACAATTACAGAACATTTCAGCAGTCGATACAGAAATCCAGGTGGTAGTACCCAGAGAAGCAGAGAGAATTGGTTTTTCATTAAAGCTGTGGTATCTGCTCACTTCCCTCTCTCACCACTTCTGTTCTGGTGAGTCCCTTTGATGAGCCATGACCAACTTGTCACCCCACAAAGGCATTGAGGCCACATATTCCACATAAGGAGTTCCACACCATCCAAAGGGACACATAGAAGGAAAGAGACCTTGAATGGGTCCAAAGCAAACACAAAAACAGTGGGAAAACCCCATGAATATAAACTTTCTGCTATGAACTATAGAAATATTCCTTCTTTTGGGAGGCATGGAGGTGACTTTCAATAGGTTTTCTGTAATCACACCAGTGGACTGGTCCTTACATAGATCATACACAACATCTTGTACAAAGCAGTCATGAGTGGATCTATGTTCAGTCCCACTTTGGATAATATTCATCCCAGAATATGCACACACTGGTCTGTCACTTGAGTGACCATCCCCTTTTTCGTCTCCACGTTAGGTTTATATTTCCACATTTGACTCACTCATAAATGAATCTGGGGGACCTGGAACAAGTGAATGTTTACCAAAATCTCTCAGATTGCCAGTGATTCTTCTCCTGTTACATTGTACTGATATTTTCTTTCCCTTTCCAGTGGAAAAGCAAGCACACAAAGATATTTCTTACTAGCAAGGCAGCTTATTAAAAATATTTTAATGACAGATACAGCCATATTTTTTTTTGGTCTCATCAGGCATTCTTATCAATTACCTTTTTCCTCACTGAGCTGACTCTGCTTCAGCCAGAATTAAAAGCATGACCCAGAAATTCCTTACAAAGAAAAAAATTATTGCTAAAATAATTTGAAGTTTTAACTAATGATTCTCTTGAGTAACTTGTACTCAGGTCACCACATTCTTGTTCTGGGTAACTTGTTATTTTTCTGCTATGGAGAGACTGTTCTTAGCTAGATGAATAATATTCTGCCCTGCCATTTTAAAAAAACTGAAGCATGAAAAAAAAAGTTTTGAAAAACGTTTTGAGCCCTCTTTTTTCTTCAGAGACCTCAGATTTGCTTGTGTGCTGTAAGAGCATGGATTTGTTGTGCCATTCTCTGAGTGCAAGCAGTTTGGATTCAGTGATCATTAAAGGAATGCATGCAAAGGACGTGGCATTATTGAAGGGAGAAGGTTGGGGTAAGAAATTGAGTCTGTTTTGTGCATCATGAAAACAGAGGAGAAGGATGGAGTGGCAAGCTAAGGTCCAGCCAGTACATGTGGGTTCATTTGAGCCTCTGCTCTTGCCAGAGCCTTGATGGAGTGAGGCACAGAGTGATGCTCTCAGAAGCACTTGCCTGCATCCTTAGCTACCTAAAAACGTAAGGAATCTCAGTCATCAACATCAAAACATCCCATTGTATTCACAGGCACTGAAGGCAGCATTCCTATTAAATCCATGCCAGGTATTGAACAAAAGAGAAAAGCAGCAATGAAACCAGCGTTTACTATCTTTGCCTGCAGTACATTCTCTGAGGGGTATTTACACAGCATGAGGAACATCCCAAACCCAGCCTCATTAGCGCTCTCCCACCTCCTCTGGCTGCAGTTTAAGGGAAGCCTTCAGTGAAGAGAGGCTCTCCAAGAGCCCGGAGCAGGAGGCAGGGGTGGCTCAGTGACCCGCAGCACTCGCGCGTCCCCCGGCAGCGCTGCGGATGCTCCGCAGGGGCTGCACAGCTCTCCTGCCCCTCTGGAAACAACTGCACAGAACATCTCTGGGTTACCCTCTTCCACCTTCAGACACACCCAGACTGGCTCTTTGTGTCTGCACTGAAAATGCAGTTACAGCAGCTTCCATATCACCTTCCCACTCTTCCTTCCAAACTGGCAAACCACCAGAGCCCTTTTTTTTTTTAACCCCCCCTCTCTTTTTCCTAAATTATAGCCAGCAACAGGAAAAGCAGAGAGATGGTGCTGGGCAAGGGCCACTTTTGCAGAGCTAGCAGAGCCATCTCCCCCTTCTTGGTGTAGGAAAGGAGTATTTAATGAGTATAACCAGCATAACCTGATGAGTTTAGGATGGGGAAGGGGGTGTTGTGCTGCAGGCACGACTTGGTTCCCTCTGCTGCTGTCCAGGTGCCAGCTCTGCCCACTCTGCAACCTTTTTTTAAGGCTTAATTATTTATTGTTTTCTGTACCCAGCCACAAGCACTGGGACTTGGAGAGGATCTTTCATGTGTACAGAAGCATTTGAATTCAGCTTTGCTCAGGATCACTGTACATGATTTGCCAATCACTAAACATGACTAATGATCAAATAAGATGTAAATGCTTTGTGGTAAAATTGATAAAAATCAATGAAAAAAAGTCTTAGTCATTCCAATTATTTCCTAAATGCAGTTCATAGGTGACAAATTAATATTTAAGCATATTGGGGAAGAACATGCCCTTTATTTAAACAGCAATATAGATATCAATTAAAGGACAAATTAGTTATACCTTTTGACTTATGTGCAAGGAAGAGAATTGCTATAGTATGAAAGAGTTTTTAACTAGTGGGTAGTTTGGTAATTAAGGAGCTGTCAGAGCTTGTTATGTTATCTTGCAGCAGTTGGTGTTCAAAATACTTCTTGCCACTCATGATCTGCGTGGGAAGCTGTTAATATGCAGCTAGAGTCTACACGAGTTCAAAGGGTAGAATTTAATTATGATACTGTAAATTCTTAATTTTCAATTACTATGGCACTAGGGATCTGCCCTTGAGAAAGGGCAGATAAAAGACATTTTGGCATTTACAAATGTATGAATAACTAGGAAGGCAAAGAGAAATAATATTTGCAGGATCGTTACATTTGCAAGTTCTCCAATTGCTTTTTTAATTTATTTTTGCTGTATTAGATTGCAAAACAGTTTTCCAGTGTCAACAGTTACAATGCATCATTTGCAGATATTATCTCACTCCAGGCACCAGTTTCAAGGCCAGCAGAAATAATACTTTGATCTGCAGTGTACTGTAAGCCCACACACAGCTGATGGTCACAAGAGTTATGTACAGCAAATAACTGCCTATTCTAGGAAAAACCCTTGCTCAGAATCAAACACACAGCTACCTTGCAGGTCTCCTTTATTGTTGAAATTCACAGGACCAACTTGGCCAGTGTTATGCAAATATTTGGGAGGAAGCTTTTCTCTGTTTTCCAGTTTTATCACAGTTCACCAGCGACCTCACCACCAAATACAGCAGCACAGAAACAATCCTGCTCCCCCAGCAGCCAAGTTCCACCCACAGGCTATGGACCATGCTGGCAATGAGGATCACAGTATCCTGCTTCCAGGCTGATGCTCCATTACTAACTGCAGTTCAGTCTACAGACAAGCCCAGCTCATGTGAACACTTTTGGATCAAAGATCCTAAGTTCATTAGAAGGGGTACAAGGGAACATCCTGAAGTCAACATTAATGAGGAGAGCAGAAAAGCAGACAGAAGAAAGGTTGCCTAGGTAAAATAATCACGTTTAAAATGCAAGCACAGCAACACTTCAGCCCTGTTTAAGGGGGACAACCCTGAGCACTGGCCCCACGTAGCCTCCCACACAGGAGAGCATCCTCCTTGATCTGCCCTGCACACATGACCCAGAACTGACCTTCCAGACCTGCTGCAGGGCTTCACTCCTGATATTCCTGCAGTTCTCAGTACAGAGATGACAGTTCCACAGCTCCCAGTAAAGCTGAGCAAGATCAAACTCAAGGAAAACTCTGTGCTGCTCTCTGAAGCTACAGTGGTTTTATTTTATGATGATCTTTATGCCATGTTTTAAAATTGCTACCTAGGGGACTGCAGCAAAAAATCATGTTTGTGGGTGTTTCCCACCAAACCTACAAAACAAGGATGAATGCTCCAAGACAAAATATCTAAAGAAACCTGTTATTCAAGCTGAATAAATAGTTGTAATTGAGTCCCATGTAGCAGACTGTCATTGGTGGGGGAAGGGCTAAACAGCCATAACCTAAAGTTTACATAGTGTGAGACACTGCAGTGGCAAACTGTGCTATTAAAGTATTTTTCCTGAAGTATTTTTAAAACATTTATAATTTATATAAAAACATCAGGTGGTACCTTTGAAGTTATTTAGCATGAAAGTCCAATAAAAAGCTCCTCAGGTTTTAGCAGCATGATACAATAGCTCACACAGTACGTACAGCTAGCCAGCTCGTATTCAGTAGGTAGGGAACAAAAGCGCACTACTTAGTGCTCTCTGTCAAATCAAGAAAATGTCATTTCACCACTTATGGTGATTTACATGCATAGCAAGTTGGCCTAAAATGCAGGTCCTTTTTCCAAGAATGGAGAGGAAGCACAAAAGGTCAGAAACATCATCACAAGCACTTAATACAAAGCAGTTTCATTAGGTTTCCACAGATACGTGATGCTCAAGGAAATCCCAGCTGAAGCATGTCCTTCAAGTAACACACATGTAGCACTACCCTAATTTGCTCAGTTATTCAGCAGTGGAGATAATGTCAGCTTGCTAATTAGGCAATTAGCATCTGAGACATCAACACAAAGAAGTAGGAAAACAACCTATTTTCAAGGTGTAGGTGCACGGAAATTATTTCTTTGGGGACTTGAATTTCCCATTCTGAGTTCTGACTAGTCCCTTGTCTAGTTTTTCTTTTTCAGAATGAAAAATAAAACCAAGGCAAAAACCTCTGGTTTCAGGTCCCACTGTATAATCTCACTCCAAGTCAGCGGGAGTCTAGAGATACAGCCATGGGCAGATTTCATCTCTGTGCCTGTGATTAGTGATTGAGGAGCTGAGAAAACAAAGAAAAGAAAAACAGAAACAAAACTCATTTGATGTAGGATTGCTGCTTTTCCATGCTCTAGGCCACTGCATACCATGGCTGTAACTTTGGCATGGACCAGTTTTGAAAGGCAAACAATAAACAGGAATCATGATTACATCAGCACCCAAGGTGCAGGCAAATGTACATCTCAATATTTGTTCTAGGATTTGTTCTGTTACAACAACAACAAAATCTCAGCCCTTTTCGCCCTGATACAAGTTCTGACATCTGCATGTGGTTGCAAGACCTGCACTTTCCAGAGCTCAGAGAGGGGATATACTGTGACATTTTGGGTGACAACTTGCAGACCAGTTGAAAACTCTGTTGTCACATGGGGAAGAATGGCATCCTACCAATGCAGGCTGTACAAACCAAGGCCCTGGCAGGGCCATGCATGCACAAACCTGTTTTGCAGCTGGTGACATCACAACATTATTCTGATTGTTTTGATTTGTCCAGTGAACAAACCCCAAATATATTGGGTAGGGCTGGAGGGGAGCACTTGTTTCCTCCACTCTGATAGTCAGTTTTTCCCAAGCTGACTTCCACAAAAACAATTTAAAAGTGTTGCAAGGAGGTCTGTCAATAGCCTGAAGTGTTCATAGATTATTTGGTAGACTCCAACACTAATCCAGACAAGCATCATGAATTGGCTGAGGAGAAACCCAATGGTTGTCAATAAACAACTGAGCCATTACCATCCATTCCTTCAGCTTGATTAATGGGGAGGGCTCAAGTGAGAGAATAATGGCAGTTTCTTTTTGATATGGAAGTTACTATCATATTTATACTCATTGTCAAAGGAAATTAAAATACAAATCACAGAATTGATTTTTAAGGTTACAAAACTCTGCTTTGTGATCCTGGGGGGTCACTATAGGACACGAAACAACACGACGTGGACTCGCTGCTATTTCCAAGGTAAAAAGGGACTTTTTATTTTCTGACTCCAACATTTATAGATTTCCAAAAGTGACAGTGGATTGGAGGGTGAGAGTACCACCTCTACAATACACTGGACAAACCAACAGTCCATCAAATTTCTCCTCCTCCATAAAAGAATGCAAAGCAATAAGTTATTTATATATATAAAGTGTGTGAGAAAGTTCATTACAAGAATGTAAACATCAGAAGGCTTAGAAAATCTTAAAAAATCAGGGTGACACTGGGGGGAACAAAGCTTGAATCTACTCCCAGATCAGAGCAGATAAAGCAGTTTTGGTCATCCCGAGCCATCAAACTCCTGCCCTGGTGCCTGTGTCATGGGCTGAGCATGACCATGAACCAGCTGTTTGAAACTCCTACCACTGGACAGATGTGCTGAGAGCACTTTGCCCAAGTGCAGGTTGAAATTGCTCAGAGCAAACTGTCCTTGGTCTGCCTCAGGACTTTCCTGCTGGAGGATGGCAGGAGTCTGAGCAGGAGGGTTCACAGCTCACTCCTGGCAATAACCTGCCAAGTGAAGGCACATGTACCCCAGGCAATAAGCTACAAGTGAGCAAGTGCAGCATATCCACCTAAGGTACACACAGTGAACTCGTGTCAAACTGCAGGGAATTTGCCAGAACTGCTTTTCCAAGGTTTGAGCTTTTGTGCTGACTCAGTCATTAGGAAAAAGGCAAGTAATGACTCTTAAGTGAGTGTGCTCAAAGAACAAATAGGGGTTTTTATTTTTGATTCCCAATGCTGCACCCCTACTTTGCTTTAGAGGTAAAAGCTGAGGATCTAAGTGCATTATACTGTAAATACACCAAAATGGAAACGTTGCTCTGTAATGGAATAGTTCATCACCTAGGCCAGCTTCTCCATTGATTTACATTCCACATAGCCTCAGGAGCACTGCAAGGGCTGTAAATCAGTGAAGAATAGCATCCTTTGAGTCTAAATCTCCCCAGCCATTCAGAAGTCATGTTAATATGTAGCTAGAGCTGTGGTGTACACGAGGGACTGTCAGTGGGAGCAGCTCCAATCAATGGCATTGAAAGGGAGCGCTGTGGTTAACGCCTGCATCGATCACGCTGAAGAGTGATAAACAATTACAACCATCAGCTCAGGATCACTGCCTAGCACACTGCATGAAAGATTTCCATGTCTTTAAGGCTGTGTTTTTTAGAGTTGACTGTATTGTTGTTCAAACTACCCAGTTTTATAAGCCTGTTTTTCTCCTTTCTGTAAGTGATGAAGCACTAGGATCTGGAGGACAAATATCCTTTTAACCAATAGGTTGAAGATGCACTTGGAAAAATTACTGTAAACACATGCCTTGCCAAGTGGCAAATTTTCTTCTTCTCAGTGTCTTTGACATCTTTGAGCTGGATGCCAGGTTAATTTTTTCTTTAACCAGTACAACAGTAGGATGGACACTACTGTGAGCTCATGCCTGGGACACGCCTGGTGACCGAGGAACAAAAACACAACTCCAGGGACTCAGGAAACTCCAGCCTGAGGTAATTTGACAAAATCAGGATTGGAGGTGAAACCAGCTCATTTCCATGGATGTGCTTGATACACAACTTTGCCAGAATAGAACACATTTCAAAGTATTACTAAGGGAAATAAATACAATTCCATGTACCTATAGGAAACTGAGCCATTAGAAACATGTGCTTCATTTTCTCACAGACACACTTTCCATGCTAATTTACACCCCTGAGCAACCAGGAATTTCCACATCTTACCAAAAGGCAGACAAAATCCACTTCAAAGTAGAGATGGAAAAATTAGTGTTGATTTATGCCAGTATAGGCTTTATAGTGACACATGTGAAGAGAAGAGAAAGGAATTTTCTCCCACTCTTTCCTTTATTTTTTGCATTTCACATGGATAGCTCTGAAATTTGGCTTTCCCAGTCCCTATAAAACAGACCACCAATATTTCCCCTGATTAACAGGATTGCTATAAGGACCTGCTCACTCTGATTCCCTCTGCTGGTGTTCAGCTGTGCACACTGGAAGTAGCTTTCAGACACTCCTGTTATGAGACATTTTCCATTTCATCTCTTGAGAAGGAAAAATTGCAGAGAAATTGCTTCCTCCCATTAATGGGGGAAAAAAACCCCCCAAAATCCCTAAAATTGGCAACTAGAAGAGCAAACCAAATGAAGGGACCAGCAGAAGAGCT
This sequence comes from Agelaius tricolor, assembly GCF_023055355.1. Taxonomy (NCBI): domain Eukaryota; kingdom Metazoa; phylum Chordata; class Aves; order Passeriformes; family Icteridae; genus Agelaius; species Agelaius tricolor. Next base: position 5,211,466 of record NW_027269274.1, read on the forward strand.
CAGGGTAACAAATTTAGAAACGAAAATGGTACACCTGCCCTAAGAACAGCTCTCCCACTACCAGCAGCCATTTATGGTGTGTTCAAAACCTGTCCCTAGTTTAGTTTCACTCACAAGCTTACTCTGTAAAACACTTTAAACTAAATTCACAAAATCTCTTCGCTTTCTGAGCCAATCACAGGGCAGCTGAGACCCTTTTCATACTTTATTTAATGGATGAAATTAACTATGAACAGACCTGAATTCGCCTTCTGACCACATCTCCCACCAGCCTAAAAGAAAGAAGGCTCTGCTCTGCAATGTCTGTTACTTTAATGATGTTTGTGAGGTCTCCTGAGCAAAACCATACCTGTAATCATTTTCCTGAGGGGTTTAAAAAGGTACTCCTCCATCTAGTAATTATTAACATGTGATTCCTGGGAGCTACTGCTGCTGTGGTAGGGGTGGGAGAGAGACTTTGGACTTCCAAAATGTGAGATCCCTTCCTTCCATAATTATAATGGCACTGCTGACTGAATAAACAGGCACTGGGCCTCTCAGGCTCCTGCATTTAGATGTGGCCATGCAATGTGTCTATTTGCCCATTGGGGGGTAAGCCTTGTGCACAAATCTTATTAAATAAACTTGTGGGATGCACACAAAAAGCCTGTGCACCTCTTTAAATAAACCAGCAGGAACGTTTAGTTACCATTTTCATTTTCTCTGTCAATCAGCTTTGTGGAAAAGAAAAAAAAAAAGTAAATTGTTGGTATTCATAATATCTCAGTAGAGGAACACTGAGTATGGGGTTGTTGTCTCCATTGTGTTTCCATGCATTTTTTGGTAAGATTTGTTGGCTTATCCATTTATACAGCATTAAGGGTCTATTACATATGAATCAAATGCAAATGTTGGCAAAAATGGTCCACAATTCCTCAATACTGCAGTGAAGGAACCAACAAACAGAAGCACTAACCCACAAACAAACACAGCTTCTGGACCATTTTGGAAGACAGGCTGATTTTCATAAGCTCATGAAAACCACTCCCAATTAGGCATAAAATAGAAGATCCAAGATGAATTTTCTAAGGAAAGAAGGAGAATCTCCATCCTCACGGCCGACTGACGTTCTGACTTGAAGTGCTTTAAAAACAAAATTCTGCACCACCTTCCCTCACCCCCATTTTAAAATAGTGCTTTCCAAAGCAATCAGGAATATCTCCTGGAAGAGCCAAATCAAACTACATCTTGTCCTTGAGAATATTAGCTAAGGAATGATTTTTGCAAGCTCCACTCTAAGGCATACATTGATCTGATGACAGCTTTGGAATCCTTTAGATAAAGTTGAAAATTTTTTTTTATTTTCATAATGCCAGCATACCTGTCTCCATGAAAGCCCACAGCTCATAATTCTTTTGGCCAAAACTAGAGAAATAAACTATCTTTTAATATTTCATTTTGCTATTCCCACATCTCATGCAAGTTTGGGGGATTGCTCCTGATTTCTTTTTCCTGCCATGCTGCAAGGTAGCACATGATTTTAAGAGATATCAGTAATTAGGCTTATTGAGTTTTTCCAGTTGTTAGATTTTTAGTGATTTTTGTTTTTTAAAGCACAAGAAAAAATTTCTTCAGTTTTCTTATCTCAGGACAACTGACAGTATTTTCTTTATGCTTCAGTGTGGGCACATGCTAGTTCAAAGAAAAAATGGAATTTATTGCCTAATAAAACTTATTTTCATTTACAAGATAAAGAAGGGTGGAACAGTTATGAAAAAAAGTAAAAATCCTTTAGAGGTTGAACATGGAAACTTCATGCTTTCCAGCCTCTGCTAAGAACCAAGGCTGCTGTGAGCACCCCACTTGCCACTCCCACAGAGTTTATATCCTGTAACTGAGAATTTTCCATAGCTCCTGCATGGCTCCCAGCAGCTTCCACTGGCTGGGAATTCTGTACCTCTAGAAATCTAACAAGGCATTAAAAATAATAATTCACTGCTGGGAAATCAGTGGGATGCCGGCAAGAAGACAAGATAAAATACCTGTTAAATATGTAGATAATTCCCAGGGAATGGAAACCTTCAGTGCTCAGCCCCTCCATCAAAGCTTGCTGAAGTCAATTAGAAGACTTCACTTCAGCTGAGGTCTGTACCTTAGCATGTGGGGAAGGCTCAAAGAAAATGGCTAAGTTGGTTAAAACCTGATTTTTCTCTCATTCCCCAGCACCTTTGTAGTTCAGGTACAAAAATCAAAGAGATCTATGCTAAGAAGACTAAAAACACAGCCCAGGAGAAGGTGTTTCTTCACTCTTGCCCCTCTCAGGCAGATTCCACAGCACTTTACCAGTGAAATCCAGAAGGACGTAGCTGGAATCCATACAGCATTGAGCAGCTGAGGTAAAGAATATCTATGGCACAATTTCTCTTAAATACATCTCACATCTGTCAAATCCTACTGCAATCAATACTTTTATGACAGTAGCTGCAAGTTGCTGAAGAAACACAGCAGCTATCTTTTAAACTGATATCAGCAAGATATAATGGGATATCGGAATTAACGTTAGCTCAGTCAAGCATGACAGCTTGGTGTAATGACTAAGTGTCAGCTACTTTGAAAGTTTACATCTCTTTTAATTACCACAATTACCCAGCTGACTGGTTTTCAGCTCATACAGCTCCTGGAGGCTCCGAAGGAGCAGCAAACTGCAAGGCACAGAAACGTCAGCAAAGTTTTCCACAGCACTGTAAGGATCAGATGTTGATTCTTATCAAACTGCTGTCCCCTGCTAAGAAGCACACTGCAGAACACACTAGCACTGCTCAGGATGGAGATATATCCTATTTTTGTTCTCTCACTCAATAGAACAGCTTTCCTAGCAGGTGGCAGGTATGGAAACTCAGTAGATCAAGGGTTTTTCTTACTGCAAGGCCTTCTTGTATCCCACCAAGTACAGGATGGCTGAAAACCGGCCTGTTTTATTTCTAATTAAGGCTTCCCTCTTGTCTCCAGGCTGCTACAGCTCTTCAAACCAAATCCTGTGGGTTACACACTAGGCACAAGAACTGTTTTTCCCCTGTGTGCATGGCCAGGTTGGAAACACAAACCTGACTTTTAATGAGTCCTGTTTGCAGCTAAACCACCTTTCACTTTGTCACCTCAGAACCCCCAGGAGGGAACGTGTGTGAGGAAGCTCCAGGTGAGCACACACCTGCACAAAAACCCTTTAATTGTCACTCCTGTACCAGGGTAAGGCAAAGGGGACCTCTGGGACTCTCCAAGTGCTGATTCCAGGGAGGACAAAGGAAACTTCTGACTGGTGAATGCTGAATCAGACCTTTTCTGAGATGGCATTTTGCAGTAGAATTCAGTCAGGGAGGGACATCTCTTCACCACCTCTGCTGTCCATAAATGTACCTTTGCACTCCTACCCTTCACCCTCCACATTCTGTGGACTGCATGAGTGGTGTGCTCCCCCTTAATACACTTTTAAGCAGGGATTTCAAGAGATATGAGGAGATGTTCTCATAATGAGGGTAATTACCATTGCATTTTAATGTTCTGCAATACAGAGCCATGGTTCAGCAGCTTTACTTTAGAGCAAGTGTTAAAATAGAGAGCTTTAGATCTATCACAAAATACATCTGTAACTAACCTCTGCTGCTTCATGCCAGGATTTTCTCCTACTAAACACTAATAAGGTGTGCTCTGGCCTGCCTGCTACAAGTGGATGAGGCTCCTCTAATGAGTCTGTAACTACAAAAAAAAAAAAAAAAAAAACCCACCAAAAAAACTACCTAGTCACTTTGGCCTCATTTTATAAATAGTGCCATCTAATAATTCTAATTGTGACTGAACATTGCCTCCTAGAGATTGATATCACTACATTACCAAAAAAAATCAAAACAGAGTGCAACAAAGGACAGGGGAGCTCAGAGAAAAAAAATAAGATTAGCCATAGATAGGGCCAAGTATCAGAACCATAATAGTGTTATAAATCCCATTCCTTTCAATATATCTGACATAGTATAAACAGTTAGAAAATAGCAGTAAAATACGACATACAGGTTCATTATTTTCCTTGCTACACTTCTTGGATAGTTTTGTGAGAAGTCAAGGAGGGGGGAAGAGGTTTTAGGGATGGTGAGGGAGCATTCACTCATCCCTTTTTCAATGAGAAAAGTGCTTATTTTGGACGTGCACAGGAAGGCCCACAGGAGAGATGAAGCCACTGACAGAAGCCCTCAGGTACTACTGGCAGCTGTTCCAGAGCCTGTGAACTCAGCCAAGCCCTGAAAATCCTTCTCCAGCCTGTCAAGGCCCAGAGAAGGCAGCTGAGCCTTGTTAGCAGAGCAGCCAGGCAGAATAGGTGAACTGCAGCTCTCCCACAAAGTCAATTTAGAGCACGATGAAGGCCTGCTCAGCTGGATGGTAACAGGAGGGAGATTGGCAGCCTTGGCTTGGGAGGCAGGGGCCAAGGAAGCCAGGCCAATTACCAAGGCTGGGTGGGCACAGGATGCTCTTTGGGGCTCTGGGGTAAAACAGGGCTTGAGGTGGGAATGCTGTTAATGCTGTTAATGGCACCCTGCAAACAAACCCCAGCCTGAGCAGAGCTGTCCCTGCAATACCCAGGCCCAGCTGAGCTGTGCATTCTGCTGTGCTGGCCTGAGCCTGCCAGCAACCCTGCCCCTGTCACAGAACCTCCTGCTCAGGACTGTGCTCCTCCTGAAAAGAAGCTTTTGTGCATAAATAAATATGTGAAGGGAATCTGGAACAGAACTTCCATGAGTGAGATGTGACTCTGCTAGCAAAGCCTCTGAAAGGGCCAGTGGGAAGCAGTTTAACAATTGGCATCAGAGCTGGAGGGGGCAGCAAATGCAGCAAATGAGAGAAAGCAGCACAAGGTGTAAATTGAGAGGCCTGGGGTTAGTTGGAGGAGAATGGGTAAGAAATCTCCTTTATTCCAGCTCTCACCTATTGTGATTTCCCCTGCCAGGAAAAAAAAAAAAAAAAAAGAGCTTTCCAAATGGAGAAGCCATCAGTGCAAGCTGAATTTTATGTTGGTACAAAATGACTCTCTTACTAACCTTTCATCTGAGAATCACCATCAGGTTCTTCCTGCACAGTGTCACATCACTCCCAAACAAGAGGGTCTCTTTTTTTTATAAAAATCACACTGTTGTTCAGTGGCATTTTCCAAAGCACGAACCTGGCAGCCTCCTTTGTCTCCCACAGGGGCCACAACCTCACCTCAATCAATCACTTTCCTAAGAAAACTTTCCTATTCCTCCATGTCTCAAGCCAGCTGGAGCTGGCTGCTGTTAGGAAGGACAGGCACAAGAAATCTGTAAAAAAAAAAAGGGGCTTTACAACTAAGAAATGTTAAGTATTATTAATGCATTAGAGAGCCAACACTGTAGCTGTTGTTGCTGTCAAATGCTTTAGTAATGCACTAATCTCACCATCCCCATAATTCTGAGTGACTCCCCAGAGGAGCCAGGATTACTGCATTGGCCATATAAAGGTAAATGTTGCTTTCCCATTATGATTCTACCCACAACTTCCAGCACTGCCTGATTAAAATAACTTGGCCCTGACTTTCACAGTATTTTGAAGGTGACAACATTTTTAGACATGACATCCTTCTCCAACAGAGAAGTGCAGTTACAGGAGCTTTTTAATGGCTTTTGCAAAGCAATAACTCTGCAACTTGAAGAAAAAAAAAAAACAAAGCAAAAGACAACCTAAATATGAAAAGGCTGCTTTTATTAATATCCTCTTTTTCATTAATATTTGTGTTTTAGAGCTGAGTACCATTTTATGAATATCCATGGTAGAAAACTGGGTACTGTGGCACTGAAAGCTTATTTTCCTAATGATTTATTTTACAGGAAGTACCCTTCATATATTTAAGATTATTAAAAAAAAAAACAACAAAGAAAAAAGAGACAAAGACCATTTTGATATGCGCTTTTTTCCCCCTTGCTCAGGTGTGAGATGTCTCTGGCAAGGAAAATCTGTCAGTGTTTACAGACAGAATAATCTCCATCAGAAACCTGGATGTTTCTTCTTGAATATGCTGGGGAATTCTATCAAGAGACCTGGGAGCCCTATCCAAAAGCAGATTTCTGGAGATCAGAAAGAGATGTTTGTTTGGAGGTTTCCCTGCTCCCAAAGCTGCTCTTTGTGCAGCCTGTGCTGGGACCCTCTCAGGCAGAGCCACCACAGCTGACAAAGCTCCCCAGTGGCCTCCTGCACCTTCCTCAGTGCTCTGCTATGATTACATTTTGTTACACTACATCAAAGATTTGAAGCTCCTCACAAGTCATAAAAACCTAAACACAGTCACAATAAAAGTACTCACCAGCCATCTCAGGAATGGTGGACATCAAGCTCAAGGACTTATTTTTCCTTACATCTGTGAAACTTTCTTCTCAAGGAGCCTGGGAGTATAATTTACAAAAGGTTTCTGATTCAATTCCTTTTAACTCCAGGTTTGTCCTTGACTCTTCCAGCAAGAAGATTTTCTTCCCATAATTTTAAAATTCCAAATCACCCGCCCCACTTCCAGAGCTGCTCAAGTGCAACCCTTCTTTTGGCCAGAATCCTTCACAGGTGTGTTTAAGTGTCTCAAATGTCAGCAAATGAGCTGCAAAGGGGCATCCTATTACCCACTTTATTTCACTTAAGTAAAGACAACAAATTCTCTCCTTTTTTTTTTTTAATTTAATGTGGTGTTTGCAGATATCAACTTTATTTAGAATTGTCCTATGGCTAATTTTTTTAAGCATTTGTTCAATAAATGCATCTTCCCAAAGTCCCAAGATTAGTATTTGTCTCCTCAACACTGCAGCTCAAGTATTTTTTTGACAGAAATATTTACAGCTGAACTTAAGCTTTTGACAGAAATCTTCCAAGAATATCAGCACATCAAGCATCTCCATTTGAATTAAGTGAAGCTACCACTTTTTTCCTCTCTGCTTCATACGAAAAGATTCCTTTAGAATATCCTAAGGAAACTTTTGCAGTATCGTGACTAAATTTTCATACAATTTGTAACTATTTAATTGTAATGAAGTCTGGGGAGAGCAGCACCTAATGACATAAATCAGGCAGTTGGGGGCTGGCAGATATTGCTGAGAGGAGACAGATGTCCTGGTGAAGCAGGATTGTATTTAAAGGGCCACAGTTTCTTCCCACTCACTGCAACCCCTACCAGAGCACATCTGGATGGAATATGGTCCTGGCTGAGAACAATGTGTGTCATGGGCAGAAATCTCCATTTTCCCAGCTCCCAGCCAGCTGGGAGCCTGTGAGGCCACAGAGGAATTGGGGGCAACCTGGAGCCACCCCTCAGATGCTGTGGCTGAAGTCAGGGCAGGAGCAGATGGGTTTGTGTGCCTGAGACCTGTAATGGGCTCCCTGGTGCACCTCCTCTGCACTGAGCAGATCTTGAACCCAGGCCAATATACACTGAGCTCAGAAGGGTGCTTGAAGTGGCTTAATTAGGGAGAAGCTTTACAAAAGCTGCTCTTGTACAAAATAAGTTGTTTGCTAGCACAGAGTATAGAAACAATTCAATTGCTTTCTACATTTCTACGTCCAACACACTCTGCAGAGTGAAGGAGCTCCCTTGTAGCTTCTTAAGAATGAACAACTATGGAAATTATTTAAAAAGAGCCTGAGACACCAAAAATCCAGCAATTAAAAGCACCTAATATCATATTCATGATTTCATGTATCAGATGCTCCCAAACTGTTCTTGCTGCATGCCTGCATTCATTACAATATGTAAAACTGGGAGTGATAGTCACGGTCTTAAGTCAAATTATCCCACATCAAAAATCAGTCTCTGCTCTTCTACCTCAATCTTGTCATGCTGCTGTGGCTCCAAACTTGGCCACTTCCCTTAATATAATCCTTATCTTTAATGCTTCCCTCCCTTCACCCTCCCTGCACTTAAAAATTGCTTTGTACTGCAAAATGCAGCAAAGGATTTTTCAGAAGAAGGGGAAAACCTCCCTGCAGTAATCTCTCCTCATATCCAACTGCCAATTTAGAAACTCAAGGTGTCAAAACCCTCCCAAGTGGCATTTTCCTCCCATATGTTTTTAAATGTTCCCTCCCCAGAGGTGACCCTTCTGAGATGCCACATCCCTGGCAGGAGCACTCCACCTCCAAACCCATCTGCTGGGACCTGGCACTTTCAACCAGCTGGGGGTGAGGGACAGGCACCCACCCTGCAGGTGGGGAATGAGGCCAAAGTCTGTGCTCAGGGGTGACCCAGCACCCTTCTCATCTCAGCTGCTGCAAACAGAAACCACCAGGGTTTCCCTCATACGCTTTGGGAATGCCAAGTGGCAGAAAAAGAAATCATCCCAGCTAATTACTGAAAGAGTGGGATCAGTAAATGAGTCACAGCAACAGAAATCTCAGCAAATGCTTGTCCTCTCAGCACATTAAAACCTGCTCTTTCTCTTGGGAAAAATCAAAATCATTTCCCTTCCTTTAATATTAATAAAAATCATGTTGGAAACACAGGCTCACAGAAATGTGACTAAATTTCAGATATGTGGCTTCTTTGGAAAGCTATTCAAACATGCTAAATAATCTTTAATCATTGGAATGCTTTGCACTTGATTTTTTGCATGAAGTGTTTTAAGATAAGAGAGGCTTTTAAAGAACTTTCAGGTTCATTCCAGTCCTATGATACCTCTTCAAAGTTCAGAGCCATGGCTATGCATTCAAGTGCTGCATTATGAGAAATGCATATCAGCTGGAAAATCAAAATATTATCACATGGGCATAAGGACAGTGTCTGGAAATGAAGACCAAGTAAAAAATTTGAACATGTACAATAAGTATTAGGGGAGGATATTATTGTAAATGAACTGGAGAGAAACATACTTATTTTTATCCCAAGAAAGAATAGGTGGAATTTCTAGGCAGTGGGTAGGCTGAGATCCTTCCCATTGCATTTGATGACAGATTGCAAGAGGTGAAAACTCAGACAAACAAAATTATTACTTTGAAAAGCAGCAGGTTTCCTGCCTTTAGAGTTAAAAGATCCAAATCTCTCAGCAATAACTTTCTGTGGAAATTCTTGGAAGTTTAACTGTGGTATGGTGCTTTTTCCTGCACACGTAGGAATCTGTATCTCTGAAACCAAGAGATGGTTTCAGTGCCAAAACTAAGTCAGGTGAGGTTTATCAACGTGCAGATGTCTGCTCCTGGAGGAAAGATGGGCTGTGCAGTTTTAGGGATAATTCTGGCCCTTTGCAGAGGATGCACTGTTTAAGCCCTTTGCTTAGGCACCCAAATGACTCCTAAGCTTCCCCTCAAGGTGGAAAGAAACTGGCATTTCTTGAAGGTGGTTGAGCCCATCAGAGATCAGGCTCCTACCCAGGACATTCAAACTGGCAGCCTACATTTTACATGGTAGTTTCTTACCCCTGAGTCATTCCACTGCCCTAACACGATGTGCTGACCACCATCAAAAACCCAGGAGTTTTCACCAAGGGCAGGCAGTGCCCAAACAAGAGTTTTGATACACTTACAGCTGCAGAAACAACAAGCAAATAATGTAATAGGCATTGTATAATTCTACAGATCACATCAAGAGGCTCTGTCTTCTATCAGGCTGACTTATTATTCCACAATATATGACAAATTTCTACTCAGATTCATTTCTACTGAGATGAAAAAAGTTTTTCAGTAGAACTGCAGCAAGCCATTAAACCCTGCAGTCTGTGATGGTTTGCAATGTGTCTAACACACAATACCAAGGGTATTGCAGGTCTCACTTCATGTCACATCAAGTCATTACTTTTTTTTATTGATGCATTACATTCTTGCGTTTGGGACAGCAGAAGTTGCAGGGAGGTCTCTGAGGTGCAGGTCTGGGTAAAACAGAGCATCAGGTCATGAGATATTTATCAAGTGATAATGGGAACGACCAAAAAAGAGATGAGGTGGGGACAAAGGCTTCTCCAGCTGGGAAGTTATCGAACACTTGGAGCCCAGAACACAGAGCTCAGTGGCAGCTGGCTGCCCTGACTCCCTGAAAAATTAATCACTGCAGATAAATGCATAAAAAGAGAGCACCTCAATCTGTTTTCCACTGAAGCTGGTGGCTGAATTCCCATGTCTTGCTCCTACCCACCCTCCAGTCTGTGCCACAAGGCCCAGATGTGCTCACAGCAGTCCTGCTGTTGTGACAGAATAACACCAGTGGATTTGTGAGTGCTGCCTGTGGGGAAAATCCACAGGACCTTGTCCCACCACTGTGCAGAATGAGCTCCCAGCTTCTGAGCCTTTGCGGTATCAAAATTCCAGATTTGGCCACTCACAGGAAACCCACCTTGAGGAATTTACTTCTACTCCTCCAGATACAAAACCTGATTTATGGTATATCCACTGAAGGTGCTGGAGCTGTTGCACAAAGAGCTTTACCATCAGCAGTTCCTGGTGTTAGCAGATACATTTTGAGCCCTGAGAATCTTCCAATGCTGGAGCAAAATTTCTCACTGATCTGCCACTATTTTCACTGGGCATTTTTAAAACCAAGGATTTCCTACACACAATGGAAGAGCACTTCATGATTTCAGAGTAAGTACTTGAACAAGTACCAGAGTCGACCCTGCAAATATGCCTTGGTCTAGAAAGAGTCATCCTATGAATATTTTAATTGATAAAACCATATTGTAGAAATGTTCATAGAAAATTAACACAAGTGGAGCACAGAATAGCCAAAGGAAATTAATTTACAAGTGTGATGGCATGAAAATTCCCAGGAGACACCGAGCAATTGAACTAACCCGAGTTATATGAGCTCTCACTGTGCTTTCAGCATCAGCATTGCACTTGGAAGGAAAATTCTTCTACCTGCAGCAGAGCAGCAGATGCAGAAAGGGCTGATAATGAAGCCCAGCTAGCAATCTTTCTCTGCTGCCTTGCACTTGCAGCACAAATAACAAACCTGTGGGAAATGGCAGCAAGTTCCCACTCAAGGATGAGTTCACATCAGGAAGTACCTGCTGTAAGTACCTATACGGTCTAAATAGGACGATGGCACTTGTGTTGTGAAAAAGAACATTTAACAGTGTGCAGCTATGTAATTATGGGCTGCCAGCAGCTGATACAACTCTGTGCTGGCATAACTACTGTGCAGACTTCACATTTACTGAGCCAGCTTTTTGGTTTCAGAAAATTGGTTGTAAAGACAACACCTGACGGAAGCATGGGGAAAAGCAGGTGGGATGCTACAACTGATAGGGCTGTGGTGAAGGTTTTCCTGCCCCCTGCCCTGAGCTCTCTCCACAGCCCACACTCCTCTCCTTCCCAGCCCCATCATGTCAAAGACAGGTAACACCCCTGAGCAAGAAGGTTTTCTGGATGTGCAGCCACCCTGGAAAAGGAGCTGCCTTACAGCAGTGAGCTCTATGGAGGCACAAGTTTTGTGGAGACCTTGTCTCAAGCAAGAGTATTGTTAAGGAGGTGAATATTGTTTTTGTGCTAATAGGAGTGAAATGGGTTGAATTAAGTTGGAGAATAGCCACTGTATTTAATTATCAGGTAAAAACCTGAGTTCAAGAGGAACAATTGTACATGTAGCAGCACCTTGTGAAGTCAGGGAAGCTTTGCCACTGGCTCAGCAAGCCAGGGTTTCCCTCTGTGCATACACCACAGGACCATAAACATTTCATAAATGATTGCAATCAAATCCAAATAAATATATTTAATAGACCAATCTTCTCAAGATTGATTCTGAAGAAGCTCTGTAAAATGATACGTGCCTGTACATATAAAACATGGTGAAAAAAGGGCTCTTTTCCTTTATGTTTTAAATTACTGAATACTCCAGACTGGTTCCTTTGATTTTAATCTAAAAGGCTGAATTTTCAGATTGCCTAAAGATAAATGAATATTCGTCATCTGTACCACTAACATTTTTCTAAGATATTGCTTCTCCTTTTGGCAAACCTGCTAAGATTTGCTTCTCCTTTTTATCTTCTGTTGTAAAACCGAATTTGTTTTGAATGACAAATAATTCATTGCAGAATTCATTTTTTAACTTTTCTTGCCTGAGACATCCTTTTGATGGTTTCAAGGCATTGTTCTAGCCAAAGTATCAAATCCACTCTTCTATTTATTCCACTGTGCAGTTTTGTGTTTTGCTCTGGCAAGCTTCCAGCTGAATTAATTTGACATTCACTGATCAATCAAACTGTCTCATTACTACCTTCTGCCCGCCTTGTCATCGTGGTCCACTGTTGACAGGAGTAAGGAATGAACATCCACAGGGTCACCTTCAGAAAATCTTTTATTTAATTGTTGCAGACCTACTGCCAAGCCCTGAGGTTATCTGCAATGCTGCTGTGTGTCTGTCTTTTTCTCTTTACAAGTGTAGTGAATAATTTTCTGTGGGCTCATGCCGTTCACAGATGGAGCCACTCCAGCAGAGTTATTTAAGCAGTGGGCTCAGTAATTACCCTGAGTGCTTGCATGAGGAGGGCTGTTTTATCTCAAAAGCCACATGAATGACAGGCCAAGCAGACCATTCCGAGAAAAGGGTTCAGAAAGTGGTACTGAGAAAGACTGACAAAACTCTCACTGTGGTATTATTTATATTCATTATGCAAGAAAGTCACTTGCCTTGTTTCCTTGTTATATAGTACATTATTCCAATTAATTACTATTTATTACTTGTATTTTTATTATTATTTATGAGTGCCAAGTGATATGCCCAAAACACTAGCATGGCTTACCAGAACAGGTACTCCACCAGAGGATCTGCAATTTCTGTTTTCATTTGTATGAACTGGCAGCTGTAGCATTGTTATGAACTTCTTGTAAAATTAAAACCTACATGTCTTGTGAAGGAGTTAGAGCATTTGGAAGGTGCAATCTGCTTTTTTTTTTTTTTTCCCTGAATGGGTTTAAATTTGCCATAGGAAGACACACATCTAAACATTCTACGATATTTTTTTATATTTTTCATTCTATGATATTTTTTCATATTTTTACTTTGTAAAATGTTTAATATTTTACATGGAGGACCAGTGCATTCCTACACATTGCTGGAAAGGGAACTGAACTCCTTTATATTCTCCTGAGACCCTTATAGCACAGGTTTGGTCCTCTTTAGTTACACATATTCATGGATTCTTTTGGCTTAGGAACATCCTGTCATGCATTGCTACCCCAGATCACATAACACTGATCCTTATATACCATTAGGTTTCCTAGGCAGCACAATTCTACCAGATTATGAATCTGATATTTCAGATTGCTTTTGTCTGGAAAACACATAATATTCCTCAGGCTTATTGTAAGATTTGGGCTGCTGTGGTGGAAAAGAAAGCATGATCTGATGAACAGGATTCATTTACTTCAATACATTACATTTTATGTTGAATAACTTAACCTCTTCTCCTCCTATTTCTTAGAATTCTTCAATGAGAAAGTAATTTCCATGATGCATAAAATGACTTTTCCCTTAATACAACTTTTGTCTGAGTTAGGTGCACGTTTGGAGTTCTATGTGTGTCCACACAGCAGCAAACACATCTCAACATTGCAGATTTGCAAACTGTTAATTAGCAATGACACAATCAAAAGCATGACCCAGAAACCCCATCACTGCCCCAAACTAGGCGGGGATGCTTTCATATGAGAGAAGCTGTGCAAGGAATGGGATGGATGTTGCAACAAGTCAAAGTCATAAGACACCTTGGGACCAATTTACTGCATACTTAGAAACCAAAGGGTGTCATTAACTTTAAGAGGAAAGCTCACTCTGCAGTAAAACAGAAGCCATCAAACTGGAGATGGGAGAGTTAAAGGAGTTATTAAAAAGGATGGGAAGTCCTTTGGTTCCTGCTGCACTCCCCAGGTGCCAAGGGGAGTTGAAATTTTGCTGCTCCAGTCCCAGAGAAGGTGCTGACCCACCAAGAATTTGTAGGAATGTATGGTTAGGTCTGCACAAGGGGTGTCTGAAGCAGAAATAATAATCTGCAAAACCATAAGACAAAGCTGGGAGAAAAGGAAAAGTTGGGCCAAAAAAAGGTATTTTTGTTAAGATTTATAACATTGATAAGAACATTCCTGAATAAATGCATTGGGGTCTGCCTAATGATATGCAAGTGGAAAAAAAACCAAATTTTTTTTTTGTCATTCTGCCTGATACAAAAAATGTTTTCTGAATCTAAAAAATAGTTTAAAGGAGGTATTTTGAGTAAAGAAATGAGCAAATGTTTGCTTTCCACCTGTCACACAATCACTCCCTGAACTCCCTGCCCCTATGTTTGCAAACTCATAAAATGTTCAAAAAATTGCCAAAATAACCTGCTGAATTCATCACAGGAGACATCTACCAAAGCCAGCATTAATGCCCCAGCCTAAGCAAGGGCCACCCACCAAACCCTTTCCACCACACCCAGTCCCACACTCACCATGGACCAGCCCCATGTGCCTCTGCCAGACAGCAGGGGAACCCCTAGGGAACCAAACCAATGTGGAGAGGAGAAAAATCAGATATCTGTAGATCTCTATATACCATTTTCAGTAACATTTAATGCTATTTTGAATCAGTTTATGTAAATTTGGAGGCTTGCAGCTTTTCTGCACAATTTCCTCTCGGCCAACTGATCAGGCCTTTGCCAGAACAGAAAAAGCTTCTGAGAATACCAGTCCCACAGGACATGGAAATAAACTTATGAATCACTCGCTAAAAAATCAAAGAAAAGGGGTCATGGAATACTTGAAATTGGCTTACACATTAAGGAAAAGTGGACTTGAGCATCTTTTCATTATTTTCACGGTACTTTTCTGAAAATAGGCTGTAGCTTTGAGAAGAAGTGACTCTCATTTCTTTTTTAATCTGGTGTGGATGAACTTCGTTGTCACATCTCCTGATTTTGAGCTGTAGGATAGGCAGTTATGCAGGCCTAGAGATTTTACTTAAGAGAGAAAGGATAGAGAAAGGAGAGCATGCCAGAGATTTTACTTTGAAATATGATTCAGGACCTTGCTCTGATGTAACTTTTTAGGAAAGTGCAGAAGATTTCTCCTAGCTTTGGTAGTCTAAAAAGACACCCCATTTCCAAATAAGAAGTCATGGTCTTAATGTAGCAGATGAGAAATTACTGATTTTTTCCAAGGAGTCTTTAATCAGCAATGTAAAGGGACATTTCATAAGAGCCATGGAATGGTTTGGGTTGCAAGGGAACCAGAAGTTCCAACCCCCAATTTGCAGCCCCCACCTCCACAATTTTTATTGCATATTTTTCTAGCTGCTGCCACTCCTGTTAGGGGCTGTTGTGTCATCTGCCAAAAGTGTTTGAAAGGTCTGTTTGCCCACAGGAAACTCTTGCCAGCCCTGAATTGCAGGTTCCAGGACTCAGGCTCTCAGCCCTGCACCCTGAACACCAAGCCCAAACTCATTAATTCAAGCAGAAGTGCAGGAGTACAATCCTGCTTCCACTGGGTGCCAAGAAAGATATTTGTTGACATCAGGGGAATGCTTGAATTTTGTTTTCTACAGTTAAAGCTATAATAAACTGAGAATCCTTTTATTTTCCTTCTTATTTACAGTACAGAGTTGCAAGACAGATGGTAAGAACCCATCTAGCATAAAGAACAGGGTAGCTTTAATTGGCATTTCTGTTAAAAGGATTACTGTTTGATAAAGGCTTGTATTTTCCCCTGCTAAAGGAAGGAAATTAGATCTTTGATGGAGGCTTAGAATTGTGACTGAAGAAAGTATATACATCATTTTTGGGATGGATGGTTTATTTACAGCTGGCTCTGTAGCATTAGCTTATCAATTACCTCTCCAAATGTGATTTACCTATCTGGAGAAAAAAACCAAACATTGTTTTTATTGTCTCTAATGACCAGTTCTCACAGTTCTTGTTATTCCCAGCTTCAATAAAATAGTTCTAATGACAGAAGTTTCGATGTATTCTGCCAAACTTTTACTGCTGTCAGCATAGAGTCAGCACACAATTCTCCATCCTTCATTTTGTGTGATAATTCTTTCAGAGAGCACTTATATTCATTATTATGAGAGAAATGTTGGGTTTTTTTCCCAACTGGTTAATCTACATAGCTTTATAAATGTATATACATATATATATACAAAAATCCAAACAAACCCCAAGGAACTGTCAAGAGGACTGAATGTGTCTCACTGAAATTGAAGACAATCTGTCATCCAAAGCTCACACAGGAAAAATGCACAAAACACCCATTAGACAGACAAGAGGATACAAACCAGATCCCAAACACTTTCTATCACTGAAACCTCTTACGAATTCAGAAATCTCTCAGAAGCAACTGTTTGTGCACAAATCTCACACAGTGCCTGAAATATTTCCATTGGGTGATTTTAAGAGGATCAAATCTGGTCCCAATCCACCATATTTCCTTCCCTTTGCTCACCAAAGTGCTGACCTCAAACCCACAGTTCTAACATCATCAATAAGTGATACCATTTACTGGAGGATACGTTTTCCCACCTACCTCTGGTAAACAGAAAGATAATTTTAGGGAATTTCCTCCATTGTCTTTGCTTGGTGACAACCCCAATTCCTGGCTCTTACTTTTCCCACTGTCTTCATGGTAATTTGCATTTTTATTTGCCTGTGGGAAACAGTTGGGACTGTTCTGAATGAGCCTAAAATACTAGAATTCAACACACTGATGCCACAAGATTGACCACTTACCATAAAGAGAAGAGTAAGCAAGGTTTTGCTCTTCTCAGTGACAAATCCAAATGGAAATAGCCACATCTTGGCACAGCATCAGTAAGTGTGGCCATTTCAGTAATCTTTGAAGTGTAAGATTACTTCAAAGATTAAGATTACTAAAGATTAATTAGTAAGATTACTAAAACTTTTTACCTGGGAGTGACTCCTCATTGTCTTCCCTATTTTCTTTCTTTCTTCAGCTGTTTGGTACTGGTAAATGAAGTCCTTCATACAGGAAAGGTTGTAAGCATGTGATTAACACTAAAATGGCCTGTCAGCAGTCTCCAGTGGATTTCATCTTGGGGCTCCTGAGGTGCTTAATGTTCAGCATGAATTAATTGCTCTGCCAGCTTAGAAGGTCTGTTTGCCATGTTGTGCCTATATTACTGCTGTAAGTTAAATCACCACAGTCTATAAAACACCTTGTAGTCCATTTCTTCTGGATGAAAGGAGCTATGAAGAATAAATTGCAGTTTTTGAAACACAAACACCCACCTGAAATGATTATAGGAAAATGGTTGTGGATATATTTCTGCTCCACTTTAGTGTTGCAAAATTCACTGCATTCTCTTTGTATCAGATAATTCCATCTTGCTAATTCTCAAGTTTCACAGTCACCAATTACAAGGAAAATGTCAAAATAACAGGAAGATAAGGCACCAGAGGTATCATTTGTCTATCAATAGGCTGTCTCTGTTCATAACTAAATTTAATATACAGCTCAGATACTGCATGTCAGAAATCAAGGTAAAAAAATTTCAAACACTTTATGAGAAACCTGATTCAGACTAATTTTAGAATACATTAGCTATACATTTGAAGAAAGAGATGGAGCAAATATGTTTGTGCTAATATGGTCTTCAATCCCACATTTCATGGGGCATAAAAGCATGTCAAGCTCTTCCATCCTCTTTTGGCTTGCCTGCAAGGAAATTGCATTAGTAAGTGGCATAAAATCATTCCATTTTGAGCAGTAACCTGACCCTTTGTTTTCACTGGTGTCAGAACTGAGAGCTCAAAGGGACAATGGGAAAAGATGGCACCCTAGAGACAGACAGATCACACATTTTTCCTATCAATCAAATCATCTTTGTGCTCAGGTGGACTGAACTCAAGAGCGTGGCTGGAATTAGACTTGCTGTCATAAATTTAGCTTGTTTGATACAGCAACCACACATGAATGCCAGAATTAAGAGTTTCTCAGTGCTGTGGTGTATGTGATAAGTTGCTCTTTGGATCATCCAAAATAGCTTAGAATTAAGCAGAAAAAATTGACTCTGACCTTGCAGACTGGTTACTGATGTGCTCTGAGGTACTCTTAGGTGATACATATATATAGTTATATATACATATATATATATACACATACATATATAAATATATATATTAATATAATATATAAATGATCCTATATTTTATAAATCATAAAATATCCATATTATATATTAATATATTTATAGTTATATATGTATTTTATAACTATACATATATTATATATTTATAGATTTTATTTATATCTTTATATTTATAGTGTATATATATATATATATATATATATATATATATATATAAATACATCCCATAATATGTGGTACCCTTGCTCAGAAATAATGCAGGTGGAGTTGTACACGTGCATGAAGGTCCTGGGCAGTCCAGGCAGTAACACCCAGAGAAGGAAAGGCTGAGATGCTCAGCCAGAAGTGGCTGTGTTTACCCTATTTGGCAGCTGAAAATATTTAGAGACTTGTGTTTGACTGATGCCATCCTGTAATTAATTAAACTGACATAATCAGTTTTCCTTGGCAATTTGGGAAAAAATTATGTGGAAATCATTTGCTGCCTATAATTCAGTAAAACCAAGGGAATTGGATGAAAATGCAGTTTTCTTTTAAGGTACCTGAAGAAAACACCAGAATAACTGCAAAGCCATCTGTGACACAGAGCTTGCAGGGATGCTGATAGGACCCACAGTGCTGAGCTTCCCACCAGACAGTGGCTGGAGTTAACAGGACCATGAGCCAGACAGAGCATTGTGAATCACTGAACAATGCAGTGCTCAAGCCCTGGAATGGGCTGTCCAGGGAAGTGGAGGAGTCACCATCCTTGGGAGTGTCAAAAAAATGAGTGGATGTGGCACCTGAGGACATGGTTTAATGGTGAACATGATGCTGGTGCCAAGTTGAGGGTTGGACTTAATCTTTGAGGTCTTTTCTAGCCTCAATTATCTTGTGGCTCTCCTTGGTATCCATGGTCCCCCAGTCTGGGGTTGGAATTTGCCTCCCGAACACAATCCACAGGTGAAGAGTCCAATTGCAAAATCAACACTGAAAAGGTGGCTGCAGAGGGGTGAGAAATGAAGAGTTATGGGCAAGGGGAAGGTATTTATGGCTGGTACTTGAAAATAGATGGAGATTATTGCAATAGAGTCACAAGCACAGGTTCTTCCTGAGGGCTGGGACTGCAAAGAGGACAGAACTCAAACCTCAGCTGTGTTGGGTTGGGAATTGGGAAGAAGTTTCTGGAAAAGTCAAGAGATGAGTCCATGAGAAGGTTTGCAAATCTTAATCTGCTGTAAAGTGTCATAGACAGTTAGTGGATATTCAGTTTTTTGGGATGTATTGTCTGATCCACTTCCCTGAGCAATAAACTGAGTAAAGATAAAACGAGATGACATTCAATGTGCAGTGACATGCCTCATGATGGGTAGGTGGGAATTTGTCATTAATTTCTCATTTTGATTATATATAATAAAGAATATATGTATGTAAAATATAGCTAGATAGATACATAAAGTCTTTGCACCTGGTCCGTGGGAGCATTGCAAACTTGTAAATATCATTTAGTGATATTTAACAAACCAGCCAGGGTTTGACAAAAATAAACAGCACCAGTGTGAAAAAAAGCAAGAATTTTCATTAAACAACATCTTACAAAATGAGTTATATTTAACTTCTTTATACCAGCAAAAACTCCAGTGCCTTGGCACACAAACTGTGGTATTTTTCTTGGCACACTCTATAGGTTATGTCTTGTGCAAGGAGGAAAAACTTTGTTTCTTCATTTAAGAAATATGATTTAGCATGAACTGAATTTTTTAATATACAATTAAACATATAACATATAAACACAAATATTGATCTGTGGTTACATAAATATATATTAAAAAAGCTTCAGAATACACATACTCACATTTCAAATGTGCACATCTATATGTACACATGTGGATAAGCTTGATAGTCAAGCCTGTTCCCTAGCTACCACAGAAACAGAATTCTGCTGTATTTTCAAAGCTGGGCCTCCTATCACAAGCTTTTTCTCTTGGAGTCTTGTAATAAGTAATAATTTTAAAGCATTGGAACTAGGTTTTCAGTCTTTAGCTGGGGAAAATCAGCATAGCTCTGTACTGACTACAATATGGAAAGTCACAAACAGGTTGGCCAATGCATTCAAAGCCTTAAAAAAATAGCTTAGCACACACCAGTTCATGCAGGGTGAGATTTGTGAAGAGTCCCTGGTTACTGACCTGGAGAGGGCTCTGCTGTCACCCCTATTTTTGCTACAGGTGAAAAGCAACAACTTAGAAGTGCTGCTGACTTAGCTGGTGACAAAAGCCATCTACACCACAGATGCTGCACTACTGCTTCTGGGCATCCTGATAATATTAACTGAGCCATTCAAGTATATTATAAATCTATTTTTATATATTTATATCTCACATATGTCAAGAACAAGTGTCCTCAGCAAAATAAAACACAGACAAAAGCCATAACCATGTTCATCAAGATTAAGTCAGAGAGTAAGAAGGTGAAATGCTCAAACTAAAAGCCAGGCTGGCATCTCCCAAGAGTCCTGCTCAGTCTCAATAGCAATAACCCCTCTACTCCCTCTCCTATTTCCACTGTCAGTCTAGAGATTTAGGAAATTAGATTCAATGCCTTGGTTGGAAAACTCCCATTCCATGCAGATTCTGGGGTGGAAGGCAAGCCAAACTCCCCTTATGCTCTTTTTCTCTCCATGAGTGCTATGTTATTGTCAATATGCTAATGAAGCCCACTCAGGCTGTGTGAATGCTCTCCTATTTTTTTTTTTCATAAACCACATATAACAAAGAAGTAAATTTCAACAGTGATTGATTGACAGCTGTCAAGTAACACACACAGCAGCTCAGGTACCAGGAATTGCTGCTGTTTGTCTGGGCATTATAAAAACCTATTGCAAAAGCTGATGTTTTTTGAAATTATCTTCTGAAGCAAGAGCCTGGCAAAAAATTATTTTTGTCATTTCATTCGCTTTCCCCTGGTTTCCACATGCAAGTTAAGGTGAGCAAGGCAGGGCTGTTCTGATCTGAGATTTATGTAAAGAAAATGTAACACCAGTCTGCAGTGCTGGGTGATTTTCTTGAGCAAAACCTTCATGCCAAGCAGTCACTTCCAGACTCTTGCAAACAAACACTAACTCTGCCATGCAATGTTCTTGTGACTCTTTCTTCAAGTATTTAATAAATTTCAACACAGCTCTATATAGGGCAATAATCAGCACTTTACTTCAAACCACTTCACAGTAGTGAATAATTTACCCTAAATAAAGCATCCTATTTTCCCTCTTTGTGAATCATTCACAAGCAGGTTATAATTTTAAAAAAGTTTATTTTTTGCGCACAATTATTTACCATATAATTTCTGTCAATAATTAGTGTTCTTAATTTTATTTTGAAGTGATCAGAGAGAAGTTTGGAACAGCACAAGTTGGAATGGGGTATGGTTAGCACATGCCCAGTGGAAACTAGATAAACCTCATGCCAGGTTTATGGGAATTCCTGTCCTATTCTTCCACTCTTTATTGTTTACTCTCTATTATTACATACTCTCTATTATTTATTATAATGTTCTATTAAGTTGTTATAGTTTCAGTTAAAAATTTGATTGTGGAATAAATAAAGTATGCTCATATATAGATAAATCTGTAAACCAAAGCAATATTTCATTAAAAAGGGATTGTTTATGTAAAAAAACCCTCCTAAATTAACACTTTAAAGCATTAATCTAAATTAAATATTTTATTAAATGGATCAGGATCTCAGCTAACCCAAGCACAGATACCAGCAGCTTGGTCAGAGCAGGAATGCTGATTTACTCCAGTTCAGCCTCTTGCTAATGATTCAGAGCTGTGGAACGTGACACTCCCACGCCCTTTTACTTGTCAAAAGCTCTGATCCAGAAAACATTTTGAGGACAGAAAGTAGAGAGAGGAGTCCCAGCCATGCTGGGGATCTGCCAAGGCAGTAGTGGTGTACAGCTGGGAAGACAACCCTTAAAAGATGTAGCATTTGTTAGTCACATTTCAGACTTCTAAGAAAGGAATAGTGGGAAGTTATTTTTGGTGCAGGCATTCTAATGATGCCACATAAAGCTGGTACCATAGACACAAAATTTTAAATGAACCAGAAGAAAAACATGGCATTACTTATTTGTACAGCCTCAAAACAACAAGATTGGTGGTCACTTCAGCTTTTTACAAGCCTCATTTTTTGTTCTGTATCATGAGAGAGCAGATAACAAAATAAACATGCTGAAAGATAGTTTTGCATTTCCTACTTAATAAAAATTTCCACTGCAATTCAGGCATAGGAAGTCATCTCTACTCCCTCTGTTCTCTGTTCTTGAGAAAGATGCCAAGGTCATTAGGTGCCAAAAGACACATTTAAATGCCTGCAGAGGTTGAGCTCCCTGGGAATTTGATGCCTGGCTTAATTACTAGTCCTGAAAATTGCTATCTCTATCTTAAGTTGCTTTTATAACCTTGAAAATTTGGCCTTAAACTGCTCCTGAAAATAAGATTTAGAGACATAACAAACTGTTGGCATTTTATCTGGGATCTCAATACCAAAGAATGGGCACCTATTATTGAATAATTAAGGAAAACCCATAAATTATTCAGGGGAGCTGTGTTTTCCTTCCCAAAGGAAGCTGTTATATCCCAAACATGAGCCTGCAGACGAACAAGCTTCTGTCCTGCTGAGTTACAGCCACCCCAGGCTGTATGACAGGAATTGCTGCACCTCCCCTGGGCATCCCTCTCACCATGGCACAGGCAGCAGGGAGGGGCTGCAGCCAACAAAAGGGGTTTCTGTCCAGTTAAACCCTCTCCTGCATTGCCCTCTGAATGGACCTTTCCCTCCTCAATGTCCAGAAAACCTAGAGGGGCTTGAAATCTTTTACCTGGGGTTAATTCTGCCTGAAATGAGCCTCACTCTGCTGGAAAACCTGGCCCCAGCCCCTGCTAGAGACAGTGTCTGACACCATTCCAGTGCAGCCCGGCTGCCTTGATGTGGTTTCACTTTCTAAAACATCAGTTCAGCTGTTCAGCAGATCAGGCATGGACAGCAGCCACCCCAAGGTGACAGCAGCCACTCCAAGGTGACATCAGGCACCCCAAGGTGACAGCAGCCACTCCAAGGTGACATCAGGCACCCCAAGGTGACAGCAGCCACACGAACTCCTGCAGGATGGGTGCTGTAGCAGAGTC
Source organism: Agelaius tricolor (assembly GCF_023055355.1). Taxonomy (NCBI): domain Eukaryota; kingdom Metazoa; phylum Chordata; class Aves; order Passeriformes; family Icteridae; genus Agelaius; species Agelaius tricolor. Next base: position 5,234,718 of record NW_027269274.1, read on the forward strand.
CAAAGTTATCATGGAATCATGGAATGGTTTGAGCTGAAAGGGACCTTAGAGCCCATCTTGTTCCACCTCCTATCATGGGCAGGGACACTTTCCATTATCTCAGGTTACTCCAAGCACCAATGTCCAACCTGGCCTTGGATATTCCAGGGATTGGGCAGCCACAGCCTCTCTGGGCAACCTGTGCCTCCCTCACAGGGAAGAATTCCCTCCCAAAATCCCATCTAATCCTGCCCTCTGGCAGTTTGAAACCATTCCCCCTTGCTCTGTCCCTCCATCCCTTGTCCCAGCCCCTCTCCATCTCTCCTAGAGCCCCTTTAGGCACTGGAGGGGGCTCTAAGGTCTCCCTAAAGCTTTCTCTGCTCCAGCCCCAACACCTGGCTCTGCTCACATCTCCCTCAGCTGCACCAGGTCTTGCCTGAACAGCAGTGCAAAGCACTTTTCCCCCTCCCTTCCTCTGGCAAAGGCAAGTATGAAGGTCCTGGATCATGCTCCAAAATAGCAGCTTTTCCCTCCCCTCACCTACAGGCTTGATGCCTGGTGCCAATATCTAATTCATTAATTAAGGTTAGTTGAGGTCAGGGCCTGGAATCTGAGCAATTAAACTGTTTGCTCCCCTGCTAAAACAAACCCTGTGCACAGGGCGAGCTGCCAAGGCTGGAATTTGTGAAATTTGACTCAGGAAAGGAGGTGCCCTGAGCCTGTCCCTCAGGGCTGCCCAGGGCTGTGCCGTGGGCTCAGGGATGGCACAGAGGAGGTAGAAAGAAGTCCTGCTAACTTTTGTTTTAAGGATGACTTTTCCTGTCCTTACCATGAACTTGAATATCTGCTATTTTAATTTTAAAGCCCAGCTCTTGAAATGGAGTGATTAGACATAATATCTCACCTTTGACAAGAGAGCCTTTGTGGGTTCAAAGATGAACTTGAAAATGAAAACTGATTAAAGCCCAAAGGGTCAAAGCCAAGGATGGAAATGAGAGTTACCTGACACGGATTTCTTTTCAAAGATCACAGGCATTTCATCCTGTTGCACGACTCCTGACTTTTATAATTGAGTGGTGCAGGGGCAGCACATGCAGTTTGTGGAGGGACAGAGGTGACCTGGGCTGGCAGCAGGGATTCTGCTCCAGGGTGATGGAGCTGCCCCCATGGCCCCCAGACATTTATCACTACTGGCCTGCCATAAATACATAAACAGACAGATCACTTGTGCTGTAAACAGCAGAGAGCCACCAGCTGTGAGGATTGTACTCATCACTTTAAAAATTAATAGTGTTCTATGGTGAGGTTTTTTGGTTTTTTTGCAAAACTTCTTCATATTCTTCAGGAAAATGAAGAAGAGCTGGAGAACAACCTAAATGCTGCTATAAACAGAAAATGAGCATGCAGCTCATGGACATCATATGGTCACAGCTGGACAGAGCCCCTGGCACTTGGATCTGGATGGATCATGCTTATTACTGCTTGGATTTTCTGCCATTCCCAGGAACCTCTGTATTTTGCCCTTGTTAATTAATCCAAACTTAAGTGATCTGAAGTATTTAGAAAGTCCATTGCTTCCAAAAGCCTGAGCTTTTCCCAAGGATAATCCTGTAAGTGGCTAGAAAGGCTGTACTCACAGGATTTCACTCCTGTGGAAGCCTTCTAGACTTTCTAAGGTGTAAGATTAAAGTTCATTTAAATAATTATAGTTGATATAAAATTGAAATACCCTTGATGGTACCTCCCCAGACACATTATTTGAAATAAACTTTTTTGAATAAAAAAGCCCCAGAGTTATTTGCTCTAAAATATTTATGTGACCAACCCCTGCAATGTCATGTATCTTAACTAATTAACTCTGCTCTTTATTGATCAGCAAAAAAAACCTACCACAACAAAACAAACAGCAGAAAAAAAACCCCACAGGATTTTCCTAAATAAAGCAATTATTTATGAAATGGTTTTGACCAGTTTACAGGAAGAACATGCAGAGCCTCAGTGAACCTGGAGCCCAAGGGTATGCAGTGGGAATCTGCCTCCTGGGCAAAACACAGACTTGGAAAAACACTGTCAGAAACTCAGAGTTTCCACCTCCTATTTGAAGGGCTTTTGCTCAATCTGGAGCTGCTCTGCTTTGACAGTGATCCAGTCTTCCTTTTCTCATCTCTCTGGGTGGAATGTGGGCAGAAAGAGCTCACTGAAGACACAGGGCTCTTCACACCCTGTGAGGACAGTTTTAGAGGGAGAAGAAAGGAAATTTATTTCTTCCTTCCTTCCTTCACTTGACAAACAATTCAAGGAATCTGATCATCAGGAAGCATTTCTGGAAAAAAATCTGCTTTTGTTTGCATTTCAGCTCTTTCATACCTGATGACAATATCTAAGGGTAACACTTCCTCCTGCAATTTCCTTCCTCCGTTTCCTTCCCAGTTTGACTCCCATTCCCCAGCTTTTGATACACAGGGTAGAAAGTGGAGACATGACACTCAGGGACAGGACATAAATGTGAACAGCCTCCATTGGTGTCATGGATGTGCACAAAGCTGTGACTGTAAAAACCTGCTCCCTGCAGGGAGGAGGATGATAACAACCCTAAGACAAGCAAACCCACTTAGCAAAACCATTGAATAAAGTCAGAGATCCAGCTCCCTCATGTATCCCTGCCCACCTGAGTTTTTACCCCTTAAGTCCTTTACAATCTCTGTGCCCAGGGATAAATGCAGGGCAGAACTGCTTTTTTAATTTTTTTTTAAATCAGAGCTTCTTGGGTCTGGCACAGGTCTCATGTCCCTAATTCCTTCTTTGCTCATCCTCTATACACAAAAAGAGAGGCCTTGATGCTGAAAAATACTTGAGGGGATGCTTGATTTATTTAGGCATGTTCTTGCAATGCTGAGTGAATAGCTGAGCAGACTTGGATTTAAGAATATATTTAAGTATGGGACCAGAATGAGGAATGCAGCTGCAGCAAAACATGGTGAAAACATGGCTAAAACTGTGTGGCAGCTACATGTTACAAACTGGGAAAGCACGATGGCCAAGCTGTCATCTGTGCAGATGGTTTTCCTCAGCCAGAAATCTGCTTTATTCTGACACATAAAAAATTAAAACACCTTGCTAAAGAATCCTCTGGTTTACAAGACAAGCTGTTCTGGAGAGAATATAAATGTGTTGGCTGCTTCATTGGCAGTCTATGCTTCAGATTTATTTTTTTAAGATATAATGTCTGAAGCCATATTTCCCTGGTGATAAAAATCCCGTTAGTAATCCTGACAAAATCCTAAAGGGCTAAAAAGCAATGAAGAGGATTTCTAATGGTAAGTTATAAATCCTTTTAGAGAATATCTTGCTTTAAAATAATTCAGAGGGAAAAAAAATGAGCATCTTAGGAAGGAGGTAGTCCTACTAAAATATCCTACAGCAAGATCAAGGACACTTAGGAGAAATTCCAGTTCCTAAGGCAAGGAGATGGCACTGAGAAGCAGCTTTGGCTGTCACTTGGCCAGTGGGGCAGCAGGTGCCTGAGTGGGGTAAGAGAAGGAGAGATCATTTGTGCAGTGCTGTTTGTAATCCTATCTTCCAGAACAAAACATTGAGTTCTCCCCATTAGGGCAGCAAGAAGGTGAAGCGAGATCCTGAGCACGAGCGATGTGTGCAGCTGCAGGAAACGGGAGCTGCAAAACCAACAGGGAGGCTGGAATGGAATCAAACAGCAGAGTGCATTTGGCTGATTTCTCCTGTAACATGGGCAAGGCTTCTCTTCATTTACATTGGTTTAAAACCTTTTTTCTTTTGTATTGTGGATGATTTCCACTTACTGTCCCACACACCGGTCAAGACCCGATTTTCAGGCTTTGTTTTCTCACTGATAATTTGTGTCATATAAATATCTGATCTAGAATTTTGATGATTATTTAAATCCATAATTTGGAGGTGGATGAATGCACATCTTTATTCACAACAGTAGAACACATGAAGTGAAACTCAGACTTGTGGAATACAAGGGGGTTTTTTGCTGAAAAAAGTATGTATGTTACAAAAACCCCTGAAATAACTTCAGGAAGTCTCACACACTGCAAGTATATAGTTCACTCTAAAAACTAAAAGGACAAACAGCATATCTAATGTTATTCCTCTGCTAGATTTATAAAAAACCTCAATTTGGTATGGAAACTGCTCATTGAATGAAGTGGGGGTGGCAAGGAATTAATTGGGGTCTCTGCACCTTGTGTCACCAAATGCAGAACAAGAGCCATGATTAAGAATTCATTACATTCAATTACTAATTTATCAAAGAGGCTGCATTCTTCACTCACCTGGGCTTTCACTGGGATGAAATCAATTGGATTCCACAGGAATTGATAAAACTGCTACATTTAAATAAATAATTATCTATCTTCTGAAGATTTTTAAGCCCATTTATAGCCTTCTAGGGCAGAAGTGCATCACTGGTTAAATTCTGCAGGCTGCAAAGGAATGATTACTGTGCTTTATCAGTGGCAATGGTGCTGCTTTTTACAGAGGGAGTAATTAGAAAAGAGAAGCCACCACTGAACATGCAGCTGACAAGAGGCTGGGAAGTCTCTCAGGGCCAGACTTAGAAAAGCGATCTTGATAAATTGGAGAAACAGACTGAAACAGAGAAAATGGAATTCATGGAAGACAAATGCAAAGTACTGAGGTGTGGAAGGGAAATCAGATGTGCCAACACCAAGCTGGAACACAGCTGGAGGGCAGTGCAAAGTGGAAATGAGGGGAGGCTGTGCTGGGTTTGGGGTATCTGCCAAATCCAGCTGTGGGCTGAAGGATGCTCCCCCAGGAGCCTGCACAGTGGGGCAGCCCCTGCCCTCCTCCCCGAGTGCCTCCTGCTTTCCTCACTTGCTGATAGCCCAAGCCCACACTGGATTTAGCCTGAAATTCAGCAGATTTTATTTTAACCACTCAGTGAGGAGTTTTGGGATGGCTCCAGACCCTGCATGGGAATAACTTAATCCCTCAAAAAAAATGTACCTGGCCCTAAATCTAATCTCACTCCTGTGCAAGCCATGGAAGCCTTTTCCAGGTAAAAAGCCACAAGCAAGATGTGCTGCAGGCAGCAGGACAAAACTGAATCTGTTGCAGGGGAAATCAGGGGGTAAGGGAAGACCTCTGAGTGACCTTACTTCAGCCTCAGATAAATTAAATCAAATGTGCAGCACTTCCTTGGGCCACTGGGCCAGTATCTAAACAGTATGGTCAGCCTCTCCTGTGCAGCATTATAGGTGAGATTTCCATCTAAAAGTAAAGTTCCATTTATTCTTTTTTTAACTGTAGCAACTCCTTGTCAGACGTTCCTCATACAGCAATATATGGCACAATGTGTTTTAGAAATGGTTCTCAGTCACACCTTTGCTAATTCAAAATGAGAATGTAATGGTATGGAAAATTAATACTGTTTCTCTGCTATGTCACATAAAACTTGTTCCATATTCATCTAATAGCTCATAACTGATATGATAAAATAATATGGACACTGAAAAGCCATTTGTTTCTGAAGCACTGTGAACATTAAACCTTACAATAACTATAGTGGCTACTAGGACACACAGCAAACACTTGAAAAACCTTGTAGATTCAGCAATCAGCTGCTGAATAAATTCTGTATTAAATAAAAGCAATATCTAGCAAAATAAAATACTTTGTGATGAAGAGGAAAGGCCTTTTAACTGCTCATGGATAGCATGCATCACAGCAAACTAATTAATCAAATAAGTCACCCACAGAAAAGTGGTTCAGGACTCATGGATCTCAGAACACATCCAAAGAAGGGAGAATCATTTATGTGTGCCCCACCTCATCTGGGGAGGTTTGTCCTGTCAGAGCCCTGTCTGGGAGGATTCTCCCTGTCCAGGAGAAAATGGTGACTCCAAGGCTGTGAAGAGCAGCTCATGAGGCATCTCTCACTTCATTTGGCTTTGGACTAGGTCAGGCTTTGCATCCTGACTGTATGAACCAGACACAGCCTTTCTTTTAACCTTTAGCTGCCTTTTATCCACAGACAAACAGGAGGAGTCACTGGTACATGAGGATAACCAGAGTCACTGATCTGAATGTGTATAGATCAAAATTATAATTTTATTCTGGAAAGCAAAACCTTGTTCATACAGAATTTCAAACAGTCTCCATATTTCTGAAAGAGCTGCTAGCAAAGTGAGGCTACAAGGTTATGGAGCTCATGTTTATATCACAGTGGGAACAGGTACATCTTTATGACACAGACACATCTGTAACCCAGTCAGACACAGTACACTCATCCTGCTGTTGTATTTAATCAAAAAAAGGGATTGCTCCACCCTGCACTTGAAATCCTAAATATGGTGTATTATTAGGCCAGAATTTTACTAAAGTCTCTGTCTGTAAAGCTTCTCACAGCATATGAAGGTATTGCACAGGCAACAAGAAAACCTACTACTCACAGGAGTTTGTATTGGAAGATGTGGGGGACCTGTGGTTGTTGGTTAATAAAGGCTCAGGGGAAAACCATTCATAAATACACAGCCTATTTCAAAGCACCACAAAATGAAGAGTCTGAGACATTTTAGCAAACCTCCAAACTACATTTTAAACTCTCCAGTTATGAAACAAATTGCTCCATGTTGAGTCACTACCAAGAGAAAACTACCTTTAATGCTAGCAGAAAGTGTACTGCAGAAATTCCTCACATCTGCAAAGCACCTCACTTAAATGATAATTATGTTCTATAAAGTGCTGTTACTCTTAGTCACTATTTACTTTATCTATTCTGAGTCATATTAAGTGTGGTGTCTCAGCTGCAGAGAATTTCATTACACCATTTGTTAAAGCATCTTTAATAGGCCAATTTCAGCATCCATCTACTGTATCTCACTAAATGGTTTTTATTTGCTAAATGATACAGTTTAGATGAAACACACTTCAACAAGAAATGCAGTTGTACTACTCCAGATGTCACACTAACAGCCAGAAGACTCTCTGAGATTACTGTGACTAGCAGGGAAGTGAGGTTGCAATCAGTGAGATCTATTTGGAATCCTTACACTAGTGAAGCTCCAACTAAACTGCTTGGGATTAGAACCAATACTTGAAATTAAGCCAGAGTTTGGAGGTTTATTCATGAGAATTGAAAGTATTTCTTTGATGTTATAATTTGTAATCTCTGATGGATTAAAAACATGTGCATTAAAAGGTGAAATAAATACTTCAGTGGCCTTATTGGTGATTCAGTTTCAGTCAAGTATTTCAGTCATATTTTGCATGGGAGTGAGACATCCAAATAAATTTACCATGCATTGTAAATAAAACAGAGTACAGCAAGTCTTGTCAGTGTGGTTACCTGCTCTAATTCTCAACAGGTTTCTCTATCTACTTGTCTCAGTCAAGCCATCTATATTTTCAAAATTACATACTTTAAATGTTGTTGGAGGAAAAACTATCAAGTCCAGTTCACACTAGAACATTTTAGTCCTGTGTATCTGTAGTTAAGCACTGTCACAGAGAGGTAAAGGCCCCAGTTTCAGCCTTGGGTCTTTTTTACAGTTTTCCTTCAGACTTGTTCCTGCTTTAACCCAGACTAGACAGGTCTGCTACCAGCAGGCTCCAACCCTCTGTGACTGATCTTTAAATTACACTGTGTTGATTTTGTCATGGGTTTGATTCCTGCATCTTATCTTCCTTTTCCTTCCTAAATACCCCATACTTCCACACAACTAAATCCAGAACTTCAGAGCCCTTTCAGTCTCTATTAGGTGAAGGAAAGCGAAATATCACTCCAGCTGACAGCACTCAAGTGATGCTATCAGTTACATTAATGCCTGGAAAGGGTATCTCCACTGAGACCTGCCAGCAAGAAAACATGCCTTGAATTCAACAGGAACCTTCAGGCACTAAGGACAGATAGTTTGGCCAACCTGGCTGCTTGAAGTTTAATTCTCTAATTTAACACTGTCCTCAACAAACACCTCCTCTCCTGCAGGAGTCTGCACAGGACCAGAGCAGCAAAATTGTTTGTCCCTTATCTCTTTAAATTTGTGTGGCTTCTGCAACCCAGGCAGACTGCTATGTCCTGATCATCACACAATATCACAGAGGTTTCCAGGAAAACAGTATGTAAATATAGACTGCCTTTTTTGATTAAAAATCCATAGATTTTGCCTGAAAATCAGAGAAAAATCTACAAAGCCATCTACATTTGCATGGCCTACCCCCCTCTCTTGAATGACATGTTTGCCCAAGGTGAAAAATAGACATTTACAGATGAAAGCAAGACAGACCTGCTGCTGCCATGGCTTTTTGTGACTGGCACCTGACAAGATCTGATAAGGAGTGGTCAAGATAAACTCCCACGGTGTCCCTCACCCAGCTCAAGCCTTTCCATCTCTCTGGGGGAAGTGAGAAGTCCACAAAGCTATTTTTAAAGAGGACTGAGGTGAAACCAATGAAAGAAGCAGCTGGAGGGGCAGAGACCCTGTGTCAGAGGAGGGAATTAGCCCTGTGTCCATTTCTAGAATCACTGCATCTCCTGAGCTGGAATGTGCCCACAAGAATCACTGAGCCTCACCCCAGGGCACCCCAAAAATCCCACCCTGTGGCCAGGAGTGTTGTCCACACTCTCCTGGAGCTCTGGCAGCCTTGGGGCTGTGCCCATTCCCTGGGGAGCCTGGGCAGTGCCCAGCCACCTCCCCCTGGTAATGCAGATGGAAATTCTGTTGGCCTGCAGCTAATGGGACAGGAAAGGTGGCTGCTGCTCTCTGTTAATTGCCCTGGATTAATCCCTGAAAGGCAGCTCAGGGGAGGGCACACAGGGTTGCAGCACCTCGGGTTCCGTGCCAGTGTGTGCAGAGGTTTCCCAGGGTGAGGCCAGCAGCTGCTAACCATGGCAGCCCTGGATAAAACCAGCCAAAGCAGCAGGAGAGCTGCAAAGAAATACCTGCAATTAACAGCCCAGTGCACTTTGGGTTCATGGTGGGTTTTTTTCCTCATTAATTAATTCCCTCAGGTAGTTAAAAGGAATATGAAGGCTCTGCCCAGTTTGAAGAAGTCGGGAAAAGTTTCCTTTTCTCCCCCCTAATAATTCAGGGCATCACAGCATGTTTTATACTTGTTGGCCAAGGACTGACAGTTGCTTTTCATGGAGCACACTGTTTTGCTGACTTTTGATGCTGAACTAAATTATCAGCTATAGCTTATTCAGCTGTATGCATTTCTCTTTAATTAAAGGTATTGGAGGTCATTGGATGTTGCTGGAATATCTGCAGGGAAAACACTGCCTCTGTTCTGGTGCAGTTTGGGTCTATCAGTCCTTTCTTATTCTGAGTGAATTAATGTTTTCTTAAAGGACAGAACTATGAAATGGGAGTTAAGGTGTAAATGAGGGCAGTTTTTGCCAGTATCTTTGCTCCTGTTCAACCATCTCTTTATGGTTGAACCCTGCCAAGCACTTAAGCACATGCTTTTCTTAAATAGCTCCACTGAAATCAATGAAACAACTCACATGACAGCAAGACACTGATCAGGGCTTACTCCAATGGATGCTTTATGTATTATGATTAAAAATAATTCCTACTTGGGAGCTGGGAAAGCATTTGCTCAAACCTGCTGTTTACTGGTTTCTTCCCTGAATGTTCTCTTGATTAGCACACAAGCTCCATATGAAGTATTTGAAGGATTTGTATTTTCTAGGTATCCAAGCAGTGTTTTTCTCTTAAATTGGATGTGGATGCCAAGGCAACTTTATGCTCCTTTTCTACTCAAATGCTCTGCTGCCACATGTCAATACTGCTCTCTGGCAGTTCCATAAGAGCTGGAAGTATAAAGTACACCTGCTGTGGCCATCTCTGTGTTTTCTTTTCAGTTTTTGCTGTGGTTGAAACACAGTTTTTTGATGCCTGCTCTCAATGAACTTTATCTTCCTGAACTGATTTGCTGGATTTTCAACTGCATTCAGCTCATTGCCCAACAGCCTAATCTCAGCAATATTTATTGTTCTCTTTATTTAGCTCCATCTTTTATCACACATGCTCCTTCCATTGTTATGTCTGTTTTTCAGGTAATGAGCTGCAAAAAATAATGTAACTTTTTTTGGTGCAGACTCAAAGGAAAAGGTCTCTAATTATGAAGACTGTGCTCCAGGCTGCCCATTTTGCACAAGGATTTCTGCTGTCTCCACTGCCATGAGCAGGAGGGCAGGACAGGCAGGGCTCAGCCCTTCCCTGGCACATTCAGGAACAAAACCCCCTGGGTTTCACTGCAGCACCAGGGCAAGCCCAGGCTGTGCTGGTCCTTTGGCAGAGCTCCTCAGGGTCAAACTGCACCACAGATGAGTCTGGAGTGACTAATTTCAACTATAGGTTTTTGTAATTCCAGGATGTCTTTTTCAGAATGCTGTTATGACAAATTCATTACTGAACTTCCCAGACAGTTTTTTAAGCCACCTCCAGGCTGCAAAGCTGAAGAATGGCTCACATTTAGAAAATTACAATAATAAAATCCACGTACAAGGACTGACTCTATAATAAGACTTTTTCATGTTATTTTGCTGCTGAGTGAGACAATCTGCCAAAACTCCTCCAATAATCAAAGAGGAGGTTTGCTGTCTGTGAGGAGAAGATGCAAATCCTGATTCTGTTCTCTGGTGGTGCTGAGAGCAGGAGCCCAGCTCATGATTGGTATGAATTCAGTTAGTCTTTTATGACATTGTAATATGCAACTCAAAAGAACTCATCAACTTGATCTAATCTAAGCTTCTCTACAGAAAACTCAAATAAGCTTGAATTCTTGGATTAGTCAATGTTTGCAGCCACTTGAATTACATTTCATATATACATAAAGTGAGCATGTGAATCTCAGCAGTTAAGTACTCTGCTGTCAATTTCCAATTTTTTTCCTTAAGAAAAGAGTAAAACATATTTAAACTCATCATGCTGGGAAGTAGTATCTGGCTGTAATCAGATACAATCAACCAAAAGAAAAGAAATAGCCATATTTGCATCCATAATCTTTTTTATCTTGACACTGAAGGCTAATTGTCATATCAGGAAATGCAGAATGATATACAGGATATGTGCCTGAAGGTACCATGTTTGCAAAATTGCTTAACAGCAGCTACTACTTGCTGTTTTGACAAAGATATACTCTTGCTGTCTGATAGCACATTTCTGTAGGAAATAATTTTGAGTAGGCCCTGTCAAATAAAGTTAGATTTAATGCAGCTACAATGTTAGTAATAAAGAGGAAGCATTGACATTTTCTTCATAATTAGATGTTGCCACTGATATCCAGCAAGAAGACACTGCTGTCCTGAATTGTGATTGTTGCTGGGATGCTCATTGCATTCCCTGAAATCTGTGCTGTCCCTATGGGTGCTGAGCACATGCACACGAGTGCTGTACTTCTGATTGAACTGTCATAAATCCATCAGAATGTGATAGAGCTCCACCAGATGAACCCTACCCGAGCATACAGAAAATAAATCCCTTGCTGCCACTGGCTATTTGTATTATATTTCACATTTTAGGGACAATAGGAATGTGTTATTCTCTAGGAAAGTGTCTTTTAACGGCCTAAAAATTAATAGGAGCTGAGATTTGCTTTCATACACCACACATGCCTGAGGGTTTTTGGTTTTGTTTTCATCTTTTTCAGGTAATAGTTTATCTGAATGGAGTTATCAGGTGGTGCAATGGAAAATAGACAAGTTATAAAAGTGCTGTGACAGCCTGATCAGGAGCAGGGTCGCACTGTGTTATCAACCACGGAATCACAGCATGGCCTGAGCTGGAAGGGACATTGATGCCCATCCCTGCCATGGCAGGGACACATTCCACTACCCCAGGCTGCTCCAAGCCCCATCCAGCCTGGCCTTGGGCACTGCCAGGGATCCAGGGACAGCCCCAGCTGCTCTGGGCACCCTGGGCCAGGGCCACCCTGTCCTCACAGAGAGGAGTTTATTCCCAAAATCCCACCTAACCCTGCCCCCTGGCAGTTTGAAGCCATTCCCCCTTGTCCTGCCACTCCAGGCCACTGTGAATAGTCCCTCTCCATGTCATGTGTTATTATAAATAATAATAATAGATTATTTATGGTATCTTTCAGGGGTGCTCAGGTGCCCAAAGGAATGAACACTTCCAGAGAGGGTGAGGATCTTTGGCCACTGCTGTGACAAAGAATCCCCACAGTGCCCATTTGGCCCTGGGGCCTGTCCTTATGAAGTGAAAATAAGGAATAAAGATTTTTGCAAGTCTCAGTTGCTGAGTGGAACCACTGGAGCCTTTCCTATGGCAGGTGCATCCTCCAGCTCGGGCCATTGATCCAGTCTGGGGTGTTACCATCATGTAAATAAAGCAAACGAGAGAGATGGAAACAAAGGCAGGCAGAAACAGAATATAAAATGCACCTATAAATATTATAAATCCTGCAGCAACCAGAGAGTTCTTTTTATCCCAAAAGGTAGAGAGATGGAACTGATTAGTTCCAACTGAGGAAAGGATATTGATGTTTAATACCCTTTTGAAGCTGTTGAGCTCAGTTATTGGATTCAAAGCAGGATACCTGATGGTGCAGGCAGCAGCACATAACTCTGTTTCCTTCCCTAACAACTGCAAGTCCACAAGAAAATTACCAGTTTCAGCTCAGAAATGAAGGTGGTCTTTTGCTGGCTGAAAATCCTTTATTTATGAAACAATTTAAAATTATTTGCCATTTGCAGTGCCAGGAAGGAGCAGCACATTTGTTCAGCCAAAGCACAGTTATCTCTGCAGTGAGGTTTCGAGTGGTCCTACTGTTTGTCATCTTTCAGGCTGAATTTTTATTGGTTTTGCAAATGTTAATGCATATTCTTAAGCAAGATTTAGCCCAAGCAGATAATGTTAGGAGTGAATATGGTTGGGTTTTCCCCTAAAAAGCTACAAAATCTCTGAGGAGGAAAATAAAAAAAGCATGAAAAACTAATGACCTGAGAAATGAAGAATTAAAAAGCGAGTAGTTTGCACATACAATATTACCTTTATAGGGTGATGTCCATGAAGACCTTGGGGCTAAAAAGGTGTTAGTTTTTCAAAATTTGAAGTGCTCATTTAATATTTTCAAAGTGAAAAATTTTGATTTTTCTTTTTGTTTATGATTTTTAAAAAATATTAAAATCTGATTTAGTAATTATAAAAAAGCCAGAATATTTAAATTAAAAATTAAATATGGAAAAAAACTTAAAATCCTTAGAAATATGAATCATCATTTTTTTTCAAATCAGTAACCTAAATTGACACTTAATTTTTTTCCTAATAAGAAATACTTTCTTCTAGCATGACTAAAATTAAAAAAAAAAAACAAAACAACTCTAAAACCCCCCCCAAAAACCAAAACCCCAACAAAACCCCAATCAGACCTATCAATTAATTACACAGCTCTGTGAAGAGCTTATTGAAAGCTCTTTAGTATACCTTTTATTAATAAAATATGATTTCCAGCTAACTGACATGGTACCTGGCTCCTGTAAGAGGACGAAGTGATTCTATCAATGACAGCTCCTAAACATGGCCAAATGCAGCTGATGCACAATGTGAAACTTTGGGAAACACAAATATAACCACCAGTAGTTGCAATATACCAAAAACCACATTTGGGATCCAGTATATTTTGGCCATGAAATGCCCTTCTAATTTCTCCAGGATCTCATAGGCATTTTTGCTAAAAGCCAGTGCCTAAGCAGACTTTTTGACATAAGAAATAGCAGCACAATCATTTTCTGTTCATGGCCTCCAATCCTCCAAAGGGAAACTGAAAATAATATAGCCTAATTACAACTCTGAATAAAACAGTTTTATTACTGAATGAATGACTTTAATTCTTTGTTTGCTCTCAAATGATACGTGAAAATTAATATGTGGAAAATTAACACCATAAAATTTGTGAGTGAAGGTTTTTTTTTTTGGTTTGCCTTGCCCTACTTGCAGTGAGGGAATACAATTTCTCTTCTGGATCACAGGCAATAAAGAACACCAGATCTCAGTAATGATAGAAGTTATAAAGCACTGGGCTTGCCTTACAGCATAATTCAGTCATTCAGAAGTCTTCATGCTTACAAATGTATTTTAAATAGGTCTCAAAACTAAAATGTGGCTGTTCTGGTTTGCACCAAGCTTTACACCTCAGTGGGGACAGTGCAGGGAGGAACCAGAACATGTCACCAAATGCCACAGGGAGGAACCAGAACATGTCACCAAATGCCACAGGGAGGGAACCAGAACATGTCACCAAATGCCACAGGGAGGGACCAGAACATGTCACCAAATGCCACAGGGAGGGAGCCAGAACATGCCTCCAAATGCCACAGTGCATGATGCTTCACCCTGGCTTCTGCTCCATCCCATCCCCATGTCAGGACATTGCTCCTCAGTACAGGACACAACCAGGCACCTGAGGTGCTCCACTGCCCCATAATGAAGTCCAATTAAGATTCATTAACCTCTGGCCTCCTTCACTTATTTGATGGACAGTGAGCATCTCAGGGAAAAAGCTAAAAGGAGAAATTGAATGAGCTGGGTTCAGCAGATGACATTTTGAGGAGTTAAAGACACCTTAGGTGATAATTTACATCTGAAGCATCAAGGCATGTTGACATATTGATTGATAAATGGAAACATTATATGTGATGGTCATGCTGGCTGAACATTTAGGGTGATTTATGCTGTAACATTTGCTTTTTATATGTGTACCATTTTTTTATGTTAACAATAAAGTGCTTTAAATGCTACATTAGTAATAAAATATGCACTGGCTATGTGCTTTATTGGCTTTATTTGTGTATGAATAAATACCACCACATTCACACAAAAATGATATGGAAATAATATACCTTGAGTAGGCACAGTGACAACCTGTAACTATCCTAAGGTAAAATTGATGTTAAAACCCAAGAATGGAAGTCTGCACAAACTGTGATTCATGTGGGGAGGTCCATCTTACCACTATGCTTAAGGAGAAATGTGTCAAAAAAAAGAAGAAAGGATGTATCAGAGTTATTAGGAAAGCAGAGCAGATGACTGTGTGCAAAGGACAACACTTAACTGATTTATACCAGTGCTCAGAAACAGTTCAGACTTTTGATGTTCCTTTGAGATTAATGACACCATCACTCTCCATTATAGGTGCCCACCATGCAGAATGACTCTGCTGCAATATGAGACACAGCAGCCAAGCTTACAGAAATGTCAGAGTTTTCTCTTTCCCCCCGACAATGAACACTTTATCACCTCCTGCTGACCAGTCCACTTTCAAATGGGGCTGGTTTTCCTTCAGGAAAAGCCTCTCTGAAATAATGGGCCAGCGTGGGGGATCCCCATTGCTGTGGAGCCACAGGAAATGTGCTCCAAGCAAGATTTCCTGGAAGACCAAGCATCCTGCTCAGCAACCATCAGCCTGTGCATCTCTTGCATACACAGAGATGCCCCTGGGAGGCATCACTCCTAATGTGTATGTACAACACAGATGCTCTGTGCACGTGCAGTACACCCAGCACTTTCATACATGACTGCCTCTCCAGACATGCAAATAAATCCAAATATTTCATGAAGTCCAGGGCTTGCTTTATGGCTGAGCAATAAATATACAGAGCATACACCATATTGTCAACATTTAAAGGGTTAGTTTGATTTACTGCCTACCTGCAGTGCCCTGGCCTTGACATGTGTCAGTAAGGCACAAAGGAATTCTGAATATAAATATTACTGTGCAGTTGTATAAAATATTCACTTTGAAAAATTTGTAGGAACAAAAAGGAAAATAAGCAGAGAAAACTTGTGACATGGGGTACCCAGAAGTATGCACTCAGGAGCTGGGATAGGCAGGAGAATTTGTAAATTCACAGTAGCAGCAGTTCCCAGTTAGCAGCAGTGACTTCCTGCAAGAACTCTTGCATTGAGCAATTTTACCTCACACAGATTACCTGGCTTGGGCACAGCCCAAGGCTAATAACTTCTCCTGGGCTAGCTAAGGACTCAGGGTTCATGGAAAGAAGGATGGCAGAGCAGGAGTGGAAGTGCTGTGGCATTACTGCAGCACACCAGGCTGTCACTGCTCTGAGTGTGAAGTGTCAGCTCGGATGCAGGCTGTCAATAGAGCAGGAATGATCACAGCATCAAGGGTCTGGGGAGATACTGTGCTGTCCTGAAATTCTGCTAACAAAGCCCTGACACCATAGGGAAGCCCTATTTGATTGACAAAAATAGCCCCCTTTGAGGGGCCAGAAGAGACACAGAGCCTCCCCCAGTGCAAAGGAGATCATTGTTTTCATGCTGGTGGCTTTCCTAAGGCTCTGGCCACCCCCTCAATGCAGCCTTCACCATTCCTTCCCTCAGCAAACTACAGTTACAGAAGGCAGCAGGAACAGCAGGCACCTTTTATAATCAAAGATCTCACCAGTTACAGAACACCATGTAAAAGCCATTTCCTCAGTTCAGCAAGGACTAAGTGGCAACAAGGGAGAGGATGAAGCAGGGACAACAGCAATTAAAAGCAAAAAGGATATAAAAATATTCCCAAATGCCTCAAAAGTAGCAGGAAGAGAAGACCATTTCAGCCTTAGCTAGCATTAACCTCTTTACATGGAAACTGAGTCTAGAGGGAGAAATGGCAGTACCCAGGATTTTGTTATTCACAGCATCCAGTGGTGATGTGGATTTGGGGAGGAAGGGGATCTCACAGCACTCAGAGATAACAATTACCCCCCAAAACACACAGGCACACACACATTTATCTCAGACACACACAAACAAGCCTGTTGGCACACATAATGTACTCCACAAACCCAATTTGTTCTCACTTCATTATTTTCAAATACATAGGGAGAGTTCTGGGAATGCAGGTTGTTGCTATGCCAAATTCTGCAGAATGCAAGTTCTTTTGGTATTAACAGGAGTCTTTATACCATTTTTTCTCTGATTTTCTACTACAGCACTGCCAAATACCATTTAGCTTTGCCCAGAAAGTCAAAGCTTTTATAGGCAAAGCCCCAGAAACACTTCTCTCTTTTTTTTTTCTTTACTCCTGTGAGCAGCCACATAAATCCCAGATGTTCCCTATTCTGCAGGAAGTAAATATTGAAATTGTGCTAGGAGATATTAAAATAGAGCTGACGGAGATGTGAGCCTGAGATCCAAAGTTGAACTTGAAACAGTTCTGTCAGCAATTGCCCACTCTTGAAAGTGCTGCATATCTGCTGTCTGCAATCAGTCCTGAGGACCATAGATCTTCCTAATCACCTTCCTCTCCAGTGACAAATATGAGCAAGCTAAAGCTAAGGTCAAATGAAAGGACTAAACACCTTCCATACATCAGGAAAGTTACCCTCACTCAAAATATGAAGCTCAGCACCTGGTGAGCTTGAGTGATGTAAAGCACTTTTGGCAGAAAAACCAGCATCCAAGAACCTGATGCAAAACTCCTTGAGTGTTGTTGAAAGCTGGGGAGGATGGTTCATCCCACTGAGGCACAACCTGTGAGCACACAGCTCTACACGTCACACTCAGCCACGAAGCAAAAGGCATTTGTTGCTATTATAAATGTAATTGCTCTTTGAAAAGGAAACAGAGGTGCAGCCCCATGGGCTTGGGTGAAGCTTTTACGTGTGTAAAAGTTGGGGCCATGTTGCCATCAGTGAGTGGCCTTGGTGGAGACCAGCCTGGAGGCAGAGAGGATCCCTCAAGGCTGGGCCACCACAGGCTGGACTTCAGCAAAGGTGGTGGGACAGGGAATGTCCCATTTGGGGCAGCTGGATTGCCCTGTGAAGAGACCTGTAGGTGCTCCTCACCCCTGGCTCACCTTAGGACATCCTAACTCCTGAGGAAAGCTGGGGAAGGCAGTCTGGCAGACCTCAGTCTTTAGCTGTGTTTCACCTTGCAGCACAAGGCCATTAAACACTCACACCCTGATGACCTGGGGGTAGGTAACTGCTTCCTTTCTTTCAGGAAAAAAATCAAGGATTGAGTAACTATCCTCAGGAAAAGAAGCAAGATGGAAGAAAAGCCCAAATCACCAGAAAAGCCTGGAACTTAATCCCCTGTCTGAGCATCTCAACCAGATGACAGAATGACTTTAACTTGGAGCAAATGGGCTGGATGTAAAAAATACAACTTTTCCCAGGTACAGCAAGCAGGAGCAGGCACAGAGGTATCTGAATGAAAGCTCAAACCTGAACTTCGTGCAAGGCAGTGTGAGTAGTCAGTAATTATTTATAGCTACAGGCCTGTGCCTTCTGAGCACAGGAGAAGCACTAAGCAAGATACCTTTCACCATGAGAGAGGCTCTGGGAATATTTCAGGAGGTTGTGGAAAGAATATCTGTTGAGGGGTCATGGCTCAGGGCAGGAGGCTGCCTGCTACAGTCTGAATTATATTATTTTATTCTGCAACCCCAGAATGTTCTATTTCATCTGTCACAGAAACTGTCAGTCAGGTCTTGAAGTACAGCCTAAGTCTAAGTTTATTTGAATTATTATACAAAGGAAAAATGGCTTTTCCTTTCCCCAGATGAAGCCCCTAAACTCAGTGTTTCCACAACACAGATTCTAAATTCAAGGAAACTTTATCCAAAAGCAAGGGAAGAGCAGCCCCAAACCCATCAGAGCACTACAGAACCAGAGGCAGCTTTTTGTTCCAAGCAGCTCCTGTGAGCCCTTGGGCTGGGAGTCCCTGCTGTGCTCTCCACCCCTCCTCTCCTCATCCTTGGGCTCCATTGCCTCTTCAAGGGTTTTCCAAACCTGTTTCAGATTTTTAGCTCCTCATGACAGGCAGACTAAACTCTTCTGCCTGCAAACCCCACATCAGTATGAAATGATGTCATGATATATTGGTGGCTCCAATTTGTACTGGTAGTATCCTTTTCCATACAGGAAATGGAGACATGAGCCAAGAACAGAATTTCTTCCCCTTCTTATCCTATTCTTCTCACCCAACAGAAAAGAAAGGAAGAAATCTAGTCTTAAAATTACCAAATTTGCTAAATCAGTACAAATGGGACTGAGCATTGTATAGCAATTACCAGGAATTCCACCTGCTCCAAGTGCCCCCTCATCCAAAATGGGGAGCACTCACTGGGATACTCCTGGCTGCACAGAAAATCAATTTTCTCAGCCATTACATGAGAGATGGGTTTGGTATCTGTCTGAGGGCTGTACCCCAGCACAGTGCTCAGCTGTCCCAGCCTGCCAGCAGGTCATTTGCCATGGTCCAAGTGGCCACGTAGCCCTGGCACATCCCACACATGGCATTGCATGGAATTACCCCTCTCCCACATGTTCATCCACAAAACCACAGCTCTGTGGAGGAGATCAGATCAAAATTAACTTAGCCTAGCATTATATTTCCATTGTAATTTCAGCTCAGAGCTGTTTCTCAGTGCTTTCTAGGAAAGTGCTGCTGACATGGTCTATGTGGTGTGCAGCCACTGAGGATATCCTGGCTGTAGCACACTGCTGGGACTGCCAGGAAAGCCAGGATCCAACCCTCAGTGTCCCAAGGACACGTGCTGGGGATACTTGCCACTTGCTGAATGACACATCTGAGTGCACAAATGCAAGGGGCAGGAAGCAGCTCTGCCCTGGCCCGCTGGGGGACCTGGTGCCCCAGTGCCAGGCACTGCTCATTGAGCAGGACAGCTCAGAAAAAGCCACATTCCCACAGGCAGGCTCAGGTTTTGTCAATGAATTATATCCCTTTCCTCAAAGAAGGCCAAAAGTACCCTGTTGTGTTACAGGGTAATATAAATGTTGTTTTTGGACTTTGGTGCTCCAGTGCTCGTTTGCCAGTTACATGAGGCTCAATTGTTGAGACGAGAATCCCGTGTTGACTAATTGGCAAAAACATATACACAGCTAAGCAGCACACTGTGTCCTACTTCGATGGAATGTGCTGCCATTCCATCCTAATTAGAAATACTCATTTGCTCTTTTAATTGCATACCTTTGCATATTTACAGCAATTAATAAATTGCAAAAGTGGAACATACTAAGTCTGTCTAATATTTGCATTTCTGCTTGTTAAGTCCGTTCAGGCTTCTCTTCCACATTAGGCTTTAATTATGTGAGGAATGCAGAACACCTGATGCCATGCTGGAACCCAGAATGATTTTCTTTGGACTCCTCTACCTGGTCACTAACCAAAGCAGTGCTTTCCCTACAAAAACTGGCTAAAGATTCATTTCCTGAGGAATTAATGCTGTAATTGCATGCGTTTTTCTAGCTGGCTATTATGCCCTTGAAATACTGATACAATCTTAATTACAGAAGTGCAAACAATACCATTTTTGTGAACTGCTTTCTATTTTGTGCCAATTATGCAAGTAATAACCTACATACAGTGAAAAAATAACACCTTTTAGCAGTGCCCAAGTATTTTCTGTATTTTTAACAATTTTGGGAGCTGCTTATTCTTACTGCCTGAAAATATCCTGCCACAAAATATATCTAACAGTAAAAGGAATAAACAGTTTATTTCTGAAAATTTCCTATTAAACATGATACATTTTTAGTTGTAGTCTGAACTGCTATTTTAGTTTCATTGAGGCTATACTAATTTACATCAGTGGGGATCTGGCTCACCTTATCATTTTAAAGGATCTGATGCCATTTGGTCTGGACATTCAGGAGGAGTTTTATTCCCTTTAAGAAAT
The DNA here is from genome assembly GCF_023055355.1 of Agelaius tricolor. NCBI lineage: Eukaryota > Metazoa > Chordata > Aves > Passeriformes > Icteridae > Agelaius > Agelaius tricolor. The sequence goes on from NW_027269274.1 coordinate 5,255,373, forward strand.
TATTTACCCCAAATGCAGGTAATTAATGTTTTTAAAAGTATATTTGCACCCAGAATATCATGCACACAGTATATCAAGTATATCATGCTCACAGATGTAAAGATAAAACATATTTTCTATTTTAGACTCTGATGTGTGTAACAAAGCAGATAAGAACAGGGAGGTTTTACAGACAACAAGCCCAGCACAAGAAAATATTAATTTTTTTCTTAGATCTTCGTACATGCTCACTGCTTTCCAAAATCTCACTAAATCCACTCATCTCACTCTTGTGAGACTGCAGCTTTGAGACTGCTCACAGTCCTCATTTGAGAAAACAAAAGGCAGCTGACATTCCTGCCTGGAACATCTGGCTTTACACCTGACTCTGGATCAGGGCTTTATCTGGTGGCATTTGACAGGGCTGTGCCAGTGCCAGCAGAGCTCATCTGTTGAGCTGAGCCAAAAGCCTTTCCAGGCTGCAGCCTTTCCTCCTCCTGCACACAGAAACACCAGTCCTTAACACAACAGGTCCAGCTCACAGGATTTTGGATGCTGTTCCTAGCCCTGGCAAAATAAAGAGCATGGCAGGAAAAGAGCAAATGTGGAGCTGTGTCACTGTAACAGTTTCACAGGGATTCTCCCAGCCTGCAGATCACTCTGTGGCAGTGGCAGGGAACAGGGGACACAGACCAAGGGCAAATGTTTATGGCTTTTCTATCCATTTTTCACTGGCATGCTGCTTCTGAGGAGAGCAGCCCTGGTGCTGGCAGAATTCCCAGCAGAGGCTCTGGTGGGGTGTGCAGGGGGCTTTCCCCAACTGGGAGAACCCTGGGAGAGGCACTGGGTGCCTGCAGCTCGTGTGACAGATGCTGGCAGGACCTGGGTGGGACCAGGAGCAGCGACAGCCAAAGCCTCCCACATCTACAGAAGCAGCCCTTGGGGAGCACTTGGAGACCAGGAATGCTGTCACCAGGGCAGATGGCACAGAAGGGCCCTGCCAGCTCCACTGGGAGCTTTGGTTCCCACCTGGCACAGAGCCTGGGGATCAGAGTGCCCAGGCAGCTCGGGGGGAACATGGTGCCCACCAGTGCCAGCTGCAGGCTGTGCCCTGCTCATGCTCCAGCTCCATCCAGCAGCAGTGGGCACAGCTCTCCTGGGGGAAGAAATCCTCCCCTTAGTACCAGAGCTGCAGGAGGAGGTGAGGAGGTTGAGGAATGCAGTGACTGTGAGGGACAGAGCCCTGGAATCAAACCCAAGAGCAGAAGGACGTGTGTTATGGAAGGTTCCCTCTCCCTGGGAGTGTCTGAGGTCAGGCTGGAGGGCTCTGAGCAACCTGGCTCTGCTCATGGCAGAGGAAATGCACTGCATGGTCTTTAAGGTCCCTTCCAACACAAACCACTCCAGGATCCTGTGGCTCCCTATCCCATTCCCCTGGCTGAAGGCAGTGACAGGAGCAATGGGATGAATTAAAAGATGGGGTAATGGAAACAGATTCCTGCACCGTGCAACCAGTGCATCCCCTCCAAAACTGCCCCATGGCTCCAGTCACAGTGTGTGTGGAACCAAACAATAACACACATTGCTGCTTGTTTGGTCAGTGGTTTCAGAAGTTGTAGTTAAGGCCATTTTCTATTCATTTTATAGCAGCAAGTAAAATCTGAGTTTCCTACTAAACCAAAATCATTCTCTGAAAGGTATTTTTTGCCCACTTCTCCACATCTCACAGAGTTATAAGCATTTGAGCCATAGTAACATCTTTAGTACTTTGGCAGAGAGCAGGATTTGATTAACAAACTCTTCAGCTGTTGTATTTTGCAGATAGTGTTCAAAATATCAGGCCTAGGTAGGGCAGAATTCCATCAATTCAGATGCCTTTATGGCACATATTTAGGTCTGCAGTTATATTTGCATGCATTCATTCATTCAATACTAAGCCTGACATTTGTAAAAAAACATACAGCTGGTGAAGTAGAGAGTTGTCTTATTCTTCAGATGTAGAAATTTCAGATTTTAATGTCAAAAGATAAAAATAACTGTTAGGGTTTTGTTTGTTTTTTCTTCCTTCACTGTAGGGAGAACTTTTATAAAAGGAGATTTACAATTTCAAACAAAACAAGCAAATTGTGTTTGCACTGCAACTTTCTTCCTTACCAATTTCAGTTGTTTTCAGAGAAAAAGGGGAGGAGAAGGCTACATGAAGATGAAAGGGAAATTTACCCCAATGGTGAGCTTTCAAAAGCTGAAGAGTACAAAGAAAACCTGATCAAAAAGTTATTACCAGAAACTGGAATGACTATATGTGTCTGGGGATGGGGAGAAATGCAATATCACAAGCAAAGAAAATTCAAATACAATAGAAAATGGTGCTGGATGTCCACTGGGAGATGGAATGATTTCCTCTGAGCTCATGGGAAATTACTGTATGGATATCTGAACACTGGGTCATATCTGGTGGTGCAAGCAAACAGACATTTACTGTGTTACATTCAGATACAGGCAGAGTTTAGCTTGTAAGCAAACATCAGCAAACTAAATGACAGACTTGCTGCTAGAGACACAATCTCAAAACCAAAAAAAAAAACCAAATCCCACCAACCTGACTGTGCAGGTATCTGCATTTTTTTTAAATATGAAATAGTTTAGAAGTGTAAGACCAATTAAAAAGACAAAATTAATCTAAATTTATGCCCTGCATGAAAACATACATTGAGCATTTAATAGTGAACACAAAATGGATTCATGCTCTCAGTCCTCAGTATTTTTTAGTGAGCCCATCAGAAGTGCACAGCCAAAAGAACAGGGCCAGGAATGTTCTTAGAGGCACTGAGGCACAGCCTGAATGTTTGAGGTGAGGATTGTGAGGATGTGTTTGGCACAGAGGATCCTGCACTCCCTGCCATGCACAGAGGAGGAAAATGGCTCCCTACATTAACTATACCTGCACAAAATGCAGAAGGAAAGCACACAGGACAAGGGAAATTTGTTCATGTAAATAGGTTTCCTCACTTGTTTAATTTTCCTCTGAAAGTTTTCTGATCCTGTGCGAAGTTCCCAGGGGCGAGATCAGAGAAGCCTTATGAGGTTTCTGTAGGGGAGCCAATGTTCCTGGGACTGAAGGCAGCAGAGGAGTGCAGGGCACAGCAGCACATCCCCTGCAGGTGGGAGATCTCTCCTTCCATGGGAGATGTCAAAACTCAGTCAGGATGAGGACAGTTCAGAACACATAGGCAGAAAATTCCCCTGTTTAGGTTGATGCAATAGCAACACACATCACCACAATTACAGGCATGATTTTGCCGATTTGGTGCAAACAACTCTTTCATATTGTGTGATTTCTTACTGATAAAATATTCCCAGTAACACTAGAAAAATCTCTTCCACACTGAACAACAAGGCTATGATTGACTGTCTGCACAGAGATGAGTTATAATGGGATTTGGCACCTCTGAGCTGGGAGGACACAGGGTGCCAGCAATTGTTTGTGTTTCTGGAGGGGTTATCCAGCTTCAGAAGTGTTCTGTGGCATGTTTCAATCAACAGCAGGAAAGTACAGCTATCTCCACTTTGAAGAAGTTTAATCTATGGCTACGATCCAAAAAGACCAAGTGTCCTCTGAATTCAAAGGCAGCCAATCTTCATAGACTCGAGAAGAGATTATCTAGAGATTATGTTGGTAATTAACTGAGGAAATGGAAAGTTGGTCTAAACCCTGTGGATCTGCCTCAAAGTGACATTGCTCTTTTCATTCCATAAAGGATGTGTTGAAGGCTATGGACAGAATTTACAGAGAAGCACAGTGAAATGTGGGTAAAGCAACCAGGGGAGCCTGAATTCAGGTGTCTTAACTAAGTGTCTTTGCATTGAACTGAACAACTGGGTTGCTGACAATAGATCATTTCTATGTGAAATTAAAATGAAAACTAGCAACTGCACACCAATACCCAGCAATCATCATATCAATGTTAGTATGTGTTCCTCATTAATAGCATTTATTCTAACTGGTCTTACTACACCTCTTGGTTACTGCAATTACTCTCAATTAGACAGAGACTGTGAGCACCAGCTTTTATAGCCTGTCACATGCCAGATGAGCTGAAGGACCCCTCTGCTGCAATGCTGTTTAACAGAGAGACTTCATTTTCTATTACTCTAGAGACCTTCTCAAGACAAATGCTTCATTCTTATAACATCATATTTTTTCCTCCTATTTGCATGACAGCGCTTCAGAGCTCTCCTAAATCTTCGATTACTTAATAACTACTTTTCTTTCTCATCTGATAACTGCAGAGAGTGGAACAAAAGAGTGCTGCATAGTTACAGGCACACAACAGCCCTGCTATTTAGCATTTAGATGGTGCCACAGAAAGAGGGACGATGTACCAGGGAGGCAGAGGGGAGGTGGATGTGAGCAGTGCCAGTTGGCTGGACAGAATGCCCCCTCTCATCTCCCTCGCTGTGGTCCTTGCCAAAACCATTTTCTGCTGTTTGAGGCAGACAGAGGGAACGTGCCTGCTTTCCACCAGTCTGCTCCGAGCAGCGCGTCCCGCTCTGCGGGCATTTCCCAGGCTCCGAGTCATCGCTGCTCTGCAGGGTGAAGAACAGCTTGAGACAGCTTTTTGAGACAGCTACAGCAGGGCAGCAGAACCCCACGCACCAGGCAAAGCCCCCTGTGCAGGCTGAGTGTGCAAAATAGACGGGAACATGGACATCCCACAGCTCACCTTCACATAACCCCAAACAGCAAATCCCCCAGCACGAGCTTAGCCCCTTAACCCAGGATATTCACAGATGTCTGGGAAGTTTTGGAATCAGTGCTCCATTTAAATGATCCTTTCATTCCTTCCCACATGTATTATTGTTATTTTCATTAACAAATATACTCTATGCCAAATTTCCCACAGGCCTCTTTTCAAATTAGCCATCTGCAGCCGTGTGAAGCTTTACATGAACATGAGGTATGTGAAAGGATATCCAAATCCTATCAGCTCTAACAGGTACTTATCCATCTTTTAACACATTGCATACACTGGCTATAGAAGGTAAAAGCAGAATGGAGATGAACTGTGGAACACCATCCAAGCAAACCACATGCACAGCCACACATTCCCAGAAATCCTTCTCCAGTCACCAGTTTCAAGGAGGAGATAGCTACATAACAGGAGACAGCTCTTAATTTGAAGCATCCCTCCTACTTTAACAAAAAGGTGGTGTTTTTCCATTATTTGCTCCTTAACAACAAAACACTGAAGGTCTTTACTGCCTACTGCAGAGTGTTAATTTTTAATGGGAGAAGCTACATGCTGCTTGATTTCTTTAGTGCATGAAGCAGCCAACCAATCGTGCATCACCTCTAACTCCAGAACAGCAGTTTCAGCAAGGAGCCTTTACAGCTCAGAGCATCCTTGAGGGCTAAAGATGTCAAGCAGTTTAAATGCCAATGAAATCAAGAAGACACCAGGCTCAGATATGTTAGGAAAAAAGGACAGGAAAATGGAGACCTCCACTGAGACCAAAAACTTTTTCTCTGCTCTAAGAACTAAGGGCTCACTTAAGGCACCTGTGAAGCGCCCACCTGGTGAATGGGGAAAGGCAAAAGCAGCACTAATGACAAAGCACAGAGCCAATTTTATAATGAAAAAGGTGTGAAAAATGGGCTGGAGGACATGTGAGAGAGTCCACCTCTCCCTCTGTACCTGAGACATTACTGAGACATGCCTTGCTTAGCCTGTCCAGCAGGACCTCTGATATAGAGAAGCTACAACAACCTTAAGGAATTTGTTCCAAGTCTAAACAGAAAGGTTTTTTCCCCAGTAATTCTCCAGAGCACACAATCTCAGTGCCACTGTGCTCACTGCCAAAGCTGCCAGGCATTCATATGATACAGGACTTCCCAGTCCTCAAAGCTGAAGCCCACTTGCTAAAATTCCCAGTTCTCGCTGTTTTCAGGACATGCTGTGTTTGGGCATCACCCCTCTCTGTAAAGCCCTTCCCTGGTGGGACATGGCCCTGCTAAGCAGGAGCACGTGGCTCCAGCTCCTGCACAAAGGACAGTGCAGAGGGATCTGCATCTCAGCAGCTCCCTCTGAAACTCAACCCTCAAAATGTACCAGATCACGTTCAACAGACCAGGATTTCAGTGAACAATTCAAGCTATATATTGCTGCAAAGGCTTTTATTTTTTTTTTTTTAGCAGTAATTTTCAGCAGTTTTTTCAACTTTCCAGTGTGCTGTGCAGCAGGATTGAAAGTTAATATCCGTTTAAGCCATTGCCAGAATAGGAATATTTCTGCTCTTGTATCTTTAAAAATATCTTGCGGAGAGAAACGACGGATGCCAAGTTTCAAGGTTGAATGAATTTTTATAGCAAAATTATAAATCCCTGAAAATGAAGGATAAAATGGAGAGTATTTAATAAGCCTGAACTGAAACAGTGCTATCAGATGTCCCTTAAATAATTTTGATAGAAATGGATCTTCCCTCAGATTTTCCTATCTGTGAGCAGAGCATTCAGCACTGGCATCATTCTGCTGCTGGCCAATGTTTAAAGGCAGAATATTTGGATTATACCAGAGAGTGCCTGAGACCATGCAATGGCACTGTGGCTCTTTCAGGCAGAAAGATGATGAAAGACAAGCTGAATTTTCTTCAAGCCCACTTCCACACCACTGTGGGTGTTGTGAACTTAGCACTGCCTTGGGAGACAAATCTTTTCCTACTATTAGGTGGGTGTTGGATGCTGTAGAAAAGAATCCATGGCCAAGACTCCTGAAGTCTTGGTGCTGATGCTGCACCCTTGTGAGCATCTCTCTAGTCCCACCTGAGGGTCTAATCAAGTTAAGGTTCCAGTGAGAGAAGAAGGTACTAACACTGGTATTAAGCAGGTAAGCTCTGAGTAGCACCCTAGGAGGAAGAGGAGAGTTTTATCTTTTTCATGTGCACTTTAATCTTTTTTAAATTACACTCCTGCCTAGAGAAAATGGTGAGTGCCAATCCAAAGCTATGAAAGATGTGTTTTTCAATTTCCCACACTGACTTCAGAACTATTTGTGGTTGGATACAGTCCACTTCCTCACCAGATTTACAGGGATGCAAGTGGGTTTTGTAATGACACCATCACACTGGTGCACGTGTGAATTCCTGGACTTTAAAGGTAACAAAATGTGTCTTGATGGTCAGAAGTACTGAAAAAGAACAGCAACAGGTACAGATCAAGGGTTTCAGCCTAAGCAAGCCCTTGCAGAAGCCATAATTTGGCAATGACAATAATACATTTTCTCCTAAACAGGGCTCTTTGCTGCTACTCTACAGCTATTTCAAAGATTGGTCCTTCTTTCAGGTGCCTGGGAGTGCCATCAGAAAGCATTCTAGAACTATGGAGAGGTGTTGCTTTGCTACTCTTATAGTGCACAAAGACATCTTCCCTGCAGAAGGATCAATATTTCTGAATTTCTGGTACTTCTGCTCATTTTTCTACACTAGGTCAAACTATATATATATATATAATTTTATTTTTTTGTTTTTACTGTCTGATTTGGCTGAGCATGTGTGAGTGCTGTCTTCTAACGTTTACTCAGACCAGTTTTCCTTGCTCCCTCTCTGCTAAAGCCATCTTCAGATCAGTCTTTCCCAATCCCACAGACATGGTATGCTGATTTGAGGAAAAAAACCTCAACCTTTTTTAGTCTGTCCCCACTTTAGCTTTGGGCCATGAGCAAGTGCAAGCAGATCCTGACAGCAGTGTAATATGTAAGACTGAACAACTTCAGCCAAGACTCCTTAATGGAAATGGCAACTGGTATTGATTTCCTAAACACAGAGGTTGTGCCCCTCACCTCCATGACAAATCAGTTAGTAAAGACTGGGGACTCAGGGGAAACTCCTCCTCATGTAAACATGAACTTGTGGTTTATATTAACACAATATATTCTACAACTTCTTCCATGGTGAAGTCCAGGAAAAAACAGGAGGAGTCTGCAAGTGGCCACCAAAGATATTCACAGCAAAAAAAAAAAAAAAAATCACTAATGCAAGTGCAATTTAATTCAACAGGCAAAGGAAAGAGCAGGCACATAAGAGTACAGAGAAACTATGGAAGTCTTTGGATTACCTCTAAATTTGTAATCAAAATGAAAAATAGAAAGGCAAAAGCAAACAGATTGATTCTTAGTTGCAATACAATACATACATACAGTGATTAATAAAAATAACTGTTATTTATCTGCTGGTAACAGTAAATTGTCCTTAATGCTACTAAAATTGGTGTAGGAACTCAGTCTGACAAGGACAAACATCTTCATCATTAATGGCTGTCATGGTAGAAGAGACAAATATTTTTCCAAACCATAAAATATAGTTAAGAAGCTCCTCAATATTTGGTAATACAATTTATATTTTGAATCCAAGAAATCTCCCATTTAGGAGCAGAGCAACGTGCCCCTGAAGCACAGCTCCTCCATAATCAGTGTTTTCACAGCCATTACCAAGGACAAGGAATACAGACATCACCAAAGATGTCTACAGCCCCCCTTCTCTCACTGCTAACAGTAAAAGCAGTATAAATAAACCCACTCACTGGCCTGGCTGCACCAGCAGAAAGATCAGACAGACAGCTGAGATGAATAACACTGAGAATAGAATAACTTATTTCGTCCTTGAAGCAAAAGCAACTTCCTTACACCCCTTAAGTTAATAACGCTTTATTTTGTCCCCAGCTGTTAAGTTTATAGAAATTAAAAGTCATGACTATTTGTCTTTTGCCAGCATGAATTTAAAAGTGCCTTTAAAAAATCTCATTATCATTGTGGCTTTTTTTTTTTTTCCCAAGCAGATTCAATACAAAGCAGATTACATCCTGCCTGCACTACTAAAGTGCACATAAATTTTTCACAAACCAATTTATCTTAAAAATTTTTCTCTCCTCATTTTGATTCCGGACACAGTACAGAGTAGAAAGGCACTCCAAGTATTTTTTAGATAACACAATTCTAGCCAGAGTGCGTTAGTGTTTCTGAGGTATTTCTGTTCTATAACATTATTTCCAGACCATCAGAACACACCTTTTATGAAGTGGAATGATCTCATATGAAACAATTACATTACCATGAAATTTTAGTCTGATGTTCAACCTGAATTTGAAGATTTAGAACTACAGGATTCATTCACAGGTAACAGATGAGGATAAAAATAGTTTCCTTGAGTAAGGAAATTTGGAAATATCCATCAAATAACCTGGAAAGGGGTTGCATGGGTCCCCTGTACAATTATCTGGGAAACCAGCAGTCCTGCAACAACCACACGTGGGACCACCACTAGTACCCCATCCTGTACCAGCAATAATCAACAGTGCAGTTACTCCATTCCACATGTGCAAACCATACTTTCTGAGACACTGGAAGATGAAGGTGACCATAATTCTCACCATAAGTCTTTGGGAGTGTTGGAAAGAGACAAAAGTGTTCCAAGTCTGGGGGAAGGTGTTTGTATGGAGAGCAGCCCTTCCCCTGCAGCAGAGCCTTGACTCATCAATGCTTGGGGACAGTCAGGAGACACTGATTGAGCAAACATTCCCAGTGAAAAACTACACTCTACTTGGAGCCAGCAGAGATATTTATAGCCAGGTTTGTTTGAATGGCCGTAATAGCTGAGCTGCAGCTTCTGTTCTCCAGACAGCTCCGAAAAAAAAATCAAGGCAACGACTCTGGTGGAACAGGAAAAGTTCCGCTGTCGCTTTTCATGCGGCACTTGTCTCTCCCTGGCACTGATGACAGCCTTTTCACAAGTACCCCAGGCACCTTACAGAAAGAACAAGACATGAGTATGTCATGGATGAGTGCAAAAAAAACCGGAATAAAAGTTACCTTATACAAGTCTGAGTCACTTGCTGTTAAGGCAGAACAAAATCTTGAATCTCTTCTGTTCTTTCATTTGCTTTCACTCCTGCCTAAGGAAGGGTTTTGATCACACTTTCATTTTAGCTAATAAAGTGTTCACAAGTAAGATATTTACAAGAAATAGTAACACTGCTCCTTTGGGAGAGACTGTCTAGGAACAGACAGTGAATAACTGGGCCCAGTAAATGGCAAAGAAGAAATTTCTTGGGGTTTTGGGTGGATTCTAAATATGTAATCTTATTCCTGCATGTTTGCCAGTCTTGGAGCAGAAGTGATCAGAAACAAGAGGATGTCACAGTCTTTTGCAAAGATCTCAGAAGAAGACTGAGTCAGGAAACAATCCCAAGCAGAAAGCAGCACACAGAGGAACAGGTTATTCACCCACAGCAGCTCCTGCTGCAGGACTGCAGCCCCAATGCCTCTGCTTGTGCCTGAACCAGGAAAAAGACTTTGGAAGCCTGGTAGTACCAGGCTATCCCATGACTCCTTCAGAACAAAGCTGTGGACCAGACTTTCCTCTTTTGGCCAGGGTGCTTAGCTGGTTGGAAAGTATGAGGAAAAAGAAGTTACTTGAGAAAATGACTCTGTAAAGAAACATAATTCCATCTGCTTCCCAGTAAGTGTTTCTAGGAAAAAAAAAAAAACAAACCAAAAAAAAACCCCTTCCATCTAAGCATGGGAGAAATTGCTGCCTTGGGGGAAAAAATCTTGCATGTTCCCTTCCTTCCAGCAGACAGGCACTGAAGGCAACATTACAGTCCTTCAGGAGTGCCTTCAGGGATACACCAGAGAAAACTTCCAAAATTCTTTTCCACATTAATTTGCATTAAGCTGACATTTTTAATGATGGGCATTTTGCAGATTTGGGAAGAAATATGTATATCTTTGGAACTTTGTCAGAATTTGTGAGAAAATTTCTACCACCTCAACTATTTCAGATTACTCCTTCATCTTTGGAAGTGCTGCCTCTTGAAATGCAGGCATGAGAAGACACTTATGACATCTCTGCAGGCACACAGGCTTTACTATGATCATATTTCTGCGCAATATAGCACATTCTTTAGAAAACAACCAGTTGGAAAAGCAGATAGAAATCTCAGCTTCAGGATGTTAAACCATTCTTTAACACCTCAGGGATAGGATGCTGTCTATAAGGAATGAAAGGCTGAGATAATTGAGATGTTCAGCCTGGAAAAGAGAAGGCTTTGGAGTGACCGGATTGTGGCTTTCCAGTACCTGAAGAGGGCCTGCAGGAAAGATGGAGAGGAACTATTCCCAAGGGCCTGGAGTGACAGGACAAGGGGGAATGGCTTCAAATTGGCTGATAGTAGGTTTAGATTAGATATTAGGAAGAAATTGTTTATTATGAGGGTGGCGAGGCCCTGGCACAGGTGTCCAAGTGCCAGGTTGGATGGAGCTTGGAGCAACCTGGGCTGGTGGAAGGTGTCCCTGCAGGGGCTGGAGTGAGATGGGCTTTAAGGTCCTTCCCAACCCAGACCACTCTGTGACTCTGAAAACCAAAAAAAAAAAAAAAAATTCCTTACACCCTCTCGTCAGACTGGATGCAGTCAGCCCCTTCCAGCAATATTTTGGTGAGGATCCTCTCCTCTGCATCTCCACACTCTAAACCAGGAGCGAGCATCCCACGGGAGCCCCGGGAGGCCACCTGACTCAGAGCCACATCTCTGAATCACCAGCACCTACTCCCCGTGGGAGGGAAAGGCTACTGAGACACTGCTGGCCCAGAGCAGGACTGAGTTCCTCCCTCCCAGCACACAGGTGCTGGCTCAGCTATTTTGACCCAGCGTGTGGGAGGGCTGAGCCAAGGTGTTACCCAGCCCTGGGAGCTGCCCACCCTCTGCTGGGCTCTCCCTGGGAGCGGGGGCTCAGGCAAGCTGCAGAACGTTGGCAGGTTTACATCCCCTCTTCCCACCTTCTCTAGACAGCTGAAGCCACAAACCAATTAAACTATAAACTATCCCACACGTCTTTGCAAATTAGAGCTGTGTTTAATACACAGCCATTGTGGGCTTTGCACTGGGAGCTCTGCTCCGAAAGCCTTTCAGCAAGAAGCAAGAGACTGGTAAGCTGAAATTCAGCAAAAATCACGTCTTGTAACGTCCTGAAGTTGCTAATATTGTTTAAAAAGTGAAAATAATTTTATTTTTGTACCCCTTGGACTTTTATTGTTGCCAGAGAGAATCATATTTCTGTCCTTATTCAAGACAAACCAAGTTTAGGATAATTGTCCTTGAAATGAACGGCAGGAAACCAAACAGTGACTGACTTGTGTTGTGCATAGAGCAATTCCACAGTCTGGATAAGCCTTCATCAGTGAAGTGCTTGAGTGGAGTTCAGCCATAAAAGACATGAGGTATAAGGATAAATGTTCAATGCAGCAAGAACCAGTTATTTAAACAAGCATTAAGGTTATAAACTCAAGTTCGTTAATTCAGTGTGCTTAGAAATCAGCAGCAAAAGTAAATGACAATGGTACATAGCAATAGCAATGATGAGCATTAACAGGAGTGTTTTAATGGCAGCAAACTCCAGAAACAGACACATTTTTCTAAGCCAAGAAAACTCAATTTCCACTTGGCACAAAAGAATCAATTAGATATGGCACTTACTGGTCAGCTGAGAGTTGGAAACACCTCTCCTCTCCTCTAACACTTCACTCTGTACAAATCAATGATCAAAGCAAATGCAGCCATACAACTCTGTGAGTCTGTAATAAAGCCATTTATTTCTGAAGCCTGTTTCTGTGTGTGGAATTTTCTTATAAAGATAGGTGCTGTCATAACCAGCATCCATTTCTTGGCAGAGGGAAAAGGAGCAGAAAATCAATGTGTTTGCTAACTCAGAACTAACTGAGCCATTCCCAAAGCTGCATGAAATGCAGCAAGACAAGGACCCCTTTAATGACTGAGATGTTTTATCTCAAATCCAGGTACCTATGTGGCTTAGAAGAGCCTCCCATTTAAAGGAAACTTCAAGTGAAGAGTGTAGGCAGAGATGAAGGCTAAATCTTGTTTCCTCACACAGTGAAGTGGGTAAGATGTCAGTAGTGCTAAGAACTCCAAAGCCCAGTGAAAGCCAAACTTTGGAGGAGATTTTACCTGAGTCTGAGATAGAAAATAACCCTAATTGGAGCTGGCTAAAGTGCAAGGCCTGGTAAATGAACCAGCTTCTGGGACTTGGACACCTCATTTTCCTCACAAATCCTGTTATTACACAGAAGGAGGACTTTGAAATGCCTCAACCAACACATTAATTTAATGGAACTATGCTTCATCTGTTCTATACTTCCTTGGAAAGCACAGCTTGAACAAAGTGATTGCAAAATGTAGCCTACTGCTAACATTTTCCTGCATTTCAATTGTTCTTCAATTTCTAACTTCAATACAGTCAGTAGAATAGAATCACAAAACAGCCAAGTTGCCAAGTTAACTCAGGCTTCTAAACAGAATTCCCTAGTAAATAAGACCATCCTCAACCTGATGCACAGGAAAATCCTACCCACCTTTCCTCATCTCCCAGCCCTCTCCTCAAAAATGGCAGCTCATTTTTCTGTTCTCTTTACTTGCTCCTTCAGTTGTCTGCAATGTTCTTAATGGACATAACAAAGAAAGAGAAGAAAAATGCAATTATCTTTTTCATCTGTTTTTAGACTCCAGCACAGGAAGAGCACATGAGTACTTTGATTGTTCCCATGCAAATGTTCCTGCCTTTGGACACTTCAACACTTGCACAGATGTCAGAACAGACATAATCAGATTATTCTTTCCTGTGGTTTTTTTTTTTTTTTCCCCTCCGAGTTATTTACAACATAAATCTTTAATTCCTCCTAATTGAGGGCATCTGTCCTGATATCTGCCTCTTCCATCTGAGGAGCCCATGTCATCTTATGCAAGTCCTGCTATTCAGGTTCCAATTCATCTTCTTGCTTGACATTTTCCTAGCTGGAAACTGTTTCTGTAAAGCACCTCCAGAAATGGAGGTGTGATGCTTGGTAGAACTTAATATCCTAGATAGGCTGAAGAATATTTAGCCTGCTCTTACAATAACCATCACTGTGCTGTTAAATGATGCCAAGCCACAAAGTACCTCATCTGAACGATGGGATTAGTCCATTTTGTGACAAATATTGTAACTGCAAAAGCATCTATCACAAAATCTCATAAGGCCAGAAAATATTTCCTGACATAATGTCACCATACACACACAGATCACAGAAACTTCTGAAATGCGGAACTAACACCCTTCCCCCCCGGCCTGCAACAGAAACTTCACATATTCTTCAAAATGTCAAGATGTATGGAAAGGATTCACTCTATTTTTGTCCCAGGACCTATATTACAGGGCAGAGGAACAACTTTCTGTCAGGCAGGAAGAGTATTCTAATAAGCTAGAGATTGGAAAACTTTCCTGACCAAAAGCAATTCATTGAAAATAGAATATACAAGTTAAAGCTGTTTCCAGGAATGATCCTCAATCCACCAACAGGTTCTTAAAGGAAAAGAGATTTTTCTCAAGAAATACAATACCTTTGATTCAGGGATGGGGACTACAACATTTGTAACCTCAGGTAAGCAAGCCTACATCTCTCCTGGACTCAATAACCTTATTCTGTTTCGTTACTATGCTATTTAGCTGCAGTGGTGTGACTTCTTTTATATCTGCAACAGTGTTATTAAATGGGAATAACCCTTTGAGGAAAAGTAGAGGGGACAATGGAAACAAAACTCTGCTCAAGGAGGAGTAAAGACAGGAAGAAGGTCCCTGACTGTGGAACTCTGTCAGAGACAAGAGGCAGCTACCAGAGAGCAGGAACAGGCTGAGAGCAGCACTGAGAGGAGATCAGAGCACGACTGCTGCCCTGATGGAAAGGTTTGTGTTTCCCTAAGCAGCTCACAGCTAATGGGCTCATCACTCTGTGCTCCCACACAGACAGCAGCCATGGAGCAACCATGCCAGGGATGCAGGCAGCAGCTGAAGCTCTCTCTGTCACTTCCTTCTCCATCTTTATCCTCTGCAAAGTTATGGCAACTCCCTATGGAGCCAAAGTTTGCCCCAGACCTGCTGAAGGCACAAGATTCTGCCATAAAATAATTTTTTACCTGATAATAATAGGCAAAATGAGAATTGCTGAAGGAAGGAAAAAGTAAAATTTCAGGTATGGTTGGATTCTCAATGCTCTACTTGCACATTCTCCAAAATCCAATGGACCAAGGACTGGTTCCATGGCTAATAAATCTACTTGGTTTTTGGTTTAATTCAAATGAAAGGAATATCCAGCAGCAGCAGAGAAGGAACAGGCTGTGAATATTAAACACATATTTGTGCAAAATAAAATGCCTATTTCATAAGTGTGTTCCCAAGTCTGAAGATAACATCTCCAAGAGATTGGACTGGAAGTTAAAAAGTAAAGGTACTGTATTCAGGCAGAGCTGAACAACATCCATCACCACTGGAGCATGGAAATACAGAGTAAGGGCTTCAGCAGCTCACATCCCTGGAATCAGTTATCTAATGATTCATCTTTGCCACAATAACTGCTGCAAAAATCGATCCTACAGCTTTCCTCCAGTCTTGGGCTTTGCATGGAAAAGCAATTGTTTAAATTAATTATTTAGAGAGTACTTTTGGAAGTTAAAAATGTAGCACCTAGCTATGCCCTCTGTTTATTTCATTCAATCATTTAATTTTTTTTTAATATCAGCATCTCAGATACACAGATATTTGATTAAAACAAACACTTGTAAGGAATGTCAATATAAATAGTAGGCAATGAAAGACAGCGTTTCAGTTCATTAATATCTGTATCTTAAGTGACTGCAGGTGCACCTTAATGAATTACATGACTAGTAAAATACAATTAAATGCAGCTGCATATGTTTACAAAACTGCACAACCAAATTACAGGTATCAGTAGCACCCATAATTCATCCATAATTGACAATTTTCATATTACTGGAATAAGGAATCAAGTCATGCAGATGATTACTGCATTTGCCTTCGAGCTCTATAGACCAGGTTCATTTCCTATGCAGCACCATAAATGAAACAAATTACATACTTGCAGGTTAAGGCAGACCTGAAAGCAAATGCCCCCCTGAATGACAGCCAAAAGCTCAGATCATTCAGGTCCTATTTAGCTGTCAATAAAAGTTCATGAATGGCTGATAACTGACATAACTTAAACATATTGTTAATAAAGTATTATTCTTTACAGAAGAGTCATCACATGTCTGCTGCAGAACTGGGTTCTGACCCCAGTTATCCATAGGGTGGATTTCCAGGCTTCAAGGACATGACAAGAACATAACAAAGAACAGAATTTGTGCTGAAGATTTTGGTTCTCTGTGGTTTATACTTGTGACATGGTGATCATCTCTCCTTTTTTTTGCCAGGATCTTTTCTATGGCAATAACTCCTGTCTACATTTGAATTTCATTTCACCCACAAACCTTGTTAGGAGCTCGTGCTGAGTGTGTCATTCAGACCTTGCCTGGAGAGGCTCCTGAGCAGCCTGCTCTGAGCAGGGCTTTAACCAGAAGGTGCCCAGAGGCAGCACACCCAGCTGGATGATGCTGTCCAGTTGACAAGAGTTCATGGTTCCCATCCCTGCTCCTCTAATTGTTTGTAACACCCTCACAGCATTGTATTTTGGGCTGTGAATTACCCAGTCAACAGCCAGAGAGATAAGGAGCAGCTGGGTTCCAGCACTGATCTCCTTAGCTGTAGGAAGAGCCTTTGGAGGGGGAAATATCTTTGTGTGTGTGTGTGGTGTGGAGCAGTGCTTGGAGACAAAGACAGACAGATGCAATCCCCCATTGTTCTGTACCCTGCCAGTGGCCACAGAAACAAACACAGGCACCAGCAACCTGCTAAGGCAGAATTTTGGAGAGCTGCATCAAATTATTGTATTGAAGACTGAGAAACCCAAACAAATAATAAACAAGAAAAAAATTATTAAAACTGCAAATCATCAGCTTAAATTGATCCTATCATGTCTATACAAACAACAACCCTCTTGACAAATGGCTCATGTAAAAGAGCCCAGTTAAAGGACCACCAATGACACTGAAGTAAGACCAGTCACAGTTTCCTCTCCTTTGTAAAACACATTCACTGTATACAGTACTTTTTGAATGAAAAAAAAATTGAAAATAATTAAATGCAGCAGTCTTTATCATCAGTTCCATTTTGCTTTAAAATGGATGATTTTAAATGGATGGCCAGTTCACATTTTTAAGAGCAAGGAAGAAGAGAACTTGAGTGGAGAATTGACTCAGAGGCAGAGTTACAACCATAGATGCCAAAGATGCAGTAACCCCTGCAATCAATCCAGCTGCTCTGGGTGCACAACTCTGTCTTTGTAAAACAAGAGTCCAAACAGAGAAGAATGAAAGGAGGAGGAAGAGTAAAGGAAAAGAATAAAGAGGAGACAAGCTACCACATAGAAGATACATCAGCTGTATCTTCCAGCTAGGGACTTAACTGATTGACAATTTATCCTTTAGGAAACACCAGACTTCACAAAAAAAAAAAAAGAGTTGTTCATTTGATGACTCTTTCAGTATTTCTCTTACCAAGCGGAAAATTTTAGGTGGCTGTGCTGCATGCAGGAACAGCACCCAGAGAAACACTGCTATGATTTCCCTCTGCAAAATTATTGTGGAGGAAAGCAACAAGTCTAAATTTCCAAAGAGAAAGATAAAAAACAATTTCCTCAAATCATCTGTTGGAAAGTCTCTTTGTTGCCTTTAAAGTATGAGCTATCAGTAGGATTTTATTTTAAAAGAACGGAAGGACAATTTTACAAATTTATACTGACAAGTAGGTGTTTGTTATCACTTAGATTTTGTAAAATGCCATAGTTTTATTTTTGGTTGTTTTATGGGTTCTATTACTGAAGGATTTCATGGCCATTGCTTGACATGACCAAGTGAATGACCTCTTCTCTTTTGTAGGTGGGGAACTTGAGATCATGGAATGTCAACTCCTATAAAGGTGCTCAGCTCTTTAAGTTCTTTTGTTACTTGCTAGAATTTGAGATGAAGATTTGAATTTGAGATGATTTGAATGAGGGGCTGAGGAACACGTAAGTCTCAGTTCAAGGTATCTGGAGAGCTTCCATGGTGTTGAATTAACCGTGCCCATTTGGTATGAGCATGCCCTCCTGATTCCAAACCCAGAGCAAGGCTATTGCAATGTTATTAGCAGCAAAACTTCCTTCTCAGTCTAAACCCACATTTTTTTTTATGCTTAGTAGACATGAGTATCTTTCCAATCTAACACATCTTCAAATACTTTCAACAGTCACAGATGTGAAGACTGGAGGTTTCCACTCTTGGCTCAACCAGGATTTCTGCAATGCTTTTGCCAAAACAGCAGCTTGTACCACGTCTCACTGCACAGAGATGCTGTGTGATGCTCTGTGCCATCAACATCCCTTCATTGCCTACTCATGGCTGAAAACCTACCCCTGGTGTGGGAAGCTGGCCCTGTGTGTGCCATGGTTTTGGTCCCAGCAGTGCCCAAATGGTGCCAAGGTCACCGTGGTCACTTGCTAACAACAGTGTTCATCAGAGCTTGTCATGCCTGGAGTCAGGGAATCAATCACACAATGGTTCAGGTACCATCTACTGCCAGCCACCCTGTCATGGGCAGGGACACCTTCCACTAGACCAGGGTGCTCCAAGCCCCATCCACCCCGGCCCAGGAAATCCCACAATACCAATTAAAATAATTTTGAACATCAGGAGAAGAAAAAATTATGACTAGGCAAGAATAAGCCCACTGTGAGCCAAAGGGGCACCATCTTCAGGACAATCTAATGTTGAGGAGATGTTTGTAGGGGACAATGTGCTTCCTGCAGCCATGCCTCCAGAGGAGATACGGGCCACACGACAGCCTGGTATTACCACTTACACAGACTCCCTCTGAGGTCAGAGTCAGTGTCCCCCTTGACATCCCCAGATCAGACTGGTCTGCAAGTGCCTCACACAGAGCAAGAAGAGTCCAGACCTATCCCCTATGGGACCCAGAGGAAGGATCCTTGTGTAGATGTTGCCCCAGAAGATCCACACCAGCATTTCAAGACTCGGTGGGGAGGTGATTGAAAGCTATTGTGAGCCTCTATCCACACAATCCTCCCACTGCTCTGCCCCCCAAAGAAAGACAGCCCTGTAATACATCCCAGCCTTAGCAGGAGCTACTTATATCCTGTAGTAGGAGGCTTTACCAGCTTCGCTGAGTTTGGAAGTGATATAACACAAATCTGTCACCACAGATGGTCTCGCCGATAGCATCTGTGGCTGAAGTGCCGAGAAAGGAAGCCATACTTCTTACCACTGTGTATAAAAAGAAAACTCTCCTGCAGTAATATTTCACTGCTGACAGCATAGCATCTCTGTTAAAAAAAAAAAAAAAAGCTCATGTATCCTAATATTCTGCCTTTCTAAATAATAAAATCCATCTCTGTCTTAGCAGCCTGTCTAGTCGATATTTCCCCTATAAAGCTTAACTTATATTCCATTTCTATGTCCAGGATAGACTTTAATGGGAGGATAATGAACACATTACAGAGCCCTGATTTTCTGTATGTTGCAAAAATTCCTATGTCTTCATTAACTAAAAAGGGGGCAGCTCACAGGACTATTTTTCAACTCTGACTTCAGAGCATACACTAATCCTTTCACTGTTATTTTGTCAAGATTTACTTTGCACACACAGATACATGTAGAATTCACATCATGGATTTCTCTTCCATATCTATAATCACAGCCATCTGATTTAGCCCACATCCACAACTACATACCCTGCCTGCTAATATATTTCCCTGGGATTTATTTCAGTGCACCAACAGCACTCTATCTCTTCCTCAGCATGTTCAAATGGTCAATTCTAGGAAGGAAAGAAGTCCCTCAAGTTATCAAAACACTCTATTTCCATTTTCAGTAAATGTGGAATGCCTCTTCACCAATTAATTTTATCTAAACCGCAGGAGTGGCTGGGCATTGCTCTTGGTCAGTAAAAGCTTTCCTGGAGTACAAATGTCTCAGTATGAAAGTCCATTACCTCACATCCCTTGTAAGATATAAGCAAAGGCTCTCTCCTTCAGAGAAGTCTGCACAAGCATAAATTTAGCATGACCTGAAACTCCAGCCCAGCAAATCAAATTTCTTTACATTTATATCTCAAAAGCATGAGTCTGCAAGATTAATGCCATGACTCCTTTTGCATTCTAATAGATCCTGAAAATTAGGATCACTCTTAACTGCTTAATATGTGACAGAATTTAACTTATATGCTACCTAAATCTAGGCACAGGATACAAATATTAAAAATAAAAAGCCATATGTAGACTGCAGACTACATAGTTGCATTGTAATGGAGGTTAAACAAAGATACCTTGAGAAAAACATTAAGCTGTAATCTGCTCATACACCTTCCAGAAATGGAATTTGACAGGAACATGTGTTAACTTTACCACATTTAGGAGGCATTTTTAAGTTTAGAGGATATTAACACTCATAAAGCTCTCACTTCCTCTTTTTTTTGGTCTAGTTCTTTTAAAGACAAAATTGTAAGCTGGACTCCTGAGTTTTCCCCTAGTCTTGTGCCCTGGTGTCATTAATTTGTAGTAAGAGCAGGAAGAGGAGAGACCTAATTCCTGTTTTGCTACATGGTAATTTTGACAACAAGATGAACTGGTATGGTACAAAACCAGCTTTAGCCACCTACTTTATGATATCTCTTGCTGTTGAACAGCTGACAGAGACACATGTACCCTATTATGACAAGATGACCTTTAAAGGTCCCTTCCAACACCAATGATTCTGTGATTCTGTGATATTATCTTAATACCACCTTTCAGGTAGATGTATGTTTCAAATATGAACAGCTTAGAGAGGAGAGCAGATAAAACTAACCAGAAACCTGGTGTATATTGTTATCTGAGAGACAGGCAGGGATGACAACCTTTCCTCTTTTGGTCTCCAGCCATGGATATTGTGCCCTGCTCTCTTTCTCCACTGTGCCCAGTTCTGATCTGATGCACAATCCTTTCTTCAGCATTTGGATACCCACAGCTAGGGTCAGCTGAAATCAGGAAAAGTAATTCTCATAACACAGTGGGACATCAGGTTTAATTTGGATGGAAAACATTTTGATTAGAAGGATTTATGTTAGCCAAGTTGCTGGAAGGTGTCTAAAGATATTATTTCATAAATAAAAGGGCTGAGATGAGTGCCACAGCTGCAAAGTCAAAAAAAGCCTTAGAAAGCACTATCCAAGCTGCTCTCAGGTGTAAACATCTGACATTAATCCTGTGCACAAGTGTCTATAATTCCATGTCCCCTGCTCCTGAGGACCTGCCCAGACCAGTGTAGTTCATCAGTGATGCAGAGTGCAACACTTACCCTTCCCTTCAGGATTCATGTGCTGCATGCTTTGCTCAAAATCCAAATGCAGCAATACATGAAACAATAAACTTGCTGAATTCCCCACAAAAGAATACTTTATTCACTATCCTCCTTACACAGGCAAAGAGATGGGTGTCCTGAGGAAAATACAAGCACTGAGGAGCCCTGCCTCAGGGAGAGCAGCAAGCTCAGGAGACTCATGGAGAAGATGTCACTTTGTCTAAAATCTGCATGGGACAGACAAATGGGATAAATGGATGTTTTAAGACTTAGCTGTAATGAAAAACAGCACCATCAATCATTTCATTGCTGTTGCAGAAAGGTTTCTCTCTTTGCAATGCAGGGAGGCTGATTCTTGCTGAAATGTGTTGGCCATGGAAATTCTGCACTGTCAGCAACAGCATTCCATGCTCCACAAGGATTCTACCAGCAAGGATCCCATGTGCTGTCCCACCTGTCCCTGGTGATCCACAGGACACCAATATTCATTTCACACTGGTCCACAGAACCACATTAAGCCATTAAGGTTTGCATTCTGTTTATTATTATTATTAAAAGCTTAGCATTAAGGTGAACGTTGCAAGAACCCTCTGTAATTTTTGGGCTGTTTTAACCAAAAGACTTGTACAACCACTGAAGAAATGTACCATGTCACTCATTTTCACCCATAGATTTAACATATGAAATCACTAATCAGAGAGTGCTTGGAGAATTTACATACTTCTCAATTAAAATGTCCAATTTTCTGTGATATATATAAACTATTGTTTATTTTTTAGCCTCCCTGTGGAGTGATATCTATCATTTTCAGCAGGAAGCCAGGGCTATTTGTTTTTCAAAGATAGCTCTTTGGAATTAATTACTCTGGTATTAGACTAAGTGACAAAACAGGTAGTGCAGAACCGAGGGTAACAAGAAATTTTGTCTTGCAGCTTTTTAGAGTAAAATTATTCTCCTAACCTGACTGACAGCCAACCATTAATCACTATTTAACAATTATTACGGCCAAGACATATTAAAAAACAGCCCTAAATTTCTCACTGCTAGTTATGCTTATTTCATTTTCTAATTGCTGGCTTAATTTTTTAAATGTCAACAAAAGACAATTAAATCCTTGTAGTAACTGTTCAAGCCAAACATGCATAATGAAAACTTAATGGATGCATCCTGTTTAAGATTCTGTTGCAGTTTCTTCCATCTTGTGGCACCATATCAAACATGACAGCTGCTCTCCAGTGCCTGATGTCCAGCCCACCTGAGGTACCTCTGCTCCCTCCAGTGAGCCTGGGTGTTGTTTTGGGGCTCCTCAGGAATGGCAGACAGTTCAAATCTCCACTGCAAGGTTAATTATTGAGCTGTTTCCCAAGATGTCAGAGCCAAGATGGCAATTGCAAAATGTCTGTCAACATTTTGACTGAAAACCACTGGTTTAGCTTTATTTACCACCCTCTCTGCTGTGACTGTCAGAAAACAGCACCAGGCAATGTTTTATGTGCACCAGTGGACTTGGGGATGCTGCCTGATGAGTCCTCCTTTTGACACTGAGAGTTGCAAAGAAAAGAACAAAACTGAGCAGCACCTGCTGGCTTGCACGAGTGTTGTGGCTCAGGGTACAGGGATAAATCAGGTTAAATGAGAAAGCTGGTTTATTATGTTCTCATCCTCCAAAAACTCTTCCTAGCTTCTGCCACGGTTTGTTGCCATCTTAGTTCTGCAGATAAAACTCTTTATTGGGTGATAATATAGACTGGATCTCTGAAAGCAACGTGCTCTGCCAGGAGGATGGGAGCAGCACATACCCACAGGGTGAGCAGGTACAGAAGGTAAAACTCAGACACAGTTCCAGCCACAAAATCATTAAAGTGGAAAAGACCTCTAAGATCACCTGAGTCCAACTGTAAACCCAGCACTGCCATGTTCACCTCCAAAACCATATCCCCAGGTGCCAAAGTCACACAACTTTTGAACCAGTCAGCCTGGTTGTGTTAGAAAAACAGAAAAAAATCAGCAGTGGTTGATGATCTTCATAAGAGCAGTGATTTTGAAATCAGACATAAGCCAAAAAAACTTTCAGAGACAACTTTAGAAATGATGAAACAGCTCTCACAGGGGTGTAACCCTGCTGAAGCCAGATTACATGTTCTGTGTGCCACATTATGTGGGATTTCAGGTGAAACATAGGTAACATGGTTGTACATCCATCTATCTATCTATCTATCTATCTATCTATCTATCTATCTATCTATTATCTCAGTTTAAGAAAGTCACGGGTCAAACCTGCCAGCAAGACTGTCAGTCAGGAGTGTGACAAAAATCATGTCACCAGGGCAAGTAAATTTCCATGTTCATGAGGTCAGCACAAAGGAGAGGAACCCCATTTTAACCTATTAGCTTTTAAAATCTGTCACAGCATAAGGAGCTGAACACAAAATACAACATCCAGCATACAACAATCACCCAACATTTGGAAATGAATCATGGAAAAAAAACTTTCTAAAGGATGTGTTGTTTCAGAAGACAGTGACCTCCAAAGTAGAAAATCCCCTTGCTCTTGGTGTTTTATTAGAGAGCACAGTCGCCATACAAAAATGAAGACAGAAAGTAAGTTTAAAGTAAATGGATGCTTTTCCTGACTCTTACATTGCTAACAACAGATGTGTTTTCTATTCTCTGGCACAACATTAGAGAGTTTCCTGGTTTAGGAGTAGAAGTGCACAAAGAGGCACCACCAATGACCCAGCTGAGTCCAGGCAGAAAGAGAATACCCAGCCACAGAACGTTTTTCTCCCTTTGCTTTATAGCAAGAAGCTACAAAGCAGCGGGTCCTGACTTTCAGCTGAGCCTTCTGACTAGAATACAACTGTGGGACTGGAGCAGGGGTACAATTAACTGCCAGACTGAAAGCAGACTGTGGCTGCAAAATAGGGGAGAAGGAAAAAGTTTGTGTTAGGAAACTGCCAGGGTGGATGTGGGATGATTGATCAAGTCAGCGTCACAATGTCTCAGAGGCTCAGGAAGGGGTTGGGGAAAGGCAAGGTAGTGAATTTATTTTTAATTGCTGGAGGTTTTTTTTCTTTTTTACCCCCAGGACAGAGAAAAGGTGGGGATGTGCATGGAAGAAAGGGCTTTCTGGGCGAAACTCCATATGTTTCTGCTTGTGTCTGATTCTTTTTCTGTTTCTCTTTTTAGGGTGAAAAAATTTAAAACATACATCTTAATAAGTCCTTTTTTAAAAATAGGTGAAGATACAAGACTTTCTTGAAGCAGTTGCCATGGAGAAGCTGTTCAAGTGAAGAATAATTACTAGGGCAAAATCACATACAATATGGGGACTGATCCTTCAGATTTTACCCATGCAGAACTCCCACAGAAGTCAACTTGTTATCACATATTTTTAGCAAGCCAGGAAAA
The DNA here is from genome assembly GCF_023055355.1 of Agelaius tricolor. Classification (NCBI taxonomy): domain Eukaryota; kingdom Metazoa; phylum Chordata; class Aves; order Passeriformes; family Icteridae; genus Agelaius; species Agelaius tricolor. Next base: position 5,280,088 of record NW_027269274.1, read on the forward strand.
GAAAAAGAACTCATACTTCACTCCTTCTAAATGAAAAAAAAAAAAATTTGTTTGCATAACAGAGCAGAGAGAATAGGCTTTTTCAGCAAAAGTCTTTTTTCTAAAGACTCTGCAAGCCACCTTGTAGCACAGGTGGACTGTTTTCACTTTTAGGATCAAAGAAGTTAATTACTGAGCAGTAATTTGTAAGTGCATGGTGTGCTCTTTCCCACAGAATCAGAAATATTGCAGAATGTGTACTTAAAACAAAATGAGGTCCTTCTTTTTTATTTAATCAAAAATAATTGCAAATCCAAAGAGAAACATTTTTGTACAAGTTCCAGCTGGCTATTGATGCTGACTTGCAGAAAGAACCAACATTTCTTTGTCCTGAACACACAACTCCAAAATTAGAGATTTGTCTCTTCAAACAACAGTGGTTACACAAGGACTCCTAATGCTTCAAACTGCACCTTGCACAAAAGTTCCAGCAAATTAATTCCCCCCCTCACCTGCCTTGCCCCCTCTACTCTTCTCTTCTCTTCACCCAGCCTCAAAGCAAAGCTCTGGAGTGTTCCCCTGCCAGCCCTGAAGGCATTGCTCACTGGGGATGTGCCTCTTGAACCCCTCAAGAGTCCCCTGCTTTTTTTGGGGTGGTTCAATGCTCCCCTGCAATATCACCTTGCTGAAAGCACATGATGCTCTTTTCAGAATCTGTGCTGCCAAAAAAAGACATGTCCCTGCTAGATAGCTCCTTCCTGTCACCCTGCAGAATAAAGGGATAACAGTTACCACAGAACTGGCTGAAACACAGCCTGTGGACAAAATCATCCCACATGAAGCACAGCCCTCCTCATTTTACCACGTGCTGGAACATAAATCCACATGGCTGTGGGGACAACAGAGGATGGAAAAGCCCTGGAACAGCCTGAGTTCCACCACTCTGGTAGGAGAGATCATCCCTGCCAAAGTTTGCTGCCTTTTCCCCAAAATGTGTCACCATGGAAGCACAATAAACAAAAAGAAAGGAACCCTCATTCTGGGGAACATGGGGTATTGGTGCTGGTACAGTCAGAGGTGTGTAATTGCACAGGTGTAATTACACCAGCTGAACTGTCCATGTAGAAAAGCCTTGAAGGTTTCAGTCAAAATATTCACAACTCTCAATGGCCCATTCCCAAAGCAGCAATTCCCATTCATGAAATGTCTCTGGAAAACAGGGACAATACTTAGGGACGTGATGATTGTCAAAGGGATCTTTCTGTTGTATTTTCATCTGCTAAGCAAACTACAAAGTTTGGTTCATGGTGCAAACCCTGTGATCATAACACACCCAATGGGCCAATTTTCTCTTGTCCAACATCCATTTCAGAGGAACAATACAGTAATTAAAAACTGGGATCAGCCTAACAAGACCTGTGGTCCTTGTGCTGCAGTTTAATCCTAAAATTCTAAATCCAAAAATATTGTGCATAAATGGGTTCCCAGCAGAGGAACCTCCCAGCAGAGGTCCAGCATTGGCAGCTGCAGGGCTCTTTGGAAGCCAGGCCTGACCCACATCACCCAGGATTCTCAGCATCTTTTCCTGTGCTGTATTTGGCAGAAACTTGCCCACAGTCTTAAGCAATTTAGTGTTTTGGCTATTATATTGAAAAAAACCTTAAAGAAACAAACTCCACAAGCCAGTAATAAGAACAAGATGACTTTTTTTTCCTTGAATTATCCCAATTAAGTCACCAGTTATCACTCCTACAGCAGTAAAAAGAGAACACAATTAGAAAATTTAATTAATTAAGCTGAAGGCAAGAATACCTATTTTAAACCCCTCAATGAATGCAGTAAAGTCAGCAGACCAGATCAGTGAAGCAGTGAGTGCTTAGTCCAGCCTGTCCATGAGATTCTGCAGGAGCCTGGCTGGGTGATCCATCCCTCTCCAAACCAGCACCTGTCCTAGGGGTTTCTTCTTTACTCTCCTCACAACCAGAATTAAAGACAAAACAATGGTTGTTCTCTATGTCAGACCGAGGGATGTGAGAAGCAACCCTCAAACACCTTCTCAAGCTACAGAAAACCCAAAGCTGAATTTGGGGTACAAATATATCTTTTATCATTATAAATAAAGGCATTGTGTTCCATTGAAAGTCATAAATGTCAGGAAAGTCAGACTGACAAAAAGGGTAAAGACCTGGTTTTTGACAGAGTCAACCCCTCTGCAGTTTCCAGAAACTCAGGAAGACTCTATTAGAGCAGTAGGACACCAAAGTTAAAAAAAAAATAAACAGTAGATGGTATCTAAGCTGAAAACTAAATGATAAGAGCTAAAAAAATAACTACAGCCTTAATGAGCTATGCTTAAAATACAGGCAATGAAACCCCAGCGAGGAGGAACTAACAGAATTATTCACTGCTATTTTCATAAAATGCTGTAATGTTTGCACAGATGCTGAGGAAGCCAGCCCTACTCAGGCACACAAATTGAGGGGGAAAAGATGGGTCAGGAGAGGTGCTGAGAAGGGTGACCCAATTAACATCCATGAGGGGACTGCTCTGCCAATTCCACACTCTTCCTAGAAGAAGGAACTTGTGAGAAAACCAAGCTGAAAATCCATCATTTAAAAATTCTGTCCACTCAGAGGGAGAAGGTCCAAATAGTGCAAACTCCATTCAGAGATAGAAGAGACAGAAGTGTGCTGAGACCAAATCAGATGGCTGGGGCAACAAGGAAGTGCCTCTTTCACCTGAAAACAACCTGGGAGCAGAAGCAGTGGATAGTGGAGAGGCTGTGGCTTGAAACACAGCCCTCAGATCCTGTCCACAACCTCCCACATCTCCTTATCCAAAAACCAGCAGGGATCAGTCAGCAGAACACCTTGGGTGGTTTCTTCAATATGGTAAAAAAAAAACAAAACAGTTATTTTCTGTGCTGCTTCACCACAGCAGAGTGTAAGAACAGTTTTGATATAAACTGAAATAAGCTGCTAGGAACAAAAATAACTGCACATTCATTTTATCTGGTTTGGGTAAATTGGTGTAAACCTGTTTGCCAGGCACTGCCCTAGAAAGAAACTGGAGTGCCAGGAAAAGGAGGAGATGAGGAGGGTGGTTATCCCTGGGACAGCAACCACTGGGACACAGGGAGAGCCAGGGTGGGTGAAACATGAGGGTTTGCTTTTGAGAGGGCAGGAAGAGATGGGAAAAATGGAGAAAAAAAATAGCAAGGTGTGAGAAATGAAATGTTTCTGAAGAGTAAGATAAATCAATGAGACAAAGGATGGGAAGAACAAAGCCAGAGCAGCCCTTGGTGTGCTCTGAGGGTGAGTTTGGGGTATCACCACAGGGGAGGAGGCAATTTGAGGGTTTTACACTAGGGCTGTTCAGCAACAGGGATGGGCACCTAAGGTGCAGAGGACAGGCAAAACTCTCACAGGAGTTCTCTTAAAATCTGGGGGAGGAAGCCTAAAGCAGGAATAAGGCAGGGAACAGCAGCCTGTGACTTAATATTTGGAAACAGCAGCAGCAAATACTCTGACTGGCATAACTGAGAGTGCCAGAGATGTAACATTACAATACCAGCAAGACTGCATTTAGAAAAACACTTTTCTATTGATAACATTGCTTTCCAATAAATAAACACAATGAAAATAAAGCACATACATGCATTTAGTGTTGTGGAAATCAGATTGAGAAATACCCATGGAAATGAACTGATGATTTACACACAAATAGAGATTTTCTGATTTTCCCTCTCCCATGATTTTTTGCTGAAAAGTCTATAAAAACAATAGACAAAGAAACTTGAAATACTGCTGACGAATTCCCAGAAACCCAAAGAGCACATTTTTCAGAGCTGCTATCTAACTAATAGAGAGACAAAAACGCAATTAAATAAGAAAAAAAAAAAGCAAGCAACTCATTCCTCAAATGACTCATTTCTCACTTAAAAGGAGACTCTTTCCTCTGCCTCCACTGCCCTTTAATAGCTCCTTCATGCCATCACCACTTCAGGTCACAGAAGGATAACAAGTCTTAGTTCTTTCCAGGATCATTTCCTGCCTGTTATCCCATGCAGGGAGCTTGGTGTCACCTTTTGCTGTACAAAGCTGATTCCTCATCCAACCTGAGCTTTTGATTGTCTCCCCTCTGCAGGGACTATTTTTGACATCTTTTATCCAGGATTTTTTCTGTCAAAGAGCACTTGTTGACACTCCTGCCTAACTCTTCCATTAAAACACAGAGCCATCTCAGGTTAATTTGCAGATGGCCACTTCTTTTTTTTTTTTTTTTTTTTTTGGGAAAGCCAAGGTTCCCAAGGCTCTGCAGTGGGATAGATTCCCAGTTTGGCATTTTCTGTGCCTAAAACATGATCACTGCACTTGCTGTCCCTAATGCACACAGCAGCATTTGGTTTTATACTTATGCCTCCCCAAGGAGCTGTTATGCTTCAGAGATAATTAACCTACGGACCTTTTGACATTATTTGCAGCAGAAATGGGTTTTAGATGTTCACATAGGCTCTGTGGGCATAACAGGTGAGAGATGGCCCATTCTTGTAGCTGATGGACATAGGAAAATGAGTTTCCATGGCTGCTTCCACACAGCAGCCCCTCTCACTCCCAGTGAAGAGCTGGGACTCCTACAACAGTGCTTAAGGTCTTTGTTTCAGATCCCATATGGAAACATTTCCAAGTCCCACTGTTACTGGATAAAGGAGAATTCCATTGCTCCTGAGCACAGGGGTCTTTTTCTTTGGATATCTGGAAATAGAGGGAGCTGGGTACCAAGAATCAATTATGGATGGCCACTCCTGGAAGGGTAAAAAAAATCAGGGGAATAGAAACTTCAGCTTTCCCATTTAGATGAGGGATCTCCATCATTGGTAAAAGTGTCTTATGTGCTGATTATAGAGAGCAGAGAGAGGAAAATATTCTAAAATGCTGATTTTACTGTTCTTCTAGATAACACAATAGGAAGAATAACTCAGATGTCAATCTGTACTCGCCCTCTTTTCATTCCAGGAGAATGTGTTACTAAGAACTGGCACAAGCAAGCAATTTAGTGCTTAATAAGCACCTAAGAGAATTAGGATCCTAATGACTACAACTGAACTACTCAACAGCCCCTAAAATCCAATGAAAGCATGGCAATAAACTGAAAGAGAAGCTGGATTATGTGCTTCAAAACTCTCCCCCTTTTTCCTTTAAATTGGGTTTAAAAACCTGCTTTGTTAATTACTTATATATCCACGTTCCATGTTTTTGAAAAACAAATTGAACCTTGCCCCTGGCTTTTTGCCAAGCATGGAATTTTGGTTAGGTGGCTTTAATAGCCAATGTAACAAATTGTGTAAGAGATTTGGAGGGGTTTATTGTTGCTGTTATTGTGGGGTGGGTTTTCTTCAGCTTTTCAGCACTGAATAGCTGCCCTTCACTTATCTTCTTGTTTAGGTGTCAGAACAGTGCAATAGGAGATACTTGTAGGGGGCTGCAGGGCTGGGGGCCACAGCCAAGGACAGGGGCCACTCTGCAGTGCTGTCCACCCCTGTATTCCTCAGAGTGCTTTGGGACCTGCCAGTCACAGCAAACTGTAATTTTTTTGTCCCAGAGGGTTTCCCAAATAGTTAAACACTAATGTTATCAATATCCATTTCACCAAGACAATCACAATTCTCTGGTTTTCTCAAACTCCCCTCCCAGCCCTTGCAGTATTTTAATAATTTATGTGAGGAGTTGTGAAGTTAAGAGACTATATCCTGATTATTCTTTCATAGCAAAGTATTGTAGCCCACAGCACTGAGAATAAAATTAGGCACATACATACATATATATATATACTCAATTCAATACATGGTCTCTATGTCAATATAGCACTGCAAAACTGCAAAAATATTATTATTATTATGAGTAATAGAAGAGGTTTTTTGTTTAGTTTTTTTGTGTGGTTTTTTTTATAGTCTTTTAGAAAAAGACTATAAGGGAACTCACACTTCTGTGAATTTATTTCAGTAATACTTTGTCCTCAATTTATCAAGATCTTTCTGGATCCTGTTGCAGTGGCTATTAAGGAGAATTCTTGATTTTTCACTAAAGACAGTCAGGTTCAGCTTCAGCTATGGGATCCATGAAAAAACTGCCCAAGGCCTCTTGGAACTCCAGGCTGCACATGCAAACCCATCCTGTTAATGTGACATGATTGAACTAATGGAAGACAAAAAACCATATGGCATTCTTCTGGCTCAGAAAAATAAATCCAGATTAATTACTTAATAAATAAGTAATGATTACATGAAATGTAAATGAAAGGAAAGAAAGGCTTCCCAGAGCCCTGTTACTCTGCAGGGCTGATTTCTGTCCTGGGGAATTTTGAGGAGCACAGAGTGACAGTGATCTGCTGGACCCCAGATCCCTAAGGAGACAAGGTTTGAGGTGCCAGGCACAGGAATGCAGCACTGTGCATGGTGGGAAGTGTTTCACATGGCTCTAAAAACAACTGTGTGAGAAAACCCAGAACCCAGAGCAGATATGATCAGAGGACTGTGAGAGAGGGGTCTCAGAGGGGGAGTCTGGCCCTCAGCTCACAGAGTTGTGATTTTGAAGTGATTTGGGATTTATTCAAAAGGAGAGGAGGATGATAAGAAGGTCCCATACGTTCCCAACAGACCAGACAGGCTTCAAAGACAGGAATTTCCAGCACTGCTTCTGTGTATTTAATGCCAAAAGGCAAGTGGTTCCTGGCTTCTGTATCCCCACACATACCCCCAAAACCAAGAATGAGCTGAAATTATCTTATTGAGAAAATACTTATTGCATTTTCAAGTGAAAAAGAAAAAAAAAAAAAAAAAAGAATAAATTTGAGATCCAAAGTATCAGGAAAGCTGAAGTCAGATGTACCACAGACCCAAGCAGTAAATGCTGATCTCATTAAATACCCAACCAGACTCTCACAGCTATCAAAAGCTGCTTATTAAATTAAATAAACAAAAGCTGATTAATAAGACACTTGGTGTTAAATGGTTAGCCTCCTGCTTGCTCTGCAATGTTCATTCTATAACAGTAAATGAAAAATCATCATGCCTAAGCATGTCTAAATCTGGGCTATAAGGATTCTTAATAAATTCCTGCAGTGAGGCAGACCAAACAAAGAATAACTGGCATGAAAGAATAATGCAGCATATGCAGCATATAGTAAAAAAGGAAAATTTGAAGCACTGTCACAATTAATATGTGGTCTATTTGACTCTCAGTGAGGAAATAATGAAATTGGTTGGACCAATTTCCTTTGTGACCAAAATGAAGTAGGATTCAGGGGTCCTGCTGTCTGGAAAAGAGTTCCATGCTATTACAGACTCAAGAAATCCAAGGCTCCAAGTGTCTGCACACACAAAGGTTGTGGCTCCCTGTCCCCCCCAGTGGTGCAGATGATGACTTCAGTTCAAACCTTGTCAGGTCTGCCCGTGGTGCTGAGGTCATGGGCAGCAAGACCTGTTCAGAGAAAACCCAACTGGACAGAAAGCTGCAAGAAACTGAAAGCTTTTACCCTAAGTAGATCGGATCAATCTTCTGTTTTCTAACACCAAAATTCCCAAAAGATTCAAACTCCTTGAATCCCAGCTGACCTCAGGGTGTGAAGCTGTGTGCCCACAAGACCAATTAGATTAGAGGGTAAATACCTTTATCAGTATGGTGCTGTGACTGTTTTCTCCAAATAACCAGAATAGAGAGCAGAAATGGCTCTCTGGCACAGCTGTGGAGCCCTGGGGAGCCCACCCAGCAGGCAGTAACACCCCAGCACTGCTCTCTCCTGACACAGCCCAGCTCCACACTCCTGCAACCCAGCTGAGGCCAAGGTGTCTGCAGGATCACAACCTGTGTTTGAGGATTTCATTGTTTGGAAATTAAAAATATGTTCTAAGGAATGTTAGGCCCCCAAAGGGGGATGCTGAGCTTCCTTTGACACAGGAATTACAGACCCTTCAACATCTCCTTTTCAAAACCATTCACTTGAGCTGAACAAACTCAGGGAAATGTTCCTATTGCATGAGTCAACCAAAAAAACCACCTGGGAACACTGCAACTCACACTTCCCTTTCCAAGGAGGAGCAGGTGAGAAGAAAAACACACACCAGATATTAACTATGCTGTACAACACACACTGAAAGGAGTTCAGGTGCAGCTGTGAATTTGTGGCTACAAAAACCTGTAGAGAATAGGGAGAACAAGGAGGATGCAGTCAACCTTGAGACCAGGTCCTTTGTTTGTTGGATAATCAAATGAAGTTTCCAAGACCTTCAGCTGAAAAATAATTGTTTTAGAGCTTTTTGCTTGCAGGAAAATTACTGAGAAGCAAATTATTAATGTAGCCTTGCTTAGCTACTTCATAACAACTCTGAGAACATCCAGGGCACAGAAAGCATAGGGCAGAATATTAAACTTGCTAAATCATAAAAACAAAGAAAGTCAACTGGTGTGAGAGTTTTCAGATACAAAAACAAGGGGTAAAAAGAGCAGTGAGATTTTGCACAGCAAAACACTCCCATCAGTGTTAAATAATGAGGCTGTGGTAGGGACTTAGTTATTGGAATGAAAGATTATTTAAATAGCCAGATTGCCTATTATTTCTGAAAAAAAGTAAAAAGTAAAAGGCAAAGGCCAAGTTGTGGGGTTTTCTTCTTCTTCTTTCCAAGCAGTGCTTTAATTCAAATTGGTTCACGTTATGCCCAGCGAAGAGATTTTTTAAATGTTAGTTTTTATAAGCCATTATTTGGCTGGTTATTAAGAAGGAAGAATAAAAAAAAAAAAGGCAAAATCTGATTTCTAAGGTAGAGTAACAATTACCCAAGAGTTATTTTTATTTGACAAACTTTCTGTGCCAATTACAGCTGGTGGTGGTCAGTGCTGTGCCTGCCCAGGAACAGTGCAGGATGCAAGGAGGTGTCTCCTAAAAGCTTCTGCTTTGGCACTGAAGCAAAACTAACCCAAAACATGGCATAGTTAAAGCCACTAAATAGAGCAGCAGCAAAGGAGTGAGTCACAAATGCATGACCCCATTCCCCAGTGGGATGGAGCCAAGACCTCCACACTGTACTAATGAGGGAGGTTAACGAGCTCCTGCAGAGGTGCAATGGACAGCACAGCCAGCATGGGAAAAATTGGGTCTGATGAAAGGGGAATTGAGGGCCAGTCAGTTATTCATTCTCCACATGCACAGAACAGAGCAATCACCAGGTGGATCTGTCTTTCCTGGGCATAAACATGGCAAAATGCTCCTGTCCTGAGGGGGAAGTTTTGTGTGAAAATACCAACAGCAGCATCACAGGAGCGATGTGCTGAGCCCTGTGTGAGATGCCACGTGCAGCCTGTGTCCTCCACGTGCCATGGTTCAGCTGTGAGTCCTGCAGGCAGAACCAGAGCACACAGCCTCAAGCTGTGCCAAGGGAAATACAGGTCGGATATTAGGAAAAAGTTTTTTACAGACAGGGTGATAAAGTTCTGGAATGGATTGCCCAGGCAGGCGGTGGAGTCCCCATCCCTGGGTGTGTTTAACCAAGCCTGGATGTGGCACTGGGTGCCAGGGTTTAGTTGAGGGGTTGGGGCTGAGTTGGATTTGATGATCTGGAATCTGGATCTTCCAACCCAGCGATTCTGTGAATTCTGAATTCTGTGAAACATCTCCACTGGGTTATGGCTGCATGCCCTGGATTGTTACTGCTCATCTAAAACTACTTTTTCACTTCTTCACATAAATACAACACCAAAAGAGATGTCCTTCCTGCATTAAAAGTAGTTCACATCCAATTAATAATTGGTCCTCTAAGGGAGTTTCAAATCAGGGCTTGGACTTGATTTGATATCCCAGGCACTATATCAAGAGGCTGAGGAACAACTTGTTCTCATTCTATGTGAGTCACATCCTCTCAGCATCCATGCACTCAGGCATTCCTCTAAAGAGGAAAAAACCCTATGCTAATTTCCAGGCATATGATCCTCCTCTGGGGTTTTTTTTTTGCTCTGTTTAAGATTAAGCTTTTAGAGTTATAATGGATATTGCATCATCAGGCTAGCTTTAATATGTAAAAGAAAGGCTAATTATATGCTGTTTGGTGGTGGTAACAAAAATATAAAAAAATCAAAGCAGTTTTCTTTATCTTGTTTTCCCTTTGAATCCTTATGGCTCAGGGAAAGCAAGGAGCTGACAGCCTTGGGCTATGAAGAAAGGCAGGGTGAAATTTGCCCCTGTGCAGACCACAGGCAATAGGATTGTGCACAACTTTCTCAGGATTGATACGCTCCTGCAAGTTTAATTTTCATCCTTTAAAAGCACACAGGGGCTGCAGAGACAACAGAACCCAAGTTTCCCTGACAGGGAGAGCAGCTCAGCCCAGCCCTCACTGCTTTCCTTGGAAGTGCCTGTACAATGCTGAGCAGAAGTAGCTGAAATCAGAAATGTTTGAAAATTCCACTTGCCCTGGGGCAGAGGGCTGTGCCCTGACCACTGCTCCCCAGTTTTTGGGAAGAAAACATGGACAACACAAAGCATGGGATCTGCTCAGCATGAGAAGGCATCTGACACATCTTCAAAGCCTGGCTCAGGTTGAGCCACCATGAAGGTATGGACTGGAAAAGCTCTTGCAACCCAAGAGGCTTTGTCACAGTCTGGAAAGCAAAAAGGATTTGATTTTTAAGGGTTTGTTCCAATAGATTAAAAGCTAGTGCCCATTATTTTTCATGTATTCCTGAGTTCCAAAGAAATTTCGAGACTCTGCCAGCGTCCTGGGGGTTTTATTTAGAGTGCTAAGAAATCAAACTGGGCAGGCAGTGGGAGTTCAGCACTGTGGGGGAAACTCCTCTCATCTCCATGCCAATGTTTTCTAAACCAGAGCCAAAGGCAGAGCACTTAGCTGGGCATCCACCAAATACCACTGAATCGAAATATTTATCCTCTAGTTAATCACTAGCACAATGGATTTGGATGTTCCTAATGCAAATGCAATGATTGAGTAGATAAATCATCCTGGCAGGATGGGGACTGCATCTCCACCCAGCACTGTGTCCATCCATACAGAATTCCTTTCTTAAAAATGTTCTCTGTACTTCCAAAATATCCATATAAATGCACCATACAGTTTGTAAACTACAAAAACTGGGATCTACATTTAAGATGTAGCTGGATGAAGAAAATAACACAGCTCCATCACATTTATGCATAAACTCACACCTCAGTAGCTTCAGCATCCTTTCCTATGTTTGAAATGATGAATAAAGAAATAGTTGTAGGGAAAATGAAAGCGAACAATGCAAAAAAAATAAATCTTTCTTAGATAAGGAACACAAACACACATCGTTTTGGCAGCAGTCTCTCTAAATGTAGTTTGTGTTTGTTTTGTATATTGATTTTGTAATTCCCTTACAATTCTCTATCCTTAGGTAGACAGCAAAAGTTACTTTATAAGAAAGATTTAAATGAATGAATGGAGTTGCTGGGGAAACAGAGGTATCACGCAGTTCAGCAGCAAGTGCTTGCAAGCCAAGACAGGCTGAGGGAGATCAGCAGCTTCTGTGTGCCATAAAATAAAGGTACAGACAAACCTCCTCAGAGCTGAACTAAACTACCCCCACGAAAAATGATTCCAGCCTCCCAGGGGAGCAAGACATAACCGCAGCAAATGTCCTAAGTGCCTATTCGTGTAAAAGGATGACAGAGCAGGGCTGTGTAAATCCTGCTCACCTGCTTGCTCCTCATTTAGCGGGTGATTTACTGCAGCAAACTGCGCTGCTGTGCCTACCTGAGCTCCCTGTGCCCATGGGTGTTTAATGTCCCTGTGCCAGCCTGGGGTCAGCTTTGTCATTCGCATCGGGCACCCAGGCTAATTCAGGTGCATCCCACATCCTCCCTGAGGCACCCATTTGCCTCCTTTCAGCGTGTGAATGCTTTATGCACCGCAAACTAATTATTCTGCTGTCTATCTGCCTCTCCCCAGCCCTCTAAATCGCCCAGGACTGTAAAGAGGGAACAAACAACCTCATTTCCAAGCACAGAAAAAAAAAAAAATCCAAGTTACTCCTGCTTTGAGCTTCCATGTCACAAGTTTGTGATTTCCAGGCAGTCTGAGAAACCTCTCAAATTCAAACTCCCAAAACTCAAATTTTGGGTTGAAATACACCCCAAGTGCTTGGCTTCTCTTGCAGCATCAGTATTAAATTGATTGCCCTTCCTAATATCCCTGTAATCCTGTCTGCTCCAGGCACGCTTGTTTGGAGTGATTAGACTGTGAGAAGCATTTCTGCCCCGTTCCTGATAGATGTGCAGCAAAGGACAGGGCTGGCTTTCAGCTCCATAAACTGATTTTGTGACCAACTTCAGCAAATGCAACCCAGAATTCATCCCAGGAGCAGAAATACTGTGTCACTCTTCCATTGCAATTTTTTCCCAAAACCCACTCTCTGTTTAAATTAAACAAAACTTCCAGAAGCTTTTATCATCAGATTCTCGTTGCACTTTTTTTAAACTAAACGTTCAAAAGTTGTACAAGCAACAGATTTTATTGCTTTTTAGAGATCAGATTATTTAGGAAACTGCACTTTTAATGTACACACAGTCAGTCAGGAGGCATTTTTGTGCTGTTGGCTTTGTGAATGAAGAAAAGGTAGAGGTTGACTTAAACTGCCAGATACAAGAAAAAATAATGTAGTTTAACTCATCATTTGACTGACTGGAAGCAAATTAGCAGGAGGTGAAGATGGCAGCTTTGATATTGCCTTCTAGCAGGAAAAGAACCATGACAAGGAAGGTTTCCCAACCAAACAATGATGCCAGCAGCTGACATATTTCTAAACAGCACTGTCAGGAGGAAGATTTTTAATGCAAGTGCACATAACCTGTATTATTCTGAGAGAACCAAGTGATGAACTGAGGAGGATGTGGAATTCATGGAGCTTTAGCATGGCTGGCTCTTACAGAGAGCCCAGTTCTCCTGAGGTGCCTTTCCACACCCCAGGCACAGCACAGATGATTTCATCCCAGCAGCTGAGCAACAGCCCAGCAACAAAAATGCAGAAGCAGAGGGTGCAGAATGGGAATTTCTGATCTGCCTTCCTCACATCAGCTGGACTAAAGCCTCCAAATGCATAGCAACCAGGATTGCAACTTTCCAAAACCACAAATAAACACAAACACACACCAAAAAAACCTAACACCCCCTCCCCCCCAAAAAAGACCCATTCCTTTACTCACCAAAGGAAATTTTCACTCATACCTCACTGTATTCACTACATTGCTTCCAGGTATTTCCCTCCATCCCCTCTCAGACAGAAAAAAAAGAAAAAAAACCCCAACTCTGCATTCTGAAGAGATGGTCTCACCCCTGAGTTACAACAGGGGATATATTTGAAGGTGTTCATGCCATAGCTTTTCTTTTCAAGAAAAGGAAAAGTGGTTTTCTTCCTGTTTCTCCTTTTCCATACCAACAGTGGTCTTCCTTGAAGCCTCATTTCTATTTTTTGGCCTAGTCAGTAGGAGTATTCCAGGTGTAGTAATTTATAGCAATTTAATTTCAGTTCTTATATCCCTGCCTCTAGGGTACTATGTCTTCTTTTCTCGATGTGTTAGTTTGATTCATTTTGCTTTTCTTCCCATTATTGATTATTTTGTGATTCTTTTAGCCTTTTCTTAGCCACATCCTGTTCCTCTACCACTCTTTCCATATCCCATGCCCACCTGAAGATGCATTTGTCTGGGCAGTGCAGATGGACATGAGCTCTCCCACTGTGGACCAGAACTTACCTGGTCTATAGAACCAGAGGTACTAAAGCTCCTTAAATATATGAATTATTAAGCCAGCAATAATACATGACAAAATTTTGCAACTTATCAGGGCTCAGGCAAATACTTGCAAATTGATTCTATTCAACCTGAACAAAGTTTACACAGCAGCACAATGAATGCACACCAACTCACACGTTTTAATTATTGCCACCAGTCACCTTCATTCATCACTTTCCTTGCCACCAAACATTTTCAGTGTGCAGATTACATTCATTTCAAGATACTGGGTTAAAGTGAAGCAAATCCTACTAGAGTAATGCATTTTATATTCAACACACTGGTGCCAATTACAGTGAGTTCATCTGACATTTGTTTGAAAATTCCCGAATGTTTAGTTTTGACAAGAGACATTTCAAAGAGAAGCTGTGTTTTATTAAGCTGTACCCTTTAAGCACAAGAATAACTGCAACTTAAAAGAAGGATCATTCTTACTAGAAGCACATGAACTATGAATCCAAAGTGAGAAGAAACTATGAAAGGACACATCACTTAATAGCTTTCAAGTCACTTTTTACACCCTGCATTATTTTTGTTTGAACATGACTGGTGAGACATTGGTGGTTGCCTAAATTCACATCCTACACTGACACAATCAGTGAATGAATGTCCTCAGTCCTCCTCCAACTGTTAGTTCTTTGAAATACCATTTGTTCTGCTCACCATTTTTGTGCTTATGTCTGAATTATCAAATAAAATTGGAGAGAATAAAGCACCTGCAGACAAATCCTGAGATGTTAATGGTGAGCACTGTATCTGTGCAATAGTTTGTGGTGGTGTAAATATTGAATTGGCACTCATTGGGCACGTCTCCAGTGCAGACAGGGAACTCCCAAGGAACTTGTGAATGTCATCCAAATGCCTACAGACTCCTTGGAGTGCTTAATCCACACTAATACTTCAACATGGAAAAAGTGTAGTGTGTTAAAAGTTAACTGTGGTAATTTTCTCTTTTGCTTCAACTAAATACCTGCTTTAACTTATGGCCAGGTGTATACTGGTGCTCTCTTGAAAAATATCATAAAACGATTTTGCAATAAACTTCCCATACACCAGGGGTTTATTTTTAGGGTAGGTGTCATGGGCTCTTTGGGGCTTAGTGGAATGAATTCTCATTCTGGAAAATAGTGAATCTGTTTCCATCTGCTAATCCAGCAGAGCCACTGGATGCTGTATCTCAGCCCTCCAACAGCTCCAAGAGTGTATCCAGAAACAACTGATCTGGCACCTCTGCTCAGACTGGTCCCAGCCACTCTTCTGCACTGACAGAGGAACCAGGGAACTTTTCCTGGGTACCTGCACCTAAATAAGTCAGCTTGGGTAAAGGAGGCTGAGACCACCCAGCATTATGGCACAACAAATAACTTTGTGTACAGACTGAGAGGAGACCAAAATCCTGCATTGTGGTACCATGCATTAATTGGCATTACAAATTATGCAGAAATATGTTTTTATACACAACTAATACCCATGGAAATATTTCTGCATCAGATTAAAGAGGTAGATCTACCTATCAAAATTACATATACATAAATTCTGGTTTATATCCCTACCCAGATATCACATTATCAACATGTTATTATAATTGAAACAAAGATTAGAATCACCAAGTAATAGAAATGAAAATTAATCTTCAAGCAAGTGCTGGAGGAGCTCTAGCCATCTTTGTGGTTTCATTCCCACATCAGCCAGTTGTGAGTTCAGCAGGCATGAAGGGGAGAGTTGTTAGATTTCTAGCACATAAAAGTGCAAAGGCACTAAGCGACCACAATTTGAGAGCATGTAAAAGCTTTCATGAGATTTTTAATTCCAGATAGTAGACATGAAAAGCTGTTGTTATTAACCATTTTTCATGATTAAAGGTCTCTTCATCCCTGAGTGAGCAAGTGGCACTGACAGTTGTGCATTAGTCTCAAATGACAACAAGCCCATCAATCTTGCAGGGCTCCAAAGAAGAAAACACGTCAGGATTGGCAGGAAATAATTCATAGCGTGAAAAATAAAATAATAATAAAATGCAATAAAAAAAATAATATCTTCCAAGGAGAAAACACAAGTCAGAAATTTAAGTCAAAACACCACCACAAAATCAGGTTATTTTAGCTGGGGCTCGGAAAGGCTGAAGGAAAAGCCAAGGTCCAAGAGCCAGATTTGAAACAATGAAACATTTACCAACAGAGTGACACATCCAGTGAGATTTTGGTTAACATCTTTCTGTGTCTTTATGTACCCACATTTATGTCTGTATGTGTGACCCTGCTTTCAGTTTCCTCAGAAGATGTAGAAGTTCAGCAGGCGCTGATGGAGAGTTGCAGGGCTGATATCATCTCAGTGTCCTGATTTTTAGCCTCTCTCCATGGGTTTTTACACCTAAAATTAACCTTAATATACTTATGCCACCTTTAGAGCCAGTCCTCTAAAGCACTGAACATAACAAGTGACACGCTCAGCATTTTCAGCTCCCAGGAGGAAAAGGCCATTATCCCTTCATAAAAAAACCCAAAATAATTCTTGCAGAGTGTGGTTCTTCATCAGTTAACTGATAATTACATTGTGGGAGACTCAGCTCAAAACCAGCAGAATGGTCTTTGTGACCTGCTCTTTCCTCTGGACTGGATCTAAGAATACAGAATATGCCAGCCAAGATGTGGTTTTTATGTTCTCACAAAGCACTGCCAAGCATTCATCTCTCTCCTGATACAGCAAATCCTGACAAAAGCACAGTCCATCTGGAAATGGACAGAATTAGGAGTTTCCACCAGCCTCAAACTAAAGGACCAGATTCTTTAAACAAAATGGGTCTGTTTTGAGGGGTTTATTTCATGGGTTGGGATTCAGCCTCCATGTAATTCTGATTCAAGCCTTGTACCACAGCAGGTACAAGTAAAACAAAGAGTGACCAGGCAGTGCCATTTTCAGGGCACATCAATATTTCATACAGTCCTTAAAGCCACAAGTCCCCACTGGAAGATGTGGCCAACATCAGAGAATCCCACCTCTGAGGCAGGGAGCACAGCCCTGGGATTTAGGGGCTATCCTGCCAAGAACATCCTTCTCATTCTGCAGGGTGCAGCTAAAATTCCTGACAGCCCCACAAGTGGGATAGTGTTCAATCACATGAATTTTAACCTGTGTGCTCCCTGTCTGGGTATAAAGCTGCTATTTCCATGTCATCTGAAATAAGAAGCTCTAAAGGGCAGCAGAGATGTCTGCTCTACCCACAGGCTTCTGTTGTACACTCTTCTCATTTTGGGGGTGACAAAGTGTTTGGTTTAACTGCTCCTTCTTTTTGGAACTGACCTGAGAGATTAAACTAACATGGGAGTATCAGTAACACACTTGTAGGCTTCTGTGAGCCTGAAGGAAAAGCTGCCACTGTCACCATCAGCTTTCTAAAGATAAAGCTAATAGCATCACTTCAGTCATTCTAACAGCTCCAGAGGACAAAATAAAGGTCAGTGGTTCAAAAAAACCTGATGGGGAAGGGTGGAAACCAGGCTGAAAGATCAATATAAATTGAGCTGAAAAGACTGGCTTGGATACAAAGCAAATGTTGGTAAATATCAGCCAGTATTTGCTTAGGAATAGGTTTAATACATTATGCATGCATTCATCATGATAGTTTTCACCCTAAAATCTGCATTCCTTGCACAAAGCTTGGACATATGATATTGGGAGAATCTGAAAGCTGCAAAGATTAATCTTTTATATTAGATAAACTGAGATTAGGTGGCTCTGGAGACAAGCTAAACCTGCTGCAAACCAACCTCAGAAGTATTTGTCTATATCACTGAAATTCCATTCAGTTCTTCAGAAGTAACCATCTGGTTCTGGTGACAACCCCAGCTGATCTGTGTGGTTTTTGGCACGGGAGTAAACAACCTACAAACCTGCAGCCTTTCCCTGGCCACAATCAAGAACACAAATGTTCTTTAAGATCAGTGCCCTGCTCATAACTCCAATTTTCCAGGATGTGATGAACAGCTCCACATTGGCTGCTTTTCCTCCACACTGTGCCCTGGCAAGGCACCCCCTCAATCTTCTCTCCAAACTGAGGGGCCCTAACCCAGCTGCCCCATCTGGTCCTGTCTCTGGGGGAAATAAATAGCAAATGAATGTCATCTCTGACTGACTACTGTCAGTCTCAAAAATATGCACACAAATAATTCATTTTAATCTATTTAGGTTGATATCTACCACACACTTCCTTAGGATATAAGGACTTGATTGTGTCTTGGATTTCATAGAAGGGCTTTAGGAAAGAATCACTCTTCCTTCCCTCTCTCCCCAGTAGAGGGTGATTGAGGAAGAGCTGGCAAGAATAGGAAGTGTGTTTAGCATCAGTCTTAAGGAGTTAAAAAATAAATTTCTACTAATTCTACTGATTCGATACAAACTTCAATGAAGACATTGTGGGATGAAATGTATTCCAATTAGGCATTTTTAAAAAAGAAATTAGGGGTTTATAAGTGTGGTATTAAAATCTTGTGAAGTGTTTTACAATTTACATGGTTCTTGTCTCACCTTTTCCAACACGATGGCAAAAACATCCTGCACTCCTTTGCCATGGCCATGATTTGGTGCATGTGTCAAACCCTTCACTGCAGCTCAAAGCTGACACTGCTCTGATAAAGGCAGCTGGGATCTGGCCAGTGCAAGGCAAACATGGGAGAAGATACAACACAAAAGATGAGCTGATGAAATACTGAACCACCACTTGTAAAAAATTACTACAAAGTTGAAAAACAGCATATGAAAAATAGAGAAAAACCTTGAAACCTCACATTTTAACCAGCTCAAATTCTGATATAGTCTTGTAAGAGTGTCTCACTTCCAGGACACAGCCAAATTTTCAGTCTAAATCACCAACTGGTCTAAGCTTTGATCCCTTTAACTTTCTCACAACAGTCAGTGCAACTAAGCAAGATAAAATAAAATGCAAACTAACAATGCACCAGGTTACAAAGGAATTGGCATTTCTGCAGAGAGCCATGCAGCAGTAAAGGAAATTTTGCTGGATCCCTTTTGTGCTGTAAGAGCACCACTCTCAGACATTGCCAAGAGGATCGTGGGGGTCATCAGAGTGGAACTTGTGACAAATATTGCAAATGGAACAAGAGCAAACACGTTGTAACAGCAGAAAAAAGGGAGCAGGACTGTTTCACTCGGAGATGAGGTAAAATGAGCCATTTATCTGGTGTTTGGAGTGTGACCCACACTTTGCTTGCAGGAGTGCAGGGGATGCTGAACTGGAAAATAAAACTGAATGCTCAGTTTGGTCCTCCCTCCTCCAGCTAGAAACTGTAGAAAATGGAAGAAAACTGCAGGGAAGGAGAATAAATTTTAAAAGACATTACCTGCTCTCTGTTGTGCTATTGATAAAAGAGGTCACGCCAATTATGGAAAAGCACAGGTGAAATTTTGCATGTTGTACATTTTTTGTCAAATGGAAGTGCCCAGTCTGACAACACTGAGGAAGAAAAGAGGCAGCCAGGAGAAATGTTCTCCTGCTTCTGCATGGCTGCTGAGGCTGGGAGGCAGAAAGAAGCACCCAAGTGCTCTGAGGAGATACAGATAATGTGATGTGTGCTCCTTCTCTCCCAGCAAAGGGCAGGAAAACCAAGGTGAAGGAGTTTTGCAGTCCCTGGCAGGGCATTCAACAACAAAATGCACCCAGAAAATAGCAGAGGGGCTGATTACACATTTATAGGGTTCAGGCCCTGCCTGGGACAGTATATTTCCACATCTCATAGTCTAAGCAGAATTTGTGGCTTAAAATTGTTCAAATCTTTTTGCTGGCCTATAAATACCATATTGTTTAAAAAAATATTAAAACATGACTGCTGCCAGAGAACCAGTAATAATGCCTCTTGAGATTTATGGGATACTAAACAACCCAAAATAATCCCAGACAAAAAAACCCAAACCCCATCTCTTACTGAAGAAACACATAGAGAAGGAAATTATTTCTTTCCTGCCAGAAACAGGACATGAACTGGACTGGACTTCTGGTTAGAAGTTTACCTGATATATTTAGTATATTCATGTGATACTAAGGTGTGTTTAAAATTCCCATTTGCAGCCCACAGTACTACAGAGTTGCTCTTCCTTCCATGTTCCCTGAACTGCATTGTAAATTATGGTCATCCCTTCTTCCTGCTCCCAAAATTAATTATCTGATAAATAGAGTTAATACACATGGCTGCTCTGCAACAATCTCTGCGATGGATTTGTGTTTGGGGCACTGCAGAGGGCCTTGCCAAGACACAGACACCATAAACATTTTGATTTTGTGACTGGATGGGTCACAAAGAAAGCCCTGCCAGGGGCAGGAGCAGAAGGGCTCTCCACCACCCCTGCTGGATGTGAGGATGGACAGCCTCACGTCTCCAGGCCATGAAGCAAACTGACAGTGCAGCTCCAAATGTAAATACCAGCTCCAGCAGCCAAAATATTGCCCCTCAACAGAACCAGAGCCAGAGGTGTCAGGGAGAAATGTGCATGTGCATCAGTGCACAGCCACTTTTCCTCTTTGATGGCCTGGCACACAGGCAGCTGCTTCCAGATGCTTTGGATGGTAGAGGACAGAAAGAAAAAAAGGTGTGTGTTTTCCCCAGTAAATTAGCATGTGAGGAAAAAGCAACAGCAATCAATAACAGAGCCCAAAATGCAGTGTCTGAACTACCACGAGTTTTCTCAGTATTTCAAATTATGCCAAGTAATTAATGCTGAAAACAGCCTCTGGTGGGCTCTTCTCATTTCAAAAAAGTAATGAGAAGCAAAAAGGTAAAACAAGTGAAAGTTCAATGCTAGAGAGAGACCAAATTCAGGTAGCAAGGCTTCTGTTCTCAACAAGAAAAGACTGTCCTGTGATGCATTTACAGCTAACTTAACAACGAAAAAAGATTTTTTTTTTTTTCTCTCCCTCAATTTTAATGTTGTGCTGGTCTGTGGACACAGAGATATTCACTACAAAGCACAAGTTGGAGTGGAGAAAACAAAACAACCAGGTTTGTGATTGCCACTTCCTGCAGACAGACCCCTAATGATAAAACCACAACTTGTTCCTTCACCATGGCCAGGGTACTGAGCTATGCCCGCCCTGCCGCACAAAAATAACCAGAGCCAAAACTTCACCCCTTTAAATTCCTGCTCCCACTCCATTTTCCCCCTGAAGCTGCTCTTGGGGAAGCTGGAAATGTAAATGCAGCCCTGAAGCAGCGAAGCCAAGCAGCAGGAGGAGTCCAGGCTCCATCCCAGCACTGCCTGCCAGGCACTGACAGCAGGACAGATCCCTTATCTGCAGCAGGAAATGAACAGTGCCCCCAATAGCTCGAGGGGTCTCTTGCAGTGGATGACAGTGACAATTTAGCAGTTTGTTATGGCAAGTCTTGCAGCATTTAATTGCATTTAGACAGACAAATTGGAGGAGCTCCTCACTGCACTGAGCAGTGTTTCTTATGGACACTGTTAACAACTCCCTGTTTATTTGCAAATAGGTTTTGCTTCAAGCAGCTGGATGAAAGTAAAACCTTTTCTGAGGCAGTCAGGGCTGTGGGTTTATCCATAGCTCTAATGGAATTAGGATATAACAATGCAGAGAGACAAAACACAGCTGTTCATTGTGTAAAAGAAATAAAATCATTCCAAGGCATTTGACTCTCCAGCCTTTGGGAAAAAAATATCAAATCTGAGTAACCAATACAGACCAGAGCCTTTCCAATCCAAAAGAACCATATAAACCAAGAGTTAATTATTCACAATTCCTTTCAGTCAGTAGGCCAAGTTACAGTCACCCTTCAGGTGTTTGAAGAAACCAAGGGACACAAAAGTGAGTGCTCTGCATTTGGAGGATTTAGGACCATGAGAAACATAAAATTGCTCTTGCTGCAAAATAGCTGGGAGCCTGACTGACATTTCTGCCATCCCCAGACCCATGGGCGATGTGCAATATCTTCTGTATCTCAGACTTTTGACCTTTTGTCACAGATCAAAGACATTCAAGATATTTTCTTTGGAACTCAAGCCACTGGCAGTTAACCCAGTAGCTCCATGTTCACCAATAAA
Source organism: Agelaius tricolor (assembly GCF_023055355.1). Lineage (NCBI taxonomy): Eukaryota > Metazoa > Chordata > Aves > Passeriformes > Icteridae > Agelaius > Agelaius tricolor. The sequence continues at coordinate 5,301,949 of NW_027269274.1, forward strand.
CCACACCCTCAAGTGCCACATCCACACATTTTGGACACTTCAGGGATGGTGACCCCAGCACTTCCCTGGGCAGCTCATTCCAGTGCTTGACAACCCTTACAGTGAGGAAAGTTTTGCTAAAATCCAATCTAGACCTCCCCTGGCACAACTTGAGGCCATTTTCTCTGGTCCTGTCCTTGTTACTGGGGAGAAGAGATGCAGCCCCAGCTGGCTACAACCTCCCTTTAGGAGCTGCAGGAGATCCCCTGAGCCTCCTTTTATCCAGGCCAAACACCCCCAACCACTCCTCATATGATTTGTGCTTTAGTCCCCTCATCAGCTTCATTACTCTTCCATAGAAACAATCTTTTATTGTTTCCTGTGAAATTCATGGAAAGAAAAAAATGCACATCTGGGTTTTGGAAGCACTGAAATGTCACCTACAGTTGAAGTGACTGACGTGAAATTTTGTGTTATTACTTTACTCCTCCAGCTGTACAGTAGAGGGCAAATGCTACGATGGCACCTGCATAATGCAGACACACAAAATATGTCACAGTGAATCAAAAGCCTTAAAGGAAACCTTTTTTCAGGGTCAAATGTGTTTGAGTATCTCTAATGTAGAGCAGAAGAATGTAAACAAGCATGAACTGTTATATTTCTGAAGGGTTTCTTCATTCAGTTCTCTTTGCATTGTGGGCATCAATCCCAGAACATAAGAAATAACTAGAACAAAGGAAAAATAGCCCAACAAAAAAGGGAGCTTCAAAGGGACAATATGCTTCACACTCAGCTGTAAGATACATCACTGCTGGCAGATCAATATTGCTAATTTCCATTTGCACTCCCATTCCAGACAAAGGGAACTCTTCTAAAAGTTGCCCTTAACAAGAAAGTCAAAGATACAACTCTGCATCACTCAGTTCATTGTAAAGTTAAGACAAAAAATGAGTGATACCCAGTGTTCACTAAGGCCTGTCCTGAGAAGGCAGTGGCAGGATGACACACAAGGATCCTCAGCACTCCTGTAGTCATCCAATAGTTGGGATCATGCCTCCATTCAGGTACAAACCTAATATTTCCCTTTTGTCCAAAATCCTCCATATTCCTGGCCTGCGTTTTTAACTTGCTGGGGGAGAAAACAGACTCCCCAGCCTGATCAATCAATTTGTAGAAGTCTGGGCATGTTGAGCTGCTGAGATAGATATTCATAACCTCAGAACTGAAAATACAGACCCAAATATCTTTCCTGTTGGTTGAATTAAAAAGGTTACAGGTAATTCATAATTAGATCGTTATTCAGGGTTTTAAAAAAACAATAGCCATAAAGCTCAACCCTTAAACACAGACCTCACACCTTGGAGATGAGCTGACTGACAATCTCTGAAGCAGAGTTTTCAGCTTGGTGGCTCTGCTCTGCACCTGAGAGTTGTGCCAAGCAGCCATGTGCAACAAAACTGAGTCAGGAGCTCTTTCCAGGAAAAGCACACACAACTCGAGGACAAAAGCAAATCCAAAATGTTGGAGTTCAGCTGGTGCTCGAGCAATACCAGCCCTTTGTCCCTGCACACCCTGTCTGCTGGATCCCCCTCCTTCTCAGAAGCTCATAAGGAAATACCAGATGTCAAGCAGGATTTATTACACACTCTCTATATGATTAAGTTCCTTCTCAGCTTCAGGCAAGGCAAAATTAATTTGACTTTAAAACAAAGCAAATGTTAGTCTAATATGTGCATGTTTTCTGCTCTTTCCTTAGAGAGCAGAGCCTGTGTTTCACAAGCAGCTGAGATTCCTTCTGAAACCAATAGGCACTGATTGATTAATCACTAAGGATTTATTGCTCAGTGAACAAATGATGACACATTATCTAAAAGAAATGGAGCAAGTGGTGCCTGTGGAGATGTATCTGATGGCCAAACAACAAAGATGGGACCTGTATTCCTGCAAAAGTGTACCTATTATTTTAGAAATATTATCTACATGGGGATTCAAGTAGAAGAAAATCTGTTCTCATTTGATTATTTTTAATTTTTGGAGTTTTGTAAGTGGAACCAAACTTACTATTGCAGCCCAAGTTCAAAGCTGTATTCAAATTTTCAGTAAGCAGTGCCCAGAAATAGAAATGCTTGAAAAGACACAGCAAAAATGGCCAGTTCTTAATCACTGTGAACTCTAGGAATTAGCTCATTGGATTTTTGTGCTGCATTGATCATGTAACCCTAATTACAACCTTGATTTAGACCTTCAGTTTCTTGGTTATATGAGTTAGCAGCTAATTATTATTTAAGTGTTAATTATCCTAAGCCTATACACATTTACTAAAGTCATCAGGCTCTCTTCCTATAGATCTGAAGAAAGCACTTTGTCCTGAAGTGTTAGCTCTCTATTTTAGCTGGACTTTGCCATCCATTTAAGATGGGAAATTGGAGCTGAGATCCTTCAAAGAGGCCACACATCTCCCTGGGAAAGGTGGGGACAGAGAGCAGGGCTCCACTCACAGACTGACCCCAGTGCAGCAGGGACAAACACAAGGATGCTCTGCAACATTACAAAGGGGAAAACATGAAATACAGAGAGAAAGAGGCAGCAGCAGCTGGAGGGCCCAAGCTGTGTCTGTGTGTGCTGGGATTGGCCTCCCTGGCTCCTGCACAGAGCCCTTTGGTGCTGACACACTGCAAATAAACCCAGAGGGACAGCACGTGGGCTTTGCACGTCTTTACACCTGTTTGAAGCTCACTGTGGTGCAGGGAGGAATGGCAGAGCAGCCCAAACTCCCCCTAGCCCAAATCAGCCCAGGTGATCATGTCAGGACATGGATTCATCTGTTTGTAACACAACTTGAGAAAAAACTGAAACACCTCCACTCATCATTATTACAATAATTTTTCTAATAGCAAATAATTTTAATGACAAAATTATATAATGGTCTCAAATGTAACAGAACGCTTTCCAGCTATAAAACTATAAGGCAACAAAATGTTTTCTGCAGCATTAATGGGCTTTCTTGGACAATTTATGTTTCAATGAAATATTAATTCTTGATCATTTGTCATGTGTTAATTAGGAGAATAAGCTCTAGGAAGTCTCGCTTACCATGCAAATGTTAATTAGGTCATAATTTATGTTAAGCATTTCTAAGTATAGGAGCACCAGAATCACATATAGCAGCAGATGAACTTAAGGAAAAAACCCCTGCATTTGCGAGAGTTATTTTTCTATTTAAATATGAGAGTTTCTATGCCTTAATAAACACCAAAGAACCAGTATTTATTTAATTGCCCAAAGTCTTCTCTACCCTTTCCACCCAGAGTCACACCTGTCTTTGGGCAGGTATGATGAGAACCTGGGAGCAGATGGTGAGGTCACTTTGCAATGTGACAACTCAAGTGCCATGGAAGTCCTAGAAAAAATAATGGTTTTAATTCCTATTGGAGCCAAACCTCACAGCCCTGCAAAAGCAGGAATTCTGGTTCATCAAGGGGTGCTGGAGCTCTACCCTCTACAGTCAACAACAACAGCAACACTCCTGGAGCCACCTCTTGTTTTACAAGTGACTCACTGTGGCACTCCCAGTGAGAGGGAGAAGGCAGCTGAGAAATCCAGGGGAATCCTCCTCAGCCTTTGTCCCACTGCTCCCTTCAGAAATGGGGACACAGGGAAAAAAAAAATACAGGATGTGGCTTTTCAAATCTGAGAGGAAAGAGCATCCTCCAAGCTCCAGCTCCTCCTCAGAGGGTTTTCTTTTTTGTTTTTTTTGCTGTGCACAGGCCCAGCTCCTGCAGCAGGATTTTGTTTTCTGGTGAAGAAGCAGGACCTGCCTCTCTCCAAGGCATGTGGACAGAATTCAGGCTCATTGCTCCTTGCTGGCCCATCACCTGAAAACACCCCAGTGCTGAAGCCAGTTTGAGGCAGCAGAGAAATCAGCTCTGCTCTGGCATTTTCTGTGGAACAACCACTGAAATAAACAGCTGCAATGACACACTGTAGTGGGATGAAGATAAATTTATTTTGCTGTTTCCACACTCCCACAATTTTTACACCTCCCCACACAAATCTGCCCAAGCTGCTTCCACTTTGTTGGTATTATCAAAGGAAGAAAAATAGCACTAGGCTCTGGAGGGAATACCAGCATCAACTCCCCCTGCTTCACTTTGAAGGCCAACATTAACTATTATCTTCATTTGTTGAACTGCATTTCAATTGATTTTTTTTGAGTTGTTTTTGTGGTTTGATTTTTTTTCTTTTTAAAGGGGAAAATCATTAAATGATACAAGAGTTAACAAAACAGATGCAATTCCACTCGAAGTCATATGTCAGCTCTACCTTCTCCAAGCTATTTCTAAAGTAAACAATGTCAGGTTAGGAAAAAAAAAATGATAGTTCAGCCATAACATCTGACACTTTGGGAGCTAGAAACATAATAGCTTTGAAAAAAAAATAGTACAGAAGGAATATATTTAAGTTTTGCTCTTTTTTAGCATGATGTTAGATACTCACCCTAAAAAAGACAAAGTGGGAAAAAGAGAGAGAGCAGCAAAAGTAGCAAGGGGAATCAGGGGCACTTAACCAATGAAACACTGAATTTCCAGCAGGGACAAATAAAGGGGAGGGACACAGGAAAGCACAAACAGTAGCAGATGACATGGAAAGACCAATCACTTATTCACCATTCTTCAAAATGCAAAACTGGTGAAAAGCATTAAAGACATCACATGTCAAATTGATTTAGATGAGCAACTTTTGGGTTGGTGTAATTTCTCTGTGGCAGAATTACTGGCATTCTACATCAGTAAATATATGTACTTTAATGCACAGCAATTACTTGGTTCCAGGTCACTACACAAGCCTGAGCTATGTGAACAAGAGGTAACAAGAAGCAGGACCCTGTGTCCTAGTGCTGCAGAGGAAATAACTCATGGGGAGAATCCAACAGCAGGTCCCAGATCCATGGCAGGAGCAGGGTCTGAAGCCCAGAAGCTGCTGGCTCTGCACCTGCCCTCAGTCACCTGGGCTGGGAGCAGGGACAAGGGACACCCTGTGACCATTACAGATAAACCAGCAGTGAGATACTCCAGTGGGGACAGAAAACTCCTGTCCCTGCCCAGGACACCCCAGCAATCCCTCCCTGTGCCCAGGAGCAGTGTCCAAACCCTCCTGGAGCTCTGGCAGCCTCGGGGCAGTGCCAGCACCTCTGGGGTAGAACCTTTCCCTGATCCCAACCCCAGCTCCCCTGGCACAGCTCCAGCTGCTCCCTGGGCCCTGTCCCTGATCAGGGAGCAGAGTTCAGTGCCTGACCCTGCACTTTTCCCTTGTGAGGAAGCTTTGAGGCCTCCCATCCTCTTCCCCAGGCTGAAAAGTCCTGTGAACTCAGCTGCTGCTCTGAACTGATGGCATAATGTGTGCTATTCACTGGAGCAATTTAAACCCTTCAGCGCTGAGGAAAATCCCTATTTCACATTTATTTCCTTAAAACCAGAGCACAGCTAATAATTATTATTTCAGCAGAGATGAGCACAGCACAGAGGGCACTCTGTTTGGAATATCACATTTAAATCACCCTGTACACAGTGACAGTGTTGATCTCAAAGCCCCTCAGGCTAAAATAGCTTTATTTCACACTGCCTATACATTTTTCAGGGCAGAGATGCAATCAATACACACAAAGGAGCCCAAGGAACCCAAGGGGAACAAGAATAGTTTTTATGGAATTGATGTTGCCATGCATCCATTAGCCCCACTCAGTAATTAGGAAATTAAAAGTGTCTCATTGCTCCCCTCTACTGAAGGTCACCCTTGAGGCCCTAAAGTTGGGTTTAGATGCTAATTAAGAGTTTGCTGACTGCTGCCAGGGCATGGGCTAAAAACGCCAGCAGAAATCCTGGTTTAAGTCCCTGAATTATTATAAACAAATTCATGTCCCTCTCCACAGGGGATATTTTCTGGAGTACCTAAGCCTCAGGTTTATCACCACAGTTTGTAGGGCAATAGCCTAGCTGTGCACATGTATTTCACTTTAATAACATCTTCCTTCTTTCAGAGAGTAAAATTTGGTTCAGATTAATAAACCAGGGCACTCCATATTATGCACACTCACAGGCATAAGTGAGTCAATCAATATCAAATTTTAGCTACACCTTCTAACAATTGTTGCTGATAATTTAGTTCATTAACAAAATCTGAGAAACATAGCATGAACAAAAATGTGTGCAATTAAGATAACGCTTAAAATACTGAATTTTGGTCTTATGAGCCCCTAGGATGATATAATAGCTTAAAAATAGGCTATTCTGAACACCTGAGTCAGAAAGCAGATTTGCAATCAACACATGTGATACTGAAGCAACGCAAAGTATGCCTGGGCAGCAGGGTACCAAATCAACACAGTGAGTGTGTCCTGATGCACCTGTGCTGGCTCTGGGGCTGGTGCAGGCTCCAGCCAGGACACCTCTGTGCCCTCTGCACTGTGTGGACATGCCTAGAATCATTTTATGAGAGGGGAATATTCAGGGTGAAATGAATCAGAGACCCTGAGGCAACTTTGAAACTAAATGCCTGAAAACTCATGGGTGAAAACCCCAGAAAGCACAAACCTGCATTTGGGTACCTAAACCACTCTGTCCCAGGAGATGTCTCTGGAGATCAGATAAAGTCACCTGAGTTTAAGAATAATTTTTTATTCTAAGTACAGGCTTTTGAAGATAGATAGACTTTCTTTAGATAATCTTTCTTTCTGCAGTAATAGGTAAATTATTACAGAATATCAGACCAATTGCTACACCTAATCCCCTGATGCCAGAGGGGTTTGGTGCTTGGAAAGGGTACAGAAAGTGCTGTGGGAAGGAGCAACATGAAAACCTGCCCAGTGCAAGGCACATGGGAAGCAAGTGCAACACATCAAATTGGAAACAAATCTGCTGGGAATAGACAAAAATACCATTAAAAAATCAAAGTTTTTTAACTTTACAACTGATATAATGGAAAAGGGGATACCAGGACAGAGGGAACACAAGGCACAGGCTAAGGACAATCAGACATCAGCACAATGTAACAAAACTTACAAAAGGTGGAAATAATCAGAGCATGAAACAAGAACCTTAATAAGACTTCTGGCTGCACATATAAACTTCAACAGCTGCATCTTAGATGGCTCATGCAGCATGATTTGACACAAGCTGAAGAAGATAACTCAAGTTACAGGCAGGGTGAAATTATTTACAGTGGACAACCCTGAAAACTGAGATTTGACACAATGATGAGTCCTGCTGCAGCTGTGACAAGAGAAGAATTTTGTTCTAATTGTATTGTATCAGACTAAAAAGCCAGATATCAGGGACATTAGGTACACATTTTAGTGCAGGTATAACTAGGATTTGCATTAGAGATACTAAGATTTGATAGCTAGATTTACACTGATAAATGAAGATTATAACCTAAAAAGTTATCCACATATATCTCCAGTTTATTAGTTGTCAAAGTCCCTAATTTGTTTGTTTGAATCCCACCACATGTTGATTTGTGAAGAGTCTGGCACATTGCAAAGCAGTTCTGTAGCTTTGCTCTCTTTATTTGAGATCACTGCATCCTTCCTCCCTTTTGACCACCCAAACACTCCCTTGCCACCTGCACACCCAGTCCCACACCACACTCCCTCCTGAGGAGCTGAACAAAAGCTGCCATGACAAATTCTCTCCCTCAGTGGAAGAGATTCATTTTGCCCTGGTTAGGATGAAATCCTGATTAAGCATTCACTCCTCTCTCTGATGGGTCACTTGGCTGATCCGAAATCCCTCCCATGAGTCTTCAAATTTCATTTGGCAGAGGGTCTAAAGCTGCTTTTCTATATAACCCTGGGACAGTTATCTACTGCCCTGAGCCTTTTGGGCAATGCTGGTAAAATGCACTGAATCAATGTGGTCTAACTTGGTGCCTCCATTGTGCTGATGGAGTGAGAGGAGAATAAAAACTCAACCAAGATCCAACTGCTTGTTTTGGAAAGATTTTCTCCTGTACAAGACAATCAACTTCATCCATCCCCTTTTTCTTGGCAGTTTTGTGAGTCTGAGATTTGCACCAGCTCATCATTCCACAAGCTTCTGAAAATACTTCCTGCTGTCCTTGGGTCATATTTTCATACTGACAGTAAAGGTTCTGAGACTCAAACAAACAGAAAAACCTACAAGAAACACTAATAATACCATGCTAAAAAATTACAAAGAAAAATGCAGATGATGGTCAAACCCACTCAAAAAGAATTAAGGGTATTTCACTTGAAAAATTTCAACTAAAATTAATTATCTGAGTAACTATTTTTTTGCACTTTCTCTAAGTGTTTTTAAGTACATTTTTTCCCTCAAACAGAAGCCTAACAAGGCAAGTCTGAACTGATTTAAGAAGATGTACTTTCATTAGCAGGTGATTTACTACAGCAGAATGTGTGTTAGATCCAGCAGTAAAGGCAAATTAATTGAACCAAAAATACTTTAGGAAGAAGCAATCTGAGTTATCAGGTGTTAGTAATCAAAAAAGATTAATACAGGGATATTCATGACCTCTACTTGTAAATAAACATGAAGAAAATTTTTCTCCCTTCAGAAAATGAATTCAAGAGAGCCTTGGAAACTGTAATTAGTATTAATTTAGCTGATTGTACACTTAGATAAGATGTGCATAAAATGGTTTCAGACTTTAAGGGAGACAGACAGCTACATACACCAATTAACAGATTTTTAAAAGACCTGGAGATAAGTAATTAATTAGAGGAACACTAGCAATAAAGTGATTCTGAGAAATTGGTGGCTCTGCAGCCAGGAGCCAGGGAATCATTGGAAAGGGATTGTGGAAGGGCAGGAGGGGGAAGATCCCCTCTCTGCAGCCCTGTGCCAGCTCCAAGAGCAGCAGGGACCAGCTCACCCCCACTGAATTGGGCACAGGCACTGAGAAAATTGGGATTTTTCTGGGGGAATGTTTGTGTATCCTGGCAGCACGGATTCTGTACAGTTGAAACCTTCTGAGGAGGAGCCACTTGGGGTTTTGATGGGAAGGAATTGCTGAGGAACAAGGCAGGTTTTGGTCAAAGGCACAGACAGCACAGCCCCTTGTCAGGGCACTGCCCTGGCCCAAGAGCAGCAAAAAAACCTCTTAATTCAGGCCAGGACATATCTGTGAACTCCCCATGCCCCACCTCACTGCACCACCTCCACTCCCTGACCTCGAGGCCCTTCAACAATAGGTGGATCTTTATTTTGTTCCATTCTGCAACAAAACCTCTGAAAGCTGCCTTTCATCTTGCTTTGAAGTAGATATTTTTAATGAACTGTTTACCAGCCAAGTCTAATTGCACAGCCTAACTAGTGCAACTTGAAACAGCACTCAGAACTGCTCTAGAGATGGGAAATGACTACAAGCCAGAAGTTGCAAGGGGGAGAAAATGAAAAACTTCTTTTAAAAAAGGCTCCTGATGTCAGCGAATCTGTCATTCCTCCTACTTTACAAAGTGTATCTTTGTTCATGATGAAATCTCTTTGCATTTACCAGCCCAAAACAGCTTTGCTTTCTATTCCAACAGCCAAAGACCTGTCTGGGCTGCAGCTACCAACGGGTGTCATAATGACACAAAAATGTAATGTAACAGTTGTAACAAAACCAAATCTAAGGAATGGCAGGGTTTTAACACTTCAATAAGGTTAAAGCACGAGTGTTAAATTATTTAGGTTCAGGAATAAGATATAAACACTAGAGCAATATCACATCCATACTCATATATCTTTACACATGTAGAGGTGATATCTATGTGATAAATTGCTGGAGTGTGAGGTAAATTAATTTACTATGCACTTTGATCACAATACCCTCTCCTGGCCTACTAATCCATTTCCCAGCAGACTTGCTTTTACATCCCAAATCACAGAACACTTTCACTGCTGCCATTAAGAACAATGCTTCATAGTCTACCTCTCTTTTTCTCCTCACAGGTGGGGAAGTTTCCCTCCTTGAAAAAGATAGGAAATATAAATTAAGTTGTGGGAAAGCATACAGATGAAATCTTTGTATCCTCCACTCTTTTATATTGTGTACCTATATAAGAGACTTATAAAGAGAAAACATCTTCATATGCTGACAGCTGGGCAGGATGCTGTGATGTTGGCATGATTCTGGTGGAAGGGGAAAAATTAATAAAATCCAGATATTTAACTCTTCAACTGGAATGATTTAATATTGCCAATAAAGAAATAATGGATATCTATATGCAGAAAAGCACTAAAAGTTAAACCTGATCTACAGATGTGCTCGTAATTTGATATTTTAGGGCTATAGACTATTACATGATAAAAATGATAATTAATATACCTATCACTGCCAGAAGTGTGATGGAAGCAAAATGAAAAAGAAAAGTAAAGAACGCCTGGCACTTCCTTAAATCCCCAGTCACAGCCAGCAGGAGCAAGGAATCCTTGGAGCACCCTCTCCCTGCCAGGCTCTGAGCATCCCACACAGGTGAGCTGCTGCCAGACTGGAGGCTCCCAACAGGAGCAGATTTACCCCTCTGCCCACCAGGCTGGCAAACAGCTCTAAATCCAAATTATGATCTATCACAAAGCTGAACAAACCATAAACTCAGGTGTTATTTACTGGAAGATCACCAAGCAGATTGATTTCATGGATTTGCAGCTTTTGAATCTTGCCACACCTACAGAAGGGCACAGTGCCTGAAACCCCCATGGAAGAAATCCACGTGGATGTGGGGAATGCAAAGCAAGAATTGAGCTGGATTGCAGTAAAGCTGTGGATGCAAAGCTGGGGTATGGACATCCAAGCACCACCTTCCCCCAGTTTGCCATGGCTTTGTTTACAGCATGAGCTGCACTTAGCCAAATATGAAATATTGACAGAAAGAATCATGCCAGATTTAAAAGACACTCTGAGCATTCTCTGCACTTGAGTTGATGGATATGCTTTAGAATTTGTTACAGGAATCATAATTCAAAATGTAATAAGAAAAATATTTCTAGAGAAGAACAAAGGCAGGGTAATTGATACTGGTTTCAGGTTTTTCATACACTTATCCTTTATGATTTTAAGTACTTCATTTAGAAAACCTATCCTTGTGAGCACTGAGGTCTGCCCAGCTGTGAACCAGAACCAGAATGTAAAATAAAAATATTAGAAGTCTATCTTCTTTATTGGGGTGGGGATAGACAGATAACAAAACAAACAACAAAAAATCAGGGAATTTGAGTGAGTGATTTTGCCTAAAGAATGGCAGAAGCCCTGTGCCTGCAATGGCACCTTTTCAACGCCCAGGTCAGCTGGGGCTTTGCCCTGTGGAGGCAGAGCCTGGACAGTGCCTGTCCCACGGGGGCCACAGCCCAGCAGCAGCGCTGGCAGCTGTCAGAGCTGTGCCCAGGACAGACAATGCCACACTGCCCTGGGGCACAGGCAGGAGGAACATGGAAAACCAGCTGAGCTGAGCTCCTGCAGTGCTGGGGCAGCTCTGACACGCCTTGCCCCAGCAGCTGCAGAGAGAAAATATCAGGAATTATCTCAGGGATTAGGAAGAAACTGAAGAAGGCAGCAGCATCCATTTCCTGTGGCCAGTGCAGCACAGGGATTTTCTGCTGTCCCTCACAGTGCTGTTCCCACTGCTTTAGTCCATGACAAGCTGTGGTCCCAGGGGAAACATCTTGTTCCAGACTGGCACTTGGACAATGAGGAAAGATGCTCTCAGCAACAGCAGGACTGAAAACATTTCAGTCTTCATCAAAACCAGCCGGAATGCAGCCAGACCCCAAACCCTTGTGAGTGTTTGAATAACAGAGGGCAAGACCTGGTCAGCCAAAGGGAAACTTTCAGCACTGAGTTCCCCATGAGGGGGCCCTGGCTGCTCTGAACATCCCACTATGGGCTGTACAGAGAAGACAAGAAATTAGGGAAGAGCAAAGGACAATTATGTGAAGGTTCCAGCCCTCCACACTAAAAATGGGTCTCTGCACAAGATGAGGCAATGTACAGGAGCTAACAGTGAATATTTCTGTGCCACAGACAAAGAAAGGTTAGGCAAGCCTGGCCATGTGCATATCCACACTCTATCACTTTGGGAGATGATACTTTGCCCCCTTGCTCAATCAGTAATGAAGGGAATACAGAAAATAAAATCAGCCATAATAAGGAGTCTTTGCAGCAGAACAGAATTAAGCCTCCGTTTCTCAGAGCATCTTTCCCAAGCTTTCCATTTACAGAAGGAGGATTCACAGACAAAGGAGGGTGTCTAAAACACTGAGGGTTTTTGTAATTATAATGTTTAAATAAATAAGAAGAGAGGTAGGCAAAGTGTTATGTAATCCAACATAAAATTCCCCAATTTTATGTTAAAAAAAAGAAATAAATTAACACCCTTGCCTCAAGGTTTACTGTCCTAAAAATGTTTAGCAGTTTTTTTTATAGAATAGCATCATTATCTTGTGCAGATATAATGCACAGGATGCTTCTCAAAATTATATCAAAAAGTATTTGTGAATTCACAGTATCCAGTAACTGCCTCCATAATTTATGGGCACCATCCTATGCAAATCATTGGAAAGAAAATGACAGATCTCAGGGGCTGTTTGTTGTTTAATCTCACTTTGTCATGATTCAAAAAAGAACGATGTGAAAATACAAGGAAAGTCATCCATAATGGCAAAAAAAGATTCTTGGACGTTCTTCGTTGTTTTCTAAGAAACATAAATAATCAGCTCTTTGTCAGCTATGAAATGAACCTACATTTTCTATTCCACATGAAGGGCCATCAAAATCAAAATGTTTCACACCCTGTTCTATTTCTGCTGGCAGAAAGTTGGGGCTTTAAGATTTGACAGCAAGAGATCATCCAATGAGATGGAAAACAGCACGAAAAGGTATCACAAAACTGGGCTGGGACTTCAACAGGCATCACAAGGCTTTGGAAAGAGGTAAAAAATAAAAAAAAAAACCCCAATTTAAAAAAAAAAAACCCAAACCTTTGGTGTGGTGGGGTGACCCTGGTTGGATGCCAGGTGCCCACCAAAGCTCCTCCATCTCTGCTCTTCTCAGCTGGACAGGGGAGACAAAAGAAAAGGCAGAGCAGGGAGAGGCCACTCCCCAGTTACTGTCAGAGGCAAAAGAGACTTCCCTTGGGGAAATCACTTTAATCTATTACCAAACCAGAGCAGAATGGTGAGAAGCAAATCTCTTAAACACCTTCCTTCCCATGCCTCCCCTCTTCCCAGTCCAAATTCCCTCCCTCCTTCCCAAATCCCCAAATTATTGTTGATGCCTCCTTCTCTGACGGGCTTGACCTGGGCCAGCAGAGCCATCCTGGAGCCTCTGGCATTGGCTCTGTCAGACAAGGGGAAGCTTCTGGCAGCTTCTCACTGCTCCACTCCTGGAGTCCCCCTCCTGCCACCAGACCTGGCCAAACCCAATACATCACATCTCAACCTCTCTCTCAAATTTACTCAAATTTGGAACCTGCTGAAAGTGGCATGTTCCTACCAGAAATGTGTGAGGTTTTGGTTTTTTTCCACAAGTCTACATTTCACTAAACATCTCCTGGCACATAACTCATTTACTGCCAGTCTATTTTAAAACCAATATGTCCACATAGGAATACCACCACAATCCCCTGCACCCTCCCTGCAATGAAAAAGGCACAATTAGGGAGAGTTTTCACAACTGCTGGATTCAGTGACTGCTATTAGATCACACAGAGCTCCACTGCTGAGAGACAATGCTGCTTTCCCCAGAAGAGAACAGTGCTGCTGTGCAAGGCAGAGCTGAGTTTACATAAAAATGGCAAAAGCAGATAATATTACTGAGATAAACAAACATATTTTTAATACTAAAACTTTGTTTAAAAAAAACACCAAAAGCCAAAACCCTAGAAGCATCTCTCAAAGTAATATTTCAGCCCGAGTTTCTTCAAGGACAGCAGAATAACTGCTACAGATGTGTGCTAAAGGAGGAGCCCTGGTGTCTGACATGGATAACTGTCACACTGACAAGTGAAATGTGCTCATTAAATTAGCAGAGGTCTTCAGATGACTGAAGTCAGCAAAACAGAACAGCACTGCAGACTAACAGGGGTTTGTCAAAGCTTTGCCTTCCTTCCCTCTAGGCTCCTGCTTCCTCCTGAATGGATCAGCAGAGGCCACGGGCAGGGCTGGGGCAGCCTTGGCCTCCTCCAAAACTCAGAGAGAAGCCACAGGTGAAGCCTTGAGCTCAATCCCAGCAGAACAGCAGAAAGTCTTCATCTTTCACACTGCTCTGAGAGCTGAGGGGCAGGGATTCAACGTTTTCCCAAAAGAAAGAAAAATCTGCCAAAGTGTTCCCTTTCCAAATAAACTTTGGAACAATCTGCTCTTGTAATATGCACCCTTTTTTAGGTAAAACCTCCTTTTCACATAAATATTAAGTTCTGAATGACCAGCAACTGCCCCCAGCAGCTCAGAGCAGAGCCACACACTCAGCTTCAGTGGCAGAAATTTCAGGTGTGTCTTGTCCATCCCCTCCCTTTCTGGCAGAGTTCAGGGCTGTCTCAAAGGCCACTCAAACTTCCACAGAGCACTGCCTTACCATGGAGACTGACAGCAATGCAACGGGGGCTTTTTGCTGTCTCATAAAAAGTGAGACAGAAAAATCCTGATATCTCATCTCTGCTCTCTTATTTATTTATTCAAGATGTAAAATTGAAGAGCTATTGGAAGGCACTCTCCCTCCCAGCCATATCTTAACACCACAGATCTACTTTAGGGAGAAAGATGAAGAGTCAGCCCCTAAAGCAGAACACAACTTCTGATTAGAGATACTCTGAATTGAATCTATTAGAGGAAAGAAGCAGTACCATCCCTAGTGGTTTTTATTCATCTGGCCATTTCCTCACTCTTCTTTCAGTGTCCAGAAATTCGTCAAATTGTTTCAGGTTTTCTTTTCTTTTTCTGCTTTTCCGCTTAGTCAGAAAAACAATCGAGTGGTTCTAAACTAATTGCAAAATGTAAATACTGCACCAAAACAACACTTGATATCTTGCTTTGGCTGTCATATAAAAAAATTCAATTATTTACACTGCTTTAGTCACACAACAAAAGCAACGCTGCTTTTCGAAATGTAGACTGTTACCCTGTATTCCCTCAAACTAAAAAATCAACAATTGTCACAACAAAAAATTTACTACAATTACTCAAGCACATGAAAGCTTATCACCACAAGAGATTCAATGAGCAATTTTTACATTAATTTTCAGTAGAGAGGGAATCAAGTCTTAGTTTGATATTCAAGGCCTAATGAGAGCCTCCAGACACTTTCTGCAAGGCAGGCTGAGGGCAGCAGCTGATGCTCAGTCACCTTCTCATTGTGTGAGGGGAGAAGGATCCTCTGGAAAAGGATCCCTGGCCAGGACTCCCCAGCCCAAAAAGGTGACTCCAGTCTGAAGTGGGACACACAATTCATTCTATGACAGAAAAAAGAGCAAAAAGTCCTGACATGAAACAAAACCACCGATAAATATCTACAGAACCTCAGAGCTTCTGTGTTGCCAAAACAGAGATAAAGCATGGAGAGACCTTCCTCCAGCTTTCTAGGTTCCAACAAATGAGAAGCAGAACTTCTGCAGTCAACCTGAACAGGCAGAGCCCAGAACTGGCCATCAGTGGGGAAGGACATGCAGGACCTGAAGAGCATCCTGCCCCTGCCAAGTGTGTGTGCACACTCCTTTGGCTGGGCCAAACTAGACAACACTCACAGGTGATTTTCCACCCAGGATTGCCAGAGCACAATCCTCTTTTGGGACAGATATTCTGGAGCTTTCCCCAGATTAATCTGTGGTTTTAGAATCAAACAAGAGATTAAGGTTTTGGGGGCTTTTTCCAATTATAGCAAAAGAAATAATCTGAATTTTTTTTTTCCTTTATAAGATGACATTTATCTTGACACAAGTTTCCACACTGCTGTAGCTGGCCTGCAAGAATTGACTATTGAGTAACAGTGGGCAGGTAATATTTGCAAGTCAGACACATTTCAAAAAATACCCTGAGTTATACAGAATCCATTTAAGACTGCCTGGGAAAGGCTGGAAGCACAGCACTAAACTCAGGTGGGAAGTGTAGGCTTTGAGTGAGAAACATGGCTAAAGAGGAAGCCTTTCTATCCTAAGACAAGCCCAATCTTCTCCCCTCTTTATGAAAGCAGTTAAGTAGAAAGTGGGAAGCTCCACAGTTGAAGCAAAGCTGGCACTGCCCCTCTGCAGCTCAGCTGAGAGCCTGGACATTCCCTGGGCAGGGAAACCCTCCCTGACATGGCACAACTTGTCTGTCAGCTGAGCTCCAGCAACACAAGGGTTCTTTACACCTCTCAGCTGGGGCACTCTGAGCCATTACAGCTTAACCACCATGGAAGTTTAAGCCAGCGTGAAGTTGGCTTAAGGCAAAGCTCTTGATTCCATGAAAAGAGGGAGCTGAGAGGCTCCTGATCCATCACCCAGCCCAGAGCAGCCATGCCAAGGACACAGCATGAGGGAGGGGATTCCTGCTCTGGGTACTGTGAGAAATGATACTCACTTCCAAAATTTTAAAAGGTTTATTAAGACATTATCAAAAATACAACAGAAGACTGGATAGAGAAAATATCACAGCACCAGAAGCAGAGAATTTCTTTCCTCACCATGTGCTCACCCACACAATGGAGGTTTTGCCTTTTAACCCTTTAGCCCCTCCTAGAGTTGTGTCCATTGACTCCTTCTTTACAATCCAGTGGTGAGGATCACTTCCTTAAATCTTGATTGGAGGTCAGCTGTGCCACAGTCACAAGCCAACCCTCCCAGATGTCCCAAACCCAGGCCACCCCCTGATAACAACACCAGGGGGGTAAAACATAAGTCTATAAAACTTCTCTTGACATATATACACAACATTTGCCTTTGAATTGTGAGAGTCAGCCATGGCATTACTCATCACAGTACCAGCTGCAGGACAGGGTCGGGCAGGCACCAGAGGAGGCTGTGAGGAGCAGGGTAACAAAATCTGACTTGTTTCCATGCCAGCTCCCAGAAATGTGCTCCTGGGGAGAGCTGGTTCCTCTGATGGCCTTTCCACTGCTGGATGCTGCACAGGCTGTCCCTGGGCTGGCCAGAAACAGAAAGAACCAAACAGGCAGTGCTAGAGTTCCTGTAAAACTAGGCTGCCTTTTTTCTGTACCAAA
This sequence comes from Agelaius tricolor, assembly GCF_023055355.1. Classification (NCBI taxonomy): domain Eukaryota; kingdom Metazoa; phylum Chordata; class Aves; order Passeriformes; family Icteridae; genus Agelaius; species Agelaius tricolor. Next base: position 5,319,136 of record NW_027269274.1, read on the forward strand.
TGAGGTTCTGAGACCCATATGTGCTATCAAAATATAGAATAATGGAACAATCCCTCCTGACAAAGGCATATTTCAGTTTTGTTCATATCTTTGCCTCTTATGTGAAATCTGGGCATTAAAGCACTTGGAAAGCAGACAGGACACAGCTTAGAGGAAGATATCTCAAACTTAAGATACTAATTTACATCATGCATTATACAGAGAAAATTATTTTACCATAGTAACATTTAAAAGCAGGTTTGCATTCTAAACTCTGCATGAATTTCTCCTCCAGATTTTGATTCACAGATTCTGTCAGGACTAAGGGATAATCTCTTCTCAGCTGTTAAAGAGCACAGCCCCTCAGATCTGAGGAGCAGCATACTAAAGATACACAGTCCTCATCAGAAGGACTTCAGTATAAATCTGATACTTCTTTGTACCTTGTTTCCATCTCTAGACACTACAGATTACACCTCTTCCTTTGATAGGCTAAAAAACAAGAAAGGAATGTAAGAAATAATTCATTTCACCTAAGAACAGGGTTTAGGGGGGACTTGCATAGCCTGAACCTCAGAGGATTGACTGCTACAAAGGACTGCTCGATGCCACACTGCTGTAAAAGGTACCAATCAAAACTTGTGTGGGGTGTGTAGACACCAGAAACCACTACAAAATCTTTCCCACTGGAAGATTCTGATCAGCAGAAATAGTTTTTCCTATGGGTAGAAGATGATTTTATATATATATAATTTTATATAGATATATTTTATATTATGATTTCTACTTTTCCCAGTTTTTCTTAGAAAACAATCTATCCTACCAATATCAGAAAGTAGGAAATTCTTTCTAACATTTCAAGTTTTTTTTATCAAATAGCTCCATTTTGATACTTTTTAAAAATAAAACTGTTTAAAACTATTTAGTTTATTAAGATATTGCTGGTGTTCGAATTGGGATGAAATCAAATGGCATTCTGTTGCTCAAACACCACATCAAGGTGCATTATCTAAGAGGAGGAAGCTCAGAAAGCTTTTTCCAAAAGTGAGAGCCTTAGGAGCTTACATAAAGGAAGATTTAGAGAAAACAAAGGAAATTGGTTTAGAGGAAGTGAGAGGGGAAAATAAAGACTGAAACAGGATAAAAACCAACAGAAAACAGCTGGTAATCTGCCTACATTGTGGAGCTTGCACTAAATGACAGCCTCTGTGTCTGGTGATCTCCCAGGGGTGGTTTTGGAGGGTTAGAGATACAATGGCCCTGGATGCTCACTGCCTACAGCCTTGCTCACCTCAAGTCAGGGCACCTCAAAATTCCCCTTCCTCCAACTGTGCTTCAGCTCCTCCTCCCTCCATCCTTTGAGCAGGGAACTCCAGAGCTTACATTTACCTCTTGGGACCAACCAGGCTCATAATGGAACTGGAGTAACCACGACAAGCATGAGATAAATATCTAATAACCACTCAACTCCTTCAATTCAGTGAGCTATCAACAGCAGGAATCAGCATTAAACAATTACCCAATTCTGCCCTCAGGGAAAGAAGGAAATGCAAAATATTTCTAGAGAAGTCATTGAGGAGGATACATTCAACCTCAACAGAATTCACTGTGTCCTGCCTGGCAGCTCTCCTGACTCCCAGTGTGCTATGGCAAATTGGGATACACAAGGCTGGAGGATCATTCATGGTTTTTCTCTACTTTTGCCCACCTGTGAACCCCATCCTCCACCTCTGCTGGCTTTTAATGGACAGAGGGAAGATCCTGATGTGTCCATATTCCTGGGAAAGCCAGGAGCTGCCACAGACACTTCCCCACTTCACAGGCTTCACCGTGAATTTCCCTCATGTATTAAGATTTCAGTAGAGGACAAATGTCAAGGGAGGGAACAGAAGAGTTGCCCTGCTCTTAGCCATTGAATAATCTCATTTAGGGACAGCTATCAGTGCTGCTTTGGCCTTGTTAATTTTCTCTTCCCAGACACTCACAGCTTTTGTCTACTACTGTTATCAAGGCATTTGCATGCACTAATCCATGACAAATGGTTTCATTTGATGCACATCTGATTTCCTTGCCTGCCAACTAGAAAGAGATAATAGAAATACCAAGAGAAACTAAATTAGAACTAAAGGAGTCATCTATTTGTTGGAGAAACTCAAAACAAGGTTAGGATAAACACCACCCAGGCAGCTGAATTAATGGAGAAAGCACTCAGATGTCAGCTGAGGAAACAGTTTCTAATTACCTGGAGGAAAAAAAAAATGCTGCATTTTAAAGCTTCACAAAAAGCTACTGCTAAAGAAATAATGATACTGCAGATGTAGGAGCTGGCTTAGACACAGTCATTCTCTGTCTGATCCTGCCCCAGCACACTGAAAACAATCAGGAACTCAAAAACCTCTGTGAGCTCAACTCATCCCCTGGGTTCCCCTCTGTTTCACACAGCAGTGACTTCTGGCTGGGTGACCACTCAAATCTGAAAGCACTCCATGGAAGGAAACAAAAAGAGGAATTTAATGTGCTAATGAAAGTCACAGTAAATTGTGTTAGCTTAGCCATGAGAGCTTATGACTAAAGCAAGGTTTTCCCCCAGATACCTGTTTAATGAAAGGGGTATCCTTGTGTAAAAAGGGGCAACTTCTGAAAACACCACACCTACTTTAATTTCAGTGCTGCTCTAAACCAAAACAAGAGCTGGAACCAGCCAGAAGGACACACAAGATCCTCCTCATGTTCATCCTGGTACTGAATTTGAGCTCTCTCTGGTCTTGATTCTTCTTGGGAAAGAGGAAGCCACTGGCAGATCTCAATTTCTGCTTCCAGACAGGATTTATGCCTTTATCAGCATGATGGCTTGTTTTGGGTAGCTGCTGATACCTACACAGATAATTTTTTTTTTTCCCTCAAAGAGGAATATCAAGGCAGAAATAAAGGCACAAAGACATAGAATCACTTCTTAAAGTTTCAACTTAGGAAACTGACTCTTAAAAAACAAACAAAACCCCCAAATATTAAGTCCTCAGAATTTCCCACTCAGTTCCAGTTTTGGCTATAAAAACTTGACATAGGCTGGTGTTCAAAGGTTTCTGAACTGTAAAATCAGCCAATTTTTAAAGACATGATAGAAAGCATAGGAATTACTATATCATAGAAATAAAATAATGGAGTTTTTTATTAATAAAATTACAGGAAGTACCTATATTTAGTAATACTTCAGTGTATTTTTCCATACCTTCCTTATCCTCAGCAACTTCAGCCAGTCCAGAAATGAAGCTAAGGTCTTCTCTAAAATGGTTTTTTTTTCAAAATGCAGTGTTCTGAACATGACCTTAATGATATTTCAGTGTTATTTGATCTCATTTCTGTCTGGATTTTGGCTTTATTTAAATTCAGAATGATTCAGAATGTGAACACTTTTTAATATGTTTATAGAGGCAAATACATGAGCTACAGATACTTGTCAACTCTTGAACATGTTCAGTCACCACTGTGTTATTGGGATTCCTGGGCAGCATGTAGGAAAGAGGTGCTAACCAATAGGTTCCCTTCCTTTCTGCATGTTCTTGTAAGAAACAAACATATAAATCAATGAAACCAATTTTCCAAATAAAATGTCCTTGCTTGCTCTCAAGCACTTAATTAAACACCATTAACTCTAGTTTGTTTTGGCAACCAATTAATGTCACGATCAAATATAAATAGACTCTGCAAGAAAAGATTATAATTAATAAATCCTGAACAACACAGTACAATTGTACTGAAGCCTTGCTTGCCAGCAATATGTAGCAGCAGTTTTGGAAAGCATTAATGAGGACAGTAAAAATAAAGTTTTAACAGGGGGTGCAGCTCAGATCCTGAGGCTTTTGCCTGCACCCAGGCTGATCTGTAGAGTCTTTGGTTGCTGACATTATTTACACAGAAAAAAATCACAGTCCCAGGTTCCCCACTTTCCAACAAGCTGATCTGTACATGCATGGGAGTCTTTAATCAAGTTCTCCACAGATATAACTCTCACTTGTACACAGTTTAATTGACAGTGTATTTTATTTTGCTCCCTGTTTTTTGGTAGGTTCAAAATGAGGGTTCTTGATTCAGATTTGTCAACTACAGAAAGCTAAATTAATCCAGCAGATCTTTGGATCGTGCACGAGGATGGATTAAAAATATTCTTTAATCTGAACCAACAGCTCTCCTGATAATCAAGAGACAAGGATCACTGTTAAAGCTGGTTTTTAGTTGCCTATTCATTTAGCAAGAGTTAAGGTACATGGTATACAAATAAAACTTAACTGTTCATGGTAGAAATATTTGTGCCCAATTCCAAAAATCTCCCAGCAGGTGTGGCTGGGTGGGAGCTGCTCATGGAGGGCAGGTTATACCTGGCACTCAGAGACACTGCACCTCAACAAGGGTACTCATCCCAACAGATGGTTTATGTACTGTACTTCACTCGCTGATTCTCAAGGAATCCCTTTCACATCATCCAAAAATGAGTAAAATTTTATATTCCTGCCATCATTTCAGTTCCCAAGCCAAGCTGTTTTCTCAAAATAAGGATTACAGTGGAACAGCAGGACAGAGATATTGATTATCATGATAGCAACAGTGATCCTGCACGCTGCTGTCACTGAAGTGACCTTTCAAGAAGGGCAGGAGTTTTTTCTTTACCCACTATGAAGGGGCAAACTGGTATTCCAGAAGAAATACAGAAGGCAAGAGAGAGATGTCAAAAAAACAATCTAAACAGAGCGTAGAAATATGAGTCACAGAAACATTGGGCTGTGTAACTTCATTCAGCTTAATTTACACCCCCGATTCCCCATTGTGCATCACTGCCTGACTCTCATAAATTTAGACTCCAACTGTGCTGCAGTCCTCGTGGTCCCTTCCCAGGGCACAATGAACAGAAAGCTCCAGCATCACTCCCATGCAAAGGAGTAAGATCAGCTGGAGAAAACTACTCTGTATAGGGCATCTGAAAACAGCAAAAAATGCTGAGTTCCACCAGGAAAAAAACCCAAAAATCTTGCTCACAGCACAGGTTGGTTTCACAGAGTGGGAAGAAAAATATTCAGAAGGAAACACAAATATTATAGACAGTACAGGATAAAATAATATCAAACTTAAAGGGGAAAACACATCAATCTTATGAAGCAATGCACTTGAATATTACTTTTTAAAATATAAATGAGCCTTGGACTAAAGCAGGCTAATCATTAAAGGCATGTTTCTGATGTTATCAGCAGAAACACTTCAGTGCAGAGCAATGTAGTCTGCCTCTGGGGTTTATGTTTGTAGGTGCCAAATTTTCCTTGGTATTTTACCACCCCAGAACGAATTCCCACAGTCTTTAAGGCCATGACAGCGAGCTACAAATAGTGGTGTGCACTGAAAGGTCTCTGCATGACTCACAGGGCTCTGAGGCTGCACTTGGAGAGGGAGGCTCAGCGCAGGGCTGGGAGCAGGAGATGCTGCCAGGGCCAGCACAGCAAGAGGAGCTTTCTGGTCCCTGCCTCCCCAGGGCAGCTCTGCCCAAGTGTCTGCCTGCAGAGAGGCCTGAGGGAGAGCTGAAGTGGCTGAAATGGCGTGGGATGGGGACAGGAGCATGGCCAGGAGGAAGGGGGACTGAACCAGAGCACAGAGAGTGTCAGTGCAAAGCACCAGCACAGGAGGCACCCACCATCCCACTGTCCCTCTGGGAGCACTTTGCCATTGCTGGTTTGTACAAGGTGTGCAGAGGGTGACCCCAGGAGTGCACCCACAGGAAAGGGGGCACCCAACAGGGAATGCAGCCATGCTTCCAGCAGCTCCTGGGAGCCCTCCTGTGCTGCCCAGGCCCCAGGGCACACCCTGGCCATGCTGCTCTTCCCAACCCATGGAGCTGACACTCCTGCTGCCCCTGGGCTGCTCCATCTCCTTGGATGAGCAGTAACCAGGCAGCACAGTCAGCAGTCACTGGTGACAGCTCTCCTCCACCAAGCTGTGAGGATCCCAGCTGCTCTTCTGCTCCTGCCACTGACCAGCCAGGGAGGACAGCCTGACCCCTGGGAATGCCAACCTATCCCTTCCACTTTACTTCCCCTGTGTCCCAGGCAACAGACCCCAAAAACTCCCATGGCTAACCCTATCTCCAAGCACACCCTGGAGCCATGATAGCTTTGTTTCAGAGGTTTGATGTTTCAGGAAAAAAAAACAATCAAAAAACTCAAAATCACAGGGTGCAATACTTCTGATCAAGTGTGCTGCTGTAAACAAGCCCATCACACAAGCACAGCAGGCAGTTCATTGCCATCATGCTGCTAGAAACCCAACCTCATGCTTAAGTGTTGGTTTTGTCACATCAGTTCTCTTCCTAAACTAAGTACGTGTCCACATACATCCAAATGTAGTTTGTGTGTGACCAGGAACACAGTAGGTACTTATAACCTGGATTTCTTCACTTTGCAGTTGGTAATTTCACATTTTCAAGAGCAGCCTGTCAAGGCCAGGTGTGTATAACAAAGGTATCACAAGGGAGATCTTTACAGTGAGTGACTGGAACAGCTCCTTGAGAGGAGGATTTTCTGACTGTGAACAAACCAGGGCACTGTGCTGCTTTCTGTGCATTTGCTGGAGTAAATGAAAACAGAGTCAGACCTTAGAACTTAAAAAGGTGCTGATTTTAATTAACACAGCAAGAAACAATAGCTGTCACCTTTCATGGCCACGGCTGGCTGTGTTCCTGCCTGGCAATTTGAACATTGTATACTGAAGGCAACAGTTTGCATTCACACCATGTGATTAATGAAACACAATTCTTGCTAATCACAGAAACTTTTATATATTAACTGCCTAGTGCCACACTTGCTTCTGTCCACAGCAAGAGCAAAAATCTTGCTGAACTCACCCTCCAAATGAGAGATTTTATTTATACTTTCCTGAGGAATTAGATTCAAAACCCTGCCTGTTTTGAACTGAATAGCCACATATATGGGGCATATGAAAATAGCAGACCTTTTGAAATGTGAAAATACACAGTTTACCCCACGGCTATAAAAAAAAAAAATCAGTGGGAAGGCCAAGATCAGAACTAAGACATCTAAGACATTTTTTGCTCACAGCCACAGACTCCAGTTTCTGCAAAATGCTGTCTACTGAGAAACATGCTCGCAGCATCCTTAGGTTGATGTTCCTGGTTAGCTGGTGCAGAATTGCTTTGAGACTGATTTTTCTGTCTAGTATTATGTAGTCCAGAGAATCACTTCTTGAGAAGATTTTTAATAGGCACATCATTAACTACTGTCACAATAAAAGGTACTTCATGTTTAGCATCATAAAATTCCAGCCTTGATTCAGTCCATGATTTCTTCCTCTGAACAGGCCTATTTTTAATTAACATATTTGCAAATGTCAGCAGTGCTACAGTGGATACTTTTTTCTGCTTGTGTCTGCCTTCCACCTTTACACTGCACACAAGACTAACTTGATGTGTACATAATTCATTTGCACAAACTCACAGGTGAATCCTATGTCCTTCCAAGTAACACATGGCCAGTGTTGTCACCTATTAGCTGAAAGATCCTATACCTTGTTATGGAACAATGTCAAAATTTTACAATGTCAAAATTTTACAAAGAATTGCATAATTGAAAGGGTGATGTCTGCTTTTTTTTTTTTTAACTTGAATCCTGTACTTTGCTAATATCTTATGTCACCAAATCCCAGCACCTAATTCCTGCTGCTGGGAGGATCAATCCTGTCAATCAGATGATCAATGAACTATCACAGGCACTCAGATAACTCTGCAAATCAACCTGGCCAGTCTAACCCCTCAGGCCAATTCCACAGCCCTACAACTGTGTGTATCTTAGAGACCAAAACAACCAGCATGGAATTCTTTTCATTACCACCATTTCTTCTTAAATCACACAGAAATGACAAGCTTGCAAAGAAGATGGAGATTTGTTTCCACATAAAGTTATTTCCTGTGAATGCTTTCACACATCCTTTGCCTAACATGATTTTCATGAAAATGAAATATAGTCATAAAAAACCCTGCAGAAAGCCATGAGTATTGCCCAAGGGGAATTACACTGCAGTGGGGTTCTGCAGGTTTACTCCCAGGTCTCCTCTTCCTCACCTATCTAAGTCAAAAGGAACAGGCATCAATATTTAAGGGCACTAAGGAGCAGCACTCAAACTTCTCACTGAGTTAATGAGACAAGAAAGAATTAATGAACAGGCACAAATAATACAGCATCATTCATCTTATAAGCAAGCAGCATTTACTATGGCCTTACTACCTTGGCCCACCTGCCAACATTTCACAGAAAATAAAGTCACAAATACTGTCATGTAGAGCAGTTGATCACATTTGTTTCCAGGTTCATACCCTCTGCTAAGTCATCTAACTGAATAAAGATGTACTGAATTATAAAAATGAAAAATTATACTGCACTGGAAAGAGGCTTTAAGCTTCTGTGATTGCACAGTGTGTTAAAATCTATTTCAGCCCATTCAGATACTTGCTTAAGAAAGTTTCTGGGGAAAAAAAAAAAAAAAAGATCAAGCTCAGAAATCTCTGATGATAAACTAACCTTTTAATATATTGCCCTTGATTTCCAGGGTTTCCAAACTGGATTAACTGCTGTGGTCCAGATGGATATATTCACTGTGCTAATCCACTGTGCTCAGTTCAAGTTTAATATGCTAAATACACTCCAAGAGGATTTTATCTTTTACCTGCACCTTCCTGTGCTCAGTGAGACTCTTCTATTCATCAATAACAAGAAGCACAAGATGGGGTGGAACCTGCCTTTTTAATTATCTTGTACCAAAGTGGCCCCATGATGGAGATGAACTGCTCAAACTCCCTTATTTTAGGGCAGCTCATTATCTATGCATGATCACAAAGTGAAAGAAAAGGTATGCTGAGCATGCTATTGATTACAGCTCTATCTGCCATGATTCAATAAGTTGAAATTTCATACACCAAGTATTAAATTACTGAAATTATGCTTTGGCTTATCTGCAGCCATTTTTTATTCACTTTTATTTGGCTGAACATTTTAATCTTACTTACACAGTTTCTAACTAAAAGTAAACTACGCATTCCTAATAATATAAATATGAAAAATAGGGTGTGCTCAGGGACTGCAGTTGAATACATTAAAATCACTCAGTTTGCTAGTTAACATATTTCCATCCCTTTTATGTACAACCTTTCACATTCAGTTGGCAGACTGCAAATTCATGGCCTTATAAAAAAAACAGTGTCTTGATTTTCTGTTGTGACAGCAGAAATCGTCCAAAATATCTGAGAGTTTCCCTAAAGGACACTCACTGGCTGGTACTTCCCAGGTGCAGCACAATCTGAATTTGAGGTGAACATCATGTCAAATTCCACTCATCTGTCAATGTAGTGGATTATTTCTTGAGAGACTGAAATTGGCTGCCTGGGATCAGAACACCATCAATCTTATTCATGTAGGGTGCAGAGAAGCTGCCTGAGCCAGGCTCGCAGGAGGGAAAGCTTGGCTGCTTCTAAGTAGGTGATGAGGCAGCTGTAAAACCTTCACTCTATCTGTAGCACATCCCTGAGTGAAAGATTTTGTCATTTTTCACATTTCCCCAACATTTGGTATGCATTCAGTGTCTTGCTGTTCTTGCTTCATAAAAAAGGTGATTTTTCAAGCTTAGGCAAATGTTGCATAGCTCAGGATCTGCCCAGCTCCCATTTTTTCTCATAATGTCACTTGTTTCAACTGATTCCATAAAATGAGACTACATTTTCCCTTTACATACCTCTGCAGCTGGGCTCTTTTTTCCCCTTTCCTTCGCTAGGGACACACTCAAAAAACCAGCAGCATCTCTGCTAACTGCACTGTAATAAATCTCTGCAAGTCCCAGATAAGTCCCTCACCCCTCAAACTTCAAGCACTCCCAGATTCCCAGTGCCAGGGGGTAGAGGTGACACCCTTGGTTAATCTGATGCTCTAACATGGGCACTGAGACCTGGCCTAGCAAGGATTTTGGTCTATTCCTCTATAACATTTATGTTTTATTAGAACAAACCAAGACAATGCCAATACCTGTGATTTCCGGGCAAGAAACAAACCTGGGAAAACTTTGAGTTTTAAAGTTGCCAAAGACCTGTGTTAAAGACCATCTGTCTTTGAATGGATGTCATTCAATCAAAAAACATTCAAATATTAATTGCACATCATAAAATGACTCATCACTGTGAGTTAACACTTTCCATCTTTCATTTCGACAATCTTAGAGCCCCTCCCACCTTTTCTTTGGATTCAAAATTGGTTAAGTGACATTCTTGGCCCATCTAATTTTAACCAGATGAAAACACTGTGCTAGAAAATGCCACCACCTCAATTTTTAGCATAGCACATTCTTCAAAGTGCAATTAGCAGTTGAAGGAGTTATGTGATCCATTTCTATTAATAAAAAACACAATAAAACCACTGCTGTGCTGTCCCTGCAGGCCCAGCAGTCCAAGTGAGCTGTGTTCTCCACTGCTAACCTGTGGGATTGATTTTGCCTGTACAGGCACTGCACTCTATTCAGTCCCAAATTCTCCTCCAGGACACACTTTTGCAGCCCCATCAATTTCAGAGGTAAACTTGAAAACCTCAGAATGAGTGTGCCTCCTTTAACCCAAGGCAAACATCCAACCTCCAGATTCAGTGCCCGTGGTTTAAAGAACAAACTTGAACCCAGTTTGGGTCAGATAAGTGCAAAGTTCCCCAAACCTGAGCTCTCACAGTGCCCAAGTTCTACAAAAATTCCAGAACTTCACCAAATGGGAAGAAGGGGAGAGAGAAACAAGGACACAAACTGAACCGTTACCCACAACGGGATTTTTCTGTTGGGCAATTGTTAGAAAATGACATTAAACATGACTATTCCCACATTAGATTGGCAAAGCACAACACACATTAAACTCACCAGAGAACAGATGCTGTGCAATACAAAGGCAAACAACTCATAAAACTTAAATGATAAAGAGAATTTTGATTAGTCAATATTTTATCAAGACAGACAGGAGCACGGGCAGAGAGCCTGCAAGCCCAGAGCTGAGCTCAGTCCTACCTGGTCTGTGCAGGTGATGCTGCTGGAAAGTGTGATGGAGGGACCCCTGACAGAGCAGCATTGCACAGGCACTTATCCACAAATACAGGACCCAGGACATTGCAGAGACCACTGCCATTCTCTAAACAAAATATTAGACACACATTATTATTATCCAATGCCTTCCAGCACACACAATAGTCAGCTTCCATTACAACAGTGGTTTTAATATTTTTCTTTTTCACTCCTTTTGCTAAATGTCTTTTGATTATTATAATTCCCCCCCTGCAGGATGCAGTTGTTGTACAACAAAGGTCACGCCCAAAAAGGACAGCAGAGGTAAAGAGACAACACAGGAGCCTGGGTAACTTTAATAATTCAGGGGTAAAAATCAAACTGTAATAATCTGAGGAGTAAAAAAACCACAATATAAATAGAAGCTGGGAAATATTCTCACACTGATCCATAGCTCAATTTACAAGGGAGTTAAAAATATAAACCAAATTGTAAAAAGTCACAACACCAGCTGGAAAAAACCAATATGATGTCCAGACAGTATCAAAGCTGCTTTAAATACATTGCAGAAAGACATAACACATCCTCAGCTATCCAAGACATACTGCCAAAATACTCCATCCCCTAAACTAAAAAGGCTATTACTGACCCAGAAGGTAACAGTACATTGTTTGGTTTTTTGCTTTTGCAAGCATTAATTATTAATTATGCTTTTGTCTACCAAACAAAGTAATTGTTTCTGAGAATTATGTTCTAATCCCCAGATGAAATCAGCTTCCTTTTGTTTGACCTGTGCATGCACAAGGACTGGAGTATGGCCAGACTGAATTTCAGATGTGGTCTATAGGAGATTTGATGCTTCCACAAAGCAGACTGTGTCAAAATTTTAAAAATATTCCCTTTGCAAAGGGAAAAGGCAATTCCTTTGTCTGCTGGTGCTGGTGCACTTGGCCATGCAGGGCAGACAACTCTTTTTCCATACTTGTGCTCATGGCTGTACTAAGTGGCTGAATTTCCCTCTGACTTGGTAACTTCAGCAGCTCTTTCTCAGTGCCTGCAAGGATCAGGAGGTTTGCAAGGCTCAGCTACGCTACACATCGTCCAGTTCCCCTAACAGCACCTTCTGCTGCATTTCAGATGGGCAAATTAATCAAACTTCAGGCACTCTCCTCACTCAGCCAATGATAGGATGCTGCTCTCTATCTAATAATCCAATCAGCTGAACATCATTTCCACAGAGCAAGAAAGACTTTGAAAGATTCAAATCTCTCACTTGGAAAAAAATCATGTCTTTACAAAAAAAAAAAAATCTGCATGCAATATCAGGGGATTTCTACAGTGGGAAGATGAACATTATTAAAATAGTGAAATGCTGTGGTAATAAAATATATGCATATAAATGCTTTTTTTTTTCGCCCTGATTTTAAAGCAGCAGAGTCTTTGGGAAGCTTTTTAAGTCTAATTAGTTGAAATGAACCACATAAACTGACAAGTATAATTAATAGAGAATACCAAAACATTATTTTGATCAGCATGAGGCTCTTCCTTTCTCTGTACTGAGTGCTTGATGCACTGCTTGGTGTATAATTAATTTCATTTCCAACTGTTTGCTTTGCAGTATACAATACACTTTTTCTCCTCTCTTTTTAGACCCATTTATCTTGCAAAATAGATTCAATCTCCTCAGATCAGGGAGCTCCCGGGAGGCTTCCTCGTGTCTTCAGGAATTAACACCTTCTTGTCATAATTGGTGCTCCCGTGATTTTTATACCACAAGGCAAAGGGAAAGGTGAGCCTCATGCAGGGGAATTTCAGGTTATTTAAACGGAACTTTAAAAATCCCAGTCAAAGAGCGAAACTTCCACAACCTGCTAAATGCTCCGGTATCTTTCCTCCGGCATCACGTTCTTCACACATGGACAGCAGACTTTACCCACTCAGCCTTTATTATTAGTCGGTTTTGGTTTTTTAAAATATAAAAAACCTCTCTCAAAGATTTGCTATTTCAAACTACCTTTGCTCAAACCCAGCGTTTCTTACAAATATTTCTTCATGCACTCGTTCATCAGCAAACTGTCACACACACACAGTTTCACCCAGAGATCATCTTATCATTAATACAGAAACACAGCAGCGAATATTTTCTACTTATTATCTGAGGAGTTCCAGATCTGCTTTCTGAATCTTAAATCCTGAGGAAGCTCCTTACCTGAGTAATCCAACCAAGAGCAGAGCACTCTAGTAGTGTTCATCGGAAAGATCTAATACTTTTTTAAATCCATCTGTACCACAATAAGGGATTTCTTTTATAGCTTCCCAATAATCTTCTTTATCAGGATTAAAAGTAGAAAAAAAAAGAAGCAAAAAAAAAACTCTTTTTCGTTACAAATCCTGTTTCCAGAGTAAAGAAGACATCTGAGCTCTCAGACTGCCGTCAGAAAAGTGGCCAAGGTTTGAGGGGTGGAAACCTTCTCATTTTCACCTTTAGATCATTTCCGAGCATCCCCTTGTGCTGGAGGAGCCCTTTGGAGGGGTCTGGCGGCGAGGAGCGGCTCGCAGGACACGCGAGGCCGAGCAGCAGCCGGCGGGTGAGGGCAGCGCGGCCGCGGCTCCGCACGGGCGGCACAAGGCGGCGGCTCCCGGACCTGCCCGAGCCTATTTCAACACATCCCCGCTCGGGAGAGTATCACATGTGCCTTAAAGCGACACAGCCCTCGCTCAGCCAGCGACTGGAGCTGCATTTAAATAGCGGCAGCAGAGCCCGCACGGCGCAGGGGAGCGGCCGCTCCGGCGGCGGGAGGCGGGCGGGGAGGGGAGCGGGGAGCGCCGGGGGCTGCGCGGCCTCCGAGGCGCCTGGGACGGGCTGATTCCGGCAGCAGAGCCTTTATCCGCCAGCCTTCATCCCCCAGCCCTCTCCTGGCACCTGTTCACCAGAGGAGAGCGAGACTTAAGGGAGTCTCTTCCCCTGCACATGCCTGGGAAGGGGAAGGGAGGTGCAGGGAAAGGGGAGCGAGGCACGCGTCGTAGCCGGAGACTCCCTCACGCTCCCAGGGGCTGTCCAGCACCTCGCCTCAACTCTCAGGGGAATCTTTGCTTCCAACTCCATTTCCGAGGCTTCTCTACAGACAATGGGGAAAGAGCTCTGATTTACTCCCAAATGCTAAAGCTCAGCTATGCCAGATTATTTATTGCAGTTATTTATTCTCCACGTCTTAAGTGGCCATTTACAGGAATGGAGTGGTTTCCTCTCCCTCTTGTACCATATGTAATTATTTTTTTAAAGAGCCATTGTATAGACTTAGTACATACCATTCACTTGGCATTACAGCTCTTATGTCTGCCTACAAAAGAAAAAGGGCTTGGAGACAACACAGAAACTTCCATTTTGAGAGCTCAGGATGTGTGCTACAACACAACGTGGGATTATTTGTTTTCCCTTTGGATAACCTGTGGTAGAAGAGTGTGCCACCTTCACTAAATGCTCACCAGCACAAGACACCAAACAAGCATAAATAATAACAGCACTAAGTACTCTTACACTCAAGTACCTCCACCTCAGCACCTGAGGACATCTATCTCAGTGCAGACTCTCTGAAAGGAGCAATGAGCTCACCTGACAGATCAAATTCTCCTTTGGAGCTGCTGTACTTTACTGGTAATACACACCAAGTATTTGGGCCTGCAACCAACAGAGATGTTATACTGGTCTCTGCCACAATGCTCAGAGCAGGTCTCTATTACAGCCCTAACACACCGAAGCAATTGGTGGTGGCAGGAGGGTGTGACAAAGTGACACAGGAGAGCACTGGCCATGGACCTTCCCATCAGGTCCCTGAGCAGAGCTGGGGACCAGAGAGTGGCCCCAGCCAAGCTGACCAGAGATGCTTTCAAGGGGTCAGCATTTTCTTTTCAGGTGCTTTGTTTGAAAACACATTGTGGGTGGGGATATAATGATATGTTTAATAAGGGCTTTCTTGTTTTCCTGAAGAATTTCCTGAGACATTGAAAGACAGCAAAGAACTGAGGCAGTTATTACTTTCTGGCCCCAAAAGGGTCTAGAAGGCTCAAGAAAAGTGGATGAGAGGCAACAAAACACCATGAAGTACTGAAGAACAAGGTAGGTACCTTGTAGCTACCCAGGATCAGGTACAGCCAACAGCAGAAGGAGGCTGCTGGGTTTGCTGCCAAAGCCACAGGGAGGCTCAAGAAATTCAATCCCATGGGAATACAGGGAGATTTCTGCAGCTCCTGGGAGGGGCAGGTGATGAGGATTTAATTGAAAATAAACACTTGTTTAAGATACATCCCTTTTAGGACTTTGTGGGAAATATACAAGTGAAATACACAGTGTGGGAAATATACAAGTGAAATATACAGTCGGGAGGTGTGAAGAAAGATGAAAGGAGGAGAGTCTCAAGCAAATACTTTCTAAGGAACTCAAAAGCCTTGTGGACAGCAGGAAGAATCGGACAAATTGTGACCACACACCTTGGCAGAGTAGGCAGAGACAGATTTATGCAAGATACAGATTTATGTAAGGTACAGCAGACCTGTCACTCTGCCAAGCACTGCTAACTCCCAGCTCCATGAGGCTAATGCCACCATAACCCCTGACAGATGCTGCTATTGCTCAGGACAAGAAACAGGGGACATGTTGCTTCTGCAGGGTAGGGGGGAGATCAGAGGGACAGAGAGAATATTAAACAGGCTGTGCTTGCAGCCTCTCCCTGCCCTGGCTCTCAGCATCAGACAGGAGCACAGGAGTCCTTGGCAAATCTTGCAGAAGCATCCTCACACCTGCTTTGATGTTTTTGCTGCCAATTTTAACTTTCAGTGGACCAACACGACATCAAACATTTTCCTCCTGCCCTCTTTGCTAAGCACAGTGCCATATTCACCTGATGGTTTGGGGTTTACCTCAGCCTCATCAGCTGGCTCTGACAGGGAGGGGATGATGCTCTACAAGCACCTCTGGACCCATGTTGGATGTGAGGCTACTGACCCTGACACCCTGGGAAGAGAAAATAGGAAGGGAAAACACCCACAAGTGAGCAGTCTGCACATTTCAAAATTCTTTCTCGTGAAAAGGGAAGGCTGCAAGTAATTTGTCTCTAGACAAGAGGAAGATGGGAGAAAAGGTGGTGTCCTGTGGAATGGCAGCTCCTGGCAGTGCTGGGGCATGATGAACCCATGAACACCCTTTGGGTTACATGGTCTGTGTCTGACTGCTGGGAGGTGAAGTGTCAGAGGAGCTCATTCCAGCCCCACTCTGACACCCTGATAGGACACAGGAGAGGACAGACACCAGCACCTGAGCTGTCCCAGCTGGAGATCATGGAAACTGCCCATCCACAGCTCTGAGAGACTCCACGGGGCTGCTGGCACAGACCATCACAGTGGATGGCATCTCCAAGGTGAAGTTAGGTTGCAAGGGGTCAGCAGGAACCCAGCTGTCTTTGAGAATCTGCCCCACACCCAGGGCTGCGTGCATAAGGAGAACAGCCTCTCCCTCCTGCTTCCACCATTCATCTAGAGATGCCAAGTGAATGACAAAAATAGGCAAATAAAAATAAATGCTCTTCCCTGCCTGGACCTCTATTTATCACAATTTTCTGGGCACACAGAAAAGGACAGCATATGCAACTCAGGCAGGCTCATGCAGACAGCAGATTGGTGCTTGCACCCAAACAGGGGCCTCTGGCCTCTGCTTTCTCAATTCTGCCTCCCTCTCCTCCTCCCCACAGTTGCCTTTTCCCCCATGAAGAGGTTTAACACCACATATCCAGGCTCATGTTTCACAGGGTCTGGAGAAGGCTCACCACCTTGGAGATGCAGAGCTCCTCAGTTCCAGTGTTCCTGGGACAAGGAATCTTTGCTTTTCACAGATTGCATTCTCCACCCCTCCCAGCTGCTTCCACCCACCCTACAAAGCTCCTTCTCATATCCCAGCCTCTCCCCTGGCTGCTGCCTGGGCAACAGGCACTGCACACTGCAGCTCCTCCCCACCTAAATGTTCCTACCCAGGTGAGCCAAGTGCAGTCTCACAGCAAATTTTACCTCAGTTCCACCAAAAGCCAGATTTCTGACACTCATCCAAGGTTCACAACATGCGTGGAAGCTTTTTCAAAAGCCTGGCAGAGCAGTTTTGCTTGGCCTCCTCCCCTCCTCAGAGTTTTTCCTCCACTGGGAGCCATCCCACATGGATACCCAGCAGCTGAGCATGTGAAGATGGAGCTGCCTACACGTGATTGCCTGAACAGCAATGCTGTGAAGCCCAGAGTAAAACCAGCCAAGAAATCCTCATCCAGCATCCAGGGCCCTGAGCCTCCCTGTGTTTCTGGCTCCTGGTTGTTTTCCTTTCCCCTGGTGGAACAGGAAGCACAAAGAGGATTCCTTTGGTACAGGGAGAGCACAGGATTACCAGCTCCCTGGCCACAGCTTGGCCCTGACAAACACTCACAGCCCACATTCAATGCATGAGTGCAGCAAAGTTTAATGTTCTGTGTGCATATCACCTCTGCTTAGCCAGGAGCTCCACTTCATGTCTAGAACTTTTGATAGATACATTCCCAGGAAAACCTTCCTCATCCTGAGACTTCCTTTTCTCAGTCCTCACCACTTTTCTCCCTCTCTTGCAGGGGATCTAATCCAACCTCAGTGGCCAAACTGAATCTATTTCCTTTCTTGCCCTTCCTATGTCTTCAATGACAATATGAAATCCTTCTGTCTGTGTTGTAAGGTTTTCTCCTCCCACAGCTTTTTCCAGTGACAAGAGAAGATGCACTGTTTTTACTGGAGTCAAACAAGAAAAGCTTAGCTAGAAAAATACAACATTTTTTCATGAAGGGAATAAACACCAAGGATTTGTCTGGCTGTGACCACAGCCTCCACTGACCAACACAAAGACCACACATACCAAGAGCCTGAGAGAGCAGAGCTGAACAACATGAGCAGGGAAGCCACTTCCCATGGGAACACTCCAGGGGTTGGTGCAGTTGGATTTTGTCCCACCTCAGGTGCAGGATGTTGGGAGATGTGCTGTGTTTGCAGCCCAGGTGCAGACACATGGATATGGAGGATCAGCCAAGGCAGCAGCACAGCACACTCAGAGATGCTCCACCTGCTGCTCTTGGCCCCTTTCCACCCTCTCATCTCCTGGCACATCCCTGCTCTGCCTCTCTCCCTGCTGCCTCAGCCACACCAAACCTGCTTGGCAGAAGCAGCAGCTTTGTCAACCATCCCAAGTTCACAGAGAAGATCCAAGCAGGAAGATGGCACAACCACAGGGAAAAAGAAACCAACCAAAAAACCCCAACCAAACAAAACCCCACAACAACCACAGGAGCACAATAAGTAGCTTGCTCTGGAAAGCAACAATTAAATAACAAGTTTGAATGTTGACAAAAGCAGGGAGAAGTGAGAACAGAACACAAAAGGAAAGATTCTCACAATTGTTCCTCCCAGCCTACCTTAAACATGGGGCTACTCCTTGTCAGAGGGATGTCTGGTCTTCCCAATTACTGTGTTTGGGAGGCAGGGATTCTGCTTTTTACAGTTTTCCAAAGCCTAAGAGGGGAGAGAAAGAAAAAAGAACACATCTATATTTGTCAGGGAAGTTTATATCACAAAAGTTTGTGTCCTAGTTATTTTTAAAGTATGTAGGACAACGCAAAAATTCTCAACCCTTATCTAGAACTTGCCATTAGCTGACAAGATCAGCACTTGCTGAGGATTAACAAGATGAATTGTCTGTGCAGTACATTATCATCATGAAAAAAAATTAATAGCACTCAATACATTTAAAATATAACCAGCAAAACATGACTGTGCTCAGGATATCATGGCAGGTAAACATAACCATCATGTCATGGAGATCTGTTGTCCATTTCATTTCAGTTCAGAGATACCAAAAAGCAAAGAAATCTAAGTTAAAACAGCCCATGAGCTGATAACAGTTCATGGCTTCTTGTGATACTATTAGCCTTTATCTATAGCTGGAGAGATCATCCTGATCTGAAAATCCAGAAGCTTTTCATGGATTTCCAAATTCATCCCAGCACAAACTCAGCACCTCCAGCTGATTCTTAAAAGAGCCAGCTTGAACCCATTACATAAAAAGCTGTTGGAATAGTCCCAGTTTGAAAACAAACTATTACTTTTGTCAGGCTGCAGCTGCTTTTCCAGACCAGAAAAACCAGATTACAGGCAAGATCCCCCTACTGTGGGCAAATCATGGGTCAGAGGCTGCATGAACTGAAAATTCATGTATCTATAACCAGAGGGGACATTTGACATTTGATATATCACTTTCATTATATCAATTATCAGTCCTAATATCACAGGTTTAGCATCTACTTTTGCTGCTGAAAAGTCAACTTTTACATGAAGGTGCAGGTGTTTTTAATACCTACAACATAAATAAAATAAATCCAAGAAAAGCAAAGGCATTCAAAAACTTTGGGAAGCAAATTGCTTATGGCGAGCTCAGATATAGTCACTGGGTTACATTCACTCCCTTTACACTTGCTATGTTCCTAAATTTCAAATTAAACTTAATAAAAAAATAGCTCTCCATTATTATTTCAGCAGCTTTAGAAGCAGGGTTGAACTAGATGGTCTTCAGAGGCCCCTTTCAACCCCAGCCTTTCTGTGAGTCTGTCATTATCATGAAGTAATATAAAAAAAGGAGGTTTCAACAGTTTAAAAAAAGCCTTTTCTGTCAAATTTGACATATTTCAGACATCAGCATAGAAACAAAACTATCTAGAAGACAAATTTCCCCCTAAACATTGCAGCAAATCAGACTCAGCTTGATAGCCCCTCTGTCTCCTCTTGGCAGACTCCTCCTGCCCAGCCAGCCTTCCACCTTCTCCTGGCATAGGGACAACTGTAGGAAAAGCTGCCAAATCCATACAAAAAGTTGTTACACAGACCAAAGCTCAGAAATACATCAACCCTTTTCCAATCCCATCAGAAGCAAAAAATTTCCCCAACAAACCATGAAAGCTCAAAGCCCAAAACCATGAACACAACCAGGAAACCACTCCATAACCCCCAGAATTCCATTTCCCAAAGACTCACCTTAAAAAACAAAACCAAACAAATACCCAAAAACCAGGTCTGAAGTCAGAAGCAGGTTTAGTTCTTGTTTCTGTTTGCTCTACCTTAGACTACCTAATTTTTTTTCCCTTCAAACGCCTCTTGGCTGCTTCCACAGCTTCAAAGGCAATAAACCCCACACCCTCCTCTTCCTCTCAGTGACTTTCTCCCCTACAGGGAGCTTTTATGAACTCAAACCACCTCAACACGGGGAGGAGCTGGTTTGAAGGCTCAAAACACCATCAGGTGCAAAGTGTTACTTTGGTTAGAGCAAATCCCAGTGCTCAGGCACACCCAGGCTGATGTGGGGAAGGTGCCAGGGTGGTTCTGTGCCAGGAGCTCAGGGCCTCTCCTGGCTGGGAAGTGTTTCAGACCCCCAGGTCTGCTCCAGTGCACATCCAAAGCACATCCTGGCATAACCCATCACCTCTTTTGGAAAGGAAGCTTTGTTGGTGCCAAAGGAAAATGCAAGAGGGCAGATCAGCTCTGCAGTGTTGCACTTCTGGTCTTTTTAAGTCCAGGTGCTACCCTGAAAATTGCACTTTAAAGTTTTCTAACTCTGCCTTGGCCTCAGCTGCTGAGCAAATCTCAGCTCTTGCATTACACCAGGGGACTGACCAAACAGCTGATTTGCAAACCCATGTATTTGCTTCCACTTTAGCATAAATACAGACAGTGGTGGGGGAACAAAAACATTAAAAAGTGGAGAGGTTTCTTTGCTGCTGGTCCCCTGCAGTGTGGACTCTTATAATGGAATCACTCGGTGATATTAAATTATATTTCAGTTTATTACTTCTAAAATGGCCTGGATTGTGCAGGAGCACAGTGTGGCTTCCACACACCTATTTTAGCATGCTTGGACATCCCCAGACTAGAGGTGCTATATGAGGAAATGTGGTTATGGATGAAATACACTGCTGTGCAATACTATAGCCTAGGGTTCCTAGGAAAATCCTTGAAAAGATAAAACAGGCAGACAGCAACAATTTTTGCCTTCAGTTATGTTCAGGAAAAAAACCACCCCCAACCAAGCAAAAAAAAAAAAATATCATAAAGCAACACAGAACACACACTTAAAAAGGGTGGAAATGAGTTTGGGGGGAAGATCTCTCACTGGGAAAAAAAAAAAAGTGAGAATAATCATGAACATGTGGCATACAGCAGGCAATATTTAGGATTTAATTCCTTGTCACACCTATGGACTTGTCATTATTTAAGAAAACCACTCTAAGGACTCTCTTCCACTTCTCCCTGTTTGCTGGACCAGGAAGGGAGAGCCCAGAGTGCTGTGCTGGTGCTGGAAATGGTGATTTTCTGAGGGGGGAATTAGTGCATGAAATGAGCAGGATAAAAAAAAAAAAATCATATACTGTTCTGCCTTTGCTTCAAAACAGGTTGGTTGATTGACAGCAAACCCTATATAATAGTTCCTTCCAGGCAGATGGCAAGATCATGATTTGCTCTTCAGTCACAATTTTCTGCTGCCTCTCACAACCCAACCCATCTCCACAATCTACCAATAAAGACGGGCCTGGGCTGCTTTATATGTGTTTTACAAGGCTCACATCAAAGCTTAGGGATTAATATTGTGACTGGTTATCATATTCCATTTTGTAAAAATTTGCCTCGAATTTGCCTCCAACATCTCCTGGCTGATCCTGTGCAGATAATAGCTGCAGAAATCCACACAAAAGCAGCTAGTAAATTCCTGAACCACCCCTGACAGACAATACTCTTCAGAATGCTTGTGTAGGTGGTGAAAATCTTGCCATACATCTCCAGCTCTCTCAGCACATATTGTTTTTAGGCTGCCATCTGCTAATGCACAGTCCTACCCTAAGAGAGATGCAGCAATGAATGCTCCAATCTCCAGGCTGCTCTGATTTCAGATTTTTATTCTTCCAGTTCCCAACCCTCAGACCCTGTCATTCTTAACCCTGGGTGTAGCTGCAAAGATCTACAGACCTGCTCACACCACTGCTAATTTTCAGTGGTAAAGAGCATTTATTGAGCACTGCTTTAATGAAGCAAAGCATTGCCTCAGACAATGTGTTCCTGCAAGCAGATTCATTTGTCTTTGTGTCAGCTGTAGAGAGGTGCTGGGACAATCAGGAACTCTGGAAATCCTCATTTCCCATGCATGTGTGTTAAAAGGATGTGTATTAAGTTGGTGGCAAGGGAAGGAGACAGCTCCTGAAGGCACAAAATGGGCAACATCTTGAACAAAGCAAGCCATGCCCATCGCAGTGCACAGTGTCAGGATCAAATTATCCCAGTAAATAAGGAATGATGAACATTACCCTTGACTGATTTTCTTCTTCACTGGAATTGTCAGCAGTATTCTTTTTGTTACTGCTGATTCTGCTTCACTACCAAGCGCATTAGCAAAATTTATAAGATTATATTTAATTTTTTTCTTGTTAGAAAACAAATTTATAATAGCTAATTTACATTAAGTTTCCTATGCAGAATCCATCACTAAAATACATTGGAAGCTACAAATTTAATGCTAGGAAACTGAAAAGTATATTATCACTTGCCAACTGAAATTTATCTGTTTTGATCCTTTTTTTATATTCCTCTTCTCCCACACATCTCTTTTACTACCCCACCTTCTTCTCAGGTTTTCAAAGATTTTGTTGTCATTTAGTCCTGAATAAAATGCAAGAATCCACTGCAGGCTCTGTACATCAAACTGTGGTTCATGTCACACCCTGACTTCTGTGCACCAAGCAGGGAAGTCAGAATAAAGAATCATACACAATGCATTAGAATTGCTTCTTGTGTTTCTTGAAAAGAAAAAGGTGAATAAAGGAGGACCAAGAAAACAAAATAGGGATGGGAAAATGAAACTATGGAGGGCTGTGTGTTTAAAGGAGGTACAACTGGTAGTTTTGCTTTCTTTCCCAGCTTGTACAGCAATCCTCTCTTTCATTCCCTAAATGGCACAAAAATAGTTTGATTGACTGAAGTTATGTTTTCCTTGATTTCAATAATCGAGGCAAGTCAGGACAATCTTTTCCATTGAAAATAGAATTCTTTTTACATCTAAGCAACAGTTGTAGTTTTTGTTTCATCTACCTCTCCTCCAGCAGAAGATTGCAACTGCCTTTTTGCAAGCTTTTGGTTGCCAGAAATATAAACACCCTCTTCAGAGCCTGCCAGATGAATTCTCCTGCAATGAATAGAATACCTCTCAGAGAGCTTGAAAGCAACTAATAGATTTTGAGGAAAATGCTGAAAATTGGCTTAATGTTGCATAAATAAAGATATTTATGCAACCTGTAATGCAACTGAACCACAAGCAGAAGGTTAGGCCCTACTTATGATACCAAATCCTTCTTTTGCCAATTTGCACAGATCTTTAATGGACATGGGGTCATTTGCTGCCCTTCTGAACCTCCCCTGACACAGTAATCATTGTTAAATTTTAAATATGAATCATTTTCCAGGCAATATCCAGTTGGCTCCTCCTTCCATTTTCCTGCAGGGGGCTGAAAAGATGTTAAACTGTTCTCTTCACAATTAAATTCATGAAACACTTAAATTCTATGGCAGTCAGACACCAAGGAACAGGAAAATCATTTCATCTCATAATGTTTTAGAGCCCCTAGGCAAATGTAAACACTGTATGTGATAGAGGAAGGATTTATTGCTGCTGCTGAACAGAGATTCTGCAGATTTATTTGTATATCCAGTAGAATTTTGAGGATAACTTATTTATTACAGAATTTTGGTAAAATGATTATTTAGGAAGTTTGAACACGCCAGACTCATTTGTGTGGAGATGCATTTTAAACAAAAAGATACAGAACCAAATCAATCTGTATTGAACACTGGCCTGTAATAGTGAATCATTGCTGCACTCACTCTCCTGCCAAAGCATAAAAGGGTTTGAGGTCTCACATATCCCAGGTTCTGGAGACATTTGATAAGTGACCACTGCAAGTGGTGCTGGAGACACATTTAACTTAGGCAGGGAAGTATCTAAGTTGCTCTTATAGTCTTGTAAATATTTTACCCAAGAACAGTTTCCTTAATTTTGCTGAGAAAAACATCAATAAACTTTGCTTCCAAATGTTAACTATTCATTTTTATATAGCTCAGAATGCCAAAGGGCATCAGTCTGAGTCAGTACATCTCTGTTAGGATATCAAATTCATAGAAACATTGGTAAAAATAGGACTTTATGTCATGCCACTTACTTTTACAGTAAGCACTTGGCACTCCTGGAGCCTCCTCTGCCTCAGCAGTACCAGGCAGCCTTGGGAGCTGCTTGGGAAACTAAAGGAGGATAATTCCAGTGTCATGGCAGAGGTTGAGACATGAGCTTCCAGCAGCAGCCAGCAGTGGATTGTGCTTTAGGAGCAGCCAGCCACACACTCATGTCTGTCCCTGTGGATATCCCAGCTCCAGCCATGGTTGCCCATTCTGGTCCTGCCCAACACGCTGACTCTCACTGAAATTTTTGGGAAGAAGCCACCTCCTCCTTCACAGCTCCATCCATGAGATGCATCAGAGCTGGCTGAGCTCTGACCAGAGCCTGTGGCCATGGCCCAGCACCTCTGAAGATCACAGAGCCCTGAACCTGAGCATCACTTCCTGACGCCTCATCACACATCTCTGCTGAGGGGTGCCTGTGTAGAACCAAGGAATTAAAAATCCTTTTTGTTCTCTTAATCTCTGCACTTATTTAGTAGGACAAAGAGGAGACAGGAGACCTCTTTAAACAAAAGCATAATTTCTGAATTTCTCCTCAAAGATGCCACAGAAATCACTCTGGAGTATCTGTCAAGCTGGCATTCCCCAGAGAGTGCTTCAGCTCTTTGCTCTGGCTAACTTGAAGCGAGAACTTGAACCATATCTCAGATAACTGCTGTAGAGAATCAATTTTCAATTTCCTGCTGAACTTCAGATATATATTTAAATACTCAGTACTTCTGGCATCTGGAAAGAAACCAACAATAAAATCAAATGGTCAAGCTGCTCATCCGATAAGGGGAAAATCGGCAATGAATCAAACCAATGGGATCCTCAGACAGGGGCCTGAAGGGGAAATTTTCTCAGGATCAGTGTAAAATCAGTGCCATGATCTTAAAGACTTTTAAACAAAAAATACCCAGTTACTCAGTGGCAAATTTGTCTAAACTAGAATATTTCTGTAAAATTCACAGTTCATTTTAAAGCAGTTTAATTTTTAGTGGAGGGGAAAAAATAGATGAAGTTCACTGTGAAGTTAAAATCAGTAACTTAATTAGAAACAAGGTTTAGCCAAAGAAAGAGAACCTCTGCTCTCAACAGAGAGACACTGGAGGAATGCTGATCTTCCTGAAGGCAATGTGTTTTGTCACTTTTCACGACCAAACTTTTATCCTAATCACAATCTCTGCACCTCAGTGTACACTGTGATTAGGATATGGGTCTCTCAGCTCAGCTCTCCTCTCTCAGTATGCAGCTTTGCCTTTATTTTTCTCAATCTTCAATGTCCTTAATAATAAGTAAATAAGTTAATGCAACAGCCCCTGAAGAAAATTCATGCTTTAAACAAGGCCATTGGAAAGATTAATATAAAAAGCCCTAGAGCACTTTTGGCTGAGGTTTTATTTGAACAAAATTTTAACAAATAGACCAATGTTTCCCAAGAACATTAAAGTGTTATCAAGTGGGAAACAATATTCCCTGGCTCAGCTTCCAGACAGAGCAGCAAATGCATCTTTTTGCATTTGGAAGGCAAAATGTTAACTATGATAATGGAAAATCTCAGTTGTGAGGGTGTATTAAACACAAACTAGGAAGAGAGATAGCAAAATAACTCCCAGCACCTCTAATTGTCCTGCAGTTTTGCAGGGTGTTCTGGTTAAGGGAATCAGAACCATAAAATGCCTCCCTCCCCTTTACCAGTTGTTGTAAGGCTGTTTCTGAGAGTACCTGATGGTAAGAAGGAACAAATACTTTTCTCTACAAAGCTCTGAAGGTAGGAACTTGTAAAACACTTCTTTGAAGTCAGAGTGATTGCAAACTGAAGAGGGAAAGCCATGCAAACAGTATTAAACCAGTGTCTCCAGGAGGTTTTGTTTCCAGCTCTGCTGCTCCCTCAGTTTGTCCAGACAGATGATGTGCTGGGAGCCTTCTCCAGTCTGCAACCAACCATCAGCACCTTGCAAACAGGAAACAAAGGGAAATGACAGAAAAGTCTCAAGAATAAGCTTATCTTGATGCCCCTCTTTGGGAGGGAATCAGGAAACAAAATAATAGGTATAATAGGTAGGCTGGTGACAACTGCAGAATTTCTTGAGTTTCAGAGGTGTGAGAATAGAATTGGGAAAAATTAATTGAGTTCCAATTCTATCCTCACTCTGTGAAAATGCATGAGCAACTATGGGCAAAAATGCCAATATTGCTAATAGTAATTGTAATAATAAATGTGACAGGAATTGCCTAAAAAATATGAATTTGCAGGTTAGGGCTTTTCAAAACTCCTATTCTGAGAGACATTCAGAGGTTGTTTCTTGCAGAATGACAGAACATCCATTTTAGAGGGATTTAAGTTCAACCTCCTGAGTGGTACCCCTGCATGGCAGCCTAGCAAGGCTCCATCCTGCTGTGGATCTGAGGGAAAGAGGAGCTGTGTCCCAGGAAAAGCAGTGTCTGTGCTTTGTCTGTGTTCCTTCCCTCCAGCCCTGTGTGCCTGCCCATTGCTCTCCCTGACACCTCAGATGGTGCCAGTGTAAATGCAAGGAAAGGAGTGAGATAAAAGAGGATCCCACCAGTGCTACAGCTCATGGCACCATGGCCAGGTGGAACTGGGCTTTGAGCAGCCTGGTCTAGTGGAAGGTTTCCCTGCCCATGGCAGCAGGGTTGGAACAAGATTATGTTTAAGATGATGTCCTTCCAATCCAAGCTATTCTATGATTCAGTGATCCCCGAATCTTGAAATACAGTCTGCATCTTTTGCACAGAAGGGTCTTGGAAAGCTGTGCTCTAATTCTACTCTCATGGAAATCAATAGTAGATTTCCCATTGTTTCAAAGATCTGTGGTTTTCAAAATGCCCCCCTGCTGTTGCTGTTGTTGTTTTCAAGGCCCTCACCTGCCTTGAAAAGTGTGTCTCATACACCTGAGTCAAAAATGTCCTTGTTCAGTGAGGGGTGACTGCACTGACAAAGGAGAAATCTCTTTGCTGGCCATGAACTGAGCAAGGGAATGGGTGAGCTCAGCTGCCTCTTCACGTGGAGAAGTGCAGAGTCTGTGTAGCATGGCATGAACTACTGAGGGGGGCAGTAAGGCTGTAATGAGTGGCAAAATATCCCCCCAGAAAAGACCTTTCTTCAGGTGCATTATTTCCACAGGTGCTGGTGACACATCAGGATTTGATGTAGTTAAGAGAAGAAATCTAACTCAAAGTCATTTGGCTCTCAGGGCAATTGAACCATCCTGGTATTGCTGAGTGATTATGTGTATTTGAAAGAGGGAAAAGCAAATACCCAAAGGCTTCTTGTTGATGATGTGGCAGTTTCAAGCAGTGTCTCTGTGGCAGAATGGGGTGCTGATAACACAGGAGATAAGGCAGGTGCTAGTGCTATCAGCACCTGAGGAGCAGGAACCTATCTGCTTCATATTTACAAAACCTACCCAGCACTCAATATTGTGTTTGCCTAATGATTAAATGGAATGACTTTCTTTTAATCAGGATGTCAGCTTGAGCAGCATAATGGAATTAGTCAGGGGTGAAGATGGGATTCTGAGCCAAAAGGGGCATTTCATCACAACTTGTGAAATCTGTAACTTTGCTGTTTCCTCAGTGGGCCACTGTGGGATGCTGGGCTCCTTGCTCAAACACAATGTATCCAAAATCAAAGCAAATGCCCACTTCATGTAATTTATTGCAGCTTCTCTCTTAGCCTGCAAGTTCACCCAAGTCTCAGACAAGGATTTTTTTCCCCCTTAAGATGCATGTATTAATAATTTGTTCATGTCACATGGATGACATCTAACAGTTTATCCCAGTTATCATTAATAACAATTAATGACTGCTAGTACAATGAAGCTGCATCAGCTCATAGCCTCACTTGCATTCATCTCATTTTTCATTTAATTAAGAAATTCAGAATGCTTCTCTTACAGGCAAGCTCCCTTACTTAAAAGGGCAGGGATCTGTGCATTTGTCTGCTTTTTGAAATGTGGTAGATTACACTATTGAGCTACTCTTACTGAGGTGTGGAATATATTATGTGTTCCCTTAATCCTCAAATACAAGTTATTGTCACCCCCAGGGAAGCTCCAGCATATGGAAGTTTTAGATGCAAACAAATCCAAATTGAATGAAGTAGTGTTTTTTTCAATGCTGAGAAGGTTTAACAAATTCATGTAGACACTAATGAGTATTACTGGGCTTATGGAAGGTCATGGAAAATTAGACTGGCTTTTTAAGCCATTATTACAGATTTTCTCATTGTTACATGCTAAGCTCTCTACTATTAATACAGCTTGCTCTTGCTTTTGGCCATTGGACAAGGTCTGAGCTTCAGTGGCATGGCTATCTCTTCATACTCTTTGTTTCTTTGTTAACCATATATTTTCCCCAACTTTAAGGATTTGGCAGGATTTAATTTCTAACTTTAACTTACTGGCTTCTTCCAGAAATTTACCTTGTATCTGTTCTGCAAACAAATTTTCATGCAACATACAGTGTTTATTTACCTCATTTCTCATCAGTACTTGGTAGAATGTTGTAAAAAACATCTGTAATGAGAAAAGCATCAGTTTCTTGAAGATACAATGCTGAGTTTGGGCCTGATGAAATACCAGTGGAGTCAGTTGATATCAGTGTGGTAATCTGCATGTAGAATCAGCACACAGGTCTTTGATTCATCAAGGAAACCATCCTGTGTTTCAGCACAGTACAATGAAAGGGGTGCCAAGGGTGAGGAGCTGAGCTGAGCAGGACACGTTTCACCCACTGCAGTTTCTTGACATTAGAGGGCTCCATATTCCACAGAGTATGGCAAAAGCAAATCTCATTTTGAGGTCAATAGAGATGACATTGCAAAGAGAATTATCAGCTCCTCTTGGAGCTGAAGTTTGATGGTGCTGCAAATTCAGCTTTTGAACCTTCTGAAGTCAAAAGCACCAGCTGAAAATTTCTGGGTTATATTTTGGAAGAACTGATGAACTAGAACATCTTTTCTGTCTCCTCTTGTTCCCAGAAACGAGAAGTGGAGCTGCCATGGCCCATGTCCAGTGGCTGTGGTGCCTCCAGGCACAGGTGCAGCTGCATGCAGGTGCCACTCCCGTGGCACACAGGATGGAGGGCACAACAGGCAGCAGGTCCTGCTCCCTGCCTTGCAGAAATCATCAGTTTCCCTCTCTTGTCCTGCTGATGAAGATGGATGGTCCCATGACCACCACAGGATGTCCCAGAGCAGAGTTTGGTGGCCCTTCAGGAAGCTGCTATCCTTGGGTAGAGCTGGGCACAGCTCTAAAGAAGCACTGGCAGAAAATCTGCATTGTGAATGTAAGAGCTCTTCCTTCACATGGATAAGGTAGAAAGGTAATCATTGTGGAACAGGAACAAATATTTGACTGCCATCATATCATCTTTTTAGCTCAACCTATTAACAAAAAAATACTTTTAAAATATTTCAAATGGCCAGGCTCCAGAAGGAGCTTTTACATATAATGACTTAGCCTTGAGAAAGGGCAACTTGTCTTTGTTGTACTTCAAAGAGTCTAATCCTAAAGATATCTTCCTAAGAAATAAATATGCTCATGAGCTGAACTAACCCCCTTCTAAGGAAGGTAAAGGAGCTTCTCCAGGTGGTACAATTCCAAGCCTGCAAAAGTGAACCAGCTTTTTATTGAGGTAACCATGTAGAGAGGGGCTGCATCCAAGCCATGTGCCCACACTCACACTCAACCCCACCTGCCCTTCCTTCCTGACCTCCAATATCCTGAACAAGTGGCTACTGCAGGGCCAAACAGGTTCTTTGACTTCTCAGAGGCTACAAAAAAATCAAAATTTTGGAGAGCATTAAAACTCCCTTTGTCCTGTGCTCATACATGGTTTTCAACAGCTAATGACTGATATATTGGTGTAGCTTCCTGGTAAATATTGAAAGAGAGTTGGATTATTTTGGTAGGGAGGGCCAGATTGTAATGTTACAAACACATTGATTTCCTAAATTAAGCAGAGCTGGCCAAAGAAAATATCATTCTGTTAATTTTTGGCTTTGTCCTGACACATGGACCATGTTTTACTCAAATGCTGCAGGCATAATTTGGTCACATATTTCTGAAAAATGTCTGTACAAATAATCATTTTAATAGCCTACAACAAAGACAGCAGAAACAGGGAGAAAAGCACTGTACAGCCCACCAGTAAAGCATTGAAAATCTGAGTGTCTTTTTCAAAGTTACAGAGCTGGACACTCCAACTTCAGCACTTGCAAACTGTGCATACCCAAGATAGCAGGAAAATTCCCACTGTGAAAGGCAGCGTCTGCTTTTGAAGCAAATGTGTGAAATTTACACCAGCTGAAGATCCGGTACTTGTTGTTGAATTTATTGAGCTCCAACCAAATCCCACTGTAACCAATGGGGGAAAAAAAGAAAGGAATAAGAAAAAAGAAGCTCCTTCCCTTCAGCACCTCCCAGCCCAGGCTGGCTGTGTGAGGAACCCTCTGGGCCCTGTGCACGGATATCAGCAGCTCTCAAAGCATGACCAGCTGATTATTCAAGGATACTGACTCATTCTTGGTTTACTGGAAAATCCCAGAAGTAATATAAGTGGCATAGATTTGGTCACAAAACTGCTGTGAAAAGCTTACAGATTTATATATCTGAAACTAAGTACCCTCTGAAAAATTTGGGGGTGAGAGGGTGTAAATTGTCTCTTTCATATCTGTGTCTACAGGGTATTGAGGCTGGTACCCAAATCACAGATCAATAATATTCTGGCAAGATGATTTCTCATCGTGCTTCATTTTGAGATAAATTCATGTAACATGGAGAGGCAGCTGCAGGAGGAGAACGAATAAAACCCCAGTACTTCCTTATGGCTGTTGAACTTTTTTCAGAATTTCTAATTTTGTGTCTGCATTTGATGGGTCACTGATTTAAATAAATTAAAGACATAAATCACATAAAAACTGTAAGTGAGGGACTACTTTTTCACTTTATGTTTATAAAGTATATTTATTTCACAGTGGTTTATGGCCTCAGCTGTTATACTAAAATAGTTTCTTCCTTGGGATTTCTCACGGCCTGGTTCCCAGATCCAAAGGCTCCCCATTTCCATAGGTTAGAGGATCCATGCTAGCTGGAATCTGGGTGATTCTCCTGCCCAAATTCCACCAAATGCCCTGAAGCACCTCCACCTGACAGGAAATACCCTTCCTGTGAAATTCCAGCCATCCCAGAGGCTGCAGACCCCCATCCATCTGATTTTGGCAGCCAGTCTCATCACTGGCTTTATGGGAGCACAGCTGGGACTGAGAGCAAAGCGGTGCAGAATTAGGGATGCTTGGTACCATGGCAAACACTGGGAAACATCTGGGATAAACACAGCCAAAGCTTGCAGGGGCCATCAGGGGCTGGAAAAGTGAGTTCCCCCAATGCTCTCCAAGAAGTCAGTGAGGAACCTGAGGTTCCAGGAGCAGAGGGATGGGGAGAGCTGACTGCACAGCCCTGAGCTACAGGAATTGTTCAGATCTCCTGCACAGACCCAGCCCAGACAGAATGGCCCCAGCTCAGCCGAGTGAGGAGTGTCAGACTGGGTGGAAAAGGCTGAGAATGAAATATTCTAAAAATGCAGATGTGACTCGAGCTTGCCACACAGCCCAGTGGAGAAGGCAAACTGTCAATGCCACATCTGCTCACATTTCTCCGTTTGTTACATTTGAAACAAAATTTTGACAAGGATAAAACAGAAGGAGCAGTTGTGTGTTTGTATTAGAACATCATTTGGATAAGCAGAACCAGTGACTGGTGTAAAGGAACATCTGTGATATTATCCTATTTTTGTCTGAGTCCTGTCACTGGGAAAGTCAAAAAAAAAAAGGGAAAAAAATGAAATTATCACATGTGATGTTTCAAATTTAGCCTTGTGAAAGGAATGGGAAAGACACATTCCTTTTGATTTCCAGTGCAATTCTCATAGAGTTAAGATAAAGACAACTATCTTTTCTATGGAATCAAATAAACACTCTAGTGTTTTGGTTTGACTATGAATCATGCTTCTAAAACATTTCTGGTGTTTAATTTTTAATCCCAAATTGATAAATTCCAGCTCACACAATAATGTTAACTTCAAGATTCAAGCCTCCCTGAGCCCTTAATCTGGATTTCCCTTGTTACCACTAATGGAGTTTATTTTGTCTATGAGAAAAGTAATTAACTATAGCAGAAAACAAGGCTGAGATGAAACAGACAAAAGGAAAGATACGATTTTTATAGATAAAACATGTTAGCCTTTTGTTAGGCAATAACAAAGCCACTTTGGTTATTAGTCTCCACTATAGAAACACTGAGGAAATTTATTCTAGCCACAGAAAAAGCACTTCCTCTGCTTTATAAAATCAAATGTTTTCTTCATGTGTGCTGGGACGGTGGAGGGGGAACCACTTAAAAGCATTTGTAGGACTTTCAGCTCATTGTAGTTTATGTCAGGCAAGAAAGTGATAAAAGATGTTGATTTTATTAATAATTTATATCAATCAGTATTTATAGCCTACTTGGTGTGTGGCAAATGGATGGTCCCCAGTAATAAAGAACTCATTAAAACCCCCAGCATTCTGATTGTTTAAATGTACAGAAGTTCACAACTACATGCACACCATGAAACCCCTGTGAAGGAATCTATGTGCATTTTATAGATATCTCTTCATCCTGGGTAGAACACCCATTTTATCACTTCCTTCACTTCTCTTGGGGCACACTGGCTGCTCTGCTATTCCTGCTCCCAAAGGGAATTTGCCACTGGGAATGTTGATCCCTAAGGAGCAGTGGGGAGCTGAGCAGCGTGCGATGCAAAATGTCTTCAACTTGACCCCCCAGTTCACTGTCCACATGTTACTGCAGATTTATTTTAAAATTCATTTAAACTTTGTGATGATTTCAAAAAACTAATTGATGTTAATTAGGTGGCAGTAATGGGTTTACACTTTTGTTCTTAGTCCAATATTCCAATTCTTATTCCAATAATATTTCTTAGTAGGAATTTGTGTGGTGAACTAAAGAAAAAAGTTCTGAGATACAGACTCAGTCTTGCTCTCCAGCATAACTCACCTCTGCTATGTCCCAATGTCCCAACACATTGCAAACATTTCTGTTAAAAGCTTTGGGTGGAGCTTTTTCAGTTCTTTCCTTGGTATTTTTGCAATATTAAATAATTGTCATGGGGCTGGGAGCCAGGGCCAGAATCTAGTTCAGTCCCCAGCTTCCCCTGGAAAATCATTCAGGCCACTTACTTTGTTATATGTTTTCTTAGCTGACAGTGATTTATGAAGATAATGTTTCCTACATGATAAAACTCTGAAAAGATCAGATATTGAAGTAATGTTAAAGTTACCTAAAGTGTAAGCTGAAACAATTAATTTAAGGCCTAATGCTCACATTGATCAAATTTTTACTACTGCCTGTATTAAAAAGCTCCTTGATTTTGTGTATTGGTGATTATTATTAAAAGACTGACTTTAAAAAACCTCCTCTGCACACATTAGATCAATAACCTGTCCAAGAAGCAAGGAGCTGTGGAAATGAGTTATAGAGAGAACTGTGAAGATAAATTATATGGAATAATTAAATAAAAACCCACTGTGTGTGATTGACAGGAAGAAGACATTTTTGTGAGTATCT
Source organism: Agelaius tricolor (assembly GCF_023055355.1). Taxonomy (NCBI): domain Eukaryota; kingdom Metazoa; phylum Chordata; class Aves; order Passeriformes; family Icteridae; genus Agelaius; species Agelaius tricolor. The sequence continues at coordinate 5,353,143 of NW_027269274.1, forward strand.
AGTCAACATTTTGCTGCATTTTTTCATTCTTAAAAGATGGAGAAAAATTCAAATTAGGCCTTTACATTACTGTGGGTTTGGTACCTTTCTTAATTAAATATAATCTCAAGGGAAGGGCTTGTTTATGATTCTATACTTCATGCAGGACTGCTCAGAGGAGAGCAGAAAAAAACCTCAGCAAAGATGTGAGAAAGGCACCAGCCCATTGCACTCTCCTGGTGCAAAGGGAGCAGGAAAGAGGTGCCAGGGGTTTATGAGGAAGTTGTAGCAGATGGCAGGGGCTGGAGAAGAAGAGGAGTGGGTCAAAGGCTGGAGCCAAATTCTCTGAGCAGCCACAGGTCTGGTCCCACCACCCAGCATGGGCAGCCAGACCTGAGGCTGCTGCCTCTCAATAACCCAACATGACAACTCCTCAAGTTCCTGATTGATGGGAAATGGAACAAATTCACATTTTCAAATGTCAAATTTATCCTGTCCATTAGAAAGTCCAGCCTTCTGCTCTCTGTGCCTTTTAGGAGAGACTCCAGAATGTTAAAGAAATACTTTTTCAAGGGTAGGCTGGCATGGCTGTAATTGTGTTATTTTGTTACTTAATGGACTAGAACTGAGGACACACTGCATATCTCCAGTTTACTTTTCTGACACAGCAATTGATAATGTAAGTTAACATGGTATATGCTTTTTATTCATTTATGGGAAGCCAAAAGTGATGAAATCACACAGTCTGGGTTTCATAGGCACAACAGTCATATTTATTTAGTGTGCTCTATTTACAGTGGATTTTTAAAGCTGCAATCCACATGAGTGCCATCATATTAGGATACAAGAAATTGTTCAGATTGTTTCCTATTTCCAGCTTCTGTACTGGGAATAAACTGCTGTGTTAAAGATGTGTAGTGTGAATAATGTGTGTGGTCATTCATATCTCCAATCATATTTATTGTATAAATGAATTTATTAGAGAGCAGTGGAAAATGCCACAATTTGACATATTTAAATATGTCTGTATTTAAATATGCATGCTTTCTATCTAGCAGAGATTTATAGACAATATGTTTGTACAAGTGTATCTAATAGGTTGGAGGGGTTTATTAATCTTGAAATTACTGTGATAGTAAAAGCATTATTTCTTTAGCCCTTCTATTGTTTAATAGAAATGACAAGTAGTTCAGACATTTGGAGATGAATGAAGCACCACCAAGAGCAGTTCCCTTGGAAAAAAACTCAATAAACATCTAAAGTTGTAAATCTAACCACTTTTCTTGGCAAAACAACATTGAAGAACTGTTACAGAATTATAAAATGTTGTAAAGTGGCCTTTTTAGGATTGAACAAGAATTTTGCACTGTTCTGTTAGGGAATGATGGCTGATCACAAGCCAGTTTCTCCTTTGAATTACCTGAAACTCTGGCTACTCCTACCACTAACCATTGATTTTATGCTAAGTCACATCACATTTTACCTGGAGCCTGATGAATCCAGTGCAGTGGGTTGGCCAGGGCTGATGTCTCCTCCCCTCCTTCTCCCCCTTCTTCACTGACCTTGGTGTCTGCAGAGCTGTCTCTCTCCCAGATTCCCCCTCCAGCTGCAGTTTCCATTGCACAGATCTATTTCTCCTTTTCTTAAATTATCCCAGAGGCTTTGTCACTGTTAGGCTCAGCTTTGGCTGGTGTTGGCTCCATCAGAGATGGGAGAAGCCTCTGGCAGCCCCCCACTCCCAAAATCTGGCCACACAAACCCAACACACCCAGTAAGAACTGGCTGCACTGGCGCAAACTCCCGAATTCAACAAGGCAGAGATTTGGGATTACTCCCAGGAGATGAAGCCAAGTAGGAAGGGTCTGTAGGCTTCTCTGAGGCTTCTGTTAGGGGGTGTATTATTTCCAGATCAGGTGCACTACACTTGCTCCTAATACACTCTTCCATCAATGCCCAGCCTGCTAAAGCCGTGAATGGAAGTGACTGATCTACAATTTGCATTCTCTTTTCAGTCCATCAGCAGAACATTAAAACCATTGAGGCAGAAGCCATCAGAACAGCACTCACGTATGAAACAATGCACAGGTCTGCTTGTTCCCATTTTTATGCACTGCTATAGGACTATAAATATTCATTGTAATGTAACTGAAAATTATTGAAGTGAGAAAAAAGAGAAACAGGGAAGCCATTTGCTTCAATTCATAAACAGCATCTGTTGGGAAGTTATTCATAGATTGCTTCAGGGCCTGCTGAGCAGCAAGCCCATGGAAAAGGATGCCATTGCAAGCAAATTGGCCAAAACTGCAATGGAGATGCTATTAAACATGATTCAGTGACAGCCAGGGAGCATGATCAGGCACTGGGTTGTTTTATGTCTCCTTTTATCACTGGGACACAGAAGTAGCCTCCAGCCAAAGTCTCACACAGTTCAAATTAGAAGAGCAACCTTCTAAGTATATTAAGGCCTAACTAGTGGCAAGAGAAAGTTGCATGGAGTGATATTATAGTGAATTCAGTTGTTTGTTTGTCCCTTCCTGAGGCACATGGAAAATCCCCTTATGAATCAGGGTAGCTACAACTTTTCCTGCTGGGTATTTTTGGTCAAAGGTGTTTGAATGTCTTCTAGTAAAAAGATGAAGTTGCAGCCTAATGGATAAGTGAAAAGCAATTAATAACTCCATAAACATCCTTTAGCCTCTCATTAAATCTCAAAATACAGTTGGGCAGAAAAGTGACATAATGCCAAAGAAAAGTGTATCTGTGCAAATCCACAGAAGAGAGCACATGCATTCTCAAGTATAGTTTATTATTGAGAATAAAATATTCAGCTGCCAAATTTTGTTTGCTGATTTACAACTGTCCAGCAGTTCTGAATTCACATCAAATGGTGCTGAGTTTCTAGTTAATGATCTGGCCCCCACCAAATTTTTCCCCCACCCATGGGAAAAAAGTCAGATCATGGGGAACTTGAAAAATACACTTGCAATCAATACATGGACAAATAATTTTCCCAGCCCCATTCATCCTCTGGTTGCAAATTATTTATACTTTTAATTAACTCCAGCAATTCACTGGCTGTAAGTAACTGATGGTGCATCTCTTTCATAACAGGGAGGCTGCACAGGCCCACAGCTCACAAGGGGAAGGGTTTTCTGATAAATCTGCTCCATTTTCCTCAGCTGCAACTCAGACAAACAGCAAGAGATAAGGAGCCCTTTGAATGAACTTTTTTTGGCTACTTTTAAATATCCCCATGAGCTGTTTTCTCTTTTCACAAAAATCTGGGGAAAGATGGGTTCTTCATCTGCCTGACCTACACAAAGGTGTGTGACCTTCAAGTGACTGATAAACTTTAAATCAAGCACCTTAAAATGCCTGATTCTGCAGGCAAACAATGATATTTTCTCCCAAGAAAAACATTAATCATTTGTCAATTGGTTTTTACATTTTGTTGTGGAAATAGCTGCCTGTGACTCAAGTTAGTGAAGGCTCTTCACACATAAAAATATATTTGACTTTTTTTGGATATTTTGAGCAAATGTATTTCCAAAAATTAGGACTGTTTCATGCTAGAGGGAAAAAGATAATTTATTCATCAAGTACCTTGGAATGTGATAACTAGCGGGCACCAGTTACATCTATTCAGTAAACTCCTTCTCAGGAAAGTTAACTTAGCCTTAAATAATTCATTTAGAGGTTGATACACTCTCCAGAAACAGTAGGAGATGTGGTGGGTGTGTTACATTTAAGGGGTAACAAATGCTCAAGCACAGAGAAACCTCCACTCAACCTTTAAATTGAAGAAATAAAACATTTTAAGAAGCTTCATCCAAATTTTCTTTATATTTTCTTTTGCCATGATATGCCCTTTTCCTGTTCATTTTCATGGAAATGTTTGCTAGAATAATTGAGATTTTATTAATAAGAGATGCTACTGAGGAAATGTAAATATCTGTGGCCAATAAATTGCACATCTGAACACCTACAAGATGTGATGTGCAGTTTCAGCACTGTCCTGTTCAAGATGAAGAACTACAACACATGATTGATGACACCTAATTAAATACCACACCTTGAAAGCTCAGATCAGGCAAAACTCTTTCAATGTGTGTGATATCATCACATCCTGGTAAGGCTGAATGAGAAAATCAGTGTTTGACAAGTAAAATCAGATCATAACTTCATAGATTAATCATCTGTTTTATATATATAAATATATATATAATCATCTGTATATAACTCTCTTGCCCTTTCATCTCTCCACATCCAAATTGTGTAATTCCATTAATTCCATGGACACCCTGATTTTACATGTGAGGATGTGGTCTGTCATCTCCATCTAGAATGTAAATGTGGATTTTCCAGCTCAGGGGCATCAAGTAATTCCTGTTACTATCCATTCTTTGTTAAGTCAAGTCATAAAATTAAGGGCTCAAGTTCTTTCAGGTTTAGGTACCACATTCTCCAAGGAACTGCATTTTGGGCTCTATTTTGCTTGTCTTGTGACATGTCCAGCACAAACCAGAAATTTGAACACAACACTTGTACAGCTCTCTGCTCACAACTTCCCTACTCCCCAAGTGAAGCTTCAGGGACAGTTTAACTGGAACTGGCATAAATTTAGGCAAATTAAAATAATTTTAAACATGATCCAAAAAACCCATGTTTGTTTATGGAGGAAGATAATTAATTTTCAAAAAATGCTACTGCATATATTAGAGCCACCAGGAGCAGCTCTAATTTCTGCTGAGACCATTTATGGAGATTTCCATTCCTTTATTTATTCCTTTATTAAATAAGGGAGATGCCATAGCAACCCCTGTCACACACTTCCATTCAGGTATTGATTCAGCATTATTCAATCTGTATGTAGTTTCATTATTCATTATTCAATTTAATGTAGGTTTTAATGTGCCCATTGTCTCACATTATGCTGTAGACTCTCAAAATCAAACCCATTTATTGCAATCCTCCTGCAGTTTGGGTTACTGAATAACTTGGGACATAAAAACAACCATCCTTGGGAGCTGGCTTGGGTCTAAGTCTTTATTTGTGAAGACTTTTTCCCAAATCTTTTCCACTCAACTCCTATTTTGGATCATTTCCACCTAAAATACCAACTGGTCCAAAGCCCAGTCATTCATCTGAATTAAGCAAATTTATAGTGAAGTCAAATCAATCACTTTGGGACAGTGTTGCTCTGGCACATTTCCAGCAAAATTCTGTGCTTTTCATAGCACACTCATCTTCCCAGCAAAAATTGTTTTATAAAAGTAATGTTTCTCAGTATAATTTAATTTTTTCCCATGGTAAATGTTTTCAGTCTTTCTCCAAAATGGGATTAGTCTCTTTGGTTATACAGTTTGTACCCTAAAAAGATAAAACATGGATCATCACAGCTTTCCTATAAAGGCCAGAAGTGGCTAGTGGGATGGCAATCATTTTGCTCCTGAATATCAGAAGGATCCTCTGATCCACACAATTCCATAACATCCCTCATGGCACCAGAACCAAGTGTGGTTAAAACACAGGAGCAGTTCAGTACCTGAAGTCTCCCACCCAATGATGATCCTATTACCTGTGTGCCTGCTCTTAGGCTGTTGTGCAGCTTTCTGCTCCTTCCTGAGTCCTCCTGGAGCCACTCCTGGAACTCAGTGATGCCAAGGTTTATTCCTGTAAGCCCTGCCTTTGCTCTATGGGAGCTTGCTCCTCATGCATGCCAAGCCATTCCAGATGCTCCATGACCACATTAGCCCGGCTCCAAACCTGCCCTAGGAAAAGCAGAGTAAATTAGTTCAGATTTGGATGGGCATTAGAGTGATCCCAGAGCTGGAGCAGCTGAGACTGTGGGCACAGCAACCTCTCAGATAGACAGACTTGAAAGGCTCACAATCATCCAGTGCTAAGGCACTCTGGGAAGTTTTCCTTTGAGTTCTTCCCTCCCCTAGGAGCTCACTCTTTTTGCCTGTTAAGGCTTTGATGCAAAAGAGAAGAGCTGTTCACCCTCCATGTGACAGAAAGTTGGATAACCCCTTTCAATGGAATATGGCCTGTCCATCTGCTAAGGCTAGGGCACATCACACATCTGTTTTCTGGGAGCAGAGCTGCTCTCAGCTGCTATCAACACCATCAGCTCCCTTCCTGAACAACAAGGGATGGCTCTCCTAGGAAGGGAGCAGGGAGCTGTCACCCTGTTGTTCTAAGTTCTTCTAAGCTTTTTGATGTTTACATTTTTGTAATAGAGTTTCTCACACACTTTTATGTAAATAATGATTGTTTTTGCATTCTTTTCTGGAAGAAGAGAAATTTGATGGACTGTTGGTTTGACCAGTGTCATTAGAGAAGTGGCAATTTCACTGTCCAATCTAGAGTCACTTTTAGAATTCTATATATATCGAGGTTGAGAAATAAACTTCACTTCTTTTCTACCTTAGAAGTTTCAGAGTGTGTGTCATTCATCTCGAGTCCTGTTACGACAAAGAGTGAGCTCGAATCAGGGTCCTGAGCCACAGCAGGAGGAATCTTACCAGCACACAGATTTGATGGGGTAGCAGCACACCAGAGAGGGCCCACACAGATGTCCACTCACTACACATGTAGGAAATAAAAGACAAGAGAATGAAAGGAAAAGAGAACAATTCTCTTGTAAAAGCTTTGTTTACATCAAACGTTGTTGACGAGCCTGACCCAAACTCTTGTCCCCAAACAAGCTGTGAGTAACAGCAGTGGTGACATTGACCATATTGGTTTGGTGTTCTGGTCATGCTCTGAATCTTAACATGCTCTGAATATTAAATCCCAGATCTGTGTCAGCATTGTGAGGTGCCTCAGCAGGCAGCTGCATCCTTAGTTTTAATGAAGACTCAAAAAACCCAAAGGTTACCAAATATTATTCCTTAATATTCATTATCCTTCCAGGATGGAGACTTGAAAGGCACAGGACCAGGCAGTGATTAATTATTAGGAAAAACCTACTGGGACAACACCTAAATGTAAGTAATTTCATTAGTTTCCTCCTTTGGGAGTAAATCTTTCTTATGTGTTATGTCAGCTGAGGAAAACTACAGAACCAGAAGTTTCCCTACCAAAAATAATTTACCAGCTTTAAAGGATATTCAGAGTAGTAATTTTACTCATCTAATTGTATTTCTAGTTCAAAAGATTACATAAATAGGAATAAAAATGAGAGTTTCATATAGACTGGAATACTGCTCACTCTCCAAAAAATGCAATCAATATCTTTGGGGTAGTTGAGAGAACGAACATATAATCATAAAATACAGGAACAGAATGTGTTAGCAGGGACTGAAAAAACCAGAACAAATGACATGGCTTCAGCATGTAACCCAGGAAACAAAAATACCTCATTCAGCTGGCATTTTTCAAAGTGATATATGTCAATACTCTTGTTCCCTTGTAGGTTAACTAAATCTATCAAAAATGGATACAGTCTAAGACTTGGTAGAACAGTCTCTCTTTACAGCTTGCTTTCTTGACAAAGTTCCATTTCTATTACAGGAGGCCAGCAGTTAGAGAGAGTCACATATCTCTAGCTTGCTATTGTCTGCCTGCCTTTGATTTTTATAAATTTGTACCATAGTATAATCAGAGCTTTCAACACTGAAAACATGCATTCCCTTTTGTTAACACTTTAAAATTTGAAAACTTAGCAGCAGGAGGTTAAATCAAAAATCGCTTGCCCTTATTATCTCATTCACTGGAGGAAAAAGTAACAATAAAAAGCCTTTTGTTAGAGAAAGCAAGAGTTTTAGGCACCACAAACAGCACCAGCACAAGGGATTTTTAAACAACGGGCTGACAATTGCTGATCCTGAAAGGGGAAAAATGGCACAAGTCTGAAGAAAAGGGATGCAACTGCTTCTTCTCTTCTGCTTGCAAAGAGAATGTGGAGCATCAGAAAGCTTTGTAGCACTTTTCTTATCCATAAACATTGAGCACAACATCACATGGCTTTCTATGGTTATGGATAAAGCTGGACATGTGCACACAGGACAGGGTGGAGGGTGTGCCAAGGCTCATGGGTGACTGTTTCCAGCCCTGCAGCTGGAAATCTCTGGACCTGCAGGAGGGTTCTTGCAGTCTGACAACTCTTGATGCAGATGGTTGGTGTGACAGGCCAGGGTGAGCCCGCTGTACATTAATTGTGCTTCTATCCTGCAGCTCCATGAGCTAAGGGACACAAGGAGATTTTCAATGTTAAATAACAGTCACAATACAATGTACTCAAGAGAACACAAGAGAAATCTTAACAGATTTCCTCTTTCACTTTGTACCACTCAAGGATACTCAGCTTTTTCATGGAGGGATAAACTACCTCAAGTCTTCCTGGACTATTCCCCTTTTTGATGTGCCAATTCACAGTCATCCCTTTGTCCTCCAAGAACGTTAAGTGCAATCTGTGGATCCAGTCAGTTCCTGAAGTAACTTTAAAAAAAACCCACCAAAAAACCGTAGAGGAAAGAGGCTGTGAAAGCCAAGCAGCATTAGCCTTTACAGCTGGCAGGAGCTGCAGCTGCCCAGCTCTGTGGCACCCCCAAACCCTCTGCTGGCTCCAGCACCCAGCAAGTGGCTGGGTAAGACTCCAGGCAAAAAGCCACCAGGAAGCTTTGTGCTGTCATGTAACAAATCCAAGGCTTGTTAGTTTAATGCTGCCTTTGGTGTGTCTCCACTCCATAACATTCACAGCAGCAACTGCAGTGCTGACTTACCCAGGGAGAGGCCAACAGATGTGGTGAGCTGTGCTCACAGCTAGAAGTGCAAAGTGTTTGATCAGCTGTGTGTAGATAATTAGTTCTATAATTTAAAAAGTTTCTGTTATTCCTTAACATCCAGGCTAAGCTGCAGCTACAGAAATGCTGCTCTAAATACCAACTGTCAGAAGAAATTTCCATTCCCCAGGACTTTATTTTTAATTCAAGGAAGAATTGAGAACAAAAGAAATTTATAAGAATGTTCAGATGACTCTCAGGCCAACCTTATATTATTTCTGTAAGTTTTAATTAAAAAAAAAAATAGTTGATTCCCAAATATTATTCAAATAATTTGTTAAGAAGTGAAGTGCCAAATATTAGGTGAGGTGATCTTCCAAAAAAAAAAATCTACATCTTTCTGTTGGAAAATTATTTAGAACAACAACAGCTCTGAACTTTGATAGCAGCAAGCATGTATATCCACATTGCTTGATCACATTTGCCTTAATTTTGCATAGCACAATGGATTTTAATATTAATTATAGCCAGCTTTGTTCACTGGTCAGCTATGGGTGGGTTACTGCTATGTTGTGTTTTTCTAGCTGAAATCAATGAATATCCAGAGGATAACTTGCTCTCAGCTCTCTCACACCATCTCAGAGAGAATTCTGTGTATGAGAACAAAAGAGTACCCATTACAACTCAAACAGTGATTCCAGCTGGAAAGGAACCTGCAAGAACATCACCTTTTCCTGTGCCCTATGTCCTTTTCAGATAACACTCACCTTGTCCTGCTGAGTATTATGACAGAAATTATTTTGATTCTTCTCAGCTCCTGAGAGCCAAGTCAGAGGTAAGAGAGGAATGTAAGTTGCCTCCTTTATATCAGCATCCTAAAAGCTGTTAAATAAGTTTTGGTCTTGGGCAGGTACATTAAAATCTGAAGGTATTGAGCTATTGATTAGGCCCTAATTTGGCATTGAATCTTCATCTTTATTGTCAATGCCTGTGATAGAAAATATGTCTTTTGACTTCCAGAGTACAGGCTGGAATTTGGAAAAGGAACAGAACATATTCTAATAATGAACTTAAAAGGTTTTATAGTAGGTCCTTGAGTGACAAACACAAAACTTTATAAATATCATATTTATGGCCATTCACTGGAGCAGAATGGCAATGTTGAAAACTTACATTTTTGATATTGTACATTTCTGAGCCCTTCATAGCTTTGCTGTACAAAAGCCTGAAAATGTTTGAATGAGGCCTCTGATATTTCTCTACATCCTATTGGTGATGTTACTACTGTTTTCTTTTTTATTTCTCCAGAGCTTTTAAATTAAAGTATGCATCTCTTTGGGGAATATATGAAAAAAAAATTAAAGCACTGCCCAGTGTAGTGTATCTGTAATTTAATCAACATTTACCCATTGTACTAGTTATCAATACCCACAGCTACCTAAGGATTTTTTTATTTTCAATGCATGAAAATGCACCTGTGCCTGGCTTTGAAAAAGAGTCAGTATTGAATTTCTTCTGAAAATTGCACCACTTAGTGTCCAGCAGAAAACCTGGTGCTATGAACCCACTAGTTCTGTGCATTTATGTGGAAGAGAACTTTAAAAGATGTCATATTATCAACTCATTGGTGCAAATGAAAAAGGTGTTTTCCAAGACAACAGCAAGAAAGTGCTATAGAGCAGAGTTCATGCCACAGGTGAGAAATGGCCACTAAGGGCTCTGGGGTTTTGTCTCACAGGCCCTCCCTCTCCTTGGTTTCATGGGTGTACCTGGGCATTTGCAGAACCATGACTGATCTCAGTCGTGTAAAATGATGAGCAGGAGGTTTGCTCAAATATAAAGGGGTTAGACTTGATCAATCATCACCACTGCTGCTCTGTCCTTCATTATTCTTAGTTTAGATAAAAGGCCAAAGGGACCATAACCATTGCTGTAACCTGTTCATCACCTCTTTGATGGGAATGGAATTCCTGGCCAAAGGAAATCAGTAGGTTTGGGGCTGATTTAAGGTGTGAACACCACACACCAGTGTAGTAGCCAGTTTTGGAGAGAGCGTTGGCTGTGGATTTGGAAAGACCTGGAGGCTCATGTAAAAATTAACTTGCAATTTAAAGGGGAGAAAGAAATGATGGGCTGATTTTCTCTCAAGGAGGGAAAGGATGCTCTGTGGAGCATGTGATTGCTTTGTGCTGCCAAGTAACCTGCAGATACACTTCAGAAGCAGGGGATTAACCGTGCTGTTTGTTTTGTGTTTCTTGATAGATTACCTATGATAAGGACCTTGAGATTCAGATTTGGAAGGCTTACTTTAAAAAAGTTTCCTTTGTATATACAGTGTCCTACGTGTATAGAGCAAAAAATACATTCAACCTTGATACCCTTGTTTAATAATGTAGAATGTTTCTGTTTGTTTTGTATTGGTTTCTTAATTAAGACATCAGGTGTCTTTGTTACAGAAATATAATAAATGAACTTCTGCCTTCAAACTACCCTTACACAGAGCAGTTTTTGCTGTAAGGGAGATCCAGTGAAGTGGCTGCTGTGTCAGCAATGCTCCTTCATCACACTGTGCTGTGTCACTACAGAGAAGTATGACCACAGAGAGTTCCTTCCCATCCTTCCACAAAGTGCTATTAGCCTGTGAGGGAAAGGATATTCCAAAAGAACCCAAGGAAAATGATTTTCAAAGCAAATCCACAATATTTTTTTTTTCTGAATTTGTAGGCAGACATATCAGCAATAGCAAATCCTATCCTTACTACCATTGAACTGCACTCTGGCAACTTTTTATTTACAACACCTGAAAGCAGGTGCCAGTCTTCAGCAGCTGGTGTGCAGTTAAATGCTCTTCTTTGCATCTGCAAAATGCATATAAAAGTTTAATAAACCTATCAGATGACAGAGTTCTTAAGGCTTTAACCTTGTTGCCAACTAATAGTAGTTCTCTTACCTAATGTTCACAAGTGCTCAGAAAGACTATTGTTTTTAAATCATTAATGACACCCCAAGGCTACTGCAGCAGCCACCCTATATATTAATATAAATGTTTTAAGGAACCTAAGCACAGTCAAGCTCTCTTAAAACCAAAAGATTGACTTCATTTGAACTTAAACATATGCTTAGAGCTATGCATACATTGAAGTGTTCTGCTGAGTGGCATTTTTCTTCAAAGAACAGCCCTGTTAAGTTCAATAAGACAATTTATATGATCATGTTCTTCTAGTCCTAAAGTATAAATTTACAATCCATTAATCGCTAGCCCAAACCTATGAAATATCATTAGAATGAACTTATTCAATAAAGTTCACCTTTACTCACGTCTAAATCTGACAATATATCTGGAAGGAATCTCAAGAACATGGGATTGCGATACTAAAGGGCACTGAGTACAGAATTTTAGAAGCCACATCCATAAACTGTTTTTTTTTTTTCCTTTTTGTTGACCAGGGCATTTAAAGGAAATGTTGTTGCCACTTCAAATAAGATTTACATACAAACAAAGGCACTTTGATTGTGAGTAACACATCAATGTTTGCTGCAACTCAAACAATGGAAAGGAACAATCTAGAAATGCTGAAGTGCTTTTCAACCTTTTTATAAAACAGAGAAAGCAAGCTGTGTATCAAAGCTTTCTCTGAATTATGCTTAAAAGGACAATTTTATTAATATTAAATAGGCCATACAGCACCCTTTGATTAAGCAAAGACTTTCAGGTTCCCCATGAGTGAGAGCATCTGTTTATTCTCAGTCTCTGCTGCAAGATCCTCTGGAAGGGCATTACCTTTGCCAAAAGTCCATCTTGGGATCAGGAACATTGTTCCTGATCAGCTAAAGCTGACCAGAGAGAGGCTTCAGGGAATCCATCATGGGCTGAGCAGGGAGCTGCTGTGCACTGCAGGGAGCCTGGAGCACACACAGAGACCAAAATTACTGGAGCAGGCAGCCAGGGCTGCAGAGCTGCAGCAGGGACACAGGAGGGACCAGAAAGAAGAGGCAGCATCTTCTGCAGCTCACAAAGTCACTCACCAGGTTTGTATGGATGCAAAGAATCACCAAAGGTATGGTGGAAATGGAAAGGAGGAGTTGATATTAATATTTCATCTGGTGTAGTCACCTTCAGATTTATTTATGTACCAAGTGAGCATGTCTCCTGAAATGAAACAGCAAAAAATGTCTACATTGAGTTGCAGCTCAGAGCTCACATCCCATGTATTGCACCAAAACCTGAGGAGTGCACACTGCAGGAGAAGAGAGGGAAATGTGCAGAGAGCCTCCCCTGGCTGGGGACTGTGTGCATCCCCCAGAGAAGGGGTGGCTCCTCTGCAGCACAACTCAGAGCAGATCTGAAAAACAATGGACATTCACCATGCTGTACAACAAATGAAGGAAACAAAGTGAAGACAATGAGAAATCCACCCTTTGTACTGGACATCAGGCTGAAAAAAACCTACATCTCATCCTTTCCATTTAATTTCCTTATTAGAAAAAGGAAAATAATGTTTCTCCCTTTCAGTAAAAAAATTCCCCATTTCCTACTTTGTGGCCCAGCCTTCAGTGGTTCTTGGTAATACCAGTGAGATTTGGATAGACATCTGGAAGGCTTGGAGGGAATCAGGAGACTTTACAAACTAGAGATAGAGTAAGAGGGAGAGGAGACAGATGGATGTGGGCTGTGGGCAGAACCTCTTTAAGCAGCACAGATGCTCCAGAAGAGAATGTGTGTCTGCAGCCTTACACCCAGTTGTGGGCAGTCAGATCAGGCATGAATGGGAAATATTTGTAGTGGGAGTGGAAGGAGGAATCAAGTGGATATGGGCATCTGAATCTCTTAAATCCTTTCAGCAGACCTTGGCTAAATTCTGCCCTCACTGCCAAAGGGTCACATCTGTAAACAGATGCACAGCCCACCCAAACCATCTGTATGCTGCAATGACATTGACTGTGACTGATTTGAGCTTTTCAAAAGGATTCAGACACTTGATTTGTTTGAAATACAGGTACTGGCACTCTAAGTAGTTCTGCCAGAGACTCCAGGGTGACAGGTTTTCATCTATGGTTTCACAGCTATTTTCATAACACAGAACTGCTCTTATGGGTCTGGGAAAAACAGTTTTCTTGGTTTATATCTAAATAATTATCTCTACAATTAATTATTAATAATTTTAAGAAGTTAATTTTTTCAGGATAATAGATCACATACTGTTAACCTCTAAGCGAGATTAAAGGAGAGAAGGATGTGGTGGTTAAACAGCAAGAGCATCAGCAGCTTTTCAGATACTTTTTCTCCTGCTAAAAGTGATGCTGCTACTCATCCTCTCAAGCTGGAGTTACAAGGGAGAAGAGAGCAGAGAAGAAGTTCTTAGGTCAAAATATTACTGAGTAGCTAAGCACAGAAAAGAGAAAAAGAAGTCTCAAGAAAACTCAGAACAAGGAACAAAGGCCTAGTAATGTACAAGCCTGCTGCTAAAACCAGACACTGTAACATGTTTTCATTGCACTTTTGACAACAATCCCTACTTTTCATTGAAAAATGAGGAAAAGAATGCTTGGCTATTGCATCTATCAGCAGTGCTTGCAATATTCATCTACTTGACCTGGCACTGGGAGAAAGAGAAATGAATTGAAGTGCTGGTTGGAAAGGAGGGGTAGGAATATCTGAGAGGGTATTGTGCTTTGCTAGGAGCAGGGAGATGTTCATATTGCATTTTGGGTTTGTAGTTTGAAATAATTGGCAGATGCTCAGAGCAGGTGGATGGTTATTTCTAGTTTCTTCTATTCTGGTCTAATAAATAAAGTAGGAAATGCACTCAGCCTTTGGTTCCTTAGACTGGCTTTGGTTTTCTTACTTATGTACTACCTGCAGCGTTAAATATTTGCTTAGTTTGGGTTTGTAATAAGTTGCTAATTTCATTGCTGGCTGTAAGCATGACAGAAATCATTCCATCATGCCTTGTATGAAGAAATCCCCTTTAATTTCAACATGCTTCAGTGACTATATTCAGGCTATTGTGTGGCATAATCATCTCTTATTACCACACACTGCACTTCAGAACTGGCAAAGAAGAAGTGCCCTTTAAACTGAAATCAAGTTCTTCAACTGTTTGCACCACCTGAGACAAGGCTGCTTTTAGTCTGATTTCCTTTCTCAAGACTGCCTCTCTTGCTGTGAGTATCACTCAGCTGAACAGCTCTATCCTTAGGCTTCACAGAAAGGCCTGCAGGAGCATCTGGGCAGGACTCAGCACCATGTGCCTCTGAGACAAGGAGTGAAAAATGTCACGGGCTGCATCCCAGACTGCTGACAGAGCAGGCAGCAGAAGGGGGAGGCAAACAGGAGCAATTCAGGGAGGGATGCAGTCCCCAAAGTGATGGATTCTGAAGTTAGACAGAAAGGAAAAAGCCATCAGGAAATGTGTTTGCTAACACTATTCCATGTCCTCATGAGAAAAGGAAATCTCTCCTTTAATTTATAGCAGTGAGAAGTGTTATCCCCGTTTGGCTGTCAGAGTCTATTAGGAGCACTGCTTGCTAAATGGCTTATCTAAATTGCTCAAGGTGCTTTTTGAAGCTGATATGACTGGGCCCATTAAAAGGACTGCTGAACTGAGGTCCAGAGATGCTCCTCTTCTAAGCTTGCAGCCCCTGGATCCTGCACAAACCAACTTCTGGAGGTGATCCTGTTGTGTCTGTGCTGCAAGATGAGTTCTGCTTTGGGAGTGGATTTGGGCAAACTCATCCATAGGGCTGTTTTGATTCCAGCACAGGTAATTTGAAGATGTCTGTGTTCATCTCAGGAAGAAATGGGTCTGAAACCTGAAAGAAACTGGACTTGAGTTTACTGGTGCTCCTTCCAGACAGACTGTGAGAATGAGTAAAGCTGAGATGCCTCTCATATGGACAGTGGGACCATCAATGAGGATGGACAAGTCTGGCCTTGAGAGTGGGGTTGAACCTTGTATAGACAAATAATAAAGGACCTCAAAAAATGTTCCCTTAGAAGGAGAAAACAAGCCCTTTTAATTAGATTTGTCCTATATAAAACATAGGCCTGCCTTTCAAGGCACAGAATTTCATGGGCAGACAGAAGGGTGACCACGGAAGCCGACATTTCCGTTAGATGGAGAAATAGCACATTATGCTGCTCTGGTTTAGTCTACAGCTCCTGAATTTTCTCTCTTTAAATGGCCATATAAATCTAGTGGCAAAAGCAGGCAGTTTGTCAATGAATGACTAACACCAGAGCAGTGCACTGTCTCACCATCCTCTGGCAGCTATTACACCTGAGCAGTATTTTCTGGGAGAAACTTGCAAATATCTGCAGGCTGGAGCTTTCAAAATAGACTAAGGGAAGCTTTACCCTTTCATTTCTAAACTGACAAACTAACTTTCAACACAGCTTTTTCAAAGGGTAATGATTTTAATTTAGAAAAAAATTCTCTATATTGCCTCTCAGTGTCAATCACACAACCAAAAAGTTTCTCTGAATTCCTGGATGCACTATTGATCCTGCTCAGGGAGAACTTCTGGAAGTATCAAGTGAACAAAGCCCAGGCTAAACAGCCCATTGTTCTAGGCTACTTGCATGATCCAAAAACATTGCTATCTGACTACCCTGAAGTAAGTTTTCTTCCCCATTTTAATGCTACAACCTAAAAAAAAAAAAAGTAAAATAAACACTTTAAGCTTTTATTTTATATATTTCCCACCTTCACAGACCATATGACAGAAGACAATCTTTCCCATCACAGGAGGTCATGATAACCTCTCTGGGAACCAAACAACAAAATGTGTCCATCTGGAGATTAGAGATAAAGGGATTTTTTTTCAACTATGCATCATCCCATATCCAGCTTTGGTTTCACAAATGAACTAGAAGCCCTAAATATTTTTTTCAGTAATAAGAGAGGAAGGCTGGGGTCCCAAAAATGATTGTTCTCATGTTTTTCTGAGCTATCCAATGCAGCCTCAGGTCAGTGGTGTGATCAACCTTTATCACACAGCATAGAAGAACCATTTTGTAAAGGAACAGAAGGAAATCTTTGCCCAGACTGGTTTGCAGCCCTTGTCCTGAGGTTTTAAACAATTCTGACAGCAGCAGGTTGGTTCTCAGCAGCACAGACGTTCCTCACTCTGTACAGAGAGTTGACTTCCTGCTGCATTGTTACAGATAAATTACAATACAGCAGTTATTACCAGGGAGACTGTGCATTGAATACAGCACTCTATAAAGACCTGGCACTTTAGCAGAAGAACAGATATTTGAAAACAATATCAGCTTAATTTCCCTTTCTTCTCCATGCAAAAAAAGCTATGAAGTGTTAGAGCTTTCCTGTAATTTGCTTAATTGATTAACTTGATTGATATAGATGACTGAACAAAGGGTGAGGCAATGAAAAACAGGCCATTATCTTCATTTGTTAGCATAGTTCGATTTTGTGTAAATATTTTGTTCCAAATTTATTCAGATTCTTACACTGGAGAGCATTTTTCAAAAGAAAACAATTTTTACTAGCAAAAGATTTGTCACCAGAAATTTCACTCCCCAAAGGTAAAGAGAAACTGATTTAACCAGCTAGATATTGGAGGAATCAAAGTACAATGATAAGAAAGAGGGTGACTGCAAAATAAGCAATGTGATGGAGAGTGCTGCTCCTCCTGCTCCCAGAAGCTGAGAAGCCACTGCTCTCAGTTTGGATTGACACCTTTTCCAGATGTCAAATAGAAAATTAATGCTCTATTTGTTGATCTGATCCTTGGTGGCTGCGTTTTACTGAAGTACAAGATCCACTTTATAAAGCAGTTGTTCTTTTGGTAATTGTGCTGTGCCTCATTTAGGAAACATTCAGAGCAGAGTGAATTGTGCCTACAGTGATAACAGGCATTTGGCTTTCAGATTCTGATTGTGCCATTAAAAAATGGGGAAAGATTGTCACTCTGAAAGCAGATCTTGATAAATAATATGCTGGAAGAGTTGGAAGCAGTGTGGGGAAAAGCACAACCACACCAATTGCCTTAATTATTGATTGAGGAAAAACACTTTTGTCCCAGGAATATCAGTACAGAAGGAGGATGGCTCTGAAGTAAATCCATGTTCTTTCCTGTTCATTGTGGCATTGCTTTAATTTCACAACTCAGTAGCCCAGGGCTCACCTGAGTTCCTAAAGAATTGAATAATTGATCCATAATTAATGGATGCACAAAGCAGGAAAACAGGAGCAGGATAGTGGTTAATACAAGAGTCAACTGTGGGGAATGAGGCCGTGTACTTGTCCAGCTTTTGGAAATTGTTTTATTAAATTCTATTAGATCTACATGACCATATGCAGAAAGACACTTTTAAAAGCACAAGGCATTTGGAAAAATGCTGTGCACCTATGCCAAATTACTTTCTGCAAGAATAATCTTAGAAATTCAGTAAAGGCACACAGAGTTGTGTGCAGGATGATTCAAATTCACTTCATAGCTACAGTGATCATGAGCTTTTCTTTGTACAGATGGAATGAACTTGTGCTACTTTCACATTGAATCACACACAAGGCATCTCAAAGTTTATATGAAAAATAAAATTTCAGCACAGAGGCTTCACCCTGCCCTTCTCTTTCCCCCAAAGTTCAATCCACACTGTGAAAGAAAGCAGACTGTTTGTTACCTGGCCTCTGGGCACGTGGTAGTGCTCAAGTAAAACCCTCCTTGCTTGCTGGGGCTGTGGAGGAGAAGACCTCCTTGTTTCCAGTCACACCACTGTTGTAAGTGTTGTAAGAGAGACCCATCCCAAGGCTTCCCATGTTCTGGATTTTGCCTGTGCCATCCTCGTGCCAGCGCTGTGCACCCACATGCATCTGTGCTCCCTGAGCATGGGCATGTACTCTGCAATTAGCTCAAGTCTGAGCACTCAGGTTACCATAACACCCAGCTCTCAGCTACCAACAGATGGCATTTATAAATGCACAGAGACTGGAAGGTGATCCTCTACAGCAAGTTTATTTCTGTAAACCTTTCAGAGTCATATGAAAATTATAGAGAGTATTAATTCATTGATCTGCTGAGCAAGAGGAACAGCAAACTGGCTTGTTGGCTCTTACTGGGATTTTTAGCAAATGAAAACCAATATAGGTGGGCAACTAAGCCTACACTACTTGTTTTAGAACACTGATTCTGACCTGATGGCTGTAATTCAGTCTCAGGCTTGTCTCATCTCTTATTTCTCTGAGCATTATTAAAATATTCCCAGGAAAAGGAATCCCAGAGAGCTGCATGGACATCTTCCCACCCTGCAAGGCACCAAACACCTCCTGCATGATTGATGCATACTTTGGATATCAGCCAGCAATGTGCAACTGGTGAACAAAAATTAATTAAGAGGCAAAAATTAATAGAATAGAATCTTAGAATGCATGATTCTAGGCTGAAAACAGAGAGCAGGCTGAAAACAAGGGTCCTGTCCAGCTCTAAGCACTGCCAGTCTCTGAGAGCCTCAAGCTGACAGCAGTTTGTATTCTAAAATAAAGACTCCATTTTCCCATGTACAGCAGATGGAACTAAATGACAGAATGTGGATAAATATAGAAGACTAAAAAATATAATATCTATTTGAAGCAAATAAATCACCAGGCTTGTTACCAAAGGCACCCAGAAGGAGCTGACCAGCACCAGCCAAGCTCTCTCTGTGCTCACAGGCACATGCCAAGAACCTGCATGTGGAATAACTCCTAAGGCACCTGGACTGTGGTTAGGAGTGATATTATCACATATATGAACATGAGGGAGCTTCAGCCAGGCAGAAATTCTGATCACTGACTTCTGAGAAAGCTGGATACCGTGTGTGTGTAACATGAGAGCTGTTTAGAAAAGAGTCTGAAATTCTATATCAAATTTCAGCTTCAGCATCTTTGAAAACTGCTGGGGTAAGGTTGGATTTTTTTACTTCATGCTTTTTTGTTGATGCTAAAATTCACCAGTAGGTAGAATCTAAATGCAGTCTAACATCAGAATGAATCTGCCTCATTTAAAAGAATGTGCCAGAACTCATTCGTTCAACTGAAGCATAAAAATTCCAAATAATTAACATAAACACAAGTATCATCCACCTTATGGAGATGGATTCCTGTCAGGTGGGTGTTCACTGTTTCAGTGTGCATAGCCAGATGCTCTAGTCATTCTTTTAAAGGACCTAGAACATTTATAATGATTAATCACATTTCTAAAGCAGTAATGTATGCTACCATCTGTTTAATTAAATCTCACACTTCCAGACACACGCCAGTCAGCTCACAGGGGTCAAACACTATTTTCCCCCTTTTTACATAAGGGAGCAATTGGTTTACACCATTTTACTTTTTCTGCAGTCCTTCTGGCTTTAGGTACCAACCAGCACTCGAGAGATGACTGACAGCATGACAGGAGACAAAGATATTTTAAAAGGGAGGGATCTGCCCTCTGCTCTTGCCTTCTCTATAATTACTCCATGTTTTGTTAGCACCTGTTACTTTGTACCTGAGACAGCTGTGAGTATCTTATGCTAAAGTGAGCTAAGAGAACAAACTCAACAGGTCATGAAGAAACGAAACTCCTCTAGAAATGTTTTCTTGCTTCTTCCCATGCTTGGGTTCACACGCCCAGAGACTCGTTTGAGTCAGTGTAAAAAAGGATTTTGACAGGGCTGCATGTGTCATCTGATCCTGGCCATTGCAGGGGATTTGTCACTATGATTTTTGGGTTGTTTTATACATGCCTAAAGCCTTTCTTACCCATTTTCTTGTACTGATTAAGGTCCTGGTTGAAATTGCTCAAAAAAAAAGAAGAAAAGCAGCCTTAGGGATTTTGAAGATTATTATCTCCTACTTTCATTTTGTAGCAATACTAAAGTATCTGAGTTTGAAATATTGCATTTAATGTAAACTGCTGAAGCATGCTTTAGATATCAGCATGAACTTTACATACCACAACTTGCACAGATTTGCTCTTTATTAGCATTGTTATTATGTTTTTTCCCTTTGTTTATTTGTTTTAATAAAGGAATTGCTGAACTGACAAAACCTTCCATGATGCAGTATCTCAGGAGAACTCCTGACCTCCAAAGTGTACAAGCTGTTTGAATCCCACCTGCTGCCTTTTACCAGGCATGTGCCAACCCCTCTTGCCCAGGTAGAAAGAATGAATATTCCTATTGCACTGATTCTTCTTCAAAGTGAGACAAATTGTTCTAAAACATAACTATTTCTTCGAATAATGTCTGGTCCTGAAGCATGTGTCAGGTTCCTTACAATGAGTAGTGGCTGAAACCTGTAGACACAACTGAGGAACTATTTCAATATATCAGGGTACATCCATTCCTACCATTCATATTCAGATAGCACTCCTAGAAACTGGCTTGGTTGCCCAAAGGAAAATTACTGCATTTACAAACTTGATGGCTGGTTTATGTTAGAGTGAGATTAAGCAGATTTATTACCTAGCTAGTTTGATAAAATCATTATCTATCCAGTGCTTGGCCATTTTGGTAAATCAAATTTAAAACTTAAGTTCAAACTGTTTCTAGAAAGAGAATGACAATTTATGACAGCCTCTAGTGAGGGGATTACTGGCAAATATTACACCTGGTATAATCCTGTCTTTGGCAGACTGTCTCAAACAAGGATGAAATAAAAGCATCCTGCTCACTAAAGCATCAAGGCTGATGATTGCTACAGCTGAAATGTAGGTCTAGACTGAACACAACATGATCAGCTAAGGCAATGTGTGCTCTGAACTGAAGGGTTTTATTAAAGAGGCCCAAAATAAGCAGGTAATTTTTAGAGCTAATTTCAGAAACATTGCAAACTGAAGTCAGAAGAAAATCTGTTTTCAACTTCCCTGGAAGATTTCACCTCCAGTGTCCAATCAGTCTCAAATTTCTCACTTAAAACTCCTGTAGCTGGACATTCTGACTACAAACAATAACTAGCATAGACATATATTAAATGAAAACAAATATATTTATCATAATGTGAAATATTGGAACATTACACGGCATTAATGTATCTGACACATCTGAGCTATTTCTTCTTGAACAGATGGTGACATTACAGTCACCACAAACACTGAAGAAAAATTGCAAGAAAATATAGTTTTACACACAAAATTTAGAGTTTGTGTGATGAAAAACATTTTTAATGCAGTCTAACACTCCATTTTGAAGCCTGCCCATATTTAAAACCTAAATCATGAGCAGAGAACACAGCTTTGAAGTCTAATAATCCATGCACAAATGAGTTATTGGAAGCAGGTGAAAGTAAAAAATCTCTTAAAAGTTTTGCTGAAAGATCTGTCTTCATCATTGGTTTTCTAACATTTAGTGACTTTTAGAATTCTCCTACAAAAGAGAGATTAAAAATGCATGTATATGAGACTAGAGCCAGGTCATCTTATTGTCCTGAAATCTCTGCCAGAACAGGATCTGGAGTAAGAAAACCTCTCCACAATCTCACGTAGAACCACAGAGATAAAATCCTTTAGAAGAAAACCGATCACAACCCATGACTTAGGAAATCCTTGTGGATTACACAAGGGTTCTTGTGGGTTGGATGTTTGTACACATGGACGTTCATGTTCCTAAACCATCGGTGTAAACCATGGGATTGTTTAGCAGGATGGGTTCTGTCTTATCAAGAGGCCACTGCCCCAGATTGTCACCTGTCACATGGATGTGGATGTCACCATGGTGGGGATGACTGCATGGCCATTAGACTCACTTGTTTTCTCTTTGGTCTGTTACATAACCTGCGACTGCTTCACTTAATGCACTGACTCAGAAAATGAATGAGCTTAGCAGTCTTTCATAAAATGTTCTGTTAACCCTCCAAAGAGAAGGAAAATGCCATTCAGGATCAGATAAAGAGCTGGAAGGTCTAGGTGCACTTGCACTCCAAACTTAATCCCTCAGATGACTGTGGGAGGTTTTACTGACGGTTTTGGACTTGTCCATACACAAACCTGTGTCTGCCTAGGTTGTCCCATCCAGTGAAAAAAGACTCAAGATTGGCAGCTACAGCTTAGCTGAGCTCTGAAGCTGAGCAGATATTTGCTCTTGGTTTTCCCCACAGCTATTCCAATTGGATTTAGCTGTCAGAGTTGATATTACTGTCCCCAGACATGCCTAGGTTGGGCAGGAGGACTTGGTGAGCCTTTACAGCTTGGATACAGCCAGTCATGGGCTCATTTCCAAACATTCTCCAGCCATTAGGTTTGAATCCTCTGTGACACAGGTCAAAGGAAAAAAAAATTAACATAGAAAACCTGCTATTATACAAAATAGTAATCCTGCTCTGCACTGCATCAAGGCTGAAATTCATGTGGCTAAAATAATTGCAGTACTTTTAAGATCAAGTACCATTCAAAACAACAGAGATCATCACAATGGGAAATGCATAATAGGGAAGTAATAGGGAATGCAAGTAAATGATATAAAATGCCTCTGGGCTGAAATGCAGTAAGAGAAGAACTGAGGTAGACCATTACAGCATCAGATTAAAATACACAGTTGATCAGATGATTGCCAGAAAAAGAGGTGCTGTGTAAGAAAAAGCCCCATTTATAACTGTTGGACAGCTAAAGCAGTGCTTTCATCCCACAATAACATCTTAAAACAATTGCTAGAAGAGTTCTCTGCAGCTGGAAGGATTATCTGACTCTCACACAATTCCTGTTAGTCAGGTTCATTTCTGAGAGATGTGGTTCATAAACTTAAAGTGATTGGTAGTATTTTTGGGATTGCTTTAATGTAAAATTCACTGCTAACATGATTACATTCTGATAATCTGCTAAAGGAAAGTCTGAACTACCCAGCAAAATTACAGTGTGCTCCTGGCTGAAGGCTCCAAGGGAGGTTGTGGTAGCTATTGGACCTGGAGGGAATTAGATGCATTTACCAGCTTTGGAAAACTTCCAGCCTTTATCACTGAAGGCTGTTGGAAATGCTCCTAAGAGCATCTGGAATATATAACAATATTTTCCAAAGGTTTGTTGTAGTTCATGCTTCTTGGGCAATTTCCAAAGAACCTGGGCAATTTTACAGCTATTAGAAAGCGATGCAAAAGCCAGTGACTGAAATTCATTTCCATTAAATTGCAGGATTAAAATTCTCAATAAAGAGTCAAAGGAGGATGAACTTGGCATGCAATAAAATTGAGAGGTTCACCTGTGAGCTGCTGTGGCTGTGCTTCAAACAAAGCCAGCTCTGTAGGAGTAAGGTAGCATTGTCAGTAGGACAGTGACTCGAGTGGCACTCACCTGCCTCCTCAGCACTCACCTTCCTTCTATCATGGCATTTTGGGGGGTGTTTCACATTCTACTCATGGCAAATAACAGGAGAAAATCCTATTTAATAGCACATTTTAAGAACTTGTATGCAATATCTTGAAATCAATAGAACGGCAGCGGCTTACCAGCCCTCAGGACACACTCTGAAGCTATTAGCACAAACTGTGGGGTTTTATTTCAGTTCCACTTGGCCAGATAGCAATCATTCCTATTTCATGCTATAAAAATACACTATTTATGTGTGATATTTAAGTCAGGGATGATTTAGATGGACAGGGGAGCAGGATAAAGTGATATAATTAACATATTAGCTCACCTAACAAAAAAACTAGCCAGAAACCTCTGCTTAGAATGGGATTTCAAAAGAGAAGAGCTTCAAGATTATATGGGAAAAAAAATAAATATTCAGATTTTGAGATTCATATTAACAAATACCCTGGATGTCTAGTGGTAGAAACTGAGGTGGAACACAACACTACACTTAGAATCAGTTTTTCTGATACTCACCAGCTTTGAGGCTATATCCCTGAGTAACTTAAATCTGATATAATCCAGTAGCAGGGTATAACCTATATCTTAGTATCTACACAATACCCATTGATGGCTAAACTGAAGAGAATTGATGCAAAGTGCTGCTCTAAATAATTATTCTCCTGGCTGCACCTCTAGGTAAGTTTTGGAAAGGTTAATCAGATGGGTGGATGCAAACAGCTACCCACAAAGTGACCAGAAATTTATATAGATATAAAAATTAAGTGCCAGGAAACATACCTAAGATAGATACATAATTCCTCCCTTAAATCTGTGGTTCTGATATTTCCCTGTGTGGGCAAGACTGAGAATTTTTGGCTTATCCCATCTGAAGCACCACTACTTGGGATAAAAATCCTCCTCCAAATTAGCATCTTATATATTTCACTCATACTGCCCCTTTCTCCCTGAAAAGGCAAGCTTAGAACTGAAAGAAACACTGCCCTCTTCCTACACTTGGGAAAGCAGGCTCTGCTCCTCTGCAGGCTGCTTTATATCATCTTTTACCTGGGAGAAGGGGCTAAACAAGGAGATAAGGCCTTAGGAGCATGATCAATTACAGACACCTTCTAACTAGAATATAAACTGTTATCCAGAATGATAAGCACAAATCTTGCTTTATTTTTCATACAAGAATGACTGCAGCAGTAGGAACAGTGGTTATTTGAGTTACTATAGCTGTTTCACTATTCCCAAGTAGAAAGGCCACAATCCTGAACCTCTTCAAACCATTCTGCAGTATTCTTTTTCCTGTGTGACCAGATGATTTTTGACCATGCAAGTTCCTTTGTGCAGAGAGACTGGGAGGTGACATGTTTGCATCTCAGCTGCCTGGAATCTGTTCAAATTCAGCTCACAGATGTTCTTCCTTTCTGTATTCAGTCCCAACACCCCAACCTGTCATAGCCTTGTCTTCCATTTTTCTTCACTGTCCCTGTGAGCTACAGTTGACAACTTGCTTATTCAAGCTTTGAGTAATATAGAAAAGCAATAAATTCACTAGAAATGGTATCTTTTTTTTTTTTTTCTGTCTGGCTCAAATATCTGGGTGGCAGATCTGCAAAAAGTCTGCTTAACAATTTCCCTCCTTGCTTTCCATTTCCAGAAAGATTTTAGGAATGTACCAAAGCATCCAATTTCTACTCTGTCTTTCCTGCCACATCTCCACTCCCCAGAAAGCACTGAAGGTGTTTGCTGCTGTAGATCTTCACTTTCCTTTTCAGAGGCATCTTTCTGTTAGATCTCTGATAGCTGTCAGAATGTATTGCTTTCCTGCCTGACATTTGCATGGGTCTTCCATCAAATATTGCCATCCACAGCAATCCACCTGTCCAGATAAGTGAAAATCTCCTTTTCTCAGCTCTTTTCCTGTAAACATTACTCTTCCATCTTTCTGTATTCCTCCTACCTTCATCAGCTTTGATTTGGTGCTACACACACACACAGACTGTAGACACAAATACAAAGATGCTATAGGAACAGCTGAAGAAATTGAGGTGTCTCTCAAAACAATCATTCAGAGTTAGACTGGGAAATGTAATGTCTAATTTATCATTGCTGGTTTATGCATCATTGGTAATGTCAGCAGTGGATGTGCCTCTTCAAGAAGAAGGAAATGCCAAGTTTTTTGAATGCAGGATTGTCCCAGAAATGCCATCACATATGTTTCACAAGTAATACAAGACTGCAGCAAACTGGTGAACATGCAAAAACATTTACTAGTTTTCTTTTTAAGGATGTACATTTTAACACTCATAACTTCAACAGAACACAGTGCATCTGGCTCTGTTCTCTATCAAGTGAACTGAATGCTCTCTGTAAGGTTGGATAATAAATACAGTGATGTGCTATCAGTATAAATTGATAAGCTGTAGCTGATCTCCTTCGTTCCCATTTAGTTAGGAAATTTTGTCTTGTAGTTATAAACATCCAGAAAAAAATTAAGGACTTTAGAGATACTCATCCTAATCTTCCAGCTTTAACACTATGTGAGCTAAACTGTTTAGGATATCAGTTCTTATGTCAAGTTTAAGAAGAAAGGAGAACTTAAGAATTCAGGTATTTTTTCAAATAGAGACTCTCAAAGAGGGTCTCCACTTGCTTGGATGAGAAAAGATTGCTATGTCCAAACTTTATAAACCAGTCTCAGCCAGACTAAACAGAAACAGCAAAACATTCAAGGAAATATCAGAAAAAGTATTTCCCAGGAAGAGTTTCATTTCAGAGAGTCATTTCTCCTTTCCAGGTATTGATTTTTGCCAAGTTCCAATGTATTGGCATAGATGATCCTTGTTTGACCGACAACTCATTCTTATGGTAAGAGGGAGGGAAAACAGCCCTGAAGGAAAGTGATAAATGTATGCCAAGAAATAGCTGGGCAGGAAAAAGCCACTGTTGTGCTTCCCTCCTGTCTAAAGAGGGCATGGGGAGGTAAATGAAAGTGAGGGAGATGAGGGTGTGCAGGGGATGGCAGCAATGCACACACACCTGCCTTGTCCCCACACCATGCACAGGGGACTGAGGCAGCTGCTCCAGAGAGAAGTGAATTTCAGAAGCTTCAAAATGTTTCCTCTAACAAATGGCAAGCTGTCTCAGGGAAAGACATCTGTGGCTTGC
Source organism: Agelaius tricolor (assembly GCF_023055355.1). Taxonomy (NCBI): domain Eukaryota; kingdom Metazoa; phylum Chordata; class Aves; order Passeriformes; family Icteridae; genus Agelaius; species Agelaius tricolor. The sequence continues at coordinate 5,380,295 of NW_027269274.1, forward strand.
TCCTGGTGAAATTTCACTGTGCTCACATAGAAAAATTGTCTTTGCTTGCAGTTGCTTGCACAATAAATTCATGGATCCTTTGCAAACATGTCAAGATGTGCAGGAAACTACTAATGAAAGAAAGAGTGGGTCATTTCACTTAGTTCAAATCCAGTGAGAGAGAGTGATGTTTGAAACCAGCAAGACAGAAATGGAGGATTAAATAAACAAAAGGAAAATTGTTGCAAACAGCTTAAGAAACCCAGTCTAAAAACAGCCAAAGAGCACAGATCACAGCAAACTAAATATGAGCTATAAATACGTAACATAAATACATAAATACAAACATATTTGATTTTGAGATTTTCAGATACAAACTCTGAACTTCCTCCCCTCAGTCTACTGCAGTTTGTTTGTTTTGCATAACAAAATTATTTTGGTTTGTCCATTAAAACATTCTGCAACTTCTTTCCTCCAGAAACCCCCACTCTTAAGTGCAGTGACATTAGCTCTGGGAAGACACATGGCTTATTTCAGCTGAGAAGTGCTCTGATCTGCAGGAACTAATTAGAGCATTTTCTCAAGCTCATCCCTTTCTTCTCATTACTGGTGACCAAAGACAACTGCTGAGACATGATTATTACAGAACTGTCTGCTAGTGTATGCATTATCTTCACAGAAATAAATCAGCAAATACTGCCAGAATAAGGGGCAAGGAATGCTTAGGAAAACTGCCAGTGGCAGAAAGCAGCACCCACAAGAGTCACCCTAAGGCCAACCAAACTGATTTCTGCCAGAAATAGCTTCAGAAAGAAATGCTGTTGGGGAAAAGGAACATAGAAGAAATTGAGTCTGTGCTGGGTGATATCAGTTTATTCATAAAATGATCAGAGAGTTGGAACAGATTTCCTATGAGGAAAGGCTGAGGGAGTTGGGGTTGTTTAGCCTGGAGAACACTCCTGGGAGACCCTATTGAAGCCTTTCCATGCTTAAAGGGGCTTTTATGGAAGATTGGGGCAGACTTTTAATGGGGTTTGTAGCAATAGGACAAGGCATATCAGTTTGAAACAAAAGAGGGTAGATTCAGACTAGATACAAAGCAAGTTTTTAGGGTGATGGTGGTGGAAAGCTGGCATGGGTGTAGTGGACCTCTAAGGTCAAACTGGATGGGGCTCTGAGGAACCTGAGCTGGTTGAAGACACCCCTGCTCACTGCAGGGGGTTGGACTAGATGGCCTCTAAATGTCCCTTCCACCCCAAGCTGTTCTGTGACTGATTTCTCAGTGTGGTCTGCAGTTGTTAAACAGATGCATATTCAACCAGAGGTTTGAGGCATGTCATATCTTCTGAAAGGCTGAACAGCTTCATCCAGAGAGTTCTTGAGTTCAACAAATTACTCTTATTTACAAATTAGTTCATATGTTTCTATGTTTAAATGTTTCTGTGCTTCAGTTTTTATGTTTGGGGCATTCCTTAGCACCATACTCTACAAGTGATTATATTTCACTCAAAGTGAAGTGTGCTTCATCTGCCAGTCCTTAATTGCTGCACAAAAATGAGCAATAATTACAAAAAAAGCAAGGAAAAAGGCAGGAATAAGCTGTTCACCCATTCTAAATGTGGATCTGTGCTAAAGGTATAGCATTTCTGCTTTCCTACATTCCTGCATGTTATGCCTTTTATTATTGTCTGCCTACATGAACTTTAAAGCCCTGAACTAAATAGCCATGGAATCACACTCTGACTGGACTGAATGTCCCGTGGAGTCAGCTGATATGTCAGCACGTTACAAAGCCAGAATAAGATGAATGTGAGGGAAGTGCTGGGAGCTATTCCCAGTATTGGCACCACTGTGCCCCTAAGAAGTGCAGAGGTGGCTCTGGCTGTTCTGACAGCCTTGCCTGGCTGATCTTTCACACACAGACTGGGTTGCTTTGCTGAAGGCTGTTAATAATAAGACATGCCAGATCTTAACAGACCCAGTCAATATGACAAATCCTGTAGTCTGAAGGAAATGGTCAGGGCAGAATTTAGCTTCAAAGAGCAACCCCAACACCAGAACGGACTCGAGTAATTATAAAATTTACTGTTCTGCACAAGCATACTCCACAAAGAGTATTTTAACTTCCGCAGTCCTTCAAAATCCCATTTTTTTCCTACTTCCAGAGTGCAGTGGGACTTAAAATTGTAAGCTTTTGGAAGTGACAGTTTTAAATCCATGCCAAAATAACAACAGAAAAACAGGAAAACATCACACTGGGTTTATGAGGGAGAAAATCAAATGGCATTTTTACATGTAAATGATGAATATCACAGAGAAAGAATTCAATATGATGAATGTGATGTTTCCCCTCTGCTATTAAACAAGCTTCTGTGATGAATTTGTCTATCCCAGCCTTATAATTCCATAGGAAATAGCACAAGTTTCTCATGCAAATTTGCAGCAGCTGTAAAGGGGAGCACAAGGTTGTGACTGGTTGACCCATCAATCCAACATAACTGATGGATTTTTTTTTCACCACCAAGGAAGGAAACTGAAAAGAAGAGAGACCCTTCTAGGTGTTTCTGTGGATTTTGTTCGGTTGTAAGTTGGTTTTTTATAATTTTTTAAATTTCATTTTTTTAGTAGTTACTGCTATCACTGTTTTCTTTTTCAGGAAGAACAGAGTCTATCACAGACATGCAATGCACTGAGTTCTCAACACACCATTAATTTCCCACAGTGCCTAAACTTGGTCTCATTGTGTCTTTCAGGCCTGAAAAATATTTACATAACTCAGGAACTGTCCCCTGAAGAGTTTAGTTTCTACCATCAGTAGTTATGTGCCAGCAGGGAAAACTATTTTCAGCAATATAAGCAGTGTACACTGTCCCTTCACCAGGGTTTCTACACCAGGACTGTAGCACAGGGACCTTCCTAATTGCACCTGGAAACCTGCCCTTGTTTGAATAATCTTATTTAAAATACCAAATAAAGAGGAAAAACCAAATAATTTTATCATTTTCACAGGCAACTGATTACTTTCTGATTTTTAGCACTTTGGAAGCCAACATTCAAAGTCACCATCTTGCAGTCCCCAAACACACAGAATTTTCCCAGCAGCCAGTGAAGGTTTTGCCAGGAAAGGCTGTAACAACAAACCAACCACACTGAACCTTATTGTCATAAGGAAAGACAAAGTGAAAATTACATCAGTTCATCATAAATGTTCTTCTTGAAATGACACTAAAACTTCACGATGGTGCTAGAAACAAAAGGTTTGTAATGGAGAAATGTTACAGTTGTTGTGTGTTCATGTTGAAGAGAAAGAAAACTTTCCTCACCACTGGAGAAGGCTCCTTGATTAGGGAAAAAAAAGGAAGAAACAAATAATGACAGCCAATTTCCAGTGCTTTTAGGCTATTTCATATCAAACAGTGTGATGAATGTAGCAATATCACTTTTGGCTATAGCACAAAAAATATTATCCTCTATAGACGCTGCAGCATAAAACAAAAATGCTTTTATTACCACTAGCAATGATGTGACATGCCTGATAAATGCCACTTTAAGACTCCTTTGGGTCCCAGCATCCCTTCACACTTATTATCAAGTTACTAATAGATTCTGTAGGTTTGACTGGCCATCATTTAGGAGTGTCATTTACTCTAAAATGACAGAAAAGTAAAATGTTCTAAAATGCTCAATTTTTCTCTTTTCCCTGACTGAGTGACTAATGAGAAAGAATAATAACTTTTATTCATGTTGTCTAGGTGATAAAATGGCCATTGTAGAATGATGAATATCAAGCAAAGATGTTTTCATTTAACACAGGCAGGGAAAAAAAACCATGAATCTTTAAGTCTTAAAAATATGAAAGAGAGCAGGCAGCTATTTAAGTATTCACATCTCCTGTATGACAACTGAGTCTGTTTCCCTTTGTTATTAGTTTTCCTCTGGATGCAGAGATTGAAAACAACAAGATCAGACATGTTACAGATTAAATTCTTCCTTGCAGGATAATTCTGTCCAGAAGCCTCCCTGAGATTAACACCCCTTTTTTTCTGGGTAATGTACAGACATACCATAGAGGTACACCATTTCTGTAAATGTAATGCACAGACATACCAGAAAGGTTAATTCCTGCAGTGAAGTGTAGAAGTTATGTAAACTAGACAGGCAGAAGATCAGAGGGATGGAAAAATAAAAGGGAAAATAGTTGTGTAGTAGATTCCTGGCAGAACTCACAGGGTATTATATTTAGATTAAAGATGATACTTTGGTTGCAGACACTTCAGAAAGGCCTTTGCAAATCATAACCATAACACCCAGCAGAAGATAATTTTCACCCACAGTTGGTTTCTATGCTATGCTAGAGAATCAACAGGAAAAAAAGGATATAAGCCACCTCTTTCTGCAAATTTAATTAATTGCAGCTGAGTCCCTAATTCTCTAAAGCCACTTAAAAACCCAGCATAAATTCTTGTCTGTATGAGAGGATCTGATCCCACCATGCCACAGATGCAATAAGCAATTCTATATTAACCAACTCAAAGTAAAAGTTCATCTGACCCTCTGTTCATCATGCTCAGTCCTTGTAGTTCAAACCCAACGCCCCCACTTCTTTTCAACCCAATTTTGTTGACAAAGTATAGGGGTTTTAAAATTTTTTAAATTATCTTTCCCTAAGACAGTTTTGCCTGTTCAGTGAGTTTATTTGTGGATGAAGGGTACAAACCAATACTGTGTCTGTATAAATGTGTCAGCAAGTAATCATATTCTAAAGGTATTTGAAGTAAAGGGTTAATTAAGATCAGACATGGCAGCAATTCCAATAAGTTCAGTGGTGATACTACTGATTTGCATAAATTATGTCTTGATCCAGTTTCATTAACTTCAGGATTGATTTTCATCTGGATGAGTCCACCATCCCTAAAGATCCCAAGATCTTTAGCTTTTCAGTTCTCCAGGGTGATTGAAATGTCACTGGAGAGCCAGTCCTGCCAAAAAGGGATTAAGTGAGCCAGCTCTGAGCAAGTGTCTTTAGCTGTTCTCCTTGAGATGAAGAAATTCCATCATGAAAAGGGCCTGAAGGACAAAGGGTTTTATGGTGAAGGGGATGAATGACCAGCACCCCAATTGACTCACCAGGCAGAGCAAACTAAAAGCTGTGAGAGATTAAAGCATCCACTGTCATGGCCTCAGAAAAGGAGTCAGCTCTGCAGCTCCTTCAGGAATAGTTCCAGAGCCTCTGATGCACTCTGAGAGGATCAGGGTGTCACTGGCTCTGTGCTTCGTGTTCATTACAGACCTGGAAACACCAGCTCTGCTCACACAGTGGTCAGTTCTGATCATAACAAGTTCCCTGGCAAAGAGGAGAAAAAACCCCAACTGTATGATCAGAAAGATCACAGAATGCTGCTGTGGCTGTATTGCAGGCTGTGTAATGTAAACTCTATCAAATAAACACTCCCAGATATTTTCCTACTCTCCCATTACTGCACTAGAAATGCTCAATAATGTTCAACAAATGTAGGAAAACAGCATATGTCAATCCAGCATTTTCTTCAAACTGTTCTATTTTCAGTCCCTGTTTTGTTCAATTAACACTGCTATCACTGACTCACTCTCATTACAGCTGATCCTCTTCAGGAGAACAGAAGGAGTTTTTATTAGCACTGAAAATCCATAGTTCACAGACTACTCTGAGTTGGATGGGACCCACAAGGATCATCAAAGTCCATGTCTTGGCTCTGCACTGGAAATCCCAAGAATCCCACCCTGTGCCTGAGAGTGATGTCCACACACCTCTGGATCTCTGTCAGGCTGGTGCTGTGACCACTGCCCTGGGCATTGTTCAGTGCCCAACCACCTTGCCCTGATATCCAGCCTAAACCTCTCCTGACACAATTTCAGGCCATTCCCTCGGGTCCTGCCACTGGGCACCAAGAGCAGAGATCTGTGCTGCCCATTGTGGAGATATTGGAGACCCCAGTGAGGTCTCCCCTCAATCTCCTCTCCTCCAGACTGAACTAAGCAAGTGCCATCAGCTGCTCCTCATTTGGCTTCCCCTGCAGACCCTTCACCATCCTCGTGTCTCCCTTTGGATGTTCCCTAATAGCTTAATGTCCTTCTTATATTGTGGTGCCCAAAACCTCAGGGTGAGGCTGTGCCAGGGCAGAGTAGATTGGGATTGTGTGCTAGAAATCATTTGTAAAATTATTTTTCCAGTCCCAAAGACAAATTCATTTTATACCAGCCTAGAAGACTCTCTTGCTATTAAATCATCATCACTGAAAACATCACGGAAAGGTCATTTTGTCAGTGTTCTCATTCTATATTGCCAGATCCAAATTTCCCTGTGCCTGCCTGGATCTCTCTGCCTGAGGCACTTTCTTTCCTTGTTGCTCAGGTGAAGGCAGCTGCTATGTGGATATACTTTACAATGTGTTTTGAAATTATTCTCTAAATAAAAATGGGGTTCTGTAGGCTGCAATAGGCAAGTATAAATAAAGAATGTGTCTGGTTTAAATAGAGTGAGTATAATACACATCCCTGACATAGAGTAAGAAACATTTCTGGATAGAGGCAGGAAGGTAAACCACTGTTATGAGTAAAAGCTAACACTAATGAGCACTTCTAAGATGGATTTGTATTAAAATTATCCTGAAAAGATTTTAAAAACAAGTATATTAAAATGCTCATGTGAAATTCTTATGAATTTTTGTCTGAGGAGCAAGTTGTCTTAAATGTTCCATTTTCTATCACAGAATTGTATTCACTCTATGAAATATTTTGCATTATATTTTAATTAAAGTTATAATTACAGAACTAAATATAATTAGCTTCTTTCTTCAAAAGAAATTGGAAGTGAACTTACTTTATTAAATTTTCAATTTGTTTCCTGCAGTGTTACATAGTTTATTCTAATTAATTGAATGAGATCTCATAAATATTTTATCAACATAGGGATGTGATTAACAGCTCGAGTTTTGTGTGGTTTTCTTTTTTCTTTCCAGCTTTCTTCTTCCCTGCATTACCATTTCCCCAGTTTTCATGTTCACTCTCCTGCCTTGGGTGATAATTTAAGTATGGGAGGCCTGCCAGAACACCCCTCTTCCACAGCAAAATGTTGCATTTTTGCAGTCTGGGCCCTAAGAAGCCATTTTTACCTTCTCTTTGGGAGTGTTTGTTATCTAAGGAAACCCTCATATAACACAGGCCATGGAAGTGACACTCATTTCTTGGGTGATTTATGACTTCCACACTGAATAGCTTCCTGCAGAATCCTCTCTGCTTTCGGGCTGTGTGTGCAGCATATTTGTGTCTTCCCTGAGCAGATAAAACAGAAAGGAGTAAAAGAGACTGTAACCCCCCATTAGCACACCCTACTCCAGAGATTACAAAATGAAGCAGAAGGTGCATTTCACACAGCTCCCCAGTGCCTGTTGTGTTGCAAAGGGCTCAATTTTCACATGGCATCAGCGAGATTTTGACTGGGGAGCTGAACAGAGTAATTGTGGCTTGAGCCTCTGCCTCACCTGTCCAGCTCTGTCTGCACAGGGACCTGCAGCAGGACAGGAACACCCACTCAGTGCCCTCAGGCTCCTCTCACAAGATCAGAGCTGCCATCAGGGGGAAACCACCAGGGCTGGCCAGGAAAGAGGCAATCAGTGCTTCAGAGTGTGTCAAAGCAGATAAAAAGGGCAGGAGGACATGCAGGGGAAGTGACCTGCCTGTGGTGACACGCTGCATCATCACCACAAACACGAGAATTTGCTTTCCCATCTCCAGCCCAATGTTTCCTCCCTCCCCATCACTGCTGGAATGGGATGATTACAGCTCATGTTGGAAATGCAGCACAGAGAGAGTAGATAGACTTATCAGGATGGATAGCTAAGGAAATAAACAGCATGTCCATCATATCAAAGAGAAAAAAATGTCAGTACAACTGTAAATAAAATGAATAGGCAGGAAGGAAGGAAATAATCATTATAGTTCCTGACCAGATTAAATCTGTCAGCCCCTAGTTTAAGAGGGAAAGAACTGCTGTCAGAGAGCAGTTCCAGATTAATTTAATTAAGCACTGCTTTAATAATTACAAAAGAAAGATTCAGCTGTTACCATGACCTTTACCATGCAGCATTATCAAAGGTATGGGATAAATGGAACAAAAAAGGTATCCATACAAATTTTAATCATTCATTTAGCTCAGGTAGAAATTGTGCCACTTGCCCATCTTGCATTGTTGACAGTAATAGGCTGAGTATCTTTTAATATCTAAAGAACAAATTGTTTTCTTGCAAGCATATTTCAAAAGTCCCAGTGATACCAGCTGCAAGTAGACACATTTCTTTGTGGGAAAAAAAAAATCCCCTAATTGTTTTTCCTGTCCATGCATTCCTTTTACTACTTATTCTTTAATTTAGGGCAAATTTGGAAGTAGAAAAGTGAATCAGCTTTGTTTCATATTCTGTACAAAACCAGGTAGTCTTCATCTGCTTGTACAGTAATGCTGCTTTTGAATTGTGAAATAAATGAATGGAAGTCATGTTGACAAGAACCTTTCACTGATGATTCAGTGATTCTGTTGTACTGTTAATGTTGTTTTCTAAAGTCTAACACTATTTTCCAATCAATCCAAATTTTGATTGATAGATGAAGTTGACCCTGATGTTTGCAGGTACTTCTTGTAGAGGCTGGAGCTGTGACTATTGATGCCAGACCTGGATTTGACCTGAGATTTACTCTACATTTATGTCTTGTAATGACTCCAAAGTAGCTTTATTGTGCTTGGATCTTCATCTTCTCTTAATTTACTTTGCTTGTCTGAAATCAAGTTGACTGTTACTTGCACAGCAGCAAAGGCAATAACAACAGCAAATGCAATTTTTATGTGGAGAAAGTCCACATTTCTCAGCTCCTAATACACCAAGAAAGATGAAAAGGCCAGAAAAGTTGTTCTGCTGTTAAAATGACAAGATTATGGATATTTTCTAAAATTATTACAAGACAGGGCTGGGATTCACATGTAATATTTAAAGCACATCCAACATACTTTAGGCAGCACATTATTAATGCCAAGTGAAGTATATTCTCCAAGTATTTATTTACAACTCTCAAATGTTACAGCTCCAAGTGGGGATTCCTTCCCTGGCCTGTTTGCAAACACTGTGGCAAACATCTTGCTCCTTCCCAGAGTAATGCAGCCTCCCCCTTTCCTGAATGAGACTTTCTGACCTTTCATTGGCTGGGTGCCCTCCTGGTCAGAACGTCATTTACATGATTATTTGACATTTATATCTTATTTACAAGATATAAATATTATTTTATAATTTGATTATATGATTATTTGAATGTCATATATTTGACATTTATATGATTATTTGCTGATATTGTGTAATATCAGCACCAGCAAAGGCAGCTGGGCCAGGTTCCAAACTCTTCAAATTCCCTTCCCACAATGCTTCAAACACACTGTGGCATCACAGTACTATCACTTTATCTGGTAAAAAGCTATTTTATCTCCTTCTCTTGCTTTAGTTTGCTTTCACAGCCGAGGTCTCATCTTTTACCTTGTAACATAACTTCAGATACTTTTCCCCTTACCAGATTCTTTATTGCCTGTTGCAGATTTTTTTCTCAACATATGTGGGAAACAGTCTTCACACTTTCCTTTCCATTCCACATCCTTGACATAATGGGTAGTTTGAACAGTTTGAATATGTACACACAATGGAGAGGGGGACCTGTGCTCACAGAGATGGATACCTCAAGCATTTTGTTGAAATAAATTTTAAAGGAGATTCTACTTATTTTTTTAAGGTTTGGACATGATTTGTCCGGATAATATTAATTTATTCATAAAGTTAACTCTCAACCATTGTCAACACTGTAAAATTTCTTTTCTTGCTTTTCACCTACTCATGAGTGAAAATTCAGCAGAGATCACTGTGTTGGGCACAGGGCAGGCAGGTGCTGAGCTCCCTGTGTGGCTGAGGCTCCCAGTTTTGTGGGCTCCTGTGATCCCTGTACACACAGCAGAGGGTCACAGAAGCTCTATGGATCTACAAAGCCACACTGAAAAGAGAATTACTGGTTCAGGGAGCTGCCACAGGGCACACCACACCAACTCTGCTGCATCCTAAAGAGATGTTGAATTATGAGATGGAGAATAACTCATGTCATACTTTTTGCTACCCATTTGTCCAGAATAGTTTCTATTTCATATCTCCCTTTTTTTTTTTTTTTTTTTCACAGCAAATTTATCTATGATAGAAATACTACGAGCTGGGCTATGCCAAGTTGGAATATTCTAATAACAAAGAGTCCTTGGAACAACTGCAAGGACTTTGAAGCAAGATGCAATAACCCTAGTTCTGAATGTTTCCAGGTTGTGAGCACTTTTGTAAGAGAGGACAAGTGAACAGATATTTAGATGCTGGAACTTAGATGAATATCATTTTTAACTCTAGCTGTAACCAAACCACAATCTGGATTTTTCAGCTTTTGGGGTTTTGTCACAGCATTCACCTGGCATTTGTACCACAGTATCTTGATCAGCAGGTAGCATCTGTCTTGAGTTTTGTTCTGTTTAATGTGATAAAAGTGGACCTCATGCAAAGACAACTAATTGGGGATCTGAATGCACAACCCACCACCCACCATGTGTTGTTACTGGAAATAACTCCACAAAGAAACCACATTTGGTGCTGAAAAGCTACGACAGCTCTAACTTCTGAAAACATTCTCTGTTTCATTATCTCTCTGTGACTTGGGATGCTTTTTTGTGACACAATCCCCTGTCCCCCCCAGACACCCCCTGTGCAGCAGAAACTGGTTCCAAAGGCATTCTGAGTCAGGAACCACTGAAACCCTGTGACTGCCATACCCCTGGCTTTACACTGGCTTCAGGAGTGGGAAGATTGGCAACAAGATGCAGTCAGAGCAAAAATAGTCCTCCTCTGTATCATTTGGTGCTATGGCACCAAGATGATTATTGGACCAAAAATTAAGTGAAGAGAGCCCTCTGGTCTGATAATACACAAACATTGCTTAATGCACCCAGCAATTCCTGTGCTGGGGCTTCCCTTTGTGGGACAAAAGACAGACATGGCACTGGGGCAGCAGCAGATAAATAAACACATAAAGGACCTGATGGCTACAGGGTCAGCTCTTATCATCTTGGAGAATGAGAGAGGAAGACCCTTGCAACTGCTCCAAGCCAAGTTCATTTCAAGTTGTTTGGGTAATTATTGGCTGGCCTTGTCCATCCTCCTCAGCCATCACAGACTTCTCTCCCACCTCAGCAGAGCACTGCATGACCAGGCCGGTTTCACTACAAGGCAACACCAGGTCTTTACAGCACTCCTGAGAGAAATAAAAGAAAAAAGAATCCATATCTGGATTTTTCAAAAAGCCTCTGCCCAAGAGTGTGTCTGTGCTCATCCAGGGCACAGCAGTTCAGACTACCTGGGGCAGTTATCCCACCAGAGCCAGTGTGTGGGCACACCTGTGGCTTTAAACAGACTGCCAGGACCAGCCAATACTCTGTGCATCCATACTAACTTTTCACCCAGGCACTCCTGAAATCCTTACTTTGTAGCTGTAATTCAGGTCATGTCCTAGTTCAGTGTCTTTTTCCCAAATCAATTAATCTGAACAGTTCTGTCTCCACAAAGACCCTCTCAATGTGTTAGTTCACTTTGTGTTTCTAAGTGGGATCAGAGTGGCAGTTTCAGAGCAATGCCTTATTTTATTGTCACCTAGAGAATGCCACATCTCTTCCCCCCCTTCTGATTCACAAAAAACAACATGGGATAAGTGGAAAATGTAAAGTTTTCATTTTAGAGGCACTGTCACTAAAATGTCTTTAGAAGCTTCCAGAACAATAAGATGTCATTCATTCCTTTTGGCTTTATAACTTCCCAGGTACAGAGCTAAAAGCTATGGGTGAAGCCAATGCAAAAGAATATTCTTCCCTCTGCAGAGATTTGCTTCACTGAGGATCAGCCCCCCTGGCCTTCCACACCTTGAATCATCAGTGGTCTACTGCTGAAGATCTAGACCCAGAAATAACTGGAATCACTCCAAAAATGACATTCAATCTTCAGTGGATGATGTCCTTGACTCTTCACTGCCCACTCAAATTCTTGTAACTTTTTGTTTAGACATTTCTCAGGTGTCATATTGATTTTAATAAAGAACTTCCTGAAAATTAAAAATATCTGCATATTTTTTTCACTGTTACCATGGAGATTTTTGAATGACCTGCTATCAATACAGGCTAGTTAAGCAGGAATTTCCATTCTTCACATTACTCACACATTTGATCCAATTATTTTGTCTTGGAAGTTTCCCTAACTCTTAACATATTTTGCTTATTTGATGCAATTAGAATTCAGCATAGATCTCAGAAAGCAAGACAATAAAACCACATCTCACTGTAACTTTAAAGCTGTCACAGAAGCTCAAATTCTTTCCCAAAATCTTTCTTTTTCTCCAATTAACTATGATATATTTACTGCTTATTTTCCAACATTAAATGCTTCAGTTCAAAAATGCACTAAGCAAATAAGTAATGTGCAAGGCTTTTTAGCATAACTCAAAGGAAATCCTGAGAACCTGTAACACACTCAGTAAGAAGAAAATTATTTCTCAGTAAGAAGAAAAACAGACAATTGTGGATAATTTAGATAAGACTACTTTGTAGATTTTTGAACACCACAACTCTAATTCTGTAGCCATAATTTTCACTTTACAATGTACTTTCCAGAAACCAAAATGAAAATTTTAAGAGTTTTGAATACATGTGGGTGGGAAAATGCTATCAAGGGAAGCATAAACTTTTTACAGATTTCTAGAAGCTGTACTCCCATATCAAAGAGTTGGATTTTTCCATCAACTTGCTTTCACCAAGCAGCTTAAAGCATGAAGTAAAAAGAAATGGAGGAGAGTAGTTCTGTGATCAAGCAAATTATGTGGGAATGTGTAAGTTCAAGAATGAACTTGATTATTTTGCAATTAGCTGGTGTTAGACACAGAAACATTCATCACAATGACCATTGTGAAAATCCAGTGTGCCCAGTGGCCTTCAATGTTTTGTGAGAAAGTGTTTGCAGTAGCTTTTAATGCCTTTTCTTTTGGATGTTTTCAGAAACCATATGATGTAACATTTTTTTATTGGCAAATGTCAGTTATGCAATATGAAAGAGTTCACAAGGCAGGGTTAGTTTCAATATATTTCCCTCCACACATTTCTGACTCACACAAAATACCGAAATTAGCAAATATCTTGTTTGCCAAGAAGTTTCATTTCCTGGTCTAATAGACTGTCAGTGTTTTCAGAATTATTGAAACAAGGAGCTTAAGGGAGACAGCATGAGATGATCAAGTAATTTTGGATTTTTCCCTTTTCAATTTTATCCTACTTTTCAATTATTATTTCTAAAATTTTATGAACTGCTGCAGACTGGGAAACCCCTTTCCCACCTGGGAGCAGTGTCAGGTACTTCTGCTTCCATCCAGGCGTTCCTGCAGAGGGAGATGTGTCTGATTCTGCTGCACACTCTCATTTGGAAAGGATTAGAAATTGCTTGGTGCTTTCTTCCTCCCACACTGGAAAATGTTGGTTATTTAGCACTGGACATTCAGGTTCTTGTGGACATTCATGTTTTACCCATGCAGGTGTAATCCAGGGCTGAGGCATCAGGGAACAGAGTTAGAAGAAAAATGTTAGATTCTGCCCAGGGTTTGATGGATATGACTCTAATGGACTCAGATATAACTTTGATATGAAAAAAGGGATGAGCAGCAAGTGATTGTACAAAGTTTAGGCAAAGTTATTACCCCTTTACCATCCCTGATAAATCTGTGCCTGTGCTGTACTTGCTCACTTGCATCTCTCCTGACAGTGTGAGCTCTGACCTCCCAGAAACAATCTGATATATATTGAGCACCTGAGAGCCAAAGATATTTCACAACAGCACAAAGTGAATAAGCACAAGGTAAATACACAATGGTAGCACTATTTCTGCTGGGAGGAATGGAGATGGAACAAGGAACACCACAGATATATTCACACCCTTCAGGGACCTCTCACATTTTTATCATTTTGGAAAGGGGATAATTTCCAAGAAACCCCAGGAGACTCTGAGGACTATTAGCAACTCCATAAAGGGAAGGAAGTTCAGTTAGCAGCAATCAAAACTAAACATCAGATATTGTGATCTGGAATTCCAGCTCATCTTTCTTGAGGACAAAGCCCCAGAACTATATCTGTCCTTTCTTCTCCCCACCTACAACCTTTCCTAGGACTTTGCAATCAAAGCACAAGGAGGGAGAGAAGTGTACCACAGCAATAGGAATAACTGTGTTATCAGTCCAGGGTGTTATGTCTGTCTGCTATCCACTATCACTGTATTTACTATTTTGTTGCTTGTTCAGAACTCAACAGTTCTGAAGGAAATTCTGAATTTCAGCTCCACCCTACAGTCACAGAAGAGGAGACCTCAATTGTCCCAAAAAGTTTGTAAGGGAAGCCTATCAGACAGATAAATGAAGAAAGGGAAACTGTTGGACATTGGTCACTGGCAATGGAAGGCAAAAGTGCCAAAAAGCCTGGAATTAATGTAGATTTCTTGAACCTTAGTCATAAAATCATTCTTCCTGTCCTCTCTTCATCTCTGAGAACTGTAAGTTGGGTTAATGACCCTACAGCAGCAGACTCAGAACTGAAATCTCCTGCATGATCTTTCATTTGTATTTCTCTTATTGACACATAATTCTAAGAGTATCCATATGTATTAATCGTATGTACCACAGCTTCTCCTGAATGAGTGGGGTTGTTTCAAAGAGAAAGCAGTACAGCAAGGAACTTTTCCATTTAAAAGCATTCTGCTCCAAAGAATCCTAGCTGTCATTTCAATGCTATTTGTTGTGTTAACAGTATTTTTCCAGGAGAATGTTTCATTTAGTAATCTGGAATGTAAGGACAATTGTGGGAAATAAAAAACCCATGAAAGTCATATGATCAAAAATCCACAGAGATTTCAGAACATTTGAAAAGAAATATATTTTAAAAAAACCCCAGACATGCAAAATAGAAGATTCATATTAAATTCTCATAGCCGTAGGGCTTTTGCTTGCTATTCATGAGAGCTACAGAATTTGCTTCTACTTGACATCAGAAATGCAGATTCAGTGAATTCATTTAAGACAAAACTGAAATCTTATCTTTTTAGGCTGGCTCTTCCAGCAGCTCAGTTTTTAAGCTCCTAGATATTATTTTATGTGAAGCTATTTGAGATCCTTTGTATTTTCTGCACTATATACTTTTAGTTTTATTGTACTTAGTTCTTGTGCATTACAACATAGTGTGATTAGCTGAAAAATGACAAACCAGGTAATGGGAAAGGCAAAGCAGTCACTTGCTAATGCAAAAGGATAAATACAACAGAAATGGAAGACCTCTAAACCATGTTCTTAAATATAAAGAAATATTTAGTGAAGATTTGTACATTTCCTATTTCTTTAGCTGCCATACACACATCCCTGTGTGTTTTATGGGGATGAATAAAGAATTGTTCTGCTCCAGCATACCCCCATTTCTTCCTGTCCACACCACAGCCCTTCCCAATGCTCCTCTTTCTTCTTCTTTAATTGAGAAATCTCTGTCTGTTCTCTCTTTGTCAGTCCATACCACCTGTTCATGGACTACTGCACAAGCAAGCTGCCCCTAGGGATAGCAAATGGGCTGCTCCAGAGTCAGGAGGGCAGAAGTGAGAATGGCTTTCCTTAGTTCCCAAAAGGCTAAAGTATATCCTAAAGTATATCCTCATCCTGGGCTATCAACTCATGGTCAACAGAAGCAAACTTCCACCTAGCAACTTCCTCTGAGATTTCAGTAACTCCTTCACAAATCTAAAGGCAACCAGTTGCCATTTGCTTTTTTTAAAGGTGAATTTTGTTCAATGAAAAGTTGCTGCTTTAAGTTTTATAATCAAATATTGACTTCCCTAATATTTAGCACTTCACAAACACATGACCCTGACAGGAGTTATTATGTAATCTCTCAGGAAAAATCTGGGAGTGAATAAGGGTAAAAAAAGGGGAGAAATCTGTTTCTAATTTGACCAAGTGATAACATACTTTAAATATCAGATGATTTCAGTGAATTCTGTTTTAAGAACTCAAATGTTCCTGCTTACTCCAAGTATCTGTCATTACATCTTACAGTCACCCTCTCACCCATTCAGGAGACAGTTAAGTATTTCTGCATCCCAGAGTGACAAAAGCCTCAGTTCAGTTTCTGCCTTTATCTCAGTAAGGGGAGCAGCTGCTGCAGCTCAGCCTGTGGTCACTGCTTTGCTGTTTATGCCTCACTCCAGCCCCATGTAACCCACCTTGCTGTGTGCAAATCCAGCTGCAGAATCCCTCAGAGTGCCCCTCTGGAGTGTTTGCCAGGAGCATGCAGCAAACAGCAAATGCAGGCGTGCTGCACCTGCCTGCAGCAGCATTTGGGCTCTCCAACTCATCATGTCTTCTAACTGCTTCAATGAGCTGAACTAATTTCCTAAAAATGGGATTTCTACTAAATATTTTTTTAGCTTTTTGGAAGAAATTTTCCATCCTGAGGACAGATGCAGGCTGAAAGAAGAATGTCCCTGTCCCTGAGGAGGGTGTGTTTCCCAGGAGCACACATTCTTCACTGACTGCTGTGGTGCAGAGAGCAGCACCAGGGCAGCCTGCTGCTGCCACTATGTCCTCAGGAACAGCACCTCTATCCCCTCTGTACTGGGAAAAACAAAGATGCACCACAAATTGGTGCATGCACCACTGAGAAGGCAGCCATGCACCACAGAGTGTAGCCAGAGCAACCTGCTGGAGGCTTCTTTGCTCACAGTGCCCATCTCCCCTCCTCCTAATTTCATAAAAAACTGCTGCAGAAGAAAAAGAAAAAAGTTGGATGAGATCTTTTCATGATGCTACATGCTGCAATTAAAGATTCCTGGTCTGGAAATTGTCCCTGCACTCCTGTGCAGCAAACACACAGGTCAGGTACATGTTCTCATGTCAGCTGTACATAGAGGCAGCTGACATGTAACATGGAGGGATCACTGTCTTTTCACTAAAATAAGAAGATGTAATATCTTCTGACAATGTATTTACAATACACTCCATGTTTTCTCTTTTGGAAAAACACTTCCTCTGGGTCTGCATTTGCCACAGTCCATCAGTTCCTATCAGCTCCCTTTGAGGGTGCAGGACCACTGAACAGACTGCATTGCACTAAGAAATGACAGCAATGAGAGTCTTAAATGGGAAAAAAGGCATCTTTTCTAGATGAAGGCTTTGAACTTGTAGAAATGAAGTCTGAAAATGACTGTGGCACTGACAATAATAATAATAAAAATATATCTTCTAATAAAAATTATTATAGAAAATAGGTTTTATATAAAATAGATACATTTATATTTTAAATTAAGATTTATATTGTAATAAAATTTTACATATACATCTATAAAATATATACTCAATATATTATATAGAATAAATAAATTATATAGATTTAATAAATTATATAGGATAAATAGATAATATATAATGTATAAATACACTATATAAATATATAAAATAATATATATAATTTATATTTTAATAGAATTTATTATAATAAAAATATTTTCTAGGAAAAATAGATATTGTTCCAGCTATTTTATTTTAATCAGCCTCGTCTAACATAGAATTTGGCTTATAATTTATATAAAGCCCCAACATCTTCTGATATTTATAATTGATTTTGGTGCAAAATCATCAAAGGAATGCAGAACAAAACTTGAACAACTTCCTTAAAACCATTAGCAGAGCTAAACTGTATCATGAATATGAAAAAAAAGCTTAGCACACAGGCAGCAGAAAATGAAAGGCAGCTGGGTAGAGTAAGAAGAGAGATCAAGGTGCAAAAATATCAGTTCAAATATTTCAAACATGACTTTAATATTCATCAACTTGTTCTTCTGTATTTTACAGTTCATTCATCTATGACTTAGGGGTCACATGATAGCAGGCATGGATTGAATTAGGAAACCCATCTTTTCCAGCTTTAGACTCACTTTGAATGAGAATAAGTAAGTAGAATTTCCTCTTTCTCTGGGTTTGCCAAGCTATGTAACAGAAATAATGATATTTATCTCTGGTTTTAAGATGTCTTGAGATCTGTGATGAAGAAGTGCTCTGTCAGAGCTTAGATAATGTAGTGTTGCAGGTAACTTTCTCCTTATTTGGCTCTATTTTTCTTTCCAAATTCTGTTAGGCACCTGTTTGAAACTTGTGGTTCTTTTAAAAGGCTTCAGGTTGTTTTCAAGTCTGTGTCTTTTTCTTCAGTCCCTCTGTGACCACCCCTTGCACAGGTGGCTCTGGGCATGTTCCTGTGCAGTCACACTGTCCCTCTGCCACTGAACTGCTCAGACTCTTTACCATAATGCTCTTCACACATCTTTTAGGGCAAGCCTTGCATTGCAATCAATGATAATGACCCAAGTTGTGCCATCAGACTGGGAAATGTACTGGGTTTTTGATTCACATTTAGTTTTGGAGTAGCTGAATGACAGGCACTGTAAGGACTGGAACCAGACAGTTTCTAGAGCCACACAATTCTGACAATGTCCTCTTTAAGCCAGGTAAACATCCTTCAGGTTTGCTGGAGTCAGGCACAGCCTGCCCACATTTACATGGGCCTGAAACACAGTAAAAGTCATCCACTGGCACCTTCCAGTGTGGGCCACCTTCTGTTCTTGGCACACATGATAACAATTTCCACTGCATCCTTATGCAAGTTTGTTCTTTCAGGAAATGCATTTTATTTTCCATTAAGTCCTTTTTGCATAAAGCAATTCTTACATCAAGCAGTCTGCCAGGCTTCCTTTATCCTTACCTGACCTTTGCTAGGGTAGTTTGGCTAATGCCTTGCCTACCAGTTCCATTTTTCCCAGCCTGACTGTTCATATTGAGGGCAGTGCTTTCCAGGATTTACAGCATTGCAAGCAGCCCCTTCCCCCAGCTTGTGGTTGTGATGAGGTCTACACAGGGAGAAAATCCTCAGGTTTCAACTTAATAAGAAGCCACTTGCATATTTCTGTCCATGTGCAACACTTCAGTTTTTAAGTCAGATTCTCAGCCTAGACATAGATGTGCCTCACTATGCCAAAATTACACCTCACTATGCCAAAATTACACCTCACTATGCCAAAATTACTTAACTCACTTGGGGCTGTGAAGGGTCTATGGCACTACTCAGTATGGGAAAAGTCATCTGCTTCCAGCCCTAAGGAAGTACATGCAAAGTTTAAAAGCTCTGCTGGTTGATGAATTAACTGGAACCTCACATGCTCCAAACAAAGATCAGAAAGGCTTCCTCTTTCTGCCAAGAAAAAGAACAGATTTCATCATCACCATAGAATCTAAAAGATCCTGTCCAAAAGCCTTCAGAATTTTATCCAGCCATTCATGTCCTGAGGCCATTACTGTAATTATGAAGGGTTAATATCCAGGCTGGCAATGGGCACTTCCAGTTTTACTGTTTTGCACTAAAAACAATGCAAAGACATCTAAAAGAATGTAAATTGTATCGCTGCTGAGAATCCGATAAGCAAAGTGATGATTTCTTGTCTTTGATCTGCCTTCTTGCACATTATTATATTTCTGAGCTGACAGAAAAGATGTTCATTTCAAGGCACCAAAATGTCTGAACCATTTAAGAATTGTCGCCTTCAATCAATTCTGGTTTCCTACACTGCATCTTTGTGAGCATTATTTCTTCCAGATCAATTCCATATCCAAATTAATTGTTTAAGAGCCATGACTTTAAGGGAATAACTGTGGCATTCCTAATTAAAACAAAAATATTTCCAGTAGGGTACACAACTTATACAAAGGTATTGACAGCAGTAAATGTTTCCAAATGCAGATCTTCCGCCTTTGCACATACAAAGGAGCTTTTTAAAGGCTGAAGGGCCTATGTTAGAAAAACATACAGTACCTACTTCAGCAAGAGGATCAGACATCATTTATAATTCATGTAAGTATATTGAAGTTTTCCACTGCCATCCAAGAGAGATGGTTTCAAATCTATGGAGTGCAATAAGCCAATATTCTGTGTTGCAACTCCTATATATCTCACATAGATTTTACTCAGGAGATCATTTCTATACTAAGGTCTTCACATCTACAATGTGCTACATTCAAAACCCTCACTATCTCTGCATATCTATCAGCATTAATATGTCAGCTTCTACCCCATGCTATTTTCATAAATGCTTTAGGGACACAGATTTGTTGAACAGATAGATGATAGAGTTAAATGTAATCTGAGAATAATCAGAAGCAAGAGAAATAGTTAGCTCAATATGCAACTTTTTTTTTCTATATCCAGTATAAAAAATGAAAAGAAATGAACGATGGCTCTGGTCAGTTCCTTCTGCATTGATGAGCTGATGCAAAACTGCTGCACATAACT
Organism: Agelaius tricolor; assembly: GCF_023055355.1. NCBI lineage: Eukaryota > Metazoa > Chordata > Aves > Passeriformes > Icteridae > Agelaius > Agelaius tricolor. Next base: position 5,400,768 of record NW_027269274.1, read on the forward strand.
CAGCTATTTCCTACAACCATACAATTTAAATGCCCAACAAGTGAGCAGTTGAGCTAAGGGAGGTTTCTTACAATTCAACCACAAACAGTTCAGTTCTGTTCAAAGAAGATTCTATTTGCCAGTGAGAGAAATTTGCACTATGACTGCCTGCAAGGCATCTAAACTATCCAAATCTTCTGATCACAAGGGCAATTCCATTGTCAGCTCTGTCACTTAATTTCCTAAAGCTTGTAGTCTCTTAAATAATCCTCTGAAAGTTTAGGACTTACATTAAATGATCATGTATAATGTATAAAATCCAGTTTTACAGTTTGGCAAAAAGTCCCAGAGAATCTGATTTCTAATAATTTTTTTTTTCCATCTCTGCAGCTCACACTAGTATTTAGCACAGAGCAGAGATAATGCATCACAAACGACTTTATCGGCTGTCACAGCTTAAAACAGCTTTGTTCTGCACTGATTAATTTGTGAGGCAGTTTATTCAGATTCTGAAGCTGCTGCTTCTGCATGATTATTAAAACTAAACACAAGCAAGTATCCTTTATTACCTAAAAATAACGAGTGTGGAAGAGGCAGGCACTTGGGACCCAGGGAGGTGACATTAATGTTCAACGCTTTGAAAACAGCAGCATTTCAAATTATTGATGCAGAGTGTTTGACAATGGTCTTTAAAAGGCAGGGACAGAGGCTGTCTAGACATGATCAGATATCAAAGTCTATGGGTTTGGCAATCTGATCATCTATTTTTCCCTTTTCCAAAGGTGAAGAGGCGCCTGTCAGTATCTGACAGACTGCAGACACAATGATTATAACAACAATAAGGACTCCTCTCTGTAGTACTATTATCCTCTGAATAACTTTGTTGGAGGAACCCTCTTCCAGTTTGTTTATTTGTTTGTTTGCTGCCTTGGTTGGTTTTTATTTCTGATGCAGGGTAATGTCTGTATATTGTGACCTTTGTTACAGCTCCCACTAGACAGAGGTTTAGATACAGATCCCAAATTGATCTCAAACCACTGTGGAGAGACTAAGTGGGATCATTTCTTGGAATGATTTGGAATATGAACTGGAATATGTTCCAGAAAAAGTAAGTTATTCTTTTTTGAATTGTATTTAGGGAGTAAAATCTGATTTAACCCTTCACTGCACTAGAAAGTTTCTCCAAGCTCCTCATCTCATGATTATTTATCAGGCCACAGGCACAAGAATAAAAATTGCTGCTCTCTTTAGCAGCAACCTATAATAACAGATTTTGAAGTGGTACACCATGTATTTAACATAACAGCAATTTTAGGAATTGATGTGTGCTTGTTTAATAATTGTTGCTTTTTCTCCCTCAGACCTCATGACTGTGCTTTTGTCAACAGAAAATGGTAATGCTTTCCTCTAAGGGAACATTCCAGGTCAAATGAATGTTGAGATAGAAAGCAGATAGTAGCAGAAACTGTGATTAGGACATTTGGTTTAGTCTTTTCTTTGTACCAGAATGTATAGGCAGTTCCTGCTAAGATATACCTAAGATCAAATTCCCAACTCAATACTAGTGCTGGATTTGATGTAGACAATGATGCTGATGTCATTTGGGTGGATACCTATGAGAAAAATAATGGGACATGAAGTGATTCCATGTGAAACATGACAAATGTAGTTCCAAGAGTTATGACATATTCTGATTGCTGAAACTGTTGAAACCATACTCCATAATTTTATTTTCTATTATTTGTATGTCTCTTAAATAGTAAGAGCAAGTGATGCTGCATTATAGCATTTAAGCCTCAGGGTTAAAACACCAAGTCTGCATCATCTCATGCTGTCTCATCTCCTGGTGTTAAGTCACATACAGAGATTTTCAAAGGCTTTAAATCCAGACTGCTCTTTATCATGACTAGGAAATGGATTTTTAAGTCACACCTCTAGGAAGGCTGATCATCAGAAGAGTGAATCAATTTCCAAATTGCAAAAATACAGCTGTTGCTTGTTATCAAGAGGATTTTAGACAACTGGTCAGTAACAATTTTTCATAGCAGCCAGTGCAAACTTCTAGTAGAAAATTAGAAAATTAAGAGGAATAGGCTTGTCACATCTCACCTATAGGAAGTATTTCCCATTTCTTGGCTTCAAAAGACTCTGGAGGTTAACAAGACAGTTTGTGCTTTGCTTTAGAAAATCAGCATCCTGTTGTGTTGAGCATTGCATGCACATACAGTAGGAAAACGTTCTTGTCCTTTCAAAGCAACTACATAGATAGATCAGAAAACATCCTATTGTCCCATTTCAGAGCAGGGAAATCAAGGCCATTGTCTGAAAACTGCAGCAGAAGCATGAAGCAAATCTATGACTCCTAAATGTGCACAAATCATCTTTCTTTTGCATGAAGACAACAGTGAAGAAACAATGGGGGAAAGTTCTGAAGGCTGCAATTATTCAGGCAACTGGGGCAGCATTGAGGATCAGAGCAGGTGCCCTGGAAGCAGTCTCAGCACTCAGACCAAGGGCTGCATCTCCTTATCCCCAGGGATGGAGGGGTTGGAACTGAAGCTGGTTGCTGGTGAAATAGGATGTGTTCAGAGCTCCTGTGCTGCTGGTGAGCTGAATTCCTAAACCTCCAGGGCTGGCACTTGTCTGTGCAGAGGGTCCAGACAGATGTTGAGGTGCTTCAAGGTGCAGGAGCTCTGTCTGACCAAGGACAGTGGTGAAGCCCTGCCTTGCCCATGGTCCCTGCACCAAGGCCTGGTGCACACAGAAGCACAGGGGTCAAAGGGCTCCAGCCCTGTTGGGAAGTGAGAGATGGAAGCAGCAAAGCACAAGAGTGATGGGAAGGTCCAGGGAGCCAGAGTGAATCCAGTCCTGAGTGATGCCTCACTACAGAGTGCAGTGCAGGGGCCACAGCACCGCCTGTCCCGATCCATTGCTGCACTCCCACTGTGTTCTGTACAGTTTATCCAGCTTTTGGCTGCACATCCAAACTCTCAAATGCTCTTGATTTCTGCCCCTAAAGTGCAGTGCTGTTTGCCCAGCCTTCAGGTAGCTGGGGTTGCTATTCAACCCTCATGTCAGCCGTGTCAGTGCCTGATCTGTTTCTCCCCTTCTTACCCCACAGACTGCATTCACTATGGATTTTGGAAATCTCCTGAACTCTTTATCTGCATTATGATTAATGACAGATAAGCAGATAACGTTACCAGGCTGCCCTACATCCATCTCCAGAATCTGGTGAAATTTTACTTATGTTAGTAGAAATATTTAATAGAAAAAAACCTTTGTCCCTGTGGAAGTCTTAATCTATTAACCAATTTTTACTAAAAAATGCATGTCTAAACCCAAACGGGAGGGCTTGTCATACAAAGTTTACAAGAAAAATGAGTCATCACTTAAAAACTTATTTAATAACATTGCACACAAATGACCAGAAATGTCAATTACCAGGGAGAAGAGGGACAGGATACTTCATGTAATCGCAACTGTTGCTCAGGGGCACTCATGTTTGAGCCTTTCTGACAACATCTACAACACTCTAACTGAACTGCCTGGGCATAGAGGAATTGCTTCTTGCTCCTGCAAAATAGCCAGCAGAATTACAAAAATGGCGGCCCAGAAAAATTTAGTGTATTTTCAAGCTTTTGAAATGTCACACTCCTAGGCACCAATTTATCTGAGTTACATTGCAACATTACAAATAGCCAGCAATTCTTACAGGGCCATTTTTCACAATAAAAATACTTTCCTAACTGCTATTTTAGTTCAGTAATGATTGTATAGATCTGTTTATTATGCATTTATATTTTTCCCTAAATAACACCTTACTGTTGGCAACGTACTGGAACAGAGGAAAGTGTGCAATATTAATGGGGCCAACCACTTGCTTCAGTATAAAAATATTTTTGACTCCAGGGGAAGAACAAAGAGAGACAGAAAAAAGAAAAACTCATGAGAAATCCACAAAGAAAACAAAGAAATCCTTCAGCTATTTTTCTAATTTAATATTGTTTCCACTTCTAACTGTTGTCTCCAGGATAATGGCCATTATGATCAGAGTGAAAAGATTACATTGATTGCAGAGTGCCAGGGAAGCTATATTAAAGGTCAATAAGGAAAAGTGGGATATATCTCTGCTGGAGCTATGATTCAGGCTCTTGAGCCCACTTCTGAAGATATTTCCATTGTTTTTTCTTGTATGTAGAAGCACAGAGAAGCTGCCACTTTGAGAAAAGCACAGCCAAAACCAAGGGATTCCAGTTCCCAGATGCTTTAGTGCACCTGTGTTGTACATCAAGGAAACTATTAAAGCATGCAAGTCCCAGCTCTTGGAGACTTCCTTCATTGGCCCTAAGATAGCTGTTCTCACTGATGGATGTCCTGCACCTGCCCAGGTTAGCTGGCTGTCAGGGCTTAACTTGGGACTCTGAGCCCACATGCATATGCTGCAGTGCTAGAATAAAAATGTGTTGGATATCTGGCTGATCCTCAGCTCTCTGTGGCTTGTGAACCTCTTGGAGGCAGTGCATGTCATGAAAGGTACATATCTGAATTTGCCCACTGAGTTTGTGCTCCCTGTGGTACCAGAGACTGAAGTAGGGGCTTAATTCCAGACAAGAATGATATTGCACCTTTTACACTTCTTGCATTTGTCCTTGAGTTATTTAATAACAATTATTAATAGCAAATTAACATGCAGTTGGCAACAGCTAACTTATCAACAGTCTTAACAAAGTGCCTGCATAACCCCCTTAGCACTGAAAAAACTCTGACTCTAGAAGGTCAGGATTTGATTTCAATGAAACCTTAAAATTAAAATTAAAATTAAAGGGTAAGAATACCCACCCACTATGTCTACAGGCCAACTCTCCCTTACAAAGGGAGGGTTGGAAATTCTCTCTCTTATGGCTTTAAGTGTGAGTAACTTTAACAGAAGGAGTTGCTAAAGGAACAGCTCTGCCACTTGAAGAAAATGGTTGCTTTTCAAAGAATTCATTGCTACCAAGTTGCTTGGCAGTGAGAGCAATGGAAAATAGTTGTGTGTTTCACATAAGAGCAAATGCAAATGTTTTAGCACCTCTTAGTCCCCCCTCCCCCCCGACGTCATGCAGAGGTGAGCAGAGATAAGTATTTTTAACACTCTAATAAAAAATGCTTAAGTACTAATAACTATTGTTCATTCTGTTGGCAGGATTTTAGTACAGAACCCTTTGTCTTCAGTTTTTAGAATCATGATACTACAACCTGGAGAAAACAACATTTATACTTTATATGAACATAAAACAATTCCATGCATATATTCTAAACATATTCCTTAGCACAGGCTGCTGCACTGGGTGCATGTGTCCATAAACTGGACTCTTTAAAATAAGCTCTGGAAGCTTCCAGATTAATTAACAAATAAAACACATGGAAAGTTGTTCAGGCCACAGTTTCATATGTGAATAACATTCTCATAATAGTTTCATTTTATTTGTCCTTTTAAAGTGTAGTTTAGGAATGGCTTGAGGAATTACAGTTATTACAGGGAAACAGTGATCTTGAGAGGAATATTGGGATGAGCAAAAGCAGGCTAGAAACCCCAAAAACTGAAGGATGGCTATTTTGAAAGGTAATATGCTTGTGACTTCTACCACTTTCAGAAGGGCTACCAGAAGGATTTTCTGTTTTCCTAAGCTATTTTCTCTGTATTTGTGACTTCTCCCACCTGTCTTGCAGAGGGGGAATATCTCTGGGTCAGAATTAGGCCAAGAGCATGCAGAGAAGCACTGACCTGCTGGACCATCTCATGGCTTTGGGCTTCAGAGCAGCAAGCTCAGATTATTCAGAGGGACACTGAGACTGGGATTCAGCAACCACCAGCCTATTCACACTTGGGACAATCAACAAGTCTTGATTTCAATGTCTGCTCATCTCTAGGGACAAAGTCTCTTCTCTGAGAGGCAGTACCATGACTTTGCTTAAGTGATCATCTGGCCCAGAGGAAAAGCTGTTTAAACAACCCTGCTTGGATTAAGAAGCCCAAAAGGAATTGCTTACACTTTGCTGCCCTTTTACCCACTAGCACTGAGGGTTAGTATCTGTCTGTGAACATGCTAATCCTACCAGGAAAATTGATGCTTAACACCCAGCATATTTTATCTCTTTAATCACAGAAAACAGATAAAAACTTTCTGTCCTGAACCAAAACCTCAGCCTACAAAAATGAATTCCTAAAGAAAGAGATGCAGCATAAGGGTGCCTTGAAAAAAATCTTTTTGTGACATATGGACCAAGTTTAAACAGTCAGATTACCTATGCCAGTTAAATCAGTGCCAATCAAACATCTAACCCATCTTCAACAAAGCATTCTTCCAAGTAAGAATATTGTACAATATTAGAGGCTTCCTTCTTATTTTTCAACACACATTTAAAATTCTCATTTTTCATTCAACTCAAAAATCTAGAGGATGAGCTAAGAAAATGAGTCATGATAGACACTGCATACTTTACCTATCATTTGATGGGAAAGACATTGTTATTTGATTAAACAGTGCATAATTAAAAGCCAATATGCAAAACTATAATAGAATTTGTGTAACTAGTCAAATTTTTGTTAATGACATTGTCTAATTTATAGGAAATCAGTAATAAAATGTTTGTATTCTGACATTATCTACAAAATGATTTGTATATTATGAAAATAAATCCATATGGCTTTGGATCCATAAACATCCATGGGTGAAGTCCATGGAATGGTGATCCAGCTTAGGCACTGAACTAAGAAGTGCTATTTGGGGAGGACAAATTATAGTTTACTTCTTCAGATCTCTAGCACAGTGTGCAGAAATGAGTTTAGATCCTTTGAGAATATCTGTCATATCCAAGCAGGGAAGAATACCTTAATAGGCTGTACCCATTTTATAATGCATACAAGATGGATGTCTCCAGAGGAGGGAGAGGAGTCGTCTTATGTTTCAAAGTTTTGGAGTACAAGCTTGTTAAGAAAGTTGGCAATCAATTATAGAAACTAATCCAGTCAATGAATTACTACTGATTGCTAGGAAAGCACCACTGGTGAGAAATAATTTCATTAACTATAACAATATACATGCTACACTGTGCTCTAGGTCAGGCTAGTTTTCTAAAGTCTGATGTGAATCAATGAGTGGCAACTTCCCAAATCAAAAGACAAACCCAATAATCCTAAGGATTTTACTTCCAAAAGGATTTGAAAGGAAACAGTACCTATTAATGCTGAGAGGAGCATGTAGGAGTATAAAGAAGGGAATTTACAGATTGAAATGGGATACTTCCAAACAGTTCTTCCAAATGCCTGAAAACATTTCCAAAAGGGTTTGTTCATGCCAAGAAAAGCAGTCTTTTTTCCATTGTTGCTCAAGGTGCCAGGCATGTTGGAGCTCACAGAGACAGGGCAGGAAGCCAGACCCAGGCAGCTCCTGTTGTGGATTGGAAACTGGCCAAAGAGCCAAGCCCAATTTACAGAGCTCAGGCTGAGATCTTGATCTCAACCTTCCTACTGCCTGGTCAGTCTGAAATCAGGCTCCTTGCTCTGGAGCCTCTCCTCAGCTTGGCTTGGCTTGGCTGGATTTTTTTTTTTTTTTTTTTTTTTTGTCCTCTGAGCAGGAATATAGGGGTAATTTGACATGCAAGCAGCACATCTCTGCAACAACAAGGACATGAAAGATAAGAGACATAGCACTGTAAAGTAAGCCCCAGAATTGCTTTGGATTCTGAACAAGGACACAGCTACTGAGTGTGTAGTGCTACAGCACTGGACCAGACCTCCTGGGAGGGAGAGGCCAGAGGACTGACTAAGTACATGGACCCCTATGATTCCGTGATTCCTTCCACATTCCTATTACTCAGCAGAGGAAGAGATGCACTGATGCTAAGCAGTGTAAATAATACTCAGAGCCTGAAGCACTTTCCAGTTCTGCCCCAGTTTTGCCTATGTGACACAATGAACTGCATGTGTGGCAGTCAGGACAAGCAGTGCTTAAATTTTATATAACAAACATCCTAAACCTACTCCAAACAGTTTCCCTCTGTGACCATAGGTGGGAAGAATCCATTTTGAAGACAAGCTGAATCCACACTTAAGCTTTGAATACTTCCTGCCTGAGGTTAAGGCATAAGGGAGGACAGGCAGAGAGAGTCAAGAGATGCAAAACATTGGTCTCAACATCTCACCTCCCTCTTTAGCCTCCTACATACCCTACAGAAGTTTACACTGAGATTTAGTGTATTGCTCAAATCCTCCCTGTTCCCACCTCCCCCTGCCTCCTGCACTGGCTGCAGTCACACCATCCCTTGCAAAAATTCCCTTTGAAAATCTTCCAGTCATTATAAGAGAGGAATGACAATTTTCCTTCCCCAGCACATGAGCAGAGGCAGCACTGCTGGTTGGTTCTGTGGTGCTCTCATTAATTACAGCAGAATTTCTACCCTGCTGAAGTCACCAGGAGTTTTGAAAAATGACTGTGCTACACTCTTGGAAAGCACTGGTTTATATCTCAGCATCTCCAAACAAGTAGAAACAGCAATTTCTAGTTTAGAGGAGATTATCTCACAGATGGATTAAGAGATGTGGGTAAAACCCCCTGGATATTCCAGGAAGGAGAGGTTGGCAAAGTGTGTTCCCCATTAGATGAACAAGAGCCCCACAGTGACCACTCACAGCCTAGTGCTCATGAAGTGCCTTCACAAGACTTGCAGAAGCTCCTGAGAAAAGCTGCATCCTATCCCCATGGTCTGTAGAGATTATTGGCACTTCCCCACTGCATACAGTTTTCCTTACAGCAACATTTGGAATAAAAATTCTTTGAAATAATTATTTGATGCCTGTGCTTCTTTCAAAGTTGAATTTCTGTTTTAAAGGTTCTCAGTCCTGTATGTTCACCATTTTCTTATCCCATGTATTTTGGAGATACCAGACACTTTAAAACACAGCAGGGAATGGTGAATTTTTATGGAACATTCTTCTTATCTGCAAGCACTCAACTCCTTAAAAGAAAATGTATTTTTCAAATGTGTGCAGCATTGATTTGGCATCTTTATTTTAAAATTAACTAATTTTATGGTGTTACCTTCTGGCTGCTGCTCGTGACAATATAGAGTTTGCAGTTATATACCATTATAAAGGGAAGGGCTGCAAGAAGGTGTTAACAGCTTATTTAGGATATAAAGCATTGTGCAGCACACAGATTTAAATTCAGGTGCAGTATAAGGTCAGCCTTGAATTGTATGTATAATATGTTTGTCAGGCACCGCATGTGTAAAACTGACAGCTCTAACCTAGTTGCCACAGGCTGTTTTATACAGTTGGGAATATTATGTCTCTTTGACTTCAGTGATGTACACTTGAAAAGAAAATTGTTTCATTTTGAAGAAACTTGGAAAGTCAGAACCTATTGCATTAATAAAATACAACATAAACTTTCTAGTTAAAAAGGCTGTTTGGAAGTAGTTAGCATCAGCTCATGCCACAATTAAATGCAATACATACGAGTTAATAATAATAATAATAAAAGAATAATGAGGCTCACATAGTGTGGTTTTATTCTTGGATAAATCTGACACATAGAAAGTCTGGCTTTGCCCTGCCACATTGGAAACGTGAGTTGAATGCTTGGAACACTCTGGATGAGCACTCATGCTTGGTGCATGGTTCTGAGAGGAGTGCACAGAGCCAGCACTGCACTGCCCCTCCTGCAGGACTTGAACCTCATGGTTCCTGCACGATCCTGAAAGTCCTGCTGCACCAGGACAAGGGGCTACTTTCCCACTGCTCACTTTAGGATACAAGCTGTTTCCACAACCACCACCATCTTGTGGAGCTGCAAAGCTGGGGCCCCACCTATTCCCAGATGATTTGGCAACAATTAAGCTTTGTTGTCCCTTTTTTATATATATCTGGCCCTAACCTGGACAGAACAGTCAGGATTGCTCTCAGTGAGAAGTTGTCTGGTGTTTAAATTCAATTGATTTGCACAGGAGCATTGCCTCTGCCATGGACTGCTCATGATTCACTGCAGCCCCTCAGAAAGAAAAGGACAGTGGAATGAGATAGGGTAGCTTGGAAGGATCACATTGATGAAGAAATTCAGGCACACAGTAGCACTGTAGGTTTCCAAAGTCATGGAATGGCTCTGGAACAGAATTGTTTCTCAATCTCCTCCCTCAGCAGAAAGCCACCCTTATACCACCTGTAACCAACCACCAGAACACAACAGAGGAGGGGACATGGTACAGCAACCGCAGCAATGACAAAGGTGGAGGCTCTGACAGGACAAGGACTGACCAGAATTTGGTTACCATCTCTTTGTTATGTCATACAGCTTTCTTCCAGAGAACAATAGCACTGTTTCCAATCACTTCTTCACTTTCTCAGAAAAAATGGACGATGATTTATCAGGCCATTGCACATGGATCTAAAGAGTCCAGCTCTTCACAGAAAGGTTTGAAGGTACAAAAGTTTTTTATGAGCTCTCCTGGGAGGTAGCTCCTCAACTGGTATAAAACAACACTCAGTAATGTCAAATGGAAATAGGCCAATATAAATTGCCCAAGGATTTTGTAGCTTTATTTCTTATGTAAGTGTTCCCAAATATCTCTCAGTCACCTCCCTAAAAGGTACGATTCAGATAGAATATTTATCACCCTTCTATATTTCTTATCTTCACTTTAAATTGGAAAAGAAAAAAACAAGCTGTCTGCAGAGTAATCAGTTGCTATAGTAAACATTACTTTAGCATACAATGCAGTACTTATCTCTGTTTTGTTTAATTAAATCTGTGGTATATGCTGTCATTTGCCTATGCAGAGCAAGTGCTCTTCTCTCCAACCCAAAACTTAATTTCACTAAATAACTCTTTGGTTTTAGAACAAATTTGGAAAGAGGTTAAATTAGCCTGATTTTCCTCATTTTCCACATCACTCATATGTGCAGAATGTGCTTTATTGCTCTGAACTAGCAAACTTCAGCACCCAGTCGTAATGATGGAAAAAATACTTACACTGTGGAAGAAAAGGCACTTTTACAGCCTTATTTATCTTCTAATGACAATGGATGTTCCAAGGCTAGTGTATAACTGACTCTATGAATTTTTAAGTTGGTAGGATTGCATGCAGGCACTATCACTAGTGAAGGGCCAAAGTATGAAGGTACAAAATAGACATGAAACTTGTGATTTCAAGCATTTTATGAAGGAATATTTGGGTCTGAATTGCTAAGGGGTGCATATATGTATAAAACCAGTGTTGGTAGTAAAGTTACACATCATTTGTTCAGCTGGTCCAAATCCCTAAAAGGTCCCTCTACATCAGAGAAAATGGTCAAGGTTATGTCAACAAAGTGTCTGGCCCTACAGTCTGAAGAGAGAGGCATTAAGCTGTCTTAGGAAAGTCTCTAGGACAAATGCAATCCAAGACAAGATTTCCTACCACTGAAAAAGCACCCAGAAAGACATTTTAACTGAAGACTCCAGCTGCCTGACAACCAAAGCACCACCTAGAAGGCAGCAATACCTAACAACTATTTGCAGTCAAGTCTTTGTCCCAGTTCACAGCTCTGCAGTGGCTATAAATGACTGGTGCCTGTAGGCATCACTCACAGAGGTTTAGGACCCCACTCCACACCCAGGTATGTGCAGATCATGGCTCAACACTAGAGAGTTAGAGAAGCAGAGAACATCCTGAGCTGGAAGGAACCCAGCAGGACCATCAAAGTCTGCACAGAACAGCCCCAAGAATCACAGTCTGTGCCTGAAGCAAAGATACTCAAAGAACAGTTTGCTTCTGAGGCACCAAACACTGTGTTAGACCCTGAATAATCCAAAATTGAACTATGAAAAGCAATAAGAACATAGCACTGGCTGTAGAACATTGCCTGATTTTTTGTCAGCGCACTTTGCAGAGATGATGTTTTTGTTCTGGTTTAACACTTGTACCAGCTCAGTCACTCTGCAGTGAGTGCATATCCTTGGTACAGAGACATGGAACACTGCCTTCCTTGTTCACACTTCTGTGGAGGGGCCCATGGGCACTGATCTAATTTCCCTGCATCAAAACAAGGCATCTGTAATATCACAGCACAACCCACAACCAGGCTGGAGCCAGGGCAGCCTCCACACTGCTGGTACAACTGTGTCAGTTCAATTCTTTACACTTTCTTCACCAGCAAGGTCTCATCTCCCCAGTCTAATTGTATCAGCTAATAACCAGTAACAGCCCCAGCAATGGAAAATCTATGGACAGTCAAAGGAACAAACTGGAATGATGAAACAGCAGTTCCCATTCCTGATCTTTAGTTATTTACTCTGAAAGTTGCAAAAAAGATTTTCATCTCAGCTACAGCACCTCTTTTTCAGCGCCAGAACCCCAGCTTTCACACTGGAAATAATGATCAGCAGTTGTCTGTTCAGACTGCCACTTGCTTATTGTCCAAATTATTCTTACATAGATTTTCTTCAGTAGTTAGAATATTGCAATAATCTGGAAAAATCTGAACAAAACCAGGCTCTTTTATGAAGATTTAGACTGTCCTCACTCTATTCATTTTTTGCTACAGAAGGTGAAAAATTATATGATCACTTTCATAAAAAGATGTATTTAATTGTAAACTGCATTGCACACACAAAAACATGTTCTCCAGCTTCCAAAATTATTCTGCATTCATGTTTAATAATATTCCCTATCATATTTACTTAGACATTATATTAAACAAATAAATTTGTTGTTGAAATATTGCATAATGAAAAAGGAAATATATTTATTTTTCTAATAAGTTCAGTGTTTTTTAATCAGTTCAATGTGAATTCAATATAGCCAATCTTCTCTTGGTACTGCTTCCCTTATTGAAATCAATTCTTCAAAAGGGAAGGCAATGAAAAAAAAAAGGGAATGTAAATGTCTAAGATGAAGTCAGTGAAAATAATCATAGAATCATAGAATGATTTGGACTGGAAAGGACCTTAGAGAGGATTTTGTTCCAAGCCCCCCTGGGCAGGGGCAGCTTCCACTAGACCAGGCTGCTCAGAGCCCCATCCAAGCTGGCCTTGGACACTTCCAGGGATGAGGATCCCATAGTCCCTTTCCACTTTTGAGAAACTGACTGACAGGGAGCTCTGCCTTTACACTTGTGCACAAGGAAAAGGTGTCTCCCAAACAAAGCACTCAGAAGTGAGGCATCCTTGGTCCTCCTGTGTGCAATTCTGAGTCCAGCCAGTTATCAAATCTGGCTCCTGCTTTTAGCAGAACAAACCACACAACTTCCCTCTGTGTTTGAAAACTGGTGCTCAGTGGCTACTTGAAGCACTTTGGATGATTTCTTTGTCCCTGTGGCAGTATCTAAATAGATGAAAACTTCTTACCTAAGTTCATAAAGAAAACACAATGAATTCTAGGACTTCCCCTTGTGATTGAATAAAAAAAACATACAAAAGAGAGACAAACAACATACAGAAGAAGTAACCAGCTTTCACAGGTCCTTGTTTTTACAAAAAACAATTTGCCATGATGATGATGAACTAAAAATTCCAAAGACCAAATAATGAGAGATCCTGTCAGCTGAGTGCAGGACTTGGTGCAATGCCTGTCAAATCCTGAGTGATAGAAGTTGTGCTGCCAGACTTCACTGCCTGTCACTTACATCCCCTTTATTTTTACACAACAATTTACACACAGCCACAACTATTGTTGCAAAGATGATCCCATGCCACTGCAAAGAAATGAAAATGGAAATTCTCCGTGAGGTGGCATAAAACACTGTGATTGATGCTGTAGATATGCAAGGCAACAAATTTTCTGGGAAAAATTGACTGTATAGATTGCCATAAGACTCATTCTGGAGGCTTTTGATTTTGCCCATGTGCATGGCCAGTTTCATACTCTACCACTTAACTCTATGGTAGAAGGAAATTTTATTCAATATATTGGCCAAATATTATTGTATACAATTGCAGATTCAGGATCTTGTCATTTTGGAAATATCCTGTTTGATAGTTTATTTTTAAATGTCCTCAAAAGGAAAACAATTGCATGTGTAGGAATTTTAAAAAGCAAGAGTTATCTAAAGAAAGTGGCTTACCTTGTGATAAACTATTCTGTCAACACTTGAGCTGAACTTCATAATTTTTCATTCCTGTGAAGGACATAATGTTCTGGATCACTTTCAGACAGGATTTTTTTTTTTTTAATTTTTCATTTTAAGAGCTGAGCAGAGTTAGGATTTTCTTTTCTACACAAGAATTCTGCCTTCTCATCCTCTTCTCAGTGCCTGGATCTTAAACACCATTTGGTAATTTACAACATCAGTTTGTGACATGCCATTTCCACCAGGGAAAGGACATTAGCCCTTGTCTGTTCTTCACTATAATTAAGAAAGACAGGGTATCAAATGGACTGGATCTATCATAGCCTTCATGGTTCAGAGGAGTAACCATCAGAGGAGCAATTTCTAGGAGCTGGATGTCTCTAGATCTGTAGGATACTGAGTGTGAGCCTTGTGCTCCTGGCAGCCTATTTTGCTCATTGAGTATGGGGCATACCAGAATAGTATTGATTCTCCTTCAACCCTTCCTTCATTTACTATGGTCTCAGCCTGTCTCAAATCACCCAGGAAATATGGCTCCAGCAGCAAAACCTTCACACGTGCCAAACCCAAAGCAAGAGATAACAGAATTAGCTGCACCAACTTTACACAGATGAAGATTCCCTCTAGCACAAGGTGTATTCTCCAGGTGTCAATCTGGCCAGTTAAGTTCATTTTGTACTGACTGAACTTAATGGGCTGTAAAATCTCTTTCACTATAAGCAATTCTTATTCAAACCGAGAAGCTAAAATAATTTGTTCTCTCCTTTTGAAGCCAAAACCAAAACTCCCAAGAGTTTCCTTGCAAATTGACCACACTTTTCTTTCCCTCTGCAATGCTGCCTTGTCTACTGGAGAGAATGATATAGATAATTTCTGCAAAACAGTGTAAAACTATTATAATCAACACTACTTCTGCTTCCTTTCCAGTATAACACTGCAATCATTTATGGACTTCCACGGTGCCCTGAATTTGTTATCTTCTTGTTGTCCTCAAATCCATTAGCAGGCCAGGAATCAGCTATGCCAGTATGTTCATCTCTGAATTGCTGATTGAAAGAATTTTGAAGCTCAGAATAAAAGCTCTGCATCAAAGATGCTTATCTGAAGCAATCTGTCTGGGGAACCATGGGAAAGAATTCCAATCACAATGGGAAAAATAAGGTGACTTAAACTCAATCCTAGAAGCAGTTACTATCAGGAAAGAGCAAAAACCACCATGAAGACAGAAAGAACCTTCCATGCACTGTGGCAGTGGGCCAGAAACATTGAGGTGCTGTGATGTTTAGCTGCTGTTTCCAATCCCCTTGGCAGGAAGGCTGCAGGTGGTGGCATGGAAAAACAAAAAAAAACCCATACAGAAACACAAATGCCTGTGCTTTACTGTGCTCATGTGAGTAAAACAGATGCCTGCCTGAAATGTATCCCCTTCAATATCAAGTATCCCCTTCAATAAAGATAGTATCCATTAAAGAGCTTGCCTTCAGAATCCCTGCTTACCGATTAGCATTCTTTTTTTTGTTTGTTTTGTTTTCTTTTTAAAGTGTTGCAGGCAGTCTTGACATTTGTGCCATCTGAAAGTTACAGCTGCTCTCCCAATCTTCACTTGAAGGCATCCTCACCACTGAGAGCTTTTCTGAGAAATGGCAACCTGTCCCCTCATCCAGAAGTGTGATTTTTGAATGGAGTGCAGGCAGATGATTTCAGCTGAATGGCTGTCTTCTAGAGGAAGACTCTTACATCTTATTTTCTTTGTGTGATAGCAGAAGCCTGAGTCTATTTATTCAATTACCATGTGTTTGAGCCTACAGGCTTTGCATGCTTCTGCCTAGCAAAAATAACTTGCTCCACTGCTGCAATCTAATTGAAAGAGTTCTGTGCAGTCTCATTATGAATTATTCTGTGTTATGCTAGGAAGGCTAGAGGTTGTGAAACTAGTTACATCAGCAAAGCTGGCATCTGATTTCATTAGCTGACACTGTAATTGCTTTACATTGATGGGCCTCATACAACCACTCCTGCTCAGAGGAAATTTCCGTTGCCTTTGTTCCAGAGTTGTCAATTCCACTTTGGGAGCTTATGGCTCTGTAATCTGGCACTTCATACCACAGTGAGCATCTGGCTGCCAAAATATCCCGAGCAGTCAGGGAGCAAGGAGCGTGGGGATGCCATGTCTTTAGGAAAATGCTTGTCCAGTCCAGTCAACTCTAGAATTAGACCACTACATTTTAGAGCACTTTGAATCATTGCAGTCCTTTCACACCTGGCCAGTTTGCCCCATAGAAACACACATCCATGTCATGGCCAACAGTGCTCTAGGACAAGCAAGACCAGGAGGTCCCCAGGAAAATACCTAGTCCCTAGTTCTGAGAGAGAGAGAACTGGGGCAGTGCTGGTATATGAGTAGTGACAAGGCACAAGTGTTTCCAATGCCACCCTCTCCTAGACACATTGACCAGTGTGGAGTTTTCCAGTAGGATTTTGGAAAGTGGCCAGGCCAGTATTAGTGTCTCTTTCCCCTATCTTTTTTTTTCTTTTTTTTTTTTTTGAGCATTAATCTCAATCACAGCAGTACTCAAATAGTTAATCAACAGGTTTTGTCTCTCTGCCAGTGGGAAAGTAAGTGGAAATGGCATCCTCTGTCTCTGCCATTCACAGGAAGAAAGATGTCATATACCAATTATTAAGTTTCACCTAGATTTATGGCATGTGTTTGCCATGCAAAATGAAGACATTATCCACAAAGATTCTAAGATTTATTACCTGGAGAGGTGATGCATCATTGAAAAAAAGGAAATGGTGGAGGAATAATAGAGCTAAACACAGGCAGCAGCAAGATGCCAAAGGTTTTCTTCCTTTGCCTACAGAAATTATGCATCCTAATCCATGTACCTCTTTTAGCTCGAGGAAAGGAATTGGAATTCACAAGGATTTCTGCAAGCAACCTCAAATTGCAGCTGGAGGTCACATTCTTCTATCAGTTTCTTATCACTGTTCTCTAGTTCAATGTAATATTTGCAACTGTCTTTTCCTCTGAAATTCTCTGAGTCTCTGGAGAAAGTGTATGAAGTAAACTAATAGACCCACCATTTCTGGAAGAGTTGTGGACTTTAGTCTGTCATTTTCTTCCACAAATGCTAAGGAGCATTTCTTCACATTCCATTCACAGTGTTCCTTCTTCAGGAGCTCCAGGAGATGTGAGCTTGGGCTCTTGCTGTGCCAGAAGGAGCAGGCACAGCCCCTGGGGCCAGAGACCATTAGACCATAACACCACCAAGAGTCACTGTCAAACACCTCCCAACAAATCAAATTCAATCCTCTCCAACTGCTGAGATAATAATACAATTGTCCAAAATACATCACATTCTGTAGGAGCTCTTCAGCTCCTTTTAAATCCTTTCTTTGGAAGTGTGTATGAAAACATAATGTCACATTTAGCAGAATGTCACTTAGTTTTTTTCTGCCTGCTCTTAAATACTCCATCAACAAGTTTGATGTAGTGAAAATACCATGAAAATACCATGGTTTCAGTAAAAATTAACTGTAAAACATGCATGGCTATTAGAGAAAAGCTATAAACCAGTTTTTCAAGCAAGCTGCCTTGCTGCAGGACACAGGGTGCTTACAATACACACCCTACAGAAATGTGAAATAGCTGAAGCACTTGAGGACTTCAATACAATATCTGCCCTTGTTTCTACGGTAGGGGTGGAAGATACCAATATAGCCTGGGTACATTTTACATAATGTTATATACTGTTGGCATACTACTTGAATTTGTATAAAGTTTTCAGCTATCTTTGGATTAATCAGCTTTTTATTTACGTTTTACTGTGGGGTTTTATGGCAGCAAAATCTTCTGTAACACACAGTAAAACGGAGATGGTCAAGCAACCATGATTTTCCAGATAAATACATCCTAGTGGGGTATAAATTACTGAGTGATCTTGAGGAAGAAGGTGTAATTACATACACAATGTAATATTTCCAATGAAGTTTCAGAGCAGGCTTGAAAAAATGAATTTTCCAGGCATCATCGAATTCACAATGCGGAAGAATAAATGTGAAAAAGAAATCAAGAAAGAGCTGCACAGAAAAAATACAATAAAATAGAATAGAATCAAACATTCACACCTGTACATCACTAAAGAAATAAGTGCATCTGATCAGATCAGGGGGAAAGCAGTTGAACACACACAGGCTGGGGTACACCTGAGAAGAGCCAGCAGTTCAGTCACAACAGGAAGGCTGACAGTACTTCCTTACAACAAAAATGTCTTTGCTCCAGAGTCCCTGGCAAGCAAAATGGATCAGAAGCATTCTCCCCACATTGTGTGGACAAGGGAGTGAGAAATGAAGCTGAGCCATCTATTAAACAGCTCTGTGATGGAGCTGTCACATCATAAGGTGAAAGGAAAGTGAAGCAGAATCTGTGATAAACCTAAGGAACTGGCAGCATTTGTTAGATAAATGGAAGCAACTGACAATAGACAACAAGCCAGGCTGTCTGGGCAAAGACTTTGTAGTTCTGTATTTTCAGGTGACAGAAAAGCACACCAAGATTCTTAAAGGCTTTTGTTCCCAGAACCACTGAAATGTCACTAGGGAATGTCAGCAAATGAAGAAATAACACAATTTTTATTGCAAAAAGATACATAGTGCAAAAGAAGGAAAAGGCTGTTATGAATATTCCGTCACTGGCTTACCTAACATTTCTGAGGCATTGGCAATTGACCATTTCTATCCTGTTTTAGTGCCTAAAATGCATTTTGGGCACAGAATTGGGGGAAGCAGGTTTTAAAGAATATTAGTAGGAGTGACAGATAGAGTGTTGGTCTGAAACAACCTCATATGGCCTCACTTGAAGAGAGACACTGGGGTAACATCTCTAAGATATAACTTTCCTCCCAAATTCATTGATTCCAGAAGTGCCAGAACACTGGCCTAGAATAACAACTATGAGGAATGAAATGATGGCAGTTCACAGCCCTCTCCCAAGCAGAAAATACCAATTAAACACTGCATTAATTTTGTGTTCACCAGGAGTTATCAAATTAGTCCAATCAAATAAGATATATGCTCTATATCAGTTGTAAGCTATGTTTAACTAAAAGAGTGCAACAAAGGTGAATGGGGTGCAGTTTTCTTTATATTTTTGTGGCTTACACAAGTGTCATCTATGGCTATTTACCCAGGGTAGATGTGGCCTGTTGCTTCTAACATTAAACTCTCTACTATTCTCTCCCCCAGATAATAAAAAAAACTCAGTGAAATTAAGATCTTGGTGCTGTATCATAAAATCAGACATAATGAGACAAGCACCAGCAATGCTGATGTCAGGGGCTGAAAAAGAAGTTGAATATTCTCTGAATGATACCCACATGCTTCCTTCCAGAGAGACTTCTTGCTATATTGCAAGGCATTGATAGCAGTACCATCAATTCAAGTAAAATCAGAACCCAGCAGAATATTGATCTGCAGGATCTGAAAGCACTCTTAAGAACCTTGGCCACCTTAATATCAGGCAGGAGCAAACTACAAAATATGTCCATTGCTCCTTAGTACATCTGCTATCAAATTTTTCCACATCTCAGAAACTTTTTACTGAGCTTATATAGCTTATTGTGGGAATAATAGAATGAGTGAATAAAATAAAAGTATTCTATCTTCTCTGTCATTGAAATGCAATCAGATTTGCTCAAAGAAAAAGTGCCATACCATCTCCATCCTCGGTGTTAACATTCAGGACTTTCTCCCAGGTTTGCTTATCTGATAAAAAGCCTCTCCACCTGGAGCCTGATATTAATGCATAAATCCCAGAAATGTGTCTAGAAAAGTTCACACTATTCAACTAAAAAAACATTAAGGAGAACATGAAGGGAGGATAAAACCCTTTCAGGTTAAAATATGATTTCTATATTTCCTTTGGAAAGAATAACAACAGACCACAATCTCAAGGGAAATTGTAAATTCTCCAAGGAACAAACAAAAGAGCTGAAAACTTTAGAGATTTAAGATATTTGAATAAAGAAGTTTTGCAAATTAAATATTCAGAACTCTGTTTATTTAGGCCTCAGTATTGTAATGATGCCAGACTGCAGCATGGTGATAAACAAGCAATGAACTGGAGACCTCTGGTCCTAAATATATCAGCTCCTTGTGCTTGAGTTTAACGACCAGCCCTGGAGCTAAAAGTGGTAACAGCATATCATCTGTGGATTGGGACCTAAGAGGATAGGAAAAGGCACTGACTGCTGGCCAATAAACACTTCATCATGTCTATCCATCTCTCCCAGGGTTTTACTCTGCCGTCCATCACTGCGCCATCCCAGAGCCTTCATGTAAAATCAATAGCACTGGTGCAATCCCTGGAGGTGCCACAGCAACTCCAGCACTTCTCCTCTTCTGGGTGTTTGCACAGCCACAGACTCACAGTCTTTGATTTTAATGAGGCTGTTCATGAGTACTGTGCTAAGAAAACTTCCTGTAATCACACAAGCATTGAACTATTCCTCCAAATATTGGTGCTAACAAAAAGGACCAGACTCAGATACCACATCCTGTTGCTCAGTTTGAACATTTGATGAACAAATGAGTTTGTTTTTTATCCATCAGCTGCACCCCTTTCATCATTTAAAGAAAGGGAATAGGCAAATTGACAAACACTCTCAGGAAGGGCTGCCTCACTTCATAAAGGAAGTAGTTTACTGTCTCCCCCATTTACAGCCTTTGTCAGTGCCAATCCCCTATTATTGTTATCATCCTCTTCTGTCATGCTGATGCCTGCACTTCATTTTTTAGCACACTCAATACACCAGATCAGTTAGAAATAGATGTATTTACATATTCATATTCATTCAGTTCCATTTACTACCCCATGCAAGACTGAGGTTCAGTTGTGGTAACTCCAAAACAGGTAATATTTAAATAGCATCCTGATTTTCTCCAGCATAAAACAAATATAACGATATTTAATTTTTTGGATTCTCCAAGTTTTAGTTGATTCCTTAGGAAATCGATAGAAATGCACCTCAGAAAGAAAGCAGACAAACAAATAGGCCCAAAAGTTTGTACATACAGCTCCCTCTCTTCTCAGTTCACTGAGAGGTGGCAGCAAAGTGCTCCTTTCCTCAGTTCCAGAGCTGCCACAGTTGCAAACAAGCATTTTGTGAGCACATGAGCTAAATATCCTTTCAGATGGATGACTGAAAGCCTCATTAACAAGAGCAGATTTTCTTCAAGGGAAAATAGAGATTCGTCTCTTTCTATTGCCACATTCAAGGAGCAGATAAACACAACCACTGATGGATCAAAAACCCCCCTGAGCTGCCCATGACTGCCATGAGGGCAGGGCAAGGTCAGTGGTCAGGTACCCGAAGGAGAATTGTGCAGCATCCCAGGAGCTGCCTTTCACATTCTGACCTGTAAAACAAGGTATAATGTATGGATGGGTAGGCCAGTGAATCACTCCAGACTTAGGAAGAATCACCACAAACCCAACAATGCTCTGAATCTTTTCTGTACATGCTACCATACACCGATATTTATATAGGAGAACTGCAGTGGGACAAAGCATAAGGAAGCTTCCTACTGCCCATTTTGAAAACATGCCAACCCAGAAAGCTGAACAGAAGTAATTTCTCCAATTCCACCTGATTGTACAGTTAAGAATTGAAGTTCTTTGAATCCAGATGTATTTTCTTAATATGTTCTTTCTTTTTTTTTTTCATATAGACTATTTGATTGTTGCTTTCTTGTCATTCAATGTCCTGACTAAAAATATACTGGACTTAATTTCTAAAGACATCAAGAAGAAAAAAAAGTAATGGAATGTCAGTATATTGCCATGAATCTTAGATTTTCATTGACAACAAAAGGTAATACATGTACCACCCATGGAAAGCTCATAGCTGAAAGGACCAGGAGAATTTTCTGTGAAGAGTTACACATTATACACATTATTTCAAGAACAATCTAATAAAACCTAATATTGCCATGAATCTTAGATTTTCATTGACAACAAAGGGTAATACATGTACCACCCATGGAAAGCTCATAGCTGAAAGGACCAGGAGAATTTTCTGTGAAGAGTTACACATTATAACACATTATTTCAAGAACAATCTAATAAAACCTAACTGGTTGAATAATATTAGGAGATTGAACAGCAACTATTTTAAACTCACTGTCTCCAAGCAAAAAGCCCAAGTTTGCAATAAACCTTAGAGCAAAAGCTCTCAAACGTGGCTCTGGAGCTTTCAGGCTATTTCATCAAACTGTTCCAATAGCCAAAATTTCCATCTCTCATAGAACCTCCTCAGCTCTCAGCACAGTTAGTCCTTCTGCTACCCTGTCTGTTATCCTGCTGAAGTCACAGGATACTGGGGGAAAAAAAAAGCCTTGAGGTTGCTCCCACTGCAGCATCAGCAAAGGCAGATGGGATTTGCATGCAGGCTGAGTTTGGACAGCCCACAGAGGCTGCAGGTGTGGACACAAAGTGCTTTCTGAGCAGCTGTTGTTCCTGGGGCTGGACACTTCAGTTACCCAGCAGAGGTGAACAATGTTCTTTACTGCTGTGCTGAAGCAGAGAGAGGCTTTTTCTTAGCATTCATTTCATTCAGTAAAATGAATCCTCCTAATAAATTATTGTATGGGAATTGAAGTCTTACACCTCACAGGTTTAGTTTTGCTTGTTTTATGGTATGCACAAATGTCTGGGTATCATTTCTCTGACAAAATATTTTACAAGTTTCCATTACAGCTATTTTCTGAATACTTGCAAGGGCAACTGACAGGTTACATTTTCATTTCCTGGGCACACAGGAGTGCTGGATATGGGAGGAGGAATCTTTGCTGGGTTTGTCTCTTAAAACTGCCACTAACCTATAGCAGTATTTTCTCACCCTCCTCTTCCCTCCCTTTAGGCAAAATGGTACCTCAAAGGCTCCTAGTTTTATGCAATGCTCTCTAAGCCTCCTCTTCCCCAACTCCACACTCCCAAAATAGAGAGCTACAGTTGCCCCTATTTTTGTCTCTTCCTAAAAAGTTTTTTAAATTTTTTTCTTTACAGTATGTTTCAAAACTGCAGAAGGAATGACAGAAACCAGTAAAAACTTTACAGCATTTCCACTTTTCCCTCACTTCACATTCTATAATCTCTGTAATTAGAAAGAAATTGTATTGCTTTTTGTTTTTCTCAGACTTTCCAGAATAATTCAACTTTCAGCAAAAACCATATCTGGAAATACACTTATGTCCTAAACATAGAAATAAAAATGTTCTAATGAAAGTTAAGTTGCACTCTTACCTACAGCATTCCCTACTGTGAAGGTTACTGTTTAAAAAGTCTGATTATAATGAACCATCTGCTTGGCTTCTTTACACTCGCTTTATTCTTTATTGTGTGCTGTAATTAATGAGGCTTTCTGTATTATTACCATAATAGCCGATGTTTTTCTTTATAAATGAGAAGCAAAAGCTCCCTGATGAAAATTTCAGCTTACTTCAACAATTGAGAGGAACTGCCCTAAGACTGGATGGTTGTTTGGGGGTCACTGCAGTAGCAGAAGTCTCAGCAGCACTGCAGCCACAGTACTTTGAAACACTGTGGCCATGAAATGATGGATGAGCTGGATGAAGTCAGGATGGCAGCCCTGTCTGTAAAGGACAGTTGTCATATGTGACTGCTGAACACTTTGGCAGATAAGGAAAGAAATGAGACAAAATAATTGAATATCAAATCTCTCTGTGAGTTTTTGCTTCATCTTTGTTCCATGGCTATGAAGTATATCATGAAGATAAGGACATGCTGCTGATGCCTTTTGACTAGGAGGACAATTTCTGTGTTCTCCTGCTGCCTCCTTTGTGTATTTTTTTTTTCTAAGTTGCAGACTATCTTATTTTCATGGAGAATGATGGAGTTTTTTAGACATACAAACCCAGCATTCTTTACAAAACAGGGAGAAATTGCATGACAAACAGGACCTCTGGTTTGGTTCTACATAGACAAGGGAGCAAAATGTCACACAACATAAACATTCCCTGGCTTTCAGTTCCCAGATAAGCACAATGTCCTCAAAGGTCCTTTTTGTGGTCTTTGACATTGTCACTTTTCTTCAGCTTTTTATAAACACCTCTCACTCTGCAGACCACAGCTGTACATATAAGCCTTATGACCTTGCTATTTAGTATTAGCTAAAGCCTAAGAGATACTCAGCTGAGGCTGAAATGACCTCTGATAGTTACCTTTCAAACACTTAACAACCTACCCTCAAAAACACATTTCTCCATCTGCTCATCAAGAAAAATGATTTCTGATGGTCTGTACTCACCGTTCATTCAGGTCTGATTTTCTCATTTGGGGGGAATTTTATGGAGCTGATTTTCACTCTCTCAACCTCTCTCAGGTTATTAAGACAGACCTGTTCAGTCTGACAGCACAGATGCAACAGGGCATGACTGGGCTACATTAACAATTCCATGCAATTTGATCTGTGCTATATGCAATTAATCTGTTCATGCTGGTTAGAAATCCCTGGAATACTGGGTATACTGAAACTTCCTCACCATTTTGAATAAACTGGAGGAAGCCTGAGGAATTAGGAAGGAAAGTATTGCAAAATTCCTAATGTCACAGAAACCAGCAGAAGAAAGATCTTAAATATTTAGCATATATTTTAATATAAATCTTCTATCAGTAAAGGTCTCACTAAATAAATATATATATATATATGCACACACACACATATATACACACACACACACACATGTACTGACACACACATATATATGTACATGTATCTTCTGTGCTTGAAATGGTGCAAGAAATATTTGACTGATCACTTCCACTGGCCTCAAAAGAATGAGACACTTCTGCAGGATACAGTGGTGACAAGTTTGCATTAGGCACAGTGCCACTGCTGAAGCCTGTGCTTCTGATGCAAGACAGCAAGAACTGCACTGCTCCTTCCAATGAGAGGTTAAAATAAAAAGTCATTGCTATTCTCCAGGAACTCTGGAGAAGAGATGAATCTGTTCCCCATACTATTCATTGTCTGCTTATTGACTGGCACTCATATTTTTATGTTGTATCACAAGATCATACTTAGCATTAAAGCTAAGTGATTAATTCATAACAATTACTGCCTAATAAAGTCTTCTCTTCTTCACAGAAGACTGATGTATTTTGCAAATTCCTCAGTTATTTGTTGTTCTGAAGTAATGAATTAATTGCAATAATTTTCTGTTTTATAGGGTGGCAACAGTTGTGCTCTCAGTTGAAACATGGCATGTGTCATACCAGGCATACATTACTGTTTTTCTTTCCTTGCTGGCAATATTAGATGCAATTATTGAATGAAACATGCACAAACTCTCACATAGATATAAATTTCATTGGAATTTGGGGGAGTATTCATTGGCAATATTAAAATTCTTTTAAATTCTTTCAGTTATAAACAAGACTTGAGCATTCTTACATTATGCACTCACATTACTGTCTGCAGGATGATTAGTAGTGAAGTTCTCTCCTTGGAAGAGAACTGAAGCATGGGCCATAGATATTGTAATAACTGTGCTCCCAGACACCAGCAGAGATAAGGAAGGTTACTCTCAGCATTTATCCCTTCAAACTCTGTTATTTGTTATGAATCCTACTCTGAATTCCATCAAGTAAGCCACATGTAGCCTTCAGTAACAAAAGGATTCATTCCAGTATAGAGCTCAACACTCATTACATACATTAAAGTCTAAGGAAGCCAAATCCAAAGTGAATAAATAGTGATTTGCTCAGGATACTACACTAAAGATGCATGTTACCTCAAACATAAAATCATCACAGCCATTAAATGAGCTGTCCATGATATTTTCTGTTGTTTCCCTGAATTTTTATCACAGTACACAGGATTTTGATCCTAAATGACTCTCCAAAGAAATCACATACCTCCTATGGCACTTGTTGTTAATGAACTGGTCTTCATTCGTTTGCTAAAGAAAAAATTCCACATTTTCTGAAGCACAGATTGGTAGCTTAAAAATGCTTCTTGGGGTAGAATTTTGATTGCAAATTTGCTTGTATGCACTAAAACATTCCCAGTGTTCCTAGAGAAACAAAATCATCAAAACACATTTATTAAGGACAAACAATACACAAAGCAGAAGCTGTACCTGACAGTGCTATATTTAACAGCTAAGCTTGCAAATGCTACTTTACTAAATCAGATGGATACTGGAACTTGTTGCTTAGAGAAATTTTATTCCAATTTCTTTGTGAGACAGAATGCAAAAGAATTTTTTTTAGGCTCTGCTACAGCCAAGCTGATGGCTAAAGCATTCTCATTTTGATCTTTATAACAAATGCATATTAATTAAAAATATGGTAATTCCTATGTACTTCTGAAGAGGCTATTAAAGGAATAGGCCATGGGGAAGTTATTTTTGATTCCTCCTAGCTCTACTAATAGAAGAAAGCTTTATATTATGATTTCCCAAACGATGAAAAAAATGTAGTTTATATGTGTACACACACATAAGACTTGAAGGTGAGATAATCTATGTCCATTTCCAAGAGTTTATGAAGATAGTTAGCTGTATGTTGTAACAATCTTCATAAGCAAAACAATTTGGAGTTATTCTGCTTACAGGGTAAAGAAAGCTTTACAGAAATGAAGCCAATAAATGATATGGGCTTCTTTTACTGGATAAAATGCATCAATATAGAAGGCAAGCATGAGGCTTTACCCTCCCTACTCATCTGTTCACATAGATACTGTCCCCTGAGGATACAGACTTTGCTTTTTGCCCATTTTCTCTTTGAATTTCCATAAAATTTGCAAACACCATTGAAAAGAAAATACTAATGCAGCTGATTTACAAACCTCTGTGTAGGGGAGGTGATGCTTACAAATGTAGTTGGAATTCTGTTAAAGTATTTAGGCTGTATGGTCAGGAAATTACATTCACCATGGGTATGATCAGCTATTAGTCAATTATATTTAATGTTTTCATCAGGTTACTAAAGGCTCCCTGCATGAAATTTGTAGGGATCTCAGAAAGAGTCACTGTCTGTTTTTATTATTCCATGAACTTACATTTTGACTACATTTTTAAAGAATTGATACATTAGCTGGTAACTGATACATTAACTAGCAAAAGAGAGACTGGAAGTATCCCTTGTGCAGGAAGATTGCTATTTGCTATTTGCTGGTAGTTTTATTCTAAAGGGTAGATTTATTCTATACAACATTTGTTACATTTTGTAATCTAACAGATTACAAAAAAAAAATCAGCACAGTCTCATCTGTGTGATTGCATTTGTAGGTATTCTCCTTCTTCTCACAGCTGGTTTGAGAGATGACACCATTCAACATAAGAAAACCAGAAAAAAATTTACAAACTTTGGCATTTTTATATAGAGGCACTGAGGTCTTTTCAAAGCAGTGGAGATGAAGTCTGCCTGCAGTTGTGACTGGGGACAGCCTGGCTCCATCAGCTGTAACTGCTCTTGCCACCAGCTAAGGTAAAAAAAATTCTCCTTTATTTTACACACTTGTAAATGTCCAAAGATGCTGTCTAGACAACAAAGTAGTGAGCATATGCACCAAATGCCATAGTAACTGTTGTCACCCTGCTTTATGTTTAGGCAGTTCAGTTTCCTCTGGTGCATTCAGGTTTTGTTACAAGCTTTTCCACACAGTGCTGCATTTCTTTGTTAGGCTCCTCAGAAAGGTTATGGCTTTTATAAACTTCCATGATCACTGAACCACTTGCAGGTGTCCAACCAATTGTAATGAAAGTGAAACCTGCCTCCATGACAAAAGGTTTTATTGAAATAGGAAAACACAGCAAGCAATCTACAAAATCCACAGAAATAGTACCCTATGACCCCAAACTAGGTAGCATAGTAAGCTTCTTTTAGATCAATACTTCATTTGGCAGAAAAATCAATTTCCCTGCCACTGCAATCCATAAAATTCATCAGGAAAAAATTACCCCTCACATATTAGCAGCCCTTTCACCTTACTGGTTTGGAAATTAATTACAATAGACAATTTCAAACCCTGTAACAGGTTGGTGCAACAAGGTACTTTGCAACCTGTGAATTAAAACATGGATTAGCTGTGATGGGAACACCTATAGCTTTCCTGATTTGTCCAGCCTCCCTGTGGTAGGGGCAAACAATGTTTTTTTAGCTACAGGCTTCAACAGTCTCAAGCTGTAACCAGGTTTCATTCCTGGAAAATGCTCACCTGTTTGCAGATAACTGTGCAGGACACACAGAACACCATAAACCAAAGCTTTTTCTATCAGCATCCAAGTAATTTCTCTTATGGCAGTGCCATCTTGCCTTCATTCTTCCATATGGGAATTGCAGGCCTGCTGGAGAAGAGTTAAAGAGCTTTACTGCATGGCTCATGTGGGATTCACAGATTCCTATCAGCCACCATGGTGGATGTGGAGGTTCCACATTTGATTGCCTCAGCAAACTCTTCATTTGGGAACTTTCCTGTACACTCCAGAGAGCTTGCTGATAGGAATGTTTCTAAATATAATGCCTTGCTGCTAAATATGTTTTTAAATACACTGCACAGAAGATTATTGATCTAGTCAAGATCTTGCTTCATATTTAATAAATCTAATTCTTTTTTGGAATGTTTTTCTACATAATAAACTGAGTTGCTCAACAGATACAACAGAGGCTGTCTTTTCATTGCATCACTGTTTTGCTGCTACTCTAACCTCCACTCCTTCCCCCAAGTAAATTTAGCTTTCTTTTTTTTAGACATTTAAAAAAATGTCTGTTAGACATTTCTTTCCTGAATTTAGATTCACGGTATTTTGTAGAGAATTCAAAGTTTTTGTAAGGATACAATGACATCTTATCAAAGAGGTCCAGACTCTGAGAGGTTGTTTTCACTGTATCCCACAGCTCAGATCTTTACACTTTTTGTATTCACAGTCCTGTATCGTCTCTGACAGAAGTTCAATAAAATTGTCTTTCTACCCTCAATATCAGGGTCCTCAGCATTGTTGGAACTGAGTGTTATAGACCTACAGTCTATCTCTGCTGAGAAACCTGAACTCCCCTGTCTGCCTCATTATACAGCAGGCCACTGGCAAGAGGTAGCAGTAGCTCTCCTGTAAACTGATGCATCACTTCTATTGTTTTCAGCCTATTATTTATGTTATAAATCCTGAAATTTCTGTTTTTACACAGTCAGGTGGTTAGATATCAATAAAGGTGGAGCATAATTGTTACTATTGCTATGCCTAATGTTGCCTCTCTCGCTATAAATATTTTTAAATTTGCTTATTCCACTACTTTTGCTTTTTTTTTTCCATGTTATTATTTCCCTGTTTTAGACACTTACTTTCACTTTTCTAGTCACAGTTATCACACAGTGTTAAAATGCAGCACCCTGGCTTCCCCCAGCATTGAGCAGAAGATACTGTTCTAAGGCTTGACTTGCTTCCTTCATTCTGAGCCACACACAAGTTCCTCTATGTACAGCAGAGGTGCAGTCTGAAAATGAAAAGGGCAGACTGATATTTACATACACAGCCTGGTGATACAGCAGCACACAGAGCTCCCATGTCACTGCAGAAAGAGAAACCAGGATGTTTAATCCTACCTAGCCAAAACCACCCTGTCCTGCTTCCTTCCAGGATACCTTCCAGTACATTTCAACAATGTTCTAATGAATGGGGAATTTGTGGCTGTGTGCAATCACTGAACTCAGTGACCTAGGAGACAATTTATCATTCTAATACACTATTTTTCATTCCTTATTTTCATCCTTCTTTTCAGACCCAAACATTGTTATTTTAATCCTTTGTTACCCTTCCTCCACCCATTGGTATATTTACCATTTATCACCTATTTTTCTTTTTGGTTTAATATTTGAACAGAGAAAGGGAATGAGAAATAGTGAATGATTGGGAGAGCACCATAATCTGAGAGGTGCTTGAGCATCAGGACTCATGCTCTGCAGTGGCACTGTCAGACTCTCCCTATGATCTTGTTTCCTGTCCCTCAACTACCTCCAGTGGGACTCTTTTAGGGAGTTTGCTGCAGCTTTATTACCCTCACTTGTTATTCTTGAGGATGCTGTGCATGGGGTATCTGTCAAATAAACTTATTTATTATAAACTTATTCCCTATGAAATCCATGTCAATGTGAAGCTCAAGTTCTGTAGTTAACATAAGAACAATTACAAGGCAATGAGCAGATTTCAGCTCACTGGTCCCAGTACCCTGAAATGAAACTACAACCCACCAAAACCCAGCTAGAGGAACACATTTTAAGAAAAAAACAAAAAAACAAAAAAAACATTGTTTGGGAGGTAATCTGCACAGATAAGAAAATGAATATGCAATGTCATTGCAAAACCACTTAGAATTGTGCTTTACCTGTGATAAGGTGATTTCTTTTGTCTTTAAATGTTTTCACTTGAACACTATCAACCATTTAGCCTTAAGGATAACTTCTAAAGAGGTATAAACCTTACACAATGTTCTTTTTTAAACTTAATTGCAAAACCATTACTGGTTGTTTTCCATTAAATAGACCACTACAAAAAAGTTAGTTACAATCCAGCCTTTTGTGTATCTTGGGGAAGACAGAACAGAAGCACACTCAAATGCTGCATATCCATGAGAGATACAGGGAGAAATGTCTGCAAGTCTAGAAGGAAAGACCTTTGAAACCAGCCTCTCCCTCTATCCTTTTTTATTTTGCACTTCACCCCCCTCCTTATTTGTGAGGATGGGGTGTTGACACTACTCCTCAGCTGCTCCCAAATTCTTGCATTGGAAGTGTTTTCCCCAACAATAATTCATAATTTGTCCCTCCTCTCACACACCAACACATCTTGTACTCCATGATCCAAAAATTCTGGCTCTTGCTTGCTCTAATTGCTTCAGAGACCTGTTTCATCTAAATTTGCTTTGGCTGAAACATACACAGAAGGAAACTGGATGTGAAGACAATGAATCTATCTTTTCTCCTCATACTTTAAAGGTCAGGTATGTTCTGCAACAGAGATACAAAAGGGAATATGTCTTGGTGACTACTCCACACTGTGCAGTGGTTTTCCACTAAATCTAAACAATAAAAAATATAGTAAAGCAGGTTCTGCATTATTTATATTAAGCAGTGAAAATGCTCCTCACAGCATTAAATGATAGCCTTGCATGCAATTCACAGACATCATCTGAAAGCTTATATACCTGCTATATATATAAACCTAATGCAGACAGCCATAATAGTCTGTATGAATAGGGAACGCTGTGCTTACTGAACCACAGCCATGAAACTAAAAATGAAATTATAGTTCCTCCATCATAATACCTAAGTCAGTATATAATATTATGAAAGAACAAGCACACAGTAATACCTGGGTTAATACTGGCACCATACATTATTGCTCAATGCTATCAAAAATAGCATCTCCAGATTCTTTATTGAAACACATTACATTACCTAAATTGTCATGACAAAGACAAAAGTGTTCAATTTCAGACTTTTCTAGCACCTCAGTTTTTATGAAATTGCAAATTTTTTCTCTATTAGACATATAATTTATTTGCTGATTAAATTCCAATAAAGGAATTGTTCAGTCCTGATTTTTTAAAAAACATGTTTGGGAGTGTAAGTTCTAAGCCCCAACAGGAGCATTTTCCTTTGTTCCCACTCACATCCTGGACTGGAAGATGAGGATTTAAGTGTTTATCCAGCTATTTCATCATAAACCACTGAATAAATAATGTTCAGCATAAATAATGCCTCCATATAATGCTAACTCTGCATGCTTCAATATAGGTGAATTTAATATGAACTGTTGTAAAATTGCAAGGGTATCTCAGCCACTGCTCAATTTTAGCTTTTTGTTTTCAAACCATGATTGTAAATGGACGATTTGTGTGAGCTATTTGGTTAACTCTCTATTACTCATAGGTGGATTATCTCAAATGTGCACTAAACAGAAACAGACTAGGAAATACTCAACTGAGTGACATAGCAACTGTATCTGCAAAGACCAGGCCATCAGACTGTTGAGTTTGCTTCAGACTGTAGACATGGTACACCTGTGTCCACACCAGCCCCCAAGTCATTCCTGATGGACGAACAGTCTTCAAAATCTGGCTGCTGGGACTCCCTTTCATGAAACCTCTGCTCCGACTGTGAACTCATGTCAGATTTTAAGTCCACGTTATGGACATAAAGCTTTATGGGCTTTGCTCTTCTGCTCCATCCCCCAAGAGGGCCTGAGTTTGGTGTCTCAGGTTTGGCATTAACTCACAGGTTTCACAGAATTGTTTAGGTTGGAATAAACCACTTAGATATTCAAGTCTAAGCTGTGACCGATCATCACCTTGACAAATAGGGCACAGCATCAAGTGCCACATCCAGTCCTTTGTTAAAAACCTCCAGGGATGGTGACTCCACCACTACCCTGGGCAGCTGGATTGTAACACCCGACAACCCTTTCTGTGAAAAAATTCCTCCTAATATTCAACCTGACAGTGACATATTTCACCTGTAGATTAAGAAGAGAGTTTTATGGAGTTCAGATTAAAGTGGCTATGAAGAGTCAGGTGGATCCCGTGAGGCCTTATTAGGGTTTATTAGATTGGGTTAATTTGATATTTCCTGACGAAAACCAAAAGACCTTTTAGTCATGAAAAAAGAAGTCGGAACAGCCTCCAGCAGTGCAAGGCTGGCACCTCACGCTCCCCAGGCACTCCACTCATGGCTGCCTGCCCATTCCGAGCGCTGCCTTCTCCACAGAGCCCTTCCTGCTCTGGTCACAGCCCTGGGCCCCAGTCCCTAACCCGGCCATGCTGGGCACACTCATCTCAAACACAATTTCATGGGCAGGGCTGGAAGGGACCGCAGTGGCTCCTCTGCTCCAGCCTCCCTGCTCATCCCAGAGCAGAGGGCCCAGCACCGTGCCCAGACAGCTCTGGAGCATCCCCACACCCTCCCTCTGCAATCCGGTCGGTCAGTGCTCAGTGCACAGCGAGGAA
Source organism: Agelaius tricolor (assembly GCF_023055355.1). Lineage (NCBI taxonomy): Eukaryota > Metazoa > Chordata > Aves > Passeriformes > Icteridae > Agelaius > Agelaius tricolor. Next base: position 5,433,863 of record NW_027269274.1, read on the forward strand.
GTTCTTCATGTTCAGGCAGAACTTCCTGGGCATCAGTCCCTGTCCATTGTCTCTTTGTCCTATCGCTGCGAGCAGAGCCCGGTCCATCTTCTAGAAACCTTTAGAGAGTTACACGCATTAACGGAGTCCCCTCTCGGTGGTCTCTTCTCGAGGCTGAACAGGCACAACTCCCTCGGTGTTTCCTGGTCAGAGATAGCGCACCCTCCTTCAGAGGGGCCCATACCCTGCCCCAAGGTGCCGACACCACTGTCCCGGCCTCCCCCAGCCCCTCACGGCGGTGCCGCGGCCCCGCCCGGCCCCTCTCCGCCTCCGCCGGGGCTTCCGCCCGGGGCGCGGGGCAGGGCGGGGACAGCGGCGAAGATGGCGGCGCCCTTGGCCGGGCAGGCGGGGGCCGTGCTGCGGGACCTGGCCCTGCGATCCGCCCGCCTGCGGGCCCGATTCCCGGTGAGTGAGCGAGCCCGGCCCCGCGCCCCGCCGTCCCCGCTCGCCGTGCCCGCCTGAGCCCCGCGGCCGCGGGGGAATCTTTGCGCTCCCGCTGGCTGCGATGCTCGGACTGGAGGATGCGCCCGACCCGCAGCCCCGGCGCCTGCGGGGTCGGGGCGAAGCTGTGGCGGCGGCGCTGGCTCAGGGCTGGGCAGACCAAAGCTGGCCGGGAGCGCCCCGCTCCCCCCACACCTGCCAGAACTCTGAATTATTTCAGTAGCAGAGCTGGGTGACGCTGTGCACGAAGCGATAGCGTCTGTCTGAACGCGTCTCGGTGGCAGCATCGCGGTGGGTTGGCTCAGTGCGGCTGGCTGAGGTCACGCCGCGGTGAACATGCCTGCTTGTGCTCTCCTGGGAAATCCATCCTAGCCCAGGCTTCCCGGTGGTCCTGAGCCTCAGCAGAGCTGTGGGAAAGAGCCCCTGAGCGTCCTGGAAGGGCTCAGGGGCTCTCTTGAGGTGTAGCAGGAGTTCATTATTCGCCTCGACAGCAGCCTCGCCGAGGTAAAATGAGATAGGCACATTCTGGACAGCCCTCGTGCCTTTGGCAACCCACTCTGTTATTTTACCTTTCCATCATGAGCACCTGCATGAGAACCTTACTTTGCTCCACACTTCTGAGCATAAATGTTTTCCACGAAGCAAAAGCCCCTGGAACAAGCAAAGCGTGTTTGTGTCCGGCTCTGTGCACAGGTGCCGCTGCTGGGAACGCTCCTGGCTGCAGGTGCAGGGCTCGGGGGTAAAGGGTGATGTTGGTGCTTAACCTGTGTTGCACAACTGCAGCTGTGTGGTTTATCTTTTAACCTGAAGGAGGCTGTAAATCTGAAATCTTTTATGCCCAGCTTTCCTATTTGAATGCTGGGTACAGAACTCAGTGCAATTGATTTGTTGATTTAGCATTCGTCCATTTCACTGCCTTTCTTTCAGGAAGACTGTTTGTGTGTGGATATATACACACACATAAACAATGATATCTATAAACATACATTTATCTTTATATATATACAGATTTAATCTCATTACTGTGGATGGGCAATGCTGTCAGTCACAACAATGTTTGGGGAATATTCATTTTAGGGTTGAAGATGTCTTCCTGCCATCAAGGCTTAGGTGAGTCTGATCCTGCAGTAAGGAATTTAGAGGTAACATCCCTGTTCTTGTAGGGTTTGGAAAGGTGTGAGTATGGAGCATTGTCTGGAGAGAGTCATTTGGTGTGAACTTAGGAGATGTTCTGGTTAAGGTGCTTTGGTTGGGTTTCAAGCCTTGTCTTTACCAGGTGGTGCAGTGAGAGATAGGTGGAAATTAGGAGCTCATGGTCTATTCTGTTATGTCTCAAAGCATGGAGGCAATCTGTAAATTGCCCCACTGAAACAACTGGGTATCAGCTCAGATATTCAAGAGTATTCTTAAGATACCAAGGTGGCCAACTTTAAAAAAAAAATCACCTTCTTTTTGTGCATTATTTTTGAACTAGAGCTGTTGAGCTTGTATTATAAATCACATTTTTTTATTCTGTTTCTGCACTCTGCCAGATACTGAGAGCATCTCCCAAGATCTGTGTTTTCCAAGTAGGCTATTTTCAAGAACCGCATCAATACCCTATAACAACAAATCAAGTTCTTAACTTCAAAGCAAACCACTTTCCTTTATAAAGGTCTTCAATTCGGCAGTGTTGCATAATAGAATTCCCATCTAAACAGTCCCCTAATCTTCCACTGTCTCAGACTTTAAGCTACAAATGAGTTGATCAGCCAGAGTCTGGATTTCTGTGCTAGAAAATAGGATAAAGGATTTGAGAGTAAGATCCCTTCCATTGAAAGTTTTTCTCATTTCTATCACTCATTCTGTTGCTCAGATGAGAAGTTACACTGTTACTTTATTTAGCACAAGCCACCAAAACCTGTCCTCAAAGCCCATCACAGTGTTTCTTTCACAGAATGAGGGTCTTCCATATGGTGTGAATGCAGTCAAGAAATACCAGTCTCCAACTTTGTTGTTTTGGTAACCCTGTGTGAGATTTAGATTCTTTCCTCATAGCCCTTATGACTTACTGTTGGAGTGATGTTTCTACACTTTGTTGCAATTTTTCTTATTATTTCAAAACTGTAGCTGTGAAATTTGGTTATATGCTGTCATTGTAATCTGAACACATTTTCCTGTGTAGCTTCATTTTAGGGGTGGAGTAAATGGTAGTTGATTCTTTAATATGAAATTATTTTATCATCCTTTTGCTTTCCCTTTACTTTTTTATAACTGTTAAATATTCTTTTACTCCTTTTGCTGTTTATATTCTTGATAGATTCGATTCTTTGTGCTGCTGGAGTTTTAAACCTGACCAAAGGTTTCAAGAAGATAAAAGATAGGTTTGAGTTGTCTGCAGTGCATGTGGACTGGAGCTTTGAGGCCTGCTCTTGCTGGAGCAATATTTGTGAAGAGCTGTGACAAACGCTCCGGGGACCACTCGGCAGCAGAATTCAATCTTGTTGGCTGGCAACAAATAGGCTCCATTGAAGGCTGTTTATTTGAATGGGAGTTGGATTGGGCCCTTTGGGAGAATGCTGTGTATTCAAAATAGCTTCAGATGCGGTGAAATTCAGCGATGAATATAAACGAGGGACAATTAAATCAGAATCATTTTTTAAAAAAAAAGTGCTTAAGGTAACTCTCCAGTATTGTAATAGGGTGAGCAGGTTGGTTGGTGCCTTATGAGCCCTATGCCAACCTTCAAAATGGGCCTCAGTCCTGCCAGAACACATCCAGATTCCACATGCATTGAAAATATTAAAGAAAAAAAAAAGAAAAGGAAGGGGAAGATGAAATTAAACAAGATTTTTTCTTATAAAATCTGCTGGAATCTAAAGAAGTTACACATAGGGAACTGCAAGGTTGCTCACTGCAGATGCCTTCAGTTCCTAGACTTGGATATCTGTAAAACCTTACTAATGTTGAACAGAGAAAGTTCTGCCTCTTGCAAGAAGCTATCAGCTGTGATAGCTGATCCTCCATGTGACACAAAACTGAAAAAAACTTTTCAATTCATGGCTTTAGAAGCTGCTTCAATGTTGAATTCTTCTTTTTTTCCCAGTTTTCTTTGGTGTTCTTGAAAATTTCTTTGGACTGCTTCCCTATTTGGCTTTTCCTGGTTGGCAGTTTTGCTATATTTTCAAGGTTTTACATTTTAGAGGCAGGAAATACATGAGCCTACAGACTTTCACAAACAGCTTTTTCTACAGGCACCTCATCCAAATGACAGGAAAGCCCTCCTCAAACTCTAGACAAAACTGAAATGCCAAAGTGGAGCAGATGTTTGGCCCACTCCTCCCCGGCAGTTCCATTAAACACATGGTTATTGAATCCTATTTTGAGATGAAAAAGGAAATGAAAACATAAATATAACCTCAGACTGTGATTTTTTTTTTGATTTTTTTTTTCTCCCAGTTAGTTTTCTACTAGTGGAACTTCTACCCTGGGAGCAATCTGGCTCTGACACAGATATCACAGCTCTGTCTTGAAGCAGAAAAGCTGCATTTTGCTGCATTGATTTACCTTCCTTTCTACCTCATGGAGGTATAATCAGGGGATGGGGCTAATTAGATAAGAAGAGAGAGCCTTCATGAATATGATATTAGATGGAGAATTAGCTGCACCTGTGGTTTTAAACATGGCTCTGAATAAATCGTTCCTGACCCCCCCATCTGAACTCCCAACCAGTTTACCCAGAGACTCCTTACATTCCTTGGGTATGTTCAGCATTGGTTGAAGTTTTTTATTATATAAAACAAGTGGGTTTTTTTCATTGATCTGCCTCCTGAGGAACTAGATAAACTGTCAATAGACAAACTGTGTTTTCTTTACAGTTATCTGAGTGATTGTTTCCTCTTGTTTTTCTCTGGAAATGTCAGTGTATGTGGTAGTTTTCCTTTTTTTTTTTAATTTTTTTTTTAAGTCACCTTTCATTTGGTCTATCTGGCTGATGACTGCCAGCAGGGATTTTATCTGAAATGTGTGAAGCTGCTGAGGTTCTTTTGGGAATACAGAGAAGTGAGATGAAGGTTTAGACACAGTTGGGTTATAGTTGTTTCTTGGAAGTAGTTAATTTTTCTGCTATTTTATCCTTTCTCTTGTTTAGAAGGTTCATTTTCACAAAAATGGGCAATGTCCTCATTTAATGTATAGAGATGAGGTTGTCTCCCTCACTGTTTTGGGGACTCACTCATTCTAAAGTGATTTAACCTCAACTGATAATTTTTATTGTTGGCCACACCTGTAGTGAGTAGCTCAGCTCGTTTTTGCCTTGGCCAGTCCAGTTTTTCTGTGCATATTTGTGACTGTTACTATCATCTACAGACTTGAGCACATACTCTGAGGGTTTTCTCCAGAAAGTTTCCTCCTCTAATTCTCTAAAAACAGTTTCTAACCATCTGTGACTCAGCTTATTTCTTCCATAGCACTTTAATAAAACACAGGACAGAGAAGTCATATTACCTGTCCAAGTGCATATGACAGTAGCTTTGGAACTGGTTATTAAGCATTGATCCATGATTAGAAGCTATTGATTTTATTTTAACTAGATAACAGCAGGAGTGGGTATGAAACAAATAGGAGTCAAGATTGACTATTGTGAAAGATTCCTTAATAGTGGAGTTTTGCTGTGCTGCTGAATTCTTTGTTGTACAAGTGAGACTTAAAGCAGATTCTGAACTGCAAGCTGAAGCCATCCTTTAATGTGGTAATGAAAATTAAAACCCTAGGTTGGTGTTGTAGTTTGTTTGTGCTATTATGCTGATGGTGATGTTTTTGTATAATTAGTGGCTAAATGTTAACTGTGAAGGAATTTAAAGACTTGCTGTTTTTCCACTTACTTGTTGGAACATCTTTTTTAATTCTTCAGTCAACAACTTATACTGATAGCACAAAATACATTCAATAAGTCCAAGTTTTGTTTTGAGCAGATTTACCCATGAGCTTTTTTCTTCCTGTCCTCTCTCTGGTTTCTTCCTAATTGCTCATAGGTTTCTCTAAACTGTAAGAGTCTGTATCCCAAAGTTGAATTAAATTCTGATTCTGCGATTATCTGCGTGTTTGGAAGCTTTGAGTCCAAAATCTTAAAGCTTTAGGCACTCACAACCCCATTGGGCTTGAATGTGGTTTGGGATGTTTCACTCAAAGACTGTTTCATTTAAGAAAAGACTTTTAAGCCTGTTTTGTGCTACATTATTATTCAGTTGTGTTTACTTACCTTGCACATGGGTAGTGCTTGGTGACAGATCAATTTCTGTCTACCCTGTTTGTCTTTAATTTGTGTGTTGCAGAATCACAGTCTGGGTTGGGTTGGAGTCTGAGCAATGTAAACTGTGAAAATCAGCCTCAGTTTGTGTCAGGAGAGAAAATCACTTGTCCACCTAAATTCTTCATGAGATGCAAAAGTTTTGTAAGAATTGTCAGGAGGAGTGAAAAATTAAGTGAGAGTTTTGATCGTGTTTGCTAGGTTTGCCTGCTTGTCCAAGACTTTTGACTGAAAAATATGAAACTGCAAATTAAAAACCAGACACAGATTACTAATGGAACACTTCATTATCTTTTGATATCTTTCTCTGAAGGATCTGTGGACAAAAGGACAGTTTAATTTGACATCTGCTAATTTCATGTCAGCCAAGAAAGCAGTTACTGCCTTGTGTAAAAAAGAAAAGTTGTTCACACAGAGTATTGGTATGAAAATGTCAGGGAAATTCCAGTTATTGGAGGAGTTCTATGTGCCAATTGTACATAACACTGATGGGTATAGGTAAAACATAGAGCTATTCATGATAATTAAAGATGAAAGGCCTATTAAAAGAAACCATATCCTTTTTATTGTCAAGATAGTACTTGCTAAAGTTTGAAGATGGCATAAAAATGTATTTTCCCTTAAATTTTCTATCATCATCAATTCTGTCACTCCAAACACATTGGAAACAGTGAATCTATTTAATTGAATTCTTTCATGCAGAGTTTCAGTCTAGATTTGTTTTTCAGTTAAATGGCTCAGATTAAAATAGTCTAAAGTAACACCATAAATTTTGGAAGCAGGGGAACAGCTATTTAGAGCTTGCTTTAACCATGATGTGAGATGATTGGACATGACTCCAGAGCAGCTGGAGTGCTGGAGCTCCATCTAGGGAGGGCTGATGACCCAGCTGGAACCCACAGGTCAGGATTTGGGGGCACACCAACATCTCTGACAGGGCTGTTGTGCATTTCTGCTGCAGGCACCTGCATCAGCAAGGAGCAGATGAAGCTGCAGAGCCTGAGGAAGCCTCAGCAGGCCCTGTCCTCATGGAGGACTTAACTCCCCCCAGGTCCTCCTGGAGGGACAGCACAGCTGGGAACATATCAGGAGTTCCAGGAGGTTTCTGGAGAGCTCTGATAACTTCCAAATGCAGATGTGTGAGGAGCTGACAACAGGAGAACATGTGGGAACAAGAACTGGTCAGGGCCCTGGCAGCTCCCTCTGGGGAGAAGGTGAGGGAAGAACAGTGGCTGTTGTTTATTCTAATGTTGTTTATTTCTGGATGCAGCATGGGCTGCAATAAGACACAAGAAACAAGTCTGGGCACAATCCCAATTTCCTTAACCATTGGAGTTGGCATCACCCATTGCCAACATCCAATGCCATCATCCTTTGGGCTTGGAAGTGCTGTTTCATTGAATTAAAGTCTACATTTGTCTCCCTCCATACAGTCAGAAATGTAGAAATCTGCTTTAGGTCAAAGTCTTTGAGGATTATGAAGTGATGCTTCTTGTAGTGTCCTAAGCTTGCTTTGAAATTTGAGAATGGCAGCAGAGTGACTTTATATAATTAGGTATAAATAATGGAAAAATATTAATAAAGAAATTACCAGCAAAGGAAGGAAAAAATATTCTTAATGTTTGGCTTCATGTCAGTCTAAGTCAAATGGTCTGATTAAAATGAGGACTTATTAACAACAAAGAGTTTCAATTCAGACTGAAACAAAAAATGGGTACCAGTCCTTTCTTACTGCATCCAGGAAAGAAATTGGTATAGACCATTCTGGACTGGTTTAATAAACCAGATATGGCTTAGGCACATACTGAAACTGTTTCTGTAGATACTTTTCTGTATTTCTTTATTTTACTACCATGGGCATTTGCATTTTTGTTGCTTGGAAGTGTTATGTGGCTTAGTGCTCAAAGTCATATTCTGTGATGACATAGTCAGGTAGCATGGAAATTATCATGATTTGACTTCAATATTAAAGAACTGGAACAAAAAAGCTGTGATTATGTTTCATATTTCCTTCTCTGTGATGAAAAATGGAGCTCAAACTGTCTAAATTGGCATTTTATCGGTGTTTTTCTTAAAATATCAGTGACTTCTAACACTTGAAAAAGCATTCTTCCAGGGTATGGTAGGCGTGAAACACTTCTTTGATAGATATGATTACTTGAGATATGAATGCAAAAACATTTCTGTTAATCTTATTGAATATGCTTTGGGTTTTGTAACAATTTAGAAAGCTGAATTTGCATGCAGGAAAGAAAAAATTGGTAGTGGCTACTTTGTCTCATGTTTGGTGGTACAATAGTTTTAGAATTTTTTTTTCTGGCTATGTTTACTGTTTAGAGCATTTCTTCATAGTTGCATAAAAATATCATTTTAATCTTGTAAAAAAATTAGGAAATTAAACATTTTTATGATCAGAACAGAAATATAAAATTTCCCCTCAAGATACTTAAAATATGTGGAGAAGATGGCTTATTTCACTTTTTGAATGTGTTTTGCATATCACCAACAATCTTCTTTCATTTGCCAAGGCAGGGAACATGTTACAGTATTTTCTGCAACTGATTATGCAGTTGTGTATGGTAGTGAGTTTATTTTCATCAGATACTTCAAAGCCTTACTTTTTTAGGTCAGGAAAGGATGCTTCTCTTAAAGCTTTGAAGTATGAAATAAGCAAAATGAACATAATTTGACTAAAATTAATTACTAATGCAAAGCAGAACTTCTGATGGTGAGAACATTGACAAAAGCATTGAAATTGAATCTGGGAATTCATATTCTTCCTTTGCCCAAGCAAAAGCTCTGAAAATCGATTCCAGAGGTGTAAAGCTTCTGTAGACATGTTTGCTCTTTGGGCACATGTAATTCTGTTTTATTAGGCTGAAATTTGGTTTAAAAATGCAAGGAAAAAATACTTTGCCAACAATTTCTGCAGTAAGGACAGGGGGCATTGTTTGGCTCTTGGGGTGGATTGGCAGCTTGGTGTTTGGGCTGGCAGCTTTGTTTTGTGACCTCCTGTTTGTGAGGTGACCTTCTGCTTGTTGTTTGAACCAGATAGTTTTCATGTAATCCCTCAGAAAAAGGAACCTGCCCTGTGTCAGGGTTTTTGGAAGCTGTTAATGGTTCACTGGTGAGGTGAAGGTTCATGGCCTGGGCTGTCCTCAGCCCTGCTCAGGCAGCCTGTCCACACAAGGCAAAATGCATCCCAGGGCTTCTCAGGGTCACCAGGCTGCTGTCACTTAATTTGCAGAAATTTTATTTTGCTGATTGCCTGTAGATAGAGTCCTGAATACTCCCCTGGGTGGGCAGCAGGATGCAGCTGTCAGGGGTTTGGGGATGTCCTGCTTTATTTAGAGGTCAGTCTGTAGCAGCCTGACTGAAACAGCTGCTGAACAAAGTGTGGGAAATGGAGAAGAGAGGTCAGGGTCTTGCTGTTCAAGAGAACAGTCTTCCCACCCTCTCCTCTTTTGCTTTTGAGGACTTTTGTAGTCCTCACAAACCCATACATGCAGCCACCCAGAAGGATCATCCAGGATGATGATGATCTGCTAGGATCTGCCTTGTAAAGCACGAGGATGTGGGCTCAGATTCTGATTTTGTGAGATAAGGAGAATAAGAATGACAGAAGGAGCTCAAGTGTGACCCCGTGCATGTTCCTGGTAGTTTACAATGGAGCTTAGTGGGTAGGAGAGTGTATTTACAGAATAGCTGTCAAAATCCCTGAGTGTAAGCAAGCTGTAAATAAGTCTATAAAGTGTAATCGTTACTGGAGACTTTAAATCTGCAATGAGTGAAGGACTTGCTTCAAGTTCATTCTTGTGTCTGCTTCCTTGCATGAGAAGTAAACAGAAGGATAAATCAGAAAGCTGAGTTTGTACATATATAGGCACACTGGAAGATATAAAGGCACATTGGAAGAGGATTGTGTAAATTCATTTGTGTTTTCTGGAGCTAATGACTGAGCTCTGCAGTGGAAGAACATCACACCACACTCACTGTGGTTCAGGAGAGGGCAGAGGTAAAGCCTGGGATAATCAGTTTGCAATCAGACTGAACCTAGAAGGACAAGGAGGGGCACAAGATCAAGTCAAAGAGCATAGTAGGGCAGGCATTCAGAAACCCTTGAGGTAGAAAAGGGTTTCTTGCAGTAGACAGCAGGAACATTGAGGAAAGGTAGTAAGGGAGTCAATACATTTTGTTAAGAATGCAGTCAGGATCTTCAGTCCCACTTCCACCCTGAGTACATTTATTCTTACAATTTCATCTGCAATACTGTGAAACACACAAGACATAACTGAGATGTTTATAAAACTTTGTGGTTTTCATGCTCATATTGCTATGGTTTTGTTTAAAGGGAAAGGTTCATGAATAGACACTCTTCTGTTTTCTTAATCCAGTTAATATGGTTTGGTAGTCTAAATTTTGGAATTGTGAAAGAGATGGGTGCTGTCTTCTGAAATCCTCTTCTGTTTCTGTGATATTTGGTAAAACACAGCAAAATTTTTGCTGTTAGAGCTATGGTGGAAAAATTTAGATGTGCTTTAATGAAAGAGAGAAATAAAGCAAAGAAAGCCTCCCCAGCATCCAGCCACTTCAGAACTGATGGACACAGTTCTGATGTTCCTCTTTTCCAGATGAGGGATTCTACCATTGAGAGAGGAAAGAAAGCACTGGGTCAAAAATAAAGAGGGATGTTGAAGTATCATTGTATGTTTCCTAATAAATATTGATTAATATGTCATTGTAGTTTAATATATCTTTTAGTGGAAGGGAATGTTGTTTTAAAGATGGAAGAAGTAAATCCTCATGAATATTTCATATATTTATTAATGAATTAATTTTGAAGCAGTAGGTAGCGAATGAAATGTATAAACCCCCCCCAGTAATGATGGCATTTTAATTTTAATGTGGAAAACCTTTACTAGAGCCACATATTTTTAGATTCAATTACCTTGGAAAGTTGGCAGTTCAGCTAGCAAGTGAGTTTTGGGAAGGTTCTCCCACTTCAGTGAGCAAATCGGGGGAGAGTGAGGGAGTTTGATTCATGACTTGACTTTGGGGTCAAATCCAGTAGGCTTATTTCTTTAGCTAAATCATTCACTTTCCCAGGTTAATTTTAACATTCTGGGTAGGCTGTTCAGGTTGAGGCTGAAACTGTTCTTTTTATAATTGGTTTCTGCAGGATCTTGCTACTTTGAACTGTCTTGTATTACACAAAAATGTCAGACCTTCCTACTCTGCCTAAAAGTGTTCCCTGCTGCAGTCCCTTGTGTCTAACTTTGTATTTTCTTCTTAAAAAGCAGAAATGTGGCTTATGTGGCTATCTTATGTAGAGGATATTTTATGTTTATTTGATAGAAATTTCAGTTCGTTTCTGTGGTATTATTGAAATAAAACTCCTTTGGTAAAACTGAAATTTGAAGGGGAACTTAATATTGTTTCTCATTTAAATTGTGTATGAATAAATGATTACAAATTGACAGATATGGCTCTTTCTTGAGTGAAAAACCAATTTCTATTTCCTTCTTAATTTAGGAACTTAAAATTATTAAGAGAGAAAAACAGAAAATAGATGCAGTCCCAACACAAGCAAAATGAACTATGAATTGAAAATTTAATCAGTGCTTTTGTTTCCAGGGCTGTGTTGCATTGCACTAAATGCAGATGAACCAGCTTTTCCTTAGGATTTATTGGTAACAGAGGTACTGCAGGTGGTTGTGTGGAAAATGCAAAGTTCTCCCTGCTGGAGGACCTAAACACCTACTGCTACTGATGCCTTGTTGGGACTACCTAAAACCAGACAAAATTAAGATAATAAAAAGCAGTTTTGTTTTTATTGAAGGGCCTTCAGGTACATTTCAGGCAGATGAAGCCTCTCCAGGGACCACACCCAAACATGGATGATGGGTCATGGTTTTAACTTGGGCCTTTTTCAGAGGGCTCACCCAGAGGATTCACTTGCTACCAGGCTTTTATTATTCCATTAAACAGTGTACAATATTTTCTGCGTTAATTTGTTTTGAAATAATTCAGCCATACTTTATAATGCCTTATGGAACTCATCAATATTGCCTGCATATCTGTCTAATGAGAGCTCAGTAAATTAGCATATTCATTAAACAAACAAGTTATTGTTCTGTTAGTAATTGGTGACTGCCTGTTTTTCAACAGATGAGTGATGTCAACTGGCATCAATTGGTTTAGTGTGCTTTGTTACCTACAGGTAGGTAATCTGTGCTTGATAATCCTTGCTTTATTAGGTTTTATTAAAATAATCAGTGCTGCCTGGTGATGGGAGAAGAGTAGTTTCTCTTAACTAAAAAGGATTAGATCCCTAAATATACCTTGTTTAGCTTTTCATTTTAATAGATTCCTTCCCTAAAATTGACATTTATGAGTTTGACAAAGCTCTTCTCTTTGTTTCTTTCATGTTTGTCACCTTTTTTTTTCTGCTATGATGCACTCTGATTCCTGTCTCTGGTTTGCAGCAGCTCCTCTTAAAAAGAATCTTGCAATGTGTGACAAGAGAAATTGGTTTGTCCTTGAACTGTGGGAAAGTATTGAGGGCAAGATTTAACTAAGCACTTGTTTTGATTGCCTCGACTAGAAGTAAGTGGTGACACAAACACCTAATGCAGTAATAAAAACAATCCTGTGATTGTTTCAAACCACATTTCTGAAGTTCTTCTGGAGTGTTGCTGTTCTGGACAGTGAATTGCAGTGAATGTGAGTGATTGCTCTGGAAGGAGAAATGCTCTTGAGCAGGGAGGGAGTTTGATGCTGTCTTGCCAGGCTTGGTTTGCAGCAGGCAATGAGTCTCATTTTCAGGAACGAGAGCTTCTGAGCAGAGGTGGTGGCTTGTTCCACTCCTCTGAAGTTGATCAACTTAAAATTTATGCTTTCCAAGCTCTTGGTCACCCTCTCAACTGTTTGAGCCCAATTTTTTAAACAATTTAACAATAGCAATCCTAATAATTATAGTAACTGTGAGCTCCTTTTATAAAAAAGCCCCCATTTTTTTTTTCTATATTTTCTCAGTATATGGAGAGAACCATTTAGTTATGTAACACATCTTGTTTCAAAGAGTCATAGATGTTAGGAATAGTAGCAATTATCCAACAGGACAGGCAGTCCAGATTTACTAAACAAAAAGGTAGGGCCATACTTCATGTGTGTTTTTTATGTATTTTATCTAAAGTTAGGTTTCATAAACCTTTGTTGCATGGACAGATCTCACTTATTCTGAAAAGTGAGTGTATAGTTTATTGGTATGGAACAGTAAATTACCCTGCAGTTTATTGATTAAAATGCATTAGCCTTTAAAAAACTGGGAAATGTGATAGGTATTTTTTTTTTCTGTGTATTTTACTGCTCAGGATATTTTGTGTGCTATATTTTCAGGAATAAATACGGAATTCAAAGGCCTATAGCTGTTAACTAGAGTTTCTGTGGGGTTTTAATCAGTTAAAATGAATTCCCATTTGTAGGAATAAGTAATGGAATGTTAAAAGGTCTTCAGCTTTACCTGTAGCTTTAAAACCAGATGCTCTTATTTAAGGCCTGGTCTGCTTATGGTGCTTTGATACAGACTAAAAAATAAGCAATTCCTGACTGCTGTGAACAAAAGTATGGAAATTGATTTTGTCAGGGAAATATTCAAGGCTTCTTCCTAAACTAGCTCACAGAACCAATTTTATCCCTCATAAATATATCACAGAGGTCTAGATGGAGGCTTTGATCATAATCTCAGTGTTGGATGAGGCTGCTGGACCTGCTGGTACCAAAGGGACCTTGCTGCCATCTGGCATCCCAGCCAAAGCAGGCAATTTGGGATGGGCATGGAACACAGTTTGCTCTGTGGCTTTTAAACAGCATGCCCTGGATGCTGGCTCCTGCTTTGGAAGATGACAATTGCTGGTTTGTGGCAGCCAGCAGGACATTAGTAGGGAAGGGCATTTTCTGTCCTGTTGTCCCTAATGTGGCCCCAGGTTTGCAGTGTTGGCCTCTCTGAAGAGAAGGGGATATGAGCTGTGGCTCATGGGACAGCTTCAAGCCCATCAGCCTTACCTCCTTCCAGTTTATTTTCTTCTTCAAAGACTTGCTTTCCCTACAGAGCATATTTTTGCATTTCATGACTATATTTGTGGTAAACTTCTGTTTAGTTGTGGTGCCATTTTGCTACATTTTTGTTTCTTCTTGAATGAACTTACTCATTTTGTGGGCACTGCCAGCAAACTGAAATAAGTGCTTTAGTTTGTTTTCAGTGGCCTATGTGGTATATTTTAAATACATGACCTAATAAAATGTGTCTGTACCTACAGTGGTTTATATGAGGATATTCAGTTTAGTTTATTTCTGATGGTTTCTTTTTGAGAGAAACTTCTACATCTTTGTCAATTACAGAGGCTGTATGTCAATAAATATAATAAAGGTTTATGCCTCACATTGATGAATGGTCTGCTCTTTCATTACTGTCATCTTTGTGTATCTGCTTTCCTTCATATGTGCTTGGAATTGTATTACAGGGCAGAGTGCACAAATTGAATAAACTGGAATGCTGTAGAATGTGTTGGCTAAGCAAATAGATTTTTTTGGTGACAGACATTTATTTTTGATCACATACACTAAATACATCTTGTCTTAATTTCAGATACAGACTACATCTCCTCACCTCCTCAAAAACACCATGGTTTTTCTTCCCAATTGACTTATTTCCAATATAACCATTACAAAAAACCCCAAGTTTATAAAACCTGATACCTATATATTTGACATATAATTTGCATTCATGCAGAGCTAATTTGTGTTGCTAGAGCTGTTTCATACTGGCACAGGATCAATGAGCACAGTTACAGCTCCTTGGCTTCTGTGGAGCAGCAGAGGGAGAAGAAAGAAGTGGGCATTTATTTGCCCAACTTTACTGCCAGGTGCTTTTAAAAGTCCATCTTTTTTTTGTGATACTAATACTGGTTTTCACTAATACTGTAAATTAAAAGGAAGTGTTGGATGTTAGAGTGTATCTTCCTTTTAACAGTGATGCAATAAAATGCATTAAGCTATGCTAATGAAAACAGTAGAGCTGCTCAAATTATATAGGTGTGTCAAGGGATGTTCAATTATCCTAGAAATTTGCTTAGTGGTGGTTTTGTTTTCTTTAATAGTGTTGATTAACACTGGATTCTCTTCCCCAAGCTAGAATCATTTGGCATTTTATAAAAGTAGAGTCTTACCAAGAGAAAATAAGTATTATATTTAGGGCTTTTTTTAGGGAAATGATCTACACATGAGCTCTGGACTTAATAAGGTGAAATATTTGGTTGTGTATGGTTAGCCAAGGTAGTTCTACATGGAATTAGGCATGAAATGGCACTAAATTTTTAAAATTTTGATTTTTTTTTATGACCTTTTTTTATGAAGGAGGCTTCAGTTGTAATAGAGGGTGTAATTTGAATCTTCAGTTGTTTGTCAGACTTGACCTTTCAGTTATTCCTTTTGACAGCTTCTTCATATTCTTGTTAAAGAACAGACATAAGTGATTCTTTCTATTTTATTTATTCTATTTTAAAAAGTCAGCCTTGGATATTTCACCAGGGAGGCCAAAGAATGAGAAAACCTCATCCTGAGCATATAGGCTCAGGTAAGAAATAGTCAGTGCCATACTCTGATGAAGTTTGGGTTCTCTGATGCTGCTCCTGTTTGGTGCTTACATGGAACATGTGTTAACATTTCTTTTCAAGCAGGGTTTTGCTGAAGTAGTTAACATGCAACTTGCAAACTTCTTGATGAATGTGTTAAGACAGTTTCTTCTGGTTTTTGTGTGTGTGTTTTCTTTTTCCAAAAGCAAGCACTCAGTAGGTACCTCCTGGGTCATCTGAAAGATGTTTTACATCTCAGTAATTAATGCTGCACATATAACAACGATGTCTCTGTTGCAGTGTTTGCTAAATCTGTTTGGGGGTTTCTGGGGGGAAGTTTGGTGTTTTGTTTTTGGTTTTTTGGGGTCTTTTTTGGTTTTTTTTTGTTTATATTGAAGCAAATTTTTGCTAGAAGATGTACTTTTAGTTCCACTCTGCTTTAACTAAGTTGCTAGTTTTTCAGCCCTTGTTATTTAAATAATGCAATTTTTTTCTTGTCATGTGACAGCTAAAGAATTGGCAAATGGAATAGTGGAAGAATAATGCAAATCCAAATACATTATTTGTGCAGAGCCTTTAGCATTTTATTAAAAAAAAACCTACCAAAAAAAAAGTGTTAAGTAAGAGCTTGTGCAGGTTATATGAAGAATCAATTTTTTTCCTAGCAGTAGTCAATAAACCACAGATACAATTCTGCAACACCTGACCTTGTTAAGATGATCAAAAAGAAATATTTGATTTCTTGATGTGTGTGCCACTCATTTAATCATGCTGTGGGACTAAATATGGTCTCTGCTTATATAAAGAAGGAACTTTGGACAGAAAGCTTGTTCAGAACAAAATACACAATTCCCACTAATAGCAATTTTCTAAATCCTCCTCACTATATATATTTTTGGTCTACATTAGTGTGATTCTCACTGGTAACAAAAATCTTGGAGATTGAGAAGGGAAGAGAGATTAGAGGTGAAACCCAAGCAATATTTTTTGCTTTTGGAAAATGCCAAATAATTCTAGCCAGCAGGAGAAAATCTGGTTTGAAAGTTGTACTTGAATAAATAATTCTGCCTTCATCTCACTTCATGTTACTGCTCAGTTGAGGCCTTTTGTTCCACTTACTTGAGTTTTGGGATTTTTGATGTTGTTGTCAGGCTCTCAGGAAATGTTATCAGTTGTAAAAGAGCTCTATTTAAGTGTACTAATCTCTTTGATAAGCACTTTCATTAGAAATTTAATCTTAAGAAATATCTTATTAGGATGAATTTCAATCCTCTTTAAAGCTTTATTATTTTAAATAACAACATTTTATTTTCTGTGTGCTGCTAGTAATGTTTTCTTAGTTTCAAAAACTGATTTATTCTTAAACCTTATTTGTGGTTTGAAAATAACCAACACCTTTTGATTTACCAGGCAGATCTGAATCTCAAATAAGATCCACTCTGCATCTTCAATGTGCACATCAATACACAACACAAAGTTCCTATATGAAAGAATAACAGAAAATGCTACCAGTGGAAAATGTCTGTCATCTTATGAAGATGAAAGATGAGATGTCACACAGGGAGTCAGGGTTTACTAAAATCCACACACAATTTCCAGTCTCTTCTTCACAGGCTGGTGGGACAGGATCTACTCCTTGTACTGCAGCCCAACCTTGCAATAAAGAGAGAGATGAAACACAGATACAGCTTGAACTTGTGGAACATTCTGGGTGTCAGCTGGGACAGAGCTTCATGGAAAGATCTGAGACATCTCTGGTGTTTTCTCATCTGTTTTCTGACCAATGTGTGAGGAGATAAAAATATTCAAGGGGGGATAAACTGGGATTAGAAGGTGATGAGAACAATTAACAGAAATTACTAAAAGCTAGACTCTGCTTTCCTGTGCTGTAGGTTCTCTTTCAGCTGTTCTCCCCATTCCCTTTTTCACACTGAGATTATTTTTCTGATGCTGATTTACCATCTAATTCTTTAGTCTGTCTTTGCTGAGAGCTGGGACTGAACTGGCCAATCTAACAGTGCTGTTTGATGCTGCTGCAAGCAATGGAACAGCTGTAAAACAGGAGAATGAGTAAAACAAAGATGTGATGGCAGAGTTGTGTTCTGTGCCAGATTAAAGTCTCCTTCTAACAAATTTCAGGGGGAAGGGTTGGATTAAGGCTGCCTACAGAAGACTATCTATGGGAAATAGCTTTCTCTCAAACCTTGTAGGTTTTTCTCTAGAGTTTTGGGGCTGTACCTTTGTGCATTAGCATCTTACTGTCAGTCTCACATGTTGATTTATCTGTAGAATGCATAAAAGTTTATGATGCCCAAGAATTTAGGCCATTTGAAGCTCATCTGAGATTTTTGAGAATGTTTGGTATAAATGTATTTGGAGGGTAGGGATTCAAGGTTCTTGTATAAATTCAGATACACATTTATTGCAGCCAAAGCATCTTGGGTGGAAATTAGTTCAAAGCAGCATCTCATGTTTCTGTGATTTCATGGTCACCTTTTTTTTGTCTTCACCCTAAAATGCATGTCCACAGCTGTTTTGATTTTTCAAGATAGTCTTGAAAGAGCAGTCACCTTTACAGATTCAAAGCTTGTGCTTTATTTTATCTCTTGTAACTGCTTTGGTTTTCCTGCTGTCCCCATGACATATGGTGGGTATCCTGCAAGTGCTTTAAAGCAAGTTTTTCATGTTCCTTGCTCTTCAGAGCTTCTGGTACAGACTTCAGATACTTATTAATTATATCAAGCAGTTCATTCACAACCAGGAGTTTGTCTTTTGTGCAAAGACTTGATTGAAAGTGCTCAGTTGGCACTCAGTAAGATGGTCTCTCTTTGAATTATGTGATATAGCAGGGAAAAAAGTCTGCTCACTAACCTGGGGTTTGTAGGCTTTGTTCTTCTGTGCCAGCAGTTGTTGAGCAGACCTTTGTCTCATCACCCTTAGGACTGTCTCATCACCCCCCAGACCCTTTTCTAAGGAATGATTCTTTTATTTTCTTTCTGTGTTCTTCAGACTGGTCTGGTTCATCATTTAGGAAAGAAATATTTCGTAATATCGTAATATTACTTGTCCAGCTTCTGTAAGAAATGTCCCTTATGTCTGTCTGCACTTTATGCATATGTAATAAGACTTTTAGCATCTCATCAGTGGAATATCTCTGTGGGACATTTTGAGTTATATTTTGAGTTTTAATGCTGTTGGATCCCAAAAGCACCTGTGAGGTGCTGAGAGGGTTCTTGGGAGCAGAGGTCACTGCAGTTCCCATTAAGCAACAGCCACAAAAATCTTCCCCAGAATTAATTTTTAAAAATATTTTCCTTCTTATTTATTTGATTTAGATCAGCTTAGTAATACTTATATGTGAAACTGGTTTATTTTTCTAAGTTATGAATAAAAGCTGTTTTGAAGACTTGGTCTAAATTATAAAACCAGTGACCAAAATTTTATCAGCAGTATTACTGACCTGTAGAATTTTTTATATAAAGTAAAAGGGTCCCTCCTGGCCCCTAGTGTTAATCCCTTTGTGGGAATGATCCTGAAGTGATAATTGTTAGAGCCTAGCAGAGAATTTATAATAGGAAAACAAATTAAATGTCAACAATTATGAAAGGGACTTTAAATTTTGACCCTACCTTTGAAGTATTGCATAACTGTAATAACATATCCATGAATAGCATGGAGGAATATAAATCATATGAGGTGTCTGTATGATGTGCAGAATTAGAGATAGCCATGGAGCAAACTGACAATGCCATTTTGTTCCTCTAAAATACATTAATCAGGTTATGCATAAAAGGATTTAAAATGTCATCCTGAGCTATTTGTAACTGTTTAAGTTCAGTGGGAGTCACTTTTACAGAAAACATGCAGTTCTATACTGTAGAAGATGGGTTTGTGTTTTCTTTGTGCATCAATCTTTTGTGCTGTGTTTCAAAGAGAATAGAACAGATGGAAGTTTGCTTTTGAGACACCTCAGCCTGTAAACCTTGAGTGTTGTGAGAGGGTGTGTTATTGATAGCACAGAGAGGTTTTGTTTCCAGTATAAAGTTGCATTAGGTTGATAATTTTTTTATCATGCTGTTAGAGATGAAAGTATAGTAAATAATCCTCTTTGTCCAACATTTCTAAATACGTAGCACTGGCTTGCATGCTGTGTTCCTTACTTCAGGAGAAACCAAGAACTGATTGTGGCTGGCTGCCAGGGGGACAGCACTTTGTCTCTCCATGTGGGAAAAGCATCTTTGGCTGGCACAAAATGGAATTATACCATTGCCAGGAGCCAGCTCCACCTTTGCCATTATAACATTGCCAGGAGTCAGCTCTAGCTCCTTAATTATTGCTTTTGTGTGAATCAATTCATCCTGTGTGGAGAATGTGTCCTTTCTTAAAACCATTCAGTAAAGATCTCTGACTTCTGTAGAGTCTCAAGGATTCCTGCAAGGACAAGCACATGGGGTGTCTTGGTGTGTGTAAGATCTTTGTACCCATGGGGTGTGGATGTGTTTATATTCCCACAGGGGCATCTTAACTGGCATGTCAGGAATGAGGAGGGAATTATTCTCATTATTCTCATTATTCTAATTATTATAACCAGCTGTTGTTGGCCTGGCATGGCTGATGTGGCTCTGCTGGTGTCCTGCTGCTTAGAAGCACAATGAACAAACCAGAGATAGCAGACCACTGAAAATACATGTATTAGTGTATAGTTTCTTACAGAATAATGCTAATTCCATGTCTCTTGTTTTTCTTCTCAGATATGCTTCAACAAATGCATAGAATCAGTGGAAATAATTTTATAGGGAAGGATTAGGTGAAATGTTGTAGAATAAGGATATTTAACATGAAACTGAATTTGTTTTAATGTAAGAGTCTGTTACTACTTTTATAGCAGAGGAAAACATTGAAACATAAATAGACTTTGGAGTTCAAGCCAAATTTGCCTTGATATTAAATGCAAGACATTTTGTCTGGCCAAGTGAGCCTTGTGTAGCTTTTAAAAAATATCTGTAGCTTTCAGAGCACTTGGGATGCACAAATGTTAAGAAAAGACACTTAGGTAAATCAATAAGTATTTTACCTTTTCTCTGGGTGTTGTTTAACTGCTGGTTTGAGATAACCATAAGGTGGAAGAGCTCAGTGGGCTGTCTCATGAACTCTTCTTAATGAGCATTATGTTATTTTCCCCTCTTGTTGTTTCTAGGCTGTTCAATTAACCCCCAGACGATGGCTCAACCTGCAGGAGTACCAAAGCAAAAAAATAATGGCAGACCATGGGGTTACAGTTCAGAGATTCTTTGTAGCTGATTCTGCAAATGATGCCCTGGAGGCTGCTCAGAGACTGAGTAAGTTGACTGATAATGGGAGAACTCTGCTTCACTGGGTAGCAATCTGGAAAATAAATTGTTTTCTAATAAGTTTAAACAGTCTTTAAATTCATGCTTACTGAAAAGCTTTGATATTTCATCCAGACTATAAATATATGCTCAATTTTATATATGAACAAGTTTTTAGTGGCAGTACTTAGAACTTTATTTCACAAATGTTTTGCATGCAGCATGTAACATGAATTCTTTAATTAACATTGTAATAATTGAGAATGTAATAAATTGTTGTGGAGGAAATGTGTTTTGTACACTTGATATAACTTAAGGATCTGAAATAAATGAACTTATGTAACAAGCTGTTTTCAAACAAAAATTTGCTGTATTCAAAAGCAAAGGAAGGAAAAGGTTGTGGCCTCTCCATTTTAAAAGATATTTAGATGTTTGTAAATGTGTGTTCAAATGAAGAACTAGAAAAGGTGAGTTGAGTTACCATCACAAAAGGATGTAACCGTGCCTTGAAGACAAGACCCTGCATCTGGAGCTTTATTTTGTTTCTCTGACAACATCCTCATTGTGGTGTGGTGAACAAAAGATGATAATGTGGGTCAGAAATGAATTTATGTAATAGCTTTTCTCTCAAAAATAAATTGTTAAAGTACTTTTTCAGTCTGTTCTAACGGAAATAATTTTTCTATTGTTTAAAGTTGCACAGTTTTCCTCTTTTCATTCAGAGTTTGTTAATATATCAAATATCAAAATGCCAGAGGCCAGACATTATTGTAGTCTAATTGTGTAGTAACAGGAAGGTTTTTTGGTTTGTGCTTTACATAATGCACAGGCCACTCAGTTAAATGCATTTCAATTTTGCACACTGGAAGGTAAATTAACACAACTTCCTCATATCCAAGATCTCATCAGAGCTCAAGTAGCTGAGTAGCATTAGCATAATGGCTTGTTCAATCTCTAGAACTTCATTAAGGTGATACATCTTTCAGTGATCAAAACCTTCTTATGACAATCAGTATATTTGAAAATATATCTGAAATAAAAAACTAAATGCAAGTGTTATGGGCATTTAGCAGTAGAAAATGGCAAATTCGGACATAAAGCAAAGCACGTGAAATTGGAGTGTTTCCTCATGTCTGGATATCTGAGGAAATCAAGGAATGCTAACTGAAGCTGTGGCAGGTTTATCACCAGTCTTACAGCACTTAAACTCTCCTCCTTGTGATTGAACTCATAAATGGATTGGCCTGTCCAATAACTATTGCTGTTCTTGATCCCTGTGACTATTTGGAGATATAAATTACTCCATTAAAGGCAGTGAACCTCCTCTGTTTTATGATGCTAGGTTTATTTTAAATAACCTCTGTAGCTTGCATGCTTTGCAAATCACAGAAATATCTGTCTGTTAAAAAGAAACAAACAAATAAACAGCGTTTAAATGACCAAAAGTAAAATCCAGAACTAAAAAACGTTTGCTCACGCAACTTGATCAGGTAATTTTTATTTTAATTGTGTGGGCTTGCTAGCACTTCAGGAAGTAGAAGTTAGTGATACTTTTCTTCATTTGATGTAGTTGCACTCAGCCATGGTGCACTACTGAGCATGAAAGAATTGTGGTTTATGGTGTGGAATCTATTTCATGTTGGAATGACTGACACACCATTGATCCACTTAATAATTAACAACATCCTCGTTATCATTCTGGTGCTGTGCTGTCCTTGTACTTCTAACATGCACTTTGAAAACTGAGAATCAAGAACATCACTTTTGCTGCTGTAGTCATTGTTGTTCCAAGATTTTGCCAGGTTTATGTTCTTTGTGATCCCTCAGATTAATATTGGCTCTGTCACTCAGGGTTATCTGCACAATTTGCAACTGAATATGCAACCACACAAAGTAAAAAGACATGGGAAAACAGGAAACTTCAGCCTATAGGAGGCATGAAATATTATGAAATAAAATAACCAGTGAAGGCATTTTGGGGATGTTGTTGATAGACAGGCATTCTGCAGTAAAATATGGGGAGAGGCCAACCTCCCCTGCCAAGTCCTGCTCAAAAATCTCATGTTTCAGGTGCTGTGTGTCACATTGCAGCTATCCTTCACTTTGGCTTCTTCAAACAAGAAAAGGTGCTTGTCAGCATATTTTAAGGGTAAAGATAGGATAAAGTTCTAAAAGTCAAAGGTTCAGTATTTTTCTTGTGAAAGAAAACTCTTTCTATGGCCCTCAGGAATACAAGAAATACAGAAAACAAGAATTTTCCTTTTTAATCTTAGAGCATTACATCATATGGGTCTGTGTGATTAAGGGGTACAGGTAAGGGGATAGGAATTTCTGTCATGGAAGTCTGCATAAAGTCTGGAATTCACAATTTAACTTCACAATTTCACCAACTGTTTTGTGCTTGACAGAGCTGTCTTTACTGCTGCAGGGCCTGTGCTCACCAGCTTTGCTATTGTTGGATTTCCTGTTGATGCAATGGAAAGAGATGAGATGATTTTTTGCTGCTGTCTTCACTTGTCAGGAAGGTGTTAATGCATGTCTTCTTGAAAGGGTTTGCCTTTATCCAGTATCAGCAGTTTTGTTACACTTTGCTCATTTCCTCTGTTTCTCTCTATTTTTATTAATATATACGCTGAATGTTAATTTTTCTCAGATATTTTCAAAACTCACCAACTGCACAAAAGACAGTCTGCAAGGAATTTTTAATGGAACTAAAGGATTTTTTTCCCCTTCTAAGATAAGAATGGCAGATGTAAGAAAAATTAACATGACATCACTAATATTGACTTCAAAAGAAGTTGTACACAATACAGAATTAAGCCCCAAGGAATTCATTGCCTTCTATGTGCTAAGCAATTTCCCAGTGTAACTTTTGTAGAGAAGGCAATATTTGCAGAGTGCCAAGAAATTCAGTCCACAATAGTTTTCTCATTTGTGTTAAAATTCCTTGTTTTTCAAGAGAGGAAGGAAAGATGTTGTCCTGCTTTGCTGCACAGTATGGTGTTGCTTGATCTGCTTTCTGAAGAAACTTAATTTGTAAACAAGTTCTTACAATTCCAGTGCAACTATTTAATAGAAAAAAAAAAAAAATACTTGTGAGCCAAGTTTTTGTCTGATGTATAAGCTCATGTGGCTGTTTTTATATTAACTCACAAGTCTTCTGATCTAATTCTCACATAATTTAGGGCTTGTTTAGCCAGAGAAGGCATTTCCTTACTTGCTGTTTCTTTTCCTTGTACTGTAGCACCAACACCTAAGGAGATAATCCTTATCTAGGCTGTGTGTGCACTGCCACTGCCTGCACTGTGCATCATTTGTGAAAGGAAAATCTGTGCACTGTGCATCATTTCAGGGCATCGTTCACTCTGGGCTCCTCAGCACAACCCCTTGAGTCTCGTGTTCTGCTCTTTGTGCTCTGCCTGATGGAGAAGTTGTTAAGGGCCCATCATTTCCAGCCAGGAGGTGGGCAGAGCTGAGAGGGGCTGTGATTCTGGTGAGGGGGCTGCTGTGCACTCTCATTTGGCTCTTTGAATCAGTAGAGAGCACAGAGGTGGCTGGCACTGCTGACAGTCCTAAATCGATGCCAGGAACTTCGCACGTGTTTCTTTTTCTGAATTTTAACAAAAACAATAGAATGCTGCCTGTTGCCACTTAGAGTGTTTCATTACATTTAGGAATCAGTCAGGTGCAGTGTTCACACTCTATCACAGAGAAATGCAGTTCAATTGAGAGCAAGGTTTTTATTCACTCTTCTTAAAAAAATAATAAAACAAAATATAGCCTCTGCATGTCCTATTTCTATTGCTTATGCATGAGGGAACTCATAAAATTCAGCTTTGGACTGAAGGTGTGCTTTTTCTATCAGGCTGGAGAGGTAAACATGTATTTTATAAGGAACAGAAAAGGTTTATTGAAGCATCTTTTCATGAGGTCATTTACCTGTCACCTATTAGTCACCATTTTTTAGAATATTGAAAGAGTTCTTGGTCATGTGAGCACCAGTCTCCTTCCTTTCTCCGTTCCTGAAGTTTTTTTTTCTCCCCATGGCTTTTTAATTTAAAGGGAAGGCTGCATTTTTAGATGCTGTTTTAGATCCCTTATCTGAAAATTCACTTCTCTAGTACTAGTTGTGAAAACCACTTGAAAGCAATTTATGTTTAGCAGGGATCAAAAATTGACCTTTAGGCTGGTGGTGTCCTTTTTGTGTAGATCATGAACAATTTGTTGGTGATAATTCTGTCTGCATTTAATTTAAGCTTTTATGCTGGGAAAATTAAAAACATCCTTGAACCTGTTGTTTCTGAGGATATTTGAAATGTGATTTCAAGTCCTTTTTTGTTATACTAGGAAGAGCTATTCTATGAGTATCCTGTACAGAGTGGCCCCCCTATATAAAATTTTATTTGAGAAACTTGGCTACTTAGCTGATCTTTTTTTACTGTCATCATGGGGTTGCTTATGTGATTTAATTTTCTCTCTGTTTCTGTCCATCAGGATAGGTAGCAGAATTGCTTCTTTCAGCATTTCTATGATTTTCTTATTTATTTCCATTCTATGCCTCACTGTGAAGTAATAATTTTTCACCTGTACAAAAAGAGTTATTTCTCCAAAACCCTCAAGTACTTCCTGGTTATAACTAGTTATTTTTTAAAGCCACTCAGGTAATCCTTTTCTGCATATGTTGAAAAAGTCATGTGTTGCTGCAATAGCATTCCAGGGAGCTGTGCACAGAACTTTGCTTGCTGGTGAGCAACAGCTCTCCCACAAGTCCTCTTATTTTCTCTGACAGCTTTTATTAAAGTTCCTTAGACTTAAATTATAGCTTTCTGAAACTGTTCTTTTCAGGCAAAATAATGCTGTAAGTTATTGACTAATATGACCTTATTCTCACATGGGTAAGTACTTAGAAAACAATCTTTTAAATTTAATAGAAAACTGGTGGTGGATGAGCTGCCTTGGACCACATTCAGTGTTACTGAACATGAGTACATGAGTATTTCTTTGTTCCACTTAATGGATTTTGCCTTGTCAGAGGAATGAAATCTAAAATTAGAGTGAATCTGCCTTTTCCAAGCCACTTCTCAATGATAGAAAATACCTGTTAATGCTCCATTATTTGCAGTCTTCATAACACATCCCTTGAATGCGTCAATTCAAAGCTCCACAAAATTTGTCAGTGGTTTTGCTCTCTTTCTGTCCCTTGCTCAGTTCCTTGTTGTTTCTCAGAGCCTTCTCCTCCCTGTGCTCATTTGCTCTTTTCTTCTCATCCTTTCTCCCACCTTATGAGTTCTGATTGGGAAAATCCTCTTCCCTTTTTTTTTCTTTTTTTTTTTTTTTTGTGCTAAACAGTCAGTTGTTACCTTATTTAGCATAGTTAGAGCACATATTTAGCAGTTGTGTACTGCTAAAAGCCATTTTTGTGCATACTGGTTTTTTGCTTGCTGGAGTGCTTTGCTCAGACTCACATTTGCTTGGCTTGGCAATCACAGAAGGTGATTTTTCTGTGTATGATCAGAAGAAAAATACTGATTGCTAGCCATGGTTTATATGATATTTAAATATTATCAAACAATATTGCAAATAACGGTTTTTTTCCTTCATTTTTCCATGTTGCAATGATATGATTTTTGGAAAAAATCCCCAAGAATCAGAGTTGTGCAAACAACTTTAATATTCTCATTTGTGTCTGAAAATGATGAAAATAATTAAGTAGAGTAAAAATTATGAAGGCAACATGTTGTTTGCTGCTGTTGCAGTAATCCTTTGTAGGAGGCTTGGTAATCAATATGTCAGTGACCCAATTTATTTACCTCATATACTGGAGGAAAAAGATCAGTCCTGGAAAATCAGAGGAGCCAGAAAAGGTGTTACAGGGTTTTGTTCACCAAATGTGCTGTGCTAGGGAGTTTGTTGGAAGGTCCTGGGGAATTTGCTGTGATACAGCTACAGAACAAACCAGGAATAAAGCACCTCTGCATTGTGGTTATTTTTATGCACATTCTTGATTTCCTCACACATTGCTTTTTGGGGCTTTAGCTTAATCTGTCTTGGAAGCTGAACTGCACAAGGCACAGTCAAGGTGGAATTAAGATTTCCTTTGAGGGTTTCACACTCAGTGAATGTTGGTGCTACAGGACCTTTCCCCTGGACAGGAGCCCTAAAGCTGTGCTGTTTTCTCCTCTGTATTTGTGTGGGTTGGTTGGGTTTGAATCTTGTAATCCTGCCTATGCTTCCCTCCTCCCTTTGTGTCTCATGCTGAGAAACTGCTTCACAGGGGTGGCAGAGAATTGGAAAACTTTTGTGTGCAGCAGTGTTTAAGCAATGCAACATCCTTGGTACACCCTGGGAGGGCTCTCTGCCTTTGCTTTCCTGCTTGTCTCATTCCACCAATGTTTTTCCACATAAAGTCTTGGCACCTCTGTGTTTTCTGTGGAATCCAGGCAGCTGTGGAACCACACATGCATTTGTTGGTAATGGCCAATGTATTGCATCCTGTGTGCCAGAAAAAACAGGTAAAGAAACTTCCAGCTTCTCTAGCTGGGAGCTTGAGTTTTATTCTTTTCCAAAGAAACTTAATAATGAATTTTGTCAAAGCTCACCACTGGGTATTGTTTTGTTTCAAGTTAAACCTTTTTGTTTCAAGTTAACTTAAAAATGGTGGGTTTTTTTAATATTTTAGAAATGAACGTACTTTGCAAGACCCTCTGCCTCCAGAGAAATTACAGAAATAGTTATTTTGAAATGCATTGTTATGAAAAACAAATTGTTTTGTTTTTCTTATCTATTCCCTTCGTTAGAGAATTACATGCTGAGTGTGAGTCAGTAAATGCAAGCTTGAGACTGCTTACATTAGTTGGATATTTTATAACCATTCTTTGTCACCAAATGTCTTCATATTCAATAGATTTATAGTAATATGAGTAATGGCTTGGGGGCTAACAAATCAAAATCTCATTTCAGATGTTTGACACTAATGTTGAGCTGACTTATTGTTCTCTGTGTTGGATTTCTGATCAAATTACCAAAATAGCTGCTTGAAAGTAAAACACAAAGTCAAAAATATTCTAGAAATGGGGTACTGAATTCAAAACATAATGTGTGCCACAGAGTGTGGGCTTTTGGAAATTTCAGTTTTGTTAAGTACACTACTGGATTTTTGTTCATAAAAGAAGGAGACAACAGAAGTTATAGTTCTTGATTCAGGAATTTTATCATGTGGGGAAAAATGCAAAGTTTTACAAGAAGGGTACAAGATGACTGCTGGTATTTATTCCACTCTTGTCACACCATATTTTATGGTTCTTCAAGGTAGTTTTGCAGCTGCAGAACAATAACCAGATGCGTAATTGAGAAGCAGCTGCATGAAATTTTCATTTTTTATGCATAAAATCAGAACCATTACACACACTTTATGTATAAGGTACGAAATACTAAACAAAAATGTTTTCTCTGTAGTACTAGCAGCTGTGTAAAGGAGAGAAATCACTTCTTCTGTACTCTCTAGGTGCCCATCAACTTCTAAATGTTCAGGGCCTGATTACTGAAAGCAAGTTTCATTCTTCTCTTGTTTTCTTTCTTCTTTTCCTTGTTTGTTACTTGTGCTGTGTTGTGCTGCATCTTCTGTGTGATCAGTCCCAGTGGATAATCCCATGTATAGAGCTCTCAAATACAAAATTGATGCTCATGACTGTTTTTCATTTAAACTTTTCAGTAGAAGGACTTGTAGCACAATCATGTTGAATAAAATCTAAGAAGGAATGATGGCAGTCCTAAGATGGGAGAGTTTATGATTGATATTGTCATGATTTTCCTGTAGTGTGCCCCAAGTGACACAGGGTACAGCAGGAAGATACTGTTGTTGGTTATCTACTTTTTATATATAATTTATTTGGGAAAGTTTCCCTTTTTTTTTTTAAATTTGTCAATTGTTTCTATTAAATTTATTACACATTTTGTCTTTATGCAGCAGGTGGTGGTTTAGGATGGGCTGGATTGACAAGTAAGGATATTAACTTGTACATTTGCTATAAAAGCACATGGCTTGGAACCAAGCCAGGTATCTCTCACAGCTGACTTTTCAACTCCTGTGAAGCTCAGAGAACATGCAGCATCCAGCCCCCATGCCGTGATTCCCATCCCCTCTTTCCTCCTCAGCCTCTTCCAGTCAATGAGGTAATATTAACTGGTATTTTGCAAAGGTTAGGGTGCCTTGCAAGAGCTTGTTTTATCTTTAAAGACAGGAGTAATTTACAAGTTTAATATATCAGCAGTTGAGAAGTATGATCATAAGAGGCTGTGATTATTTTTTTTTTTTTTTGGTAGATAATCTCTACCTAAAATGGTAGAGCAGTTTTTGAAGCTAAGGATGCACTGACATTTTGTAAATCTGCTACTTCATATTTGAGAAAGTGCTGTGAATTTAAAATATGTTTATCTACATTTCTTCAAATATTTGCAGTTCAAGAAAAGTAAAATATTTCAACACATTTATGAATACAAAATGTGTCTTTGTAACCCTGCTGGATTCAGCTGGGAGATATTATCTGACTCTCTGCATCACAGTGTATTTTAAATGATGCTCTAACCCTTGAGGATGTCACCACGAAAAAATATTTAGTCAGAATCATGTTCAGGGTAGTTCCAGAAGTTAGCTATGCTCTTATTTTAAGTGATTTTTGTTTTATTAAGAAAAATCTGAAGTTGACAATTTTACCTCTGTGTGGCACACTCTCCCTGGTCCTCAGTTAAAGTCAGCTTTTGTTCTGTACATCATTATGAAGGGGAACATTTTTCTTGCACCTCCCCTGGGCTTAGTTGGACTGCTCACCTGAGTAAGATGAATATGGCTAAACTTCAGGCTATAAATCTTAAATTTATCTATTGTTCTAAATACTTAAGAACAGCCCTGGGGGTTTTGGAGAAAGAGAAGAGAAAGGCAACCAAGAAGAGTTTGCTGTATAAACAGTTAACAATATAAAGTTATTTACATTTAACAGTTAACAATAAAACTGGGAAGGTTCACCTGTGCTGCACTGCACTTCCCTCTCCTCCTGCCAAGTCTTTGACCCCTCTGTTCCTGCAGTTGTTCACCTGTTTAGCAGGAGCTTTCCTGATCTTGGTGAGTTGTGCTTTGTCCCCACTGCAGGTTATTCATAGAAGTCCTGATGCCACGTCTGCATGCCCAACACCCCCTCTTTGTCTTGTTCCCTCAGATAAATCTTGTACCTGGGTTTTGGGTTTAGCTCATTAGGTGTTCAGTGTGCTTGATTTTCTTACTGCCTTTCCACATCTTGCCTTCAGTATAATACAGGTTATGCTTGGGTATTTTGGAATAATAGTGGGACAAGAGAGACTTGAGACTGATTACTGCAAATTTGACTATCTTAGGAAAAACTATTCTTATGCAATCTTCCCCCCCCCACAATTAAATACAGGCTTATGTCTCATGCCATAAAGTAATTTGCCATTTAAATATGATGATTAATTTATACTATAAATAACTTGCTTATTTTATCTTCTGAGTCACATTCCTATTTGAAGTGCATATACAGATAGTATTTATTTAGTTGTTTTTTTGATCCTTAAGAAGCCAAACTAGGTGCTTAAAGATGTTTGTATGAAAAAGTGGTTTTACAATTTTAAGATGAAAAAATTTCATGTATTTTCATATTTTATGTTGTTGCTTTACAAGATGAGACTCCTGAATTGTTGAGCTTATGCAGCTTTGTGACCATTTTCACAATTTTGATTTATGGGTTCTGATTTATGGCTGAGTTTTATGTTGAGTTTCTGATGTTTAGAGTCCTGTAAATAGCGAGAGGTCTGGACTTCCACAGACTGGAGTAAGCATTCCTTCAGAAATCTCTCTGCTGCTGAAGAAACAAAATAAACCAGTCAAATGAAATACTAGAGAGAGACTTTTAAGGGCCAAGGTTCAGTGGTAATTGAACATGAGTTGCATAGCACTGAAGATGGCTGGAAGTCAGAATTTTCAGTTGTGCAGAAAGGATGCAATTAGTGCAGTTAACAGCAGGTAGGGCATGATAATTATATGTTCTTTTGTCTCTATGAATTGTTTTAGCTATTTAGAGCCTTCTTCTTTTGCATGCTATTAAGTAAGGTATACTTCAAGAGGCTTTCTGAGAGTAAACTGTGACCACAGTTTATACAAATGTGATTTATGCTCCCTTAGACACCAGTTCTGAGCTTGATTTTGAAGTGAGAAGGTTGAAAGGTAAGAAATGGCAGAAGCATGAACAAAACATCATGCAAAAATGTTGCCTTTAAATAAAGGTTGCCCTATTGTGTATCTGACACTTCAATAAAATCTGGAGCTCTTTCCAGCAGCACAGGGAGGAGGAGTAATCTGCTGCAGGTTTATTTTCAGCTGTTACCTCATGTGATTTGTAAACCAGGCAGACAGGATTCCATGACTCTGCAGAAGCTGAGAAGTGGGCTTTCTGATGTGCCAAAGCAGCTTGCTGACCTTGAGCTAATGAAATATTAACCAGTTGTCAGGATGACACAGAGCATCTGTTTTTGAGGATTTGTAGGAGGGGACGTTGGGATGGTGCTTAGGTGACATCCCTGTCATTTATGGCAGACTGGCTGGTCCCACACACTCAGCTGGTTATAGAGCTGCTGTACAGATGTGGTCACATCTGCTGCTGACAAGTTTGACACACATTTGATCTGTGATCCTGCTTGTCTCAGGCTGAGAGGGTGCTGAAGGGCACTGTGCATGAAGGGTGTGACCATCTGGGATGTACTCACTCACCTGTTGTGTCAGCCCCTTTATAGGTTCAGCGTGGGTTCAAGGCACTTAAATTAGCTGCACATTCTCTTTCTTTGCCACCAAACCTGGTGTTTCATTCCATTTCTGTATTTTTTACCCAGAAAAGTTCCGTTTATATGTGAGTAATTGGGAAAGCTCCCAATTCCACTCTTTGATATGATTGCTCACTCATTGTGGTGTTTAGACTGTGCAATTTCATTAAAATATCTACAGTTGAATTTCCAAGCATAATATCTGCCTTCAAAATCCCCACAGAGCTCAACTTGCAGGAAGCCTAAATGAAACAGCTTTGCTGGTTTCCACTTCATGTTGAGATACATCCTTTCCTGCAAATGCTGATTGCCAAACCAAAAGCTCTCTCTTGCTTTTATATTCATTTTTCTAGGCTAATTTAATGTTATGAAACCTTTAAAACATGAGGTTTAATGTATATAGTTATATCTTTGCTGCTGAGCTGGTGATTGGAGCTTGAGAGACAAATGCCAAGCTGTCAGAACTGGGGGGTAGAATGTTTGTATTCCCTCCAAGGACTGGAAAGGGCTGGGATGTGAGAAAGGCATGGAGGCTTCTAATTAATCAGGACAGTGCTATCAGTAATTGAATGTATGTACTGCTCTGTGTCTTTAACTAACTGCAGAGTGCCCTGTTGAGTAGTAGAATTGGGTTGCCTTATGTACCCTCCCTGCTCTTTCCAAGCTCTAAAAGCTGATCATATATCTGAAGGAGAATCACAGATTGCATTCCTTGGGTTTCAGCTTAGCAGTGGTTGGCCTCAGTGCAGCCTGTTGGGTCATAACTACACAGAATTTGCTGTGCTGTCCAGAAATCTGCTCTGAACTGCTCTCTGTGGCAAGTCAGGTGCTGAATTGATTCAGATTAAACACTTGGGCAAAGCTGTGTGAACCCTTCCAAGTGCACAGGAAAAAAGAGATTAAAAAGACTGGAGGAGTGAAGGGAAGCACTGGGAAACCTGGAACTGACAGGAGCTTCTTGTGCTTCTCTGTGGGCTTTTGTGTGTCCTCAGCTTTCCTGTGAGGTTCAAGAGCAGGTCAGCAGTTGGTAAGCTCAGATTTCTTCAAGGACTTAAGGAGAATTTGTGCAAATAACTCGGGAAATTTGTGGTCTGGGAGTACCAATAATACCTGGTGTTAGGGAATGGTGGTTTCTGCCAATATCAACACATTGTTCTGTAATACAAGTTGTGACAGTAATCAAAGAAATTAATTAGTAAATGCAATAATTTTGGGCTCACAGTGGGTTAAAATGTGCCCCTGGTATCTAATGTCCCTACTACTCACTGTGTACAGTAAACTCAGTGGGAAGAAAGAGCCCATTTTAAAAGAGTGAGGAAGAAGGAGCCATCAGAAATATCCTATTCCTCCCAACAAAGAACTCCAATGAAGAACAGCCCTAGACCAGAATAAAACTGTCCACAGACCCAGAGGTTCAGTGGAAGGATGAGCATAACACCAGGAAAAGAGGTAGCAATTAGGAAATAGTTGTGTAACAATTTAAACTGCTTTATTACAGAGTTTTTTCCCCTGCATATAAGCAATTATTCCTGTTCTAACAAGTAAATCTGGAATTTAAAAAAAGCAGCTACATTGTTGAGATCATGGGTATATTTGCAATATAGTCTTGACTTTCTATGTGTCTAAATATGTAAATTGTGCTTTCTCTTTGCCTGTAAACAAGGTTTTGAGTGTAACATTGCTCATGGCTTAGGTTTCTGCAGACACCTAACAAGTGTGACCTGCTTCCCTGAAGGTTCTGTGCCTCTGGAAGGTTCCTGAGATGTGTGGGCTTCTCTGCAGGAGGCCAGTATTTGGGTTTTTAAACACCTTCCCTCCTTTTTTGTTATGAATCCAAAGTCAGTACACTGAGACCATTCCCCACTTGGAAATATTTTTTTACAAGAACAAAAAGACAGTTTCTTTTGTATATAAAGAAAGAAATAGGCTTATGTGCAGGCATGAAGGATCTTAAATAAAACATTGTCCTTTTTCTACCTTAGTTCAGCTGGGAAAATCAATTTTTGGTTCCTCAACTGCAAAGAAAGATCAAAAGGAAAAACTGACAATCCAAACAAAGGGCAAGGTGATGTGGGCTGCTTGCACTCCTGTTCCTTGGTGTGCTTCATACAGGCATTTTTCCAAGCTGAATATATTTACAGAAGAATCAAGGGTGGGTTTTTTTGTATCTCCAAATCAACAATGCTGTGACTAAAAGTGACCTGAATATAAAAGCAAAAAACCCCAACTTTATATTACACTTTGTGGAGCTCTTTGGTGCTAATTTAGGTAACAGTTCTCAGATATGTCAGGTTCTTCATTGCACAATACTTATGTTTTGAAGAATTGTCATTGATTTTGCTTCACTGAAACTGGCCAAAGCCAGTACTTTTTTCTTTTTTTTCTTTTTTTTTAGCACGTTATGTAATGCAAGAGAGAAAATATCTTCATTCTTGCTTAAATGCCAACCAGATGCATATTTAAATCTTCATATGAAAACTAATTTCAGTCAGTATGGAGGGAAACTTTATGGAGATTGGCTTTCCTGCTTTGTATTGATTCCTGTTTATATCTTTAATAAATAAAACATGATTTATTGTTATAAGCTCATATTTACAAGAGGAGGAGATTAAAGTGTCAGCAGGAAAAACAGAAAGGAGGAATGTGAAAACTCTTTAAAACACACAAACTGAAAAACAACTTGAATAGCTTTTATGAGGTATATTAATTATCTTTTGCATAAATGTAAAAAGTTGAAAATTGTTATAAAAGTATTTGATTTTAATGTATTTTCACTTCTTTGAGAGAATTATTGTGTGGACATCAATTTTGTAACCATACTAAATGTTAATTCAATGGATATTAGAAGTACAAAACAGGCTGCATCTGACTCTGGCACACCCTTTGCAGGCAAATATTTTTGTCTGTGTGTTGTATATCAGTGTGTTGGGTCTTTACCCATGCAGGCAGAATGCATTTACATTTGGGACTCTGTGTTTGGCATGTCTTGGCATGGTAGGGATGCAAATAATGTACAGAATGCTCTTTTCAAATACAGATGGTCCCAAGTTTCAAGAGCAGCAACTGTAGCTGGCAGCTCTGGGACTTTTGGGAGTGTTTGCAGGGAAAGGCACTCTGCATTTGAAAAGCAGAAGCTTTAGACAGATGATTGGCACAAATGACCAGTGATTTATATGTTTAGGCCTATGATTTTTTTCCTCAAGCTCTGATTAGCTCCAAGACCTCCCCATTCTCATCAGGTGTGTCCAAGGAAAGTTTTGAAAGCAAATCCATTGATTTAAGGCCTTAAATTTGTGTGCCTGTGTAATAGCTCTGTAAGGCTGATGTCAATATTACACAATCAATAAAAATAGGTCTGTATGTTTGACCTGTGTAGATTTTGAGGCACTTCAAACTGCTTGCAGCTTGTTTATTGTGCAGTTAAATCTTGATTTGTGATAACAAAGTGCTCTGAATTAGGTGAGTGGTAAGAAGCCATGTTGGAAAATTATTATGATGGTAATGAAATGTGCCTGATTTTGTAACTGTGCTCATTTGCAAGATTTTTCTTTCTTTGTCTATTAATGAATTAATTGTGTAACAGGAGAGTTCCTGGGAGGTGTCAACAGAAAACTGGCAGCTCCACCTGCTCAGTCTGCAGTGCCATGGAAGTGTCATTGTGGTGCTTTATCACTTCACTTCTTAGACAGGAGAGCAGAGGTTGGTTTCAGCTCTCTGCTGAAAGTAATGCACTCTTCATTTCCATTTTTATTTGTTGTCCTGCTTCTTTTACTGGTCTGGGGCAGCTTTATGAAAAGCTTAGTGCATGGAGCACAGGTGACTGACCAGGGTGGCCAAGGTCAGAGCCTTGGATGTCTTGTTCTCTCTATCAACACCTGTCCTGCACTGCTGGCTGGAGCTTCCCTCCAGGGCTGCCCTGGACAGAGCTGTGCAACAGCCAATTCCTGGGGGAAATTACTTGAGTTCACACCAGCATCCTGGTATTCCTCTCTGCTGCCAGGTCCCTTGTCCCCCTGCAGCTTTGGTTTTTGGGTTACAAGCACAGGGACAGTGCTTTGCCCTGAGGGTGGGGGATCTTCATGCTTGTTTTGTCTTCTGGCTCGGCCCTGGGGTTCCACACAGGCTGCCCCAGAGGGTGGAGAATTTCATTTTACTCAGGCCATTGTTCTGTAACATACTGGGGTTTTGTTATGCCTCCTAATGTTTCCTTTGCTGAAAACTCAGGAAATTGTTGATATTTCAACCTTTCTGCAGGCTGCAGGTGAGTAGGACCTACTCTCAACTTAGTTGCTGATGCTTCAAAATTTCTTTAACAAATGCAGACTTGGTTCTGCAGAGACCAGCCAAGGTGATGTCAGAAAATCACCTTGGTGTTAGTCAATTGAAAGAAAAGGTGTGATTGTAGATGTTCAGTTTCAGATCAGTGGTAATAAAGCAACAGAAAATTATTATGTGCATTATCAGATTTGATTTCTCATATATCCAGAATACTTGGCTTTAAAACTGTAGTCCAGAGGCTTTGCATCTGATTTACTTTGAAGAAAAATCTATTAATATCACAAAAGCTACTTTTGTGATTAATTTGAAAAAATCTTTCCTTGTGAAACAAAGGAATTTGTACTGACAAAGAAAAAAATAGATTGTGTTAAAGAAGTGCACAAGAAAATACGAATGGTTTAGATTCATGTAGGTTTGTTTAGGACATGTGCTAATCTGTCTTAGGGGAAAAAATAGGAAAACTATGAGTCTGATTGGCAATTACTGCAATATCCTTGTCACTCTGAGATAAATGACTCTACAGCAAGATGGACAACTTTATTAGCAGTGTTCTGTAAAGTGCTGGTTTTCAGTATTTTTAAGAGTTAAAACATCAACAAGGTTTATAATGTCCCTTTAACCTCCTATTATTTAACATTTGGGTTTTCTAAGGAAGAACCATTTTTTATTTTTACTGTGGAATTGTCAAAACTCAACCACAGGGATTTTCTTGATCTTTTTCACTTGGGACTACGCTGGCAACCAAAAAGAATGTTACTGATTCTGGCTTTGCCCTGTAAGGCAACATCATTGAATTTGAATTCTCTTCCCTCTGTCCCCAGCCAGAAAACTCATTACAGCATGACTCTGGGAAGAATGGTGAAATGTATACCCAGGGTGAATTGGTTCATAAATTCAAGTCTTGAGATTACCTTGTAAGATGGACACTTTCCCATGGTTTTGTTGGATAGCTGCAACTTGAAATATGAAACATAGTTCTGTCATTGTATAGCCTTAATCAGATAATTAGTTACAGGCCACTTAAAAAGAGACCTTCAGGAAATACTTAATGAAGTATTAAGTATTTAATACTTAATACTCTCCCTGTTAATGAAGGAAAATGTGCACTTAACCCAGAGTTACTTAGGAAATTGTTGTCTTCTTTCAGACTGTATCAGTCTTCTCTGGCATAAAAGTGGTATTTTAGTTCAAAACTTTTCAAAGCAATTCTGAAAGGCAAAATGCACAAATAAGTGTGATTACCTTTGAGGTGCTGGATCCTGGCAAAGAGTTGTGGCTCTTCTGCTGAGGGAGCATCTGATTTTCTGCCATTGTGTGTCATGTTCTAGCTTGGCTTGAGTTGTGTAGGCTGTGCTCCAGGTTCTAGAAAATCTAGAGAGAATGTCAGTGTGAAATACCAAGGAAAGAAAGTGGAAGCAGTGGATTATCTAAATTGACTCACCCCTGAAGTGGATTGCACCAACTAATGTGTGTGTGTGTACGTATATGAACAAATATACTGTATATAAATGTATATCTGTGTCTATATATATAAATATATATATATGTCGTGTGTGTGCCAAAAACTCTTCCCATTAGGTTGACTTCCAGTAGTGGACAGCAGTAAAAGCAGTTATCTGAGTTATCCTAGGTGCTTTGAAGGAAATTTCTGCCATTACAGATGTTTTAGTAAAAAGACCATTCTGATGATGGAGGTAGTTTTTTATTTCCATTTTACAGCCAGAGACTTCAAGAGTTTATGTAACTTCAGGTGCTCAGATGGGACTCTCAGACCAAATTGCTCTCCAATCAGCACATACACAAGGTGTAATAAAGGGCAGGGAAGAAGGAGGTGGCTGTTCTGGAGTCATTCAGAGGAGCAGCTTGCAATGATCTGGAGTAGGCTGGTTTTTCAGCTGCTGTGTTGGGTACTGGGAATTCTTAGTCCCTGTAAATGACAAGGTAATTTAATTACTGGGAACCTGTAATGAGCTGACAGGCTCCCAGTCCAGTCCCAACCCATGGATTTCATTTCTCTGACTGGCAGAGCTCTGCCAGGTCCTTGTGGCTGGGCAGGAGCCATCCTGTTAGCAAATTCATGGAGTGGGTGAAGGTGAAGAGTATCAGTGTATCAGCACAACATGAGTTGTGCTACACAATTCATACAAGCTGCTGTTGTGGTGAAATTCCACTTCTAGAAGAAAAATCTTAATTGTGATCTTTGAGGCAGGCACTGTGATTGATTGTAACCTCCAGTGGCTGGTGTGGACCAGAAGTGTGTGAATGGGAAAAAGGCTGAGGAAGTGCTTGGAGCATCCTAGACATATGCAGACATTCCAAAGCATAATTTCCTTTATATCATTCCAAGCATATGTATTTTTATGGGCTTTTTTTTAGTGCCTAAAAATTAGAAAATAACTTTTAATTGTTGTTTATGAAGCACCATATGGCTGTCTGAAATTTTGCCTTCTTGTGGAATGAGGAAAATGAAATTAATAGGAAATCACACTCAGAAATCTATTATTAACTTAATGGAACTAACAGCTTGTCCAGTGTCCTCATACAGATCATGTTGTAGCTGCATATAATAAAAAGCAAATCCTTATAAAACCACTGAGAAAATGAAGTGGCAGAGAGAGGCCAAGCCAAAAAGCTGCATGTGTTGGTACTGGGCATGGTCATGAATGGCTCAGCTAACAAGCTACTGGTGAAAATCAAGAATACAACATGTATTTTCACAGTTGCTTTACCATGTGCTTGAAATAATTATATTTTCTTCTAGGTGGTTTATGAATTAAAGGTTTAACTCAGGATAAATATCTCTTGTCTTATATTTTATTTTCATCTTTCAAGCAGAAACTTGTTTAGTCCACCCAACTTAGTTGTTCAAAGTTCTGTGCCTTTTTTTTCGTGGCTTAACGTTCAATAAGTAATGGGAATACTTTAAACCTAATTTTTTTCTCTCTTAACCTGTCCTAATAGGCAGAGCTGAAACTATAAAGTTTGCATTATCTTGCTTCCACCAAACATGCAAAATTGAAGGCTCTTAATACAATGGTGTGAAAAAAGAATACACCACAATATAAAAATTACCAAGCTCTTAAAAGCACAGCGGGACTCTTTTCCCTCCTTATCTGGAACATTCCCTAAATTGCCTTTCTTCAAAATTTTTGAAAAGTGTCTGCAGATGATGTGATACTAAAAAAAAATCACAACACAAAAGAAATCTAGAAAAAATAGCCAAAACTTTTTTTTTTTTCCTTAGAAAGCTGATTAATAATGGCAGGGATGCAATGTTAGGGATATGTTCTGGTTGGGTTTATGTTGAATGTCTTGGCTGTATATGTGAGAAGGAATTATATAGGCTGGGTAATTTTATAAATCTGTAAAAATAACTTTGTTCAGGTAATACAGATTTGAAACTATGTTCTAAACATTTTTTTCAGCATTGAATCTAAATTAACCAGTGTATCATTGATCACTGAGATGGCCTTTTTATGGAGTAATTAAGTCTGCAATATTGAATTAGATATTAAAGATTCTTCTAATAGGTCTGCTCTTAACCTTTTTCCAGTATTAGATTATTTTGGCAATTGCTTCTATTTCACATATGTGATGAGTAAACAAAAACAAGAGGAGGTTGTGGGAGGTGAAAGTCAGGTATTTTGGGTTAGTTGTGGCAGGGGGTGGCAAATCAGTGTCTTGCTTCAAAATCAGGGCAAGGAGTCGAGGGCATATGTAGAATAACAGCTCCAAAGTAATACTTTTCAACTTTCTGTCTTTAGCACTACTGAGGCAGACATAAATTCTTCAATGTGATAATTTTCCCATCCAGATGTTTCCCAGATAATGACCAGTCTAGCATGATTCTCTTCAGAGGTTCAATAAATTATTTCAGCAATACATTGAAAACTTTGTACTTAATTCCACTGAATAAGTTGGATAATGAATCAGGCTACTGGAAGACATTTCAATCCTACTGGACTTGGCTCAGATCAAAATACTGCCAGATTTGCTATTCTTTTGTATGTTTCTAGTTTTGGATGTGGATTGATTTATTTATGGTCTAAATAGCAAAATGTGTGCTATCTAATGCAACCCTACACAATGAAACAAAAGTTAAGGGATACAAGGCTAAGAGCTAGAGCAGAATTGTATAACCAAAACTGTCTCTGGGAAAGAAATGTTAATTTTGCTAAAAATGTAAATTTTCAGCTGAGAGCTGTTCAGTATTTTCATTGCTTTGGGTAAAAATGCAAACTGTAGAAGAGATTTAGGTTTGGAGCTTCATTAAGAAGTTCTTCATGAAATGTGTCAAAGCCCCACTGAGGGAAATATTTATGCAGGCACCCAAATGCCAAGCTGGCATCAGTGTGTGCTTAGAATTAAGCAGATAACTACTACCTGTTAGATGAAAGCATCTGTAAATTGTTGTGAAGAGGAGAAATGACCACTGTGGTGGTGGTGAGTAAAGAGGTGAGGTGCCTTGAAGTGGGGCAGTGCATGCTCATGGGCACCTGCCAGGTCACTTTGTCCCAGCTTTTACAAGGCAGCAAGAGAGGATGAAACCCTTTGAAGGAATTTAGTCCAGGCCTAGTGTTGGCAGCCTTGCAGGAACTGGGTCTAAAGTTGATGCCCACTGAGATTTCTCCCTCTGAGCCTGTGGCCTGCTCCTCTCACTTCCCAAGGCCTTTGGTTTTCCAGCCTCCACTGTGTGATGCCCTCCACGTTTATTTAAGCTTTGGCTTCCATTTTAATGCTTCTTTTTAAGGATCCTGCTGGCATAGCAGGCCTGTGTGGAAAGACTGTGCTTGGCAAAGGGCTAATTATCAAGTCTCTGCTTGAACAGGGTTCACCTGTCACATTATGGATTTGTGAACACTGCTGAAAGTAGTGGTGGTAACATTGCAGTTGTCTTTATTCTCTGCATATTTTCAGATATGAAAGAGAGAAGGTTTAGAGTTTGTATCAGGAAAGAATTCCTTACCACCAGGGGGGTGATGCACTGGAACAAGTGACTGCCCCATCCCTGGAAGGGTCCAAGGCCAGGATGGGCTTGGAGCAGCCTGGGATGGTGGAAGGTGTCCCTGCCATGGGAGGGGTTGGAACAAGATGGGCTTTAAGGTCCTTTCCAAGCCAGACCATTTGTAATTCTACAATTCATATTAACAATTCACCTTAACTTGCTTTTTTACCATGTGAACGCCCTGGTGTCTGGCTTAGCTTTTTTATTTCATGCTCCATTTTTGAGACTATCTCCAACTACAACAACTCCTTTATGATTGAAAGTGAAGTGTGAGAAAAATTAATATGTGTGCCTTGGTTTATGTATTCTACACTACATACAATTTTTTCAAAATCATCTCTGCAGTTCAATAATGGATAAAAGAATTAGAATCAGTCAGAGAAGGCTTTGTATCTTTTTTTGCCTTACATATAATCAGAAAGAATGAAATTTTGAACACGTTCCAGGAAAGCAGGTGTGTGTATTGTTGCAGTGTTTGTTCCTAATGGCTGCTTGACTTCAACACTACAGATTGCATAGAGCCTGTTCTCTGAACTGTATTAAAACAAATTGTGTTATGCTATTCAGTCAAGAATTTAAGGCACAGTTGATCTGCCTGAGTCTGCTAACTTTAAAATATATTTTACTGAGGGGGGGCAGAAAAAGGTTTGCATGTTATTTTGGCAAGGAAGCTTTAAAAGGTAATTTTTTAGATTTTTTTTTTGTAATTTAAGGAAATGGGAAAGATAGAGAGAAATGTCTTGATAAGAATCTGTTCAAACTGACAAATTTTTGAATGAAAGTTTTAGAAATCAAGTCTTGTGATTTATTCATGTATGTAATACTTACAAGGAAAGCACATGATTTTGCATGCCCAGGTTTCTCAGTGCTTAACAGAGTATCCTTAGAAGCTTCCATGGTGGTATTGTCAGGTCATAGGGATTGTGACTAATACAGAAGGAAAAGTCTTCTTTGCTTGCTTTTGCAGCCTCTTTAAAATGAAGTCATCTGAAGAGGAGAAAAATAACATTGGCTTGGGCATAGTATAAAGGATATTTTGAAGTCTAAAAGTAGCAAGAATGGACCTACTGGGTATAATGAAGAAAGAACCCTGGATTCCTTTGCATGGATTTTTCTATTTTTGTTCAGTATTTACTATTTATATGCTGCAGGATGCCAGGATGACTGCAGGTTACAGAAACTGCCTTTCTCTGTTTTGCCCATAGAATGGATGTTGCTTTAGAGCTGGCAGAAAGAGCTTTTTCTCTCTTGTCAGTGAACTTCAGTGCTCTTCCACAAAAGAACAAATTTGTTCCTTTCCTGATTGAGTTTCAAACCACGTTTCCTCTCAAGTTTGTAAGCAAATGTGAAAATAGCTATTTTTCTAAGCCCTTTGTCTATTACAGAGGAAATTTATGTAAAAAATAATGAGAAGTTAGGTTTAAAAAGAAGCTGTTAAAGGCTGAAAAATATCAGAAGTAAGATATCCCATGGAGTTTGAATCAAGCACATACAATGAGCAGTTTCAATATGAGAACTGTTTCTTTTGGATCCCTGCCTTAGTGTGCATATTTTTCCATGCATTATAGTGGTGCTGCTGGATCTAGTGAGGCTCCCTTTGCTGTATAAGTAATTTATCAGGTTTAACTTACATGTAGGATGTGTGAATACTTGATTACTTTTACTCTGAGAGGGTTTAAGACTGCAATATTGAGAGTGAGCTTTAGCTTAGCTGATTTTATCTAGCCTTAAAATTTTTATCACTGATGAAGTGTGTAGTAATGGCTATGAAAGCAATTAATAATAGTAGTGACAGAATCAAGAGACTGACTAATTTATCATTATAGATTTTAATGAGGCCTATAATCTAGCAATAAATATACAATAGATTCAAAAGTATGGAATTATAAAAAGGATGATTTATTTAACTTTAATTCTAAACTAGTCTCCAAACCAAAGGTTGTAGAAAGTGGGCTTGTAAGAACATAATTCTTTTTGGTGTTATGGAGCAGAAGGATGAAAATAACAAAGGAAGAGAGTTTAAATTAAAATTAAAGGGGGGGAAAAATCATTGTTTATCTTCATTCAAAAGGCCTTTAAGCACAATAGTTTTGTAGGTGTGGGAGGTACCTTGTGGACAGCTTCTTTTTCATCTCAATCTGCTCACTTGGCAGAGCCTGGGAGCTGCCTTGGATGCTGCATCCCTGCAGCTCTCAGAAGATGGGCAGCAGTGGAAGTGGCAGCAATACTTGGGAAAAGCTGTCTCAGATTTCAGACCAAGCTGGTGTAAAGAAACCCAGATGTGAAAAGTTATTATAACAAATTTAAGATTCAGTGTTCATTATGGAAACTAAGCTTAGGTACTGGGTTAAAAGTGAAAATAATTTAGATGTCATTGCTTAATTGGATAGTTTGTCCTTAAAAGACCTTGCATAGAAAGATAGTTAGCCTTTTTGTAGCTTGTTAGTAGAATGCTGTAGAACTCAAGACTGTCCTGACTTTGCATTGTGCAGCTCCAGTGACCATGGGTTGCTCTCTGCTTTGCAGTGTGTGCTAAGCTCATTCTGAGAGGGATCAGGGCACATTCCAGGGTCACTCTGCTGCTGCTGCAGTGCTTACACTGCAGTCAGGGGTTTGCAGTGCACCCTTCTGTGCCCAGCTGCCTTACACTGGGGTAAAAATACATTGATGTAATGGTGGAGTGGGTTCTGCATTTTTAAAGAAGGCGCAGATAGTAATTAATTTATACAGAGCCCCTGCAGATAGAGAAGCCAGACCACTGAAAGTCTCATGGTGAGACAGAAATTTGATTAGGAATTCATGTGAGACCTCCTCCCTTTGTCCCAAGCTCCAATTCTGTAGTGTGGGAGGTCTTGTCAAAGCAGTCCTGAGTTCCCTCTGCTAGAAAGCCTTTTGTTCATGAGCAGGGGAGCTGTTCCCATACATCTCGTGTTCTTTACAGCAGTTTATTTTTGATAAGCTACAGCACATTTTAATGTAATTGTTAACATGCCTAATTTGCAGCCACACAGTCGTATCAATAATAATGGAAAGTTGTTCACAGGTAATAAATTAGCATAGCATATAACCAGCAGAACTCTGCTTCTCACTATATTGTTTCATGATCAAGAATTCAGTAGTTAAATATACACAGCAGTGGGCTGAGAACAAGCTGTTCATTTTTGCTGCAAGCAGTACCAGTGGACCAGAGTAATCATAGCTCCCAAAAGCAGGACTGATTTTATTGATTTTAAATAGGCTTTCATTACAGCACTGAGCTTATTCCAATTGCAAGGAGTAT
Source organism: Agelaius tricolor (assembly GCF_023055355.1). Lineage (NCBI taxonomy): Eukaryota > Metazoa > Chordata > Aves > Passeriformes > Icteridae > Agelaius > Agelaius tricolor. The sequence continues at coordinate 5,477,982 of NW_027269274.1, forward strand.
CACTGCTGTTTGTATTCACAGTGCTGGCTGAGGGAAGGAGAGATTTTGTTGGATGCCATGTAGAGGCTCTTTGTCCCTCAGTGTTCTATTCTGCCCTGCTGAAACGTCTGAATTTATTATAGAAAAATAAGTACTCAAGGCTATTTTCCTGTGTTTAAATTTTTTTAGATACATAGAGCCAGACCCTGTTCTCAAATTTTGAATTCTGAGTATTCTTCTGCGGAGTCAAGGTCTTGCTTATTTATTGGCATTTGACTTGGGGACCAGCTGTATTTTGGTTCCATTTTTTTTTAAAGGATTCTTTAGAAATCATGGAATCACTTTGCTTGGAAATGATGCTAAGATCACCAAATCCACCCATTTAACCCAATACTGCCCAGTCCAGCCCTTAAACCCATCTCTAACACCACACTTGCACCTCTTTTTTTTCCATAGATTAATGTAAAAAAGGCAAATAAGAGAGCTGCTCAGTCTGAGATATTAATGTATTCAGGTTATAATTAGTGAAGAACACATGCTGTTACCAGCAATGTGTCATTAATCTGCATGGAGCAGTTTGCAGCTATTTGTTGCTAAATTAGTGACACTTCAAAGCTGTCGGGTTTTTGTATTGTTTCTAATGATAAAAAAAAAAATTATAAATCTGTGACTAAAAACCCACATATGCACACTTAAGAAGCAGGCTGGTTTGTTATTTGGTTTTCTTTGGAGTTTTTGTGTTTGTTTTTGTGTTTTAATTTGCACCAGGCTGGTCAGTCAGTGGCCCTACACAGAAGTTGGTTGAAGCAGGCTGGTTTGTTATTTGGTTTTCTTTGGAGTTTTTGTGTTTGTTTTTGTGTTTTAATTTGCACCAGGCTGGTCAGTCAGTGGCCCTATACAGAAGTTGGTTGAAGCCTTAAAGCTGTTGAAAATGTTGTACTGTACTTTAAGGTGGTGTACAGGCATGTTGTTTGTGAGAAGTTTTCTTCAAATCCTTTATGTGTAACTACAGAATTCTGCTTAAACATTTTTTTCCCAGTGTTACCAGAACAGTTTGGAAGGCTATTAATAGAAATTAGTTACACCTTTCTGGTTTTAATGGGTTTAATACTGACTTAAAGTATGTTTTTTATAATTTTTTTTTCCTTAAACCTGGAGGTGAAGGTGAATTACTTCAAATATTCTAGCTCACCCCACATTTTTGTTTTGGCACAGTCTTTCATAACATAATTTGGGAATTCAGGCAGGAACAAACAAAAACTTTGTGGGCATTTCTAGAAATCAACTCTTTAAATAAGTTGGTGACATTAAGTAGTGAATCAACTTGGTAAGTACTGAATGATCAAGCCCAGTTACTGTAAAATGAGACCTAGATGGTTTATTTAATTTTAGAGAGTTTGGGCAAATAATTATGGAATTAAATTGCTTCCTGTTGGTTTCCTGCAGGGCATGAAGAACCTGCTGTACTGTGCTCTGCTGAGCTGCTGCATTGATTATTTCTTCAGGTCTAATCTTTACATGGCTGTGCTCACTTTCGTGTCCGTTTGTTTATGGGTTTGATAGTTGTTTTTCTGAAGCTACTCTATTGCCTTGATAGTTCTCTGGTGGATTATAAAAATGTACACATTAATTCCTTTCTCTAGCTTCATTTGTTGGAGCCCAGTGGAGATAATTGGTGTTCATGGAAGGTGGTGGTTGGGAATGAGGGTGATGATCACTCCCAGAACTGATACCAGCCATCACTGACAATCAAAGCTCACATTTTCAGGATGGCTGGAAGCTAAAATTGATTTAATTAAATGCTTACAGCATCTCTTAACAATACCATATTAGATTCTTTATCACAGCAGCTACTGTGATTTTTAGAGTTTGCTTCTGCAGGTTGAAAAGTGATTTATAGTTTTAATTCATCTTAATTTGTGTGCTTACGAAACGTTTTAGATAAAACTTTTTGTTGCATTTAAATTTCCTTGTTATCTGCCCTGCAGTGGGCATGAGTAATAGGGAGCCCAGAACATGAATATATTGGAATGCATGAAATATTTTCAAGGAGAATGCTTTTAAAGTTCAGAGTGATATATGTCAAAGTTACTGAATGGATAAGCATGTGGAGAAATTTTAGCCTCCAGAAGCTTAGAAATTAAGCATTTCTTTGTACAGTATCTGTGTTAAAAATAAGTATTAATAATAATAATAATAGTAACTACTACTGCGTTAAAGTACAATACCTGTGTTAAATGGAATATTTGTTTCATAATATTTATCCTATTCTAAGGTTCAACTTTTTTTTTGTAGCTGCTGAAATTTATTATACAGGCACTTTGAAATGATGCTGTGTCAGAGCTTGCCTGCACCAAAAATTGCTGCACCTCTAAACTTATATTTAATAATCTTTAAAATGTTTTTACAGCCTAGAAAGCCTGTATGTGTTTGATTGAAAGTATCTGTATCCTCTGTGCCAATTAAACAGTAAATTTGTCAATTTAACAACAAATTCTCATGTTTTCTTGGTACTTAGATAAAATATTATTGTCCGAGGTGTGACCTAATCCAAACACCACTGAAATCAGAGATTTCCACAGACTGCAGGAGAGGGTAACAATTCCAGGCACACTTAGTGATCTGGTCATATTAGGATTTTGCAAAGCAGCCAGCACTATTATGATGAATGTGCAAAGTGGCAGTGGGTGGTGCTAATAAACATCTTAAAGGCACCTGGGAGGTGTTCATGGTTCAAGAATTTGCTGTGATCTGGAGCTGCAGGGATGATGAATGATGGTTTGGTTTGGTTGGTTGTTTTCTTTTCCCTTTTTCCCCCCTGTTTGACTCTGTAAGGATGTAAGGATTGCTTTTGTTTGGAATGTAGGATATGGTGCAATTGCTTTTGTCACTGTTTTGCTGCTCTTTTGTGTTACTGAGACTGTGACACTCAAATTGCCAGAGATCCAGGTGATGCCTCACAGACAGATGAAATGTTTTCATTTCACAGCTCCTGCCTCTGCTCTGCACTCACCTGCCCTTTGGACATTGGGATTTCTTCTTTAAGAACCACATCCATGCATTTCCTTCCCCGTGTTCAGAGCAAGGAATGGAATTTATTTCCCTTGATGAGCATTGTTTTGTTGTGTATTCAAGACAAAATATGATCTGATTTATGTTTAAAAACCGTGCCGGTGTGTGAGCCATGGAGCTGGGCTGGTTGTGTGTGTGGTTTGTTGTGCAGGCCATGAAGCATTAACAGCTTGGTTCTGATCTCCACAATGACTTCTTTATCCCTCTGATAAGCTGTGTATCCCTTAAATTCCTTGAGCAATTCTTTTTTGGCGAGGTTGCTTTATAGAAGTGATGAATTTACTCCTCTTTTATTGCTCACTAGTTATAAACAACTTCTTGTTGGTTTAAGAGTCCAATCTGGAAATGCTTTTTGATCTCATACTAACAAGCTCAATAATTGACAAACCACAGAATTGCAATGTGTTTTTCTTTTACAGAGGCAAAGGAAATTGTTCTGAAGGCACAGATTCTGGCTGGAGGGAGAGGGAAAGGTATTTTCAATAGTGGATTGAAAGGAGGAGTCCATCTAACTAAAGAGTAAGTATTTTCAGTTAAAAAAACCAATAAATAAATTGCTTCTTGTATAATATTTAGGCTGTTTACAGTAGCTATGGACTGTTTCTTTTAATATTTTTCAGTAAACTAACATTTTTGCTTTGTTTGTAGCCCTAAGACTGTTGAACAGCTTGCTAAACAGATGATTGGGTACAATCTGTCAACCAAGCAAACTCCAAAGGATGGTGTGACAGTTAAAAAGGTAAGATTTTGGCCTCTTGAAAGTTGAAAACTATGTTCAGCTGCAATTTTGCATTAATAAGCTGGGATGTACAACACAGATTTTTTTTCCATCCTTTTCCAATTCCTGATTGATTACATCTAATTGATTAAAAAAAAAAAAAAGATGATGTTACTTCTGCAGTTCGTGTATATATTTTGTTCATCAATTTTGCCATACCCACTGATGGAAAAATAAATTGCTTTCTCAATGAATATTGAAAGAAATCCTTTGTCATAGGCTTATCTTTCAAAAAATACATATTAAATGGTGATACAGCTGCACTATAGCATTAGCTGTACATGCTTATTGACATTCTACTTACAGAAACAGTAGATACATGGTTCCCTTTAGTAATAATATTATTGTACTTAGTCACCCTCAGGTCTGTGCAAATCTTAACAGAGTGACAGATGAATCACAGAATGGTTTGAGTTGAAAGGAATATTTAAAATTCCTTCAGTCCTACCCCCTGCCATGAGCAGGGGCATCTTCAGCCAGATCAGGCTGTTCAGAGCCCCATCCAACCTGGCCTTAAGTGTTTCCAGGGATGGGGCATCCACCCTGCTCTGGGCAACCTGTGCCAGTGCCTCACCACCCTCATTGTAAAAAAATTCTTTCTTATTGTAGTCAAAATCTGTCTTCTTTAGTTTAGAACCACCTTGACTTATTGCAACAGGCCCTACTAAGAATTTTGTCCCCATTTTTATTGTATGCCCCCTTTAAGTATTGAAAGGTTAGCATGAGTTTTTTTCTCAATTGAAAAAGTGTCTGAACAGTAGATTTTTTCTACTTGTTGCAGATTCAGACTAAAATATGTTCATGGGAGTGGTTGAGGTACCAGATAACCATGGGAATTCATTTTCCAGTGGTGGTGCTTTCTTCAAGGCACCAGGATTCACTTCAACATAAATTATTTGCTCTGTATTGGCCTAAATAAGGGAAGCAAAGATTCAGCAAGAGTCTCCTTCAAATTAGTAAAATTCTTTGAGTCAGGAAATCCTGGCAATTGTCTATCTGCTGTATCTGTTTTTATCTCTTGCTTTGTTTGACTGAGCAAGAATCCTCATACAGGTAAGTAGTCAAGAGCCACACTCAGTCTGATGCCAGGAAATAATTTGGCATGAGCTGAAGGAGCTGCAGTTCACATTTAATATCCTGTGAACAGCTTGGTGTATTAGCATAGAAGGGGAAGGAACACCTGTCTAGAAAGATCCTGTCTAATGAGGGTGGAGGAAGGGGTTCAGGCAGTTCTTCTCTTGGGGAGCAAGGAGAGCAGATTTCCATCCACTCCTGAGAGCTGTTCTTAAAAAACAATACCATATATTAAAATAGGAGACTCAGTGTTACCATTAAGGCATGTCTGTCAGAGATCCTGATAATACTAAGGATATAAGATGGGATGTACCTTTTCCATATTAAGGCACTCTGCTTGGGAAAATTAGTATTGTAAAAGCAGCTTTCCTTTATAAGTTCTTTGTTTTTATTCTTTTTCCCTAGTTGGCCTGCCTTGAATACATCCATACAAAAATTCTACTTTTCTGTCAAAGTGCAAGCCTGTTCATCATTGACAGATTCAGTTATGGAACAGAAACTTCTAATTTTCTTTGGAATTGACAGAAATGGAAGAAGGGCATGGATGTTGGGAGGGGTTTGACATGGATTATTCAAAAGATCTATATTAGGATGACTTTTGTGCCATGTAGCTATAGAATATTTAACCTGTGGTTCCTTTCTCCCCCTCCACATGTTGTGTGAATGAACAGTGGGCAGGACCAAGCAGCTGGGGCTGGATGAAGTTTAAGGTGAAGTTTGCACTACTGAGCTTCAGATATTCATTTTGGTGGTACAGGATTGTGCACAGCCTTGAGAGACTGTGAATTTTTCCTTTGCTGTAGAGTTCCAGGGAAACTGGTATTTTAATGCTGATCCATGATAACAATGTAATGCTTTTCACTGGGAGAAGCTGATGATTTGCTCATAGACTTTCATCCTGATTACAGAGTTGACTTTTAAAAGTATGTTGGCTTTTTAACTACTATGTTTTATATTTTTTTGGCATTGAGTTCTTGGTTCTTAGTAATTAATGCTAAGAGCATACACCCTGCTTTAAATTAATTCAGTTTATCCAATGTTATGCTTATTAGATAGTGAAGAAAACATGTTTAAAATTATGCACTACTTTATCAAAAAACTGTCTCCCAGCAGAATTATGTCTGTTTTAAAAGAATTTCTCATTTACAAAGTTAGCTCACATTAGGATATTAAAGGTAGTTAGAGGAGCTGAGGCACTCAGGTTTGTGGTGTCAGGACTAAAAAATCAAACACTGACATTTTAATCAAGGGGCAAACTACAGTAATATTATTAAACATGTACATTTAGCTAAGTCTGAGAGATCATTTAATGCAGTGGGAATGTAATGCACCGAAAATGCTGGGCAGGCTTTTTGGGCTTGCTAAGGGCAGTGGGGAAGGTGAGAACAAATCACTGACATTTTTCTATTTCAAGGCACGTACTTTCTCTCTGCATGTGTGGAAGAGTTTGTGTTCTACATGTACTTAAGGAAAATTGCATTTCAGGAAGAAAAGGATTTGGGCTTTTTAAACTTTTCAATGTTCTGGAAAGTTTGAGTGGTTTAAAAAAATAGGTAATAAGCATTTTTCAGAAGGAAAATATTTATTATGTTACTTTCTGTGAGGCAATAAATGAGCTAGTGTCAAGTCAGGGAGTGGAAATCATGTACCTTTTACATCTATTTGTAAGGAAGTTATAAAAGGTAGAAATTTTCTACAATTAGAATAATTATGAAACAGAAAATGATGGTTTTGGCTTTCTTTCTCAGCTTGTGCACCTGCCGCAGAATTTAAAGTGTGTTTGTTCCTGTTCAGATTGATGTTTCTCAAATTAATAGCAATCTCTTCAATTCCCTTATAACTTGGAACCTGTTTTTTGAGTTTACATAAAATCCTCTTATGGCATTTGGAATTTGGAGAGCCTGGCTATCTGTGATGACAGTCTTCTCTTATCATGACAACCTGAGAATTCACTACCTGTGTTTTTCTCTCCAAGCAATAACAGAATGAACATTTTGCATATTTGATTCTGTTTAAGAAAAGCTGTTACAGTTACCCTCATGACATTAGATGTGTGACTTAAACTTTTAGGTAAAGATTTGTTACAGAGAAGGAAAGCTTGAAGTTGTCACGAAGTTTAAATGAAAAGTGATTTTTCCCCAGGCCATTTTAAATATAAATATGATATGGTAAACAGATAATGATGTGTCATATTCTTTATCAAAAGCAAAACAGACAAAATGTGAGAAGAGTCAACAGTCTGTAGATTCAATTTCACTGTTCTTAACTGTTCATCAATGTGTTTGCATTAGTTCTGTTGTGTGAGTGATAGGTAAACTTAAATGATATTTAAAGACCTGGAACACCAATTTCCTTGGCTTTGCTCTGCATCAAATGGGAAGGATGGTGAATGAAAGTTATTTTGTTGGGAGGAATTAGAGATATTTCACAATCTGACAATTTTTGCTCTAAGGTTGCCTACTGCAAAGTAGACTCTCAGTAGGTTTGTGAATTAAGACAGAGAAGTATCTGATGATGTTGAGATTGTTAATTAGCAACAGTGAGGACAATCACTCAGGCTGGAAGTCTCAGTTGAAAATACCTGATTTAATAATGTCAGTTCCACCTGCTGTGCCTGCAAATGTATTCCTCAAAACTTGTTGAGTGTATTCCCATCCTAAGTCTGGCCCTGACCCTGAGCTCTGTGGAAACTGAACATCTCTGACATGATCCAGTAGGACCAGTTGGTTTTATCTGACTTATGTCTAAAGCAACTGACTCACATTTTTCAGATACATTGATGCAGGATATGTAAGAAGGTGAAAACATGGATGCAGGTAAAAATAGTAGCAAAATCAAGGATGCTTTCCGTACCCTTGCTTGTTAATTTGACAAAGCTTGGCAGGTAGCCAAGCTATGTCTCTGAAGTTGTCTTTTAGCATCCCTCTGTAGTAGACTAAAATAGGCAGATGCTTTTAAGTAGTACAGTAGTTTTCTGCATTCTTGGTTCTCTCCTTCACCTTGCTTTCTTTACTTTCCTTTTGAACAGTTGTTTATTTGAACTATTCCTTTACATCCCCCTATGTTGTGTGAATAAAGTGAGGTAAAAGTAGAAGGAAACAAAATTACTGTAAAGCAAGTTTCTTCCAAGTCAAAAACACCATAAAGAAATTTCATCTTTCCTTCAATTCTGAGCATCGATGGCTTTATTTGATTTCTTGTTTCTTACATTTTTCCCCCCCCTTCTCTAATACCTACTGCCTGGCAGAAAGTCCCTGCATTCTTTCTTATGTTCTCTGGAACAGACTGTCAGAAATGTGACTTGGGTGAAAGTATAGTGCATCTTTCTTGTTTATAGTCCTTGAACTATGAAAACCCAGAAATACTCATTTGATGGAGCACCTTGTGCCAGGTAGGCAGAGTTTTAGGGCTGCAGGTACAAAAATGCCTCTTGGATCTGCTGACTGAGAGAATGAATTTCTCCTTGTGTTATATTCAGTGATGATCATTGTCTGCAGTCATTGTTCAAAACTGTCACTTCAAAACAGACTGTGTCAGAAAGATGTTGCCACCTAATGCTTCTTAATTATATTAATATTTGGGAAGTGATTTTCCTGATTTCTACCACTCCCATTGAAAGATGGGAATTAGTAGCTCTCTTAAGGAAGAATGTAATTCTAATTAAATTGCAGAGGTGGCTGCTTCACTTTCAGATTGAAAAACAAAACTGTAGTGCAGAGCAGAACTACAGTCTTTGAAACTTTGATTGTAGCATCTGTTATGATCACAGGAAACAATTATTAATGATCATGTGCAGATTTTTTCCTGAAATTAAGAATATTTTTGGGAAATTTAGTATTCTTATAGTGAAACAGTTTTGTGAGTCCTTTGCAAGTGTAAAACTACTCAGTCTCTGAAATTGCTTCGATAGCTGTTGTTAATCTATTGCAGAAACAGTTCAGGTGAGGAGGGAGGTTCTGTTATTGTAATACTAAAATGGAAAGGACCTTGTCTTGTTTTGGGGAGGGGGGGAAGAAATTGTAGCAAAGACTTTATATGGCAAATTTTTGACACTTTTACTGTGGTGCTTGTAGATTCCAGACATGGGATTTGAATCATCTTTCTGTTTGTGCTGTGGTGTCTGTCAGATACTGGTACAAAATGGCTCTGTAGCTTATAGTAATAAATAGAAAAACAAATATCTGTGTTTCTAGATTGTGCCAGTATCTGAAGGACACACATCTGCTCAACTCTCTAAATTGAAAGTAAAAAGCTGGATGGCAGAATTACCTGTGAAACCCTTTTGTTAGGAAATACCTGGGCTGGACAGGAATTCAGTGCAGAGATTGTAAGGGTTGAGTGGCCTTTGGTCAGAATAAGGGAGAGAAATTAAGCCTGGGGATTTTCTGGTGAGGAACAGCACTGCTGGTGAGATGCAGCCAAAAGCCAACATTCCAGTCCTTCTGTCTGTGTGATCTGCACACCAGGTCCTTTGGGATCCAAGTCTTTCTGGAGACAAGAATTACTGGCCTGAGAATCAAGAATCATCCCAAATTATTGGGATTAAAAGGTAATATAGAGGTCTGCAGTGTGGACAGGGCAGCAGCAGGAAAAACCCCAGCACCGAGGTGTTCCTGGTTTATATTCCTCACTGAATGCCCCAGTGAAAAGAGCAGCATTAGAGGAGTCTCTTACTTAAGGAGAGATCATTTCTTGGGAACAAGGTCACAGGGTTGGAGTACTGCAGTAAAAGCAGTGAGACCAATGCTTCTCTTCAGGGTAGCAAGTATCAAACTGCTGCATTCTAAGGCAAAGCAGAAGGACCAGTCAGAACCACTAATGCTTTCTTTTCTTCCCTCTCTGCATTTTTAGGTGATGGTTGCAGAAGCACTGGATATTTCCAGAGAAACATACTTTGCCATTCTGATGGACAGAGCCTGCAATGGACCTGTCATGGTTGGCAGTCCACAAGGTGGTGTGGACATAGAAGAAGTTGCAGTAACTAGCCCAGAACTTATCTTTAAGGTATTGGAGTAATGTTCTGCAATAACGTTTTTCCCAGTCAGTTATTCAAAAGAATATTTTCCCCCCTTTCTCCTCCCATTTTTCCTTCTTACCTGTAAAAAGGAGACAGGAAGAACCATAAAATAATGTTTCATCAAATACAGGATCATACCTGTCATCTAGTAAATGAAGCACATTTAACATCTGATTTTACTAGAATTTTTCAATTAGAAAAAGATCTTAAATCTGGCTGTTATGTGATATGTTAAACTTCATATCTGAAATGTTTTATGAGTGAGTTTCACTTTCAGGAAAGTACACTGTTTTTTCTCAGGTGGGTTGGTGCCAATATACTTATTGTTTCTGTGGCTGTTTTTCTCTAATTGACAGAGTTGTTAATTATTTTTTTGTACCTGCAAGACTTTTGCATCTGAAATACAACTGTTGTAATTGCTTTCTTAATGATGACTACACTGAAGTATTTTTTAAGTTACTGTGGCAAGATAATGAGTAGACAAGCTATTCAGCTGAGAAAATAATTGATACTATCAAGTATAATTATTCAAAAAATTGTAAAAATATTTAATGTGCACTTAAAAATCATATAAACTTTACAGTGTTACTGGGCAGTGACACTCATTGCCTTGAAAATATTCCAGAATATGTCATAAAAATTAACAGACTAAATATTCATCAATGCCATCTGTACAGTAATTAAAAGTGAAAACTGGTGTCACATTCTCTTGTCAGCATGCCACCCTGAAGAGTTATATATTTTTTGGAAGGACTGTTTCATAGTCAGTGTGGTAATTATAACATCCCCTATAGGCAGCTGCTATAGCCTCAGTCTCGGGGAGCCTTGGCAAACAGCCAGGCTTTAATTACTAATTTGCACATGTACACTAAGTGTTTTCCTTTTGAAGCTATAACCCTCCATTCTGATTGAATATTTAGTTATATTCATCCATGTTACTGTTGCAGGAGGAAATAGATATTTTTGAAGGCATAAAGGATCATCAGGCATTGCAGATGGCAAAAAATTTGGGATTCCAAGGACCTTTGCAGCAGCAGGTAACTTGACTCCACTCCCTGGCTTTAGGCTGAGGGCTTTTTAGCCCAGCTCTATGTTAAATGTTTTCCAATAGGAAAGGCCACTTGGAAAGGCCAAGTGTCCATTAAATCAGCATCATTTTGACATTCTAAATACTAAATTGCACTATGTAATTGTCATTAGGCTTTAGCATTTTGAATAAGCTCCTTCTAGTTTTAAAGTGTGAGTCCCTTGTCTTTGAAGGAGTTGATGGCAACATGCTGTTCCACCATGTGGGATTCCTTTGTTTCCACTGGAATCCCACTGGAGCTCTGTGACTGCTATGGGTAGAGATGGTTTTGAAAATTGACCCTAAAAATAAGGAGAAATAAAAGTGTATCTGGCTGTGTGATTGGAACCTTTTAAAATTTTTTTATTCTTCAACTCAAAAACAAAAGGCTGACAGCGTATTGTATTTTCAGTATCTCTTTTCTATATGTATATATATTTTGAATATATACATATATTTGCCTTTGTGCATCATTTTGGAGAGAAGAAAGCTCATTTAAGCTGGCCTTTTTTTTTTCTGAAGTATGAAACTCATTTTTGTAGAACTCCTTTATTATTAATTCAGTGGTTTTAATTCTTTTCTATCCTAACATGCAATTAACAAATGCATAATGATTAAGTTGATTAACACACATTTGAAGATTTAGCTGTATATATAATGAGGAGGAATGATTATGTAGAACCTTTCAACCCTTGAAGAGTTCTGGTACTTAATAATTAACAGCAAATATGTATGGACTTTTAAACAACACATTAAAATAATGCTGCAGGAATGCATTTCTTCCCTCATGTAGTCAACTAAAAGGAATTTACTGAAGCACAGGGACGCACTTTTTATCCAGACAAATCCTGGTATTTACTTATACATTCTCTAGTTCTAGGCTGGGATTTTCTGCTTGAAGAGGCTCAGTTCTTATAGACCCTGAGAAAGGGAGGCATTGACATTAAGCTGCCTGATTCAGAGAGGTGCTGAAAGATGGAGCAGCCTTTAATAAAAGTGCAGTGATTCTGGTGTTCTGGTGCCATTGCAGCTGAGCCCTGTGGCAGCAGCAGCTTTCCAGGTGGCCCAGAGCCAGCGTGGGGGTCATGGTGGGGCTGCCTCCCCAGTGTCACTGCTGAGAGCTCCCCCCTGAGCTCTTGGGGTGCTTTGTCAGGGTTGGTGCCAAGGAAGCTGCTGCACATGTACAGCTGATGGGCTTTTTAAGGTCAAACCCACTGAGAATGCTTTGATAACTCTTGAGGAGGGCAGGCTTCCTGAGGAATTTGTGCTGCTTCCCAGCTGTGACTCTTTAAAGAATCTTATCACAGAATCACAGATTAATTTAGGTTGGAAGGGACCTTAAAGAACATCCAGTTTCAACCACCCTGCCCTGGGCAGAGGCACCTTCCCCTAGATCAGGTCACTCAAAACCCCATCCAGCCTAGCCTGGAACACTTCCAGAAATGGGGACTTCACAACCTCCCTGGGCAGAACTGGGATTGGGGTTGAGTCTTTCCACTTGTAATGTTTTCTTTTTCATGACTGACCTCGTAGGGGAAAGCTGACTTATGCTTTCTTTGTTCTAATTCATTTCACTTATCAGGAGAGGTCCCAAGGATTTTTGGGTTGTGTACTTCAGTTAGCTGATCAGTAATGAGAGGGAAAAAATTGAGTGGTTCTTTATTAGTGCACTTCATCTGCAAACTTATTTCAGCTAATAGGTTCACAGTGTGTAATGAACCAAAGGGATTTTTTAATACGCATTCATGTTGCTGTTTTTAAGTAGTTCTATTAGTGGAAAAATATTGAAAGAACAAAAGACTTGGAAATTAGTAGTCAGTGGTGATATTTTCAGCCATGGAATCAGCCATGGAGTAGTAGGGAATGAGCAAGAGTATCTTGTCATGAGTAAACAAGCATGCTTCAGATGTGAGTTCTTCAAGAAAAAATTTTCAGACTGATGTAGGAAGGAGAAATAGATATTTTTTCTGAAGTCACCAGTGTGCACAAACTACTTGGTGTTTTCTGACTTTAGACTGATTAATGTGAATGCAACTCAGATCTTGGTGTACCAGAGAACATTTCATTATGCTGGTGCCTTCAGTCGCTTCCCAAATTAAACTTTTCATAGTAATTGCACTGTCTATTTTGTACAAAATCTCCCGTTCTTGTAGTCTTTAAATGCACATTTAGTAAATCTTACACAGTATCATAACAGTGATATGCATTATAACAGTGTAAGACACTATGTGAATATGGTTAAGAAAACAGAAATAAAAGCAGTAATTATCTAGAGTTACTGTGCAATGTAATACTTTAAAAATAGTCAATAATGGTCTACCTTTGCCTTGAAAACACAAACTTTTGTTTTTCTGTGTGGTAATTGTAAATCATTTGATCACATTTAGGCAGCAGATCAAATTAAGAAGCTGTATAATCTTTTCTTGAAAATTGATGCCACTCAGGTTGAAGTCAATCCCTTCGGTGAAACTCCAGAAGGGCAAGGTAAGAAATTGAAGGAAACAAATGAATGCATTATAATTCTTTATTTATGCAAACTATAAATTAAATTGCATAGAGGGATGTAGCAGCAGCTTTGCATTAATTTCATTTTGTAATGTAATTTAAACAATATTCATAAATATTCCCTTGGCAGATTTTATATTTCAATACCTTTTGTTGTTTCATCAAAATACTGGAAGTATTGGCTTCTACATGTTCTGCTTGGTGAGAGACAGGAACATTATCTGCTCTTCTGCTCGTGTTCAAAGTTGGGCTTTTCTTGATTTTGTTTTGTGGAGGTTTTTTGGGGGGGGTTTTGTGTGTGTGTGTGTTGATGCTGCTAGAATTACTGGCTGCTAGAATTACTGAGATTGTGTGGAAAGAAACTTGTTCTTTTATGTTTGCATTCATAGGGATAATTAAAATTTTAAAGTGCATGACTCTGCAGTCTACTAGAGCACAGGACAAATTTCAGCTGGAACAGACACTTGGCCACATCCTTTGGGAAGGAAAAGGGTCCTGCACAGGGCTGAGGAGGTGTAGGGTAAAACTGAGGAGCTGAATTAGCTCTCACCTCATTCTAACAGTTGGTATTCCAGCTGAAACCTTTCCTTCCATTTAGTAGTTTTGTCCAAGTAACTTGGACAAAGGTGAAGAGTAGAGGAACTAAAGGTGCCTGTGGGATATTGAAATATGAGAGGGCTGATCCAGGGGGATCACAGTTACCTCCTCACTGTTCCATTTCACTGAGGTGCTGAAGGCTTATTTTGTGAGTACCAAGAGGAGAAATTGGTGTGCAAGAAGAGGCCAGTGAGGGAGAGGACAGAAAGTAATGAGAGGAAATAAAATGTGGTCCTTAAAGATTGGAAAGAGCTGTGGTGGCACTCACCTTGCATCCTTGCTGGAGGTGGCTCTGTGGAAATAAAGATTTGGATAAGTTACCAAGTTAGCTCTCCTGGAATGGCTGTGCATATTTAGTGAGAGGGGCTTAATCTGAGGCATGGTAGGAGTTTTTGTGCTGTTTTCTCTGAGGTTTTTCCCCATGTGGTTTGCATCCTGGAAGCTGAGGAGCAGAAACAGAGTGGGTTTCAAGCTGTGAAAGGCTTTTTGCTCACAGAAATGCACAGGAGTCTTCCTGTGCTTATTCCTTTTTTTTGCTGGAAGTTTCTCCGTCTGAAATGTCTTTAAAAAAGAATAAAGATAAAACAAATGGAAGAACATTTGAGTAGGTTAATGCAGCTCTTCCTAATGATAAAATAGAAGTCTCTGTATGAAGCCCATGATTCTTGTCAAAGTAATAGATAAGATGGATTTACTTCTTGCTGTGTTTTGTGTTTATCACTTGTGTGGATTTCCATCAGGTTGTATGTATTTCCTTGTTTAATATCCTAGCAAATTATTTGTTAGCACTGGGTTAACCATGGGTCAGAAGCCTGAAACTTCACCTTTTTTTGTTGTTTGTTTTTGTTTTGTTTGCTCTCAGTGTAAACTGTTGAATTGGCAGATGACAAAAATCCTACATTGCTAACAAAAACAGTCCTTCATGAATATAAGTGTTGGAGCATTCTTTGATATTTGTTTGGAAGAAAAACCCATTTGTATAATCTATCATACATGTAACAATGTGCTTTTGATATTGAAAATAGTTTGATAAATATTAATACATGTTTTTGCTTCTACTTTGTACAACATGGCCTTTGTTAAAGATGAATGTTCTGTAGAAATGAGTTTCTATTAATGAGACATGGAGGATGTTTGTGTGTAAAGTAAACAATTCTGAAACTGTAGTTGTACTCTAGCTTTGAGTGGGTTTAGCAATTTAAGCACCTGGAAGCTTGAAAAGGAAAAAATATCTTACCTCATTGCTAAAAAATTAATTAAAGCAGCTCTAGTGCATTAGAAGCATGTTAGGAACTGCAGATATTTCTGCTTTTGGCACATTCCCACATGATGATTGACCAGGTAAAATCTGGACTCTTCCAAGAGATTTATTATGCACATTCATGAATAATTTTCTGAAACTGCAGTCACTGAAGTGAAATTTGATAGCTTTAATTTAATCTGTTATCAGTTACAAGTCAAATATTAATTTTTTTTTTTAAAAGCGACATCAAAAAACCAAAACAAGAAAACCCAATGCAAATCAAGATATACAGCTGAGACTCTCCTACTTGTGTGAATGTTTTATTTGCTGTTTCCTTAGCTATTTTTTCCTAAGTTAAGAAACTATATATTGAACAGAGTTACATTTCCTACCAGACTAAAATTGTCCTCTTAATTGTCATTGACTTCCAGATGTGTGCAATGCTCAAGAACACGTGCACAGATACCATGGGCATGTCCCAATGGCAATGTGAATAAAAAACACCAGCAGATAGAAAAACTGTTGGATTTTTGTGGACACAGCATTTAAAGGCACTTAGATTTGATTGGTTTGTCTTGAGAAATCAATTATGCTTAAGTCAGTAATTATAATCTGAACATAGTACAAGGGAAATTACTTGCATAGTAATATGATAAGTATAGAGTCTTACATTTGCTTAGAACATTTTAATCTAATGAGGCATTTGCCTATGCAAAGCCATAGAAATAATGAGTCAGAAAATAGGCAAATAGCACTCTACAGGCATTTCTGTTGCTGCTGTGTTTATGTGAATACTGGGGCTGCTAGCCAGTCCTTTGTATCTTTTATTTCATGTAGTCAGATTTAGCAACTTCTTAATTTGTTTTTATATCAATAGTGGATGTTGACATTGATGAGAAGGTTTGTATTTCCTTTCCTAATTTTCTTTATTTAAAAGTAATGTTTTGGTCATTTTTAACATATTTGGTTTCAGGTTTTTTAAGCTTTTTAATGAAATAATGCATGTATAGTTAATAACACAAGAAATTCAAAATATAGCTAAGGAAAGCATTTTGTGTTGCTCAACTCTGAATGACTGCATGGCTTTGGGTTGTTGTTACCTGTTATATCTGTTATTCTTTCAAAATATGCAAGGTAAACTCTGCTGTGTCATTGCTGCAGCCCACCTGTCCAAATGACAAAAACTGCCCTCATAACATACAGGAGCTTTGTTTGTAGCAAACACAGAAAACCTTCCTGTGTGCTGTGGAGATTTTGCTGTGCCTTTTCTCAGTAGAGGATTTATGGAGAACCTGTTGGACCCAGTGCTGGAACTTCAGCTGCTCCTCTGTTGGAGGCAGCATCATTCCCAAATTCCCAAAGCAGCCTCCCCTCTCTGCTGGAGGAGCTGCAGTATTTCAGGAGCTCTGGCTGACTGGAAACTCTAAATTCCTGGCTGTTGTTTTATTCTCTCCTCCAGTTGTTTGCTTCGATGCCAAGATAAACTTTGATGACAATGCAGAATTTAGGCAAAAAGAAATATTTGCCATGGATGACAAGTCTGAAAATGAGCCCATAGAGAATGAAGCTGCCAAATATGACTTAAAATATATAGGACTGGATGGAAACATTGCTTGCTTTGGTAAGAACAAATACATCCAAAAGACATTTGAAAACAAATTTACGCTTGTTCAGTGTAGAGACTTTGTTTACATCTGACATTCAGGTCACCCTTTAGAGAATTTCAGTTTGTTTTACTGAGTGTTTCTGCAGTTTTTGTCTGTCCTTCCTCAAGTTCTTGCAGGAATGAAACTGAAATTGTGTGCAAACTGTGCTGATGGCCACAGCACACCAGCAGTGGTGTCAGAGAGAAGGCAGGCTAAGCCTTAAAAACTCAATTTCTGACTTTTTAACCTGATGCAATTGGTCTTTCCAGTAATTAAAACAAAACAAGAAAAGTCATCAAACTTAATCATTAATTTTAAAAAATAACAATGTGTTACTTAAAAGGCACTTGGAAAGTGTGTTTGTATAAATGTGCCATTCGCAGTTACAATAGAATATTAAACTCCATTTCCTCTTAAGGAAAGCTGCTAAAGGACCTGCTTGGAAATGGCAGTTTTTTATTTTCCTGGAGTTTCTGTAGAACAGAAATTACTCTGCTGTTTAGAAGAGATAAGTAGAAGAATCAGCTGTGCTCTAAATAATTTTCTTTTTGTACAAATTCTTTCAGCCAATACAACATTTTATTATTAATCTAATTGAATTAGGCAATTTTTTTTTTACTTGGTGGGAAAATGCCCATCATTTATATTGGCTGAGATATATTGGCAAATCTAGAAGATTCTGATAATGTGTTGCAGTTGATTCAGTAAGTGGCAGTGAGACTTCAATCTCAATTTTAAAAAACAACCAAAAGATCCCAAAACCCAAAGAATAATTGCCAACATTATGCTATTTTTTAGTGGTCTGTATTCTGGTTGACACAGGAGCATTTGTCCAATAGGAGCAACATTAAGGGGACACATAATTCTCATCACTTTTCCCAGTTTATATCTTCCCATCCACGAAAATGCTTCTAGACTAGTGCAAATCTGAAATAAGATGTTTCAGGAGCATCTGAGGTCTGTCCCCAAAACTGAGTTATCTGTGATGCAGTAATACAAAGCATCCACTGCTATCAGAGTGATGGGAAAGGAGCTTAAAGAGTCAATTTGTCCTTCACTATTTCCAGAAATTTTTATGTCTCTTTATTTTTAATAAAATCAGAAGGTTCTGCATTGCCACAATTATTATCCCAGTGCTCATACATGCTTAAAGGAAGGTGCACATCTAAGCCCTAAAAAAACCTAAATGTTGGTGTGTTTGCACCAGATTTTGAATTATTTGTTGCATTGGATGTCCTTGAATGACCACTAGTATTTAGAAATAGCTGTGTAACATTTTGAGCCATGTTCTGGGATTGTTCTGATACATTTTGAAGCCTTTTCACAAACCTTATCTATGTGAATTATAAGCACGTTGGTGTTTGCAATTACAGTCAATGGAGCTGGACTTGCAATGGCAACATGTGATATAATATCCCTGAATGGTGGAAAGCCAGCCAACTTCTTGGATCTGGGTGGAGGTGTGAAGGAAGCACAAGTCTATCAAGCATTCAAGCTGCTGACTGCTGATCCCAAGGTAAAAATGTTGGGTTGGGACTGGGAGCTTCCCTGTGCAGCAGCAGGGCTGAGTAGGACCATGAATAGTGCACAGAAAAGCCCAGATCATGGTGAGAACACTGAGGGTGAGTTCCTAATGGGCTGATCTGGGAGGAAAATTAATTCAATATCAACCACTGGACAGACTTTTCAGCTCCTGATCCATACTCAGGTTTGCTGGTGAGTTGTGAGTGCAAACTTTCTCAAGGCAGTTCAACACAGGAGTGCAGGTGTGCTAATGCTGGGCATTGCAGCGCTGAACTCAGAGCACCTCACTCCTGAAATGGAATTTGTCAGACTTACATGTTTAAAATATCATTCCTTATAGTGTTGTGCCACAGTAGACTGAGGAGAAAAATGGGAAAATTAAGCAAATAGCTAATTCCAAGGGCTGATTTGTACTCTTTTAAACTCAAGGTTTCCAAGATATCTGACTCTGCACTGCAGGATAATCTGTATTTAATTAACAGACTGGAATCATAGCCTGGAACGTTCTGACACTTCCTGTTGCAGATGGAGCTGCAGTTGCTCTTTTCTTTTTTGAACAAGAGGAGAAGACATTAGTCTGTGTGTACTGAGTAGAAGTTATTTCTAGAGATGTGTGTTGAGGTCACTGGTCCCCTCTGCAGACAGAACTGGAGTATCTGCTGAGAGATATTGATCAGGCGTGGGCTTTGGAGCAGTGCCAGCTGCCCATCCTGCCAACGAGGAGTTCTGCTTTTGTGTGCAGCCAGAGCTTCCTTGCTGCTGATATTTTTACTAATGGGAATCTGTTGAAGGGCTTTGATCATCTTTCCCATCTCCTGCACCTAAGCATCACAGCTGAAGTCCCTATTTCAACATATTGCTTCTTTTTGTGGATCTGGCTTCATCCCCTTTATCTCATGTTTGCTGTGATTTTGACTGATCCAGTCATTTTCCTCATGTTCATTGTGATGTGATATTGGCTTCTAAATGCCACCTTCCTGTGACAATTACATTGCTCTGATTGTATGCTCTGTGCAGCAGAAAGTGACAAAATGCTGTGGCTTTTCAAATAGAGGTGGGTATTGTTTGCAGCAACATTTCAAGGCAAAATTAGGTAGAAAATTTACAGAACAAAATAAGCACAGGTCAGCTTTATACTGTGAGCTCTTTGCAGCTGCAACTCTCCCTGCATATTTTATAAGTACCTGGTACCTTGATGTCTCAAGTGTTTGTTGTTTGAGTTGTTTGAGTTGCTCTGCAGTGTTTGCTTGGTGTGATGATCTGGGTTTGCCTGAGATGTAATTTAGTTCTGAAACTTGTGTTAGTGGTAGAGAAGCAGGTGCAGTAAGGTCTCAGATACACAACTTAGCTGGTGATTATCACTGTGCTAAGTAGTTTGTACTGTCTGCTGCAGCACAAACAGCAGGTATTAATTTTGGTGATGAAGCTTACTGAGTTTAAACAATTTTAAAACAAAAAGGCATTCTAGTAGCTCTCAGTGATAGAACATCTGCATGCCCAACATTTGACTTGTGTTATATCCTTCTATTACCCATTCTGCTTATATGTTACTGCTTAACTATTTCCAACTGCATGCACCAGGGCTAGGGAAGCTCTGCTACTGAGAGAAGGCAAAAGGGAGCATGGAAAGAACCTGGATTAGGCATTTATGCTGAGGCTGTGCCATTCCTGGCATTGTCTGGCTGAAGATGCAGAAGGCAAAACATTTCATGTTTTATTTCATTCTGTTCAGAAAATACAGCAAATGTCTGTTATTTCTTCTCCTGATACACCATGTCCATTAGCTCACTAATATATAATCAGAAAATTGGATGAATCCTCTCTTTTCTTAACTAATGGTAGGGTTTCAGTCCCAAGAGTCTTGGTGGCTAATGCAGCATTCACAGGTTGCATCTGGTCAGTCATTTCCCTGTGGCCTGTAACTTGATTCCCATTTGATATGATAATATAAAAATTTGTTCTTGGGAACTTGAGATTCAGTTAATTTTTGTAAATATCCAAATGTCTGGAGACTAAAGAAATAAACAACAAAAAAAAAAAGTTTTCAGGGCTGTAATATGGTGAATTGCTGTTTTTTAGTTATGCTGGCAGAGTTAAGGACATTGCAAGAGATTAAATCTTCCAGAAGGAAAGGTTCAACTGCACTCTGAAAAAGATCTTTTTCTCCCTCTTAAGTTGTCTTTAAAATGACAAAAAACCCCAAACAAACAAACCCAAAAACCACACAGCCTCTCCTCCCCCCCAGACAAAGAAAATAAACAAATCAAGGTAAGCCATGATTTGATTCAGAGAAGCTGAGGATATTGTTTTTGGGAAAAGTGAAGATCTGGGTTGGTTTGCTGCTGGTTTAATCTGTCAGCTGTCAGGGTCTATAATTCTTGGGGAAAAAGAAAATAGTGTAAGGGGTTTTGTTGCAAAAGGTGATCCACTGGCTTTTGGATGGAAATGCTGTCCCTGGAGCCAGTGACCCTTTTTACACTCTGCTGGTCTTGTTTGCTGTCTGCCATATCCAATACTTCCTAGGTTAGACAGGTCATTGCAATGGTTCTGAATTCCTTTCTATTCACTGTCTAAATTCCAATTGCTTTTTTTCTTTCTTTCTTCTTTTCTTTTCCTTCTTCCTGCCTGTCTTATTTCTATAAGTTTGTGCTGTGCATCTGCTCTGGCAGGGAATGTACAGTCTTCCCTGTTTTTAGATACTAGCAGGGAAGGGAAAGATGGCTCAATTCTGGCAGTTCAAGCTGCTGGGAGACACTGCAGGAGCTTCATTTATGCCCCTTTGTCCCACAGTGAAGTGGAAGTGGTTGTTGCCTTTGGTGTTTCTGAGGTTCTGGGTGGTGCCTGGCTCTCCCTTGCATGTGTGAATTCTGCTCCAGGCATCCCCACAAAGTCCTCATCTGTGAGCACTCTCAGATCCTTGTCAAGCTCCACAGGTGCTTGTTTTTGTTCATGCTGAAGACCTGGTTACCATATGATGACTCTTGGTAGGATTCAGCAAGGTTTTTTGGAAAGGCTAAAGCTGAAAAAAAATACCTGCTCCTTCCTGGATCTCCATGGGCTGCAGGGGAATCTCAGCCCTGGCACCTGGGGCAGTTCCTGCCCCTCCTCCTTCACTGACCCTGCTGTCTGCAGGGCAGTTCCTCTCCTATTCTCACTCCTCTCTCCAGCTGCTGTTTTGCAGTTTTCCCTGACCTTCTTAACTCTGTTGTCCCAGAGTTGATGCTACTGTCCCTCATGGGCTCAGGCTCCATTGCAGAGCTGATGGCTCCATCAGACATGGGAAGCTCCTGGCAGCTGCTCACAGAAGCCACCCTGCTACCAGAACTTGGCCTCACAAATCCACACAAAAGCCAACTTAGCTGTAAGCAGGTTTTTTTTACCATCAGCACACTCTAGCCCTGATCTTAGCAGTGGATTCCTGTTAGAAAGTGTCACTGAAACACAGGCAGCTAAAGGCCAACGTGGTTTGTTGTTCTTTTTCTCCTTCTCCCACTAAAGTTCGTTTGAAAACCTTTTTTTGAAGCCTCTCATTGATGATATGGCTAAAGACTCACCAAAGCAATTGATGTTAACAACTGTTGGCTTGTTATTTAGGCAAAGTACTATTGACAGAAAGACAAATGTTTCTCAGGAAAAACAATTCCATATTGACATCTGTTAGCTCATATCCAGGGAATAATTAATATCAAACCCACACAAGACTTTATTTTTTTTTTCTTAAGCAATTATCTAGTCCAAATTCAGATTATTGTCTCAATTATATGGAATAGACAATCACTCCTGTCACCTTGCTTTGCCTGTTCATGTTCAGATGTATCTCTGTGCCCACCACATAATTGGCACTGATGTGTTTCACTGTTGTGTGTCAGGCAGAGGTTTTGGGGCTTTTGTTTTCCAGGCAGACAGAGTGACCAGAATTCTGAAAGAGGATATCATTAAACCATAACTTTGTAATTCACTTCTTTCCCAGCTGTGTTTGGTATGAAAATAATACAGTTTATACATCCTTATTATACAAGACATTTTTATCACCAGCTTATCCTTTTGGCTTCAGGGATTTTTAGTATTAGCTTTCTTAACATTTGCAGTCTGTTATGTGGCAACAGAAGGGATAACATTATACTAAGAGGAAAAATTTGTGATATTCTTTTCTTAGATTTCAGAAATAAAAATAAAGTTGCCATGTATAATGTATTTGATCTTTATTTTTGGTAATTAATTTAAAAATGAGTGAGCTAGCTCAGTTCAGACCATTCAAAACTTCCCAAATCATTCAGGCAGATTGGGGTGTAGTAACTATTTTTGTGTTTGCTCTCACTCTGCAGCTTTGAACAATGACCTGCTCAAGGGGGAAAGTTTTAAAAATACAAGAATTCCAAATGCCTCATTTCTGTGATAGGGAACTTCCTCATGGTTAGAGCATAGGCTGGCTGTGGGCAGTTTGCTGCATTTCACTGATTGTCAGCAGTGGATTTCTCAGTGTTACAATAATGCAAACCCATAAATCAGTAGGAACAGATAACCTTCCCTATCACACATGCAGCCTATGTCAGTGGGCATACAATTTTGGAGAAAAAATGGAAATGTAAATAAGATTCAGTTGCAGACATAAAATAAGAGTGTTAACAGTGAATTTGTTTAAATTGTCAGATTTTGTGTCATTTCAGAACCCTGTTCTTACAGCCCCATTAGGAATCCTTTTGCTTTCTCATTCACATACCATGCACCCTTTACACACTTCATTAGCCAGCTCTTCTTTGCACAGCATGGAAATTCTTTACACCTTGTGTAAAGAAGAGGGTGAAGCATCATTCTCTGGTTTGAGCACTCCAAACTCTGCAGCTGAGGAGCTGCTCCAGTGCACAATGCCTGTGTGCTGCCCTGCTCTGCCCTGTTCCCCAGGTGTTAACTGCCAGTGTCTGCACTCTGCATGGCCTCACTGCTCCAGCTGGGTGTCTCAAAATGGTAACTCCTGAATTGAGGGATGAATTTTGGAAATTGAGGCTCTGACTGCTGTTTTTACCCCTCTGTGTGAACTGTGGGTTGTAATCCTCATCTGCCATCTACAAAGATTGATCAAAAACGAAATAGCTTGTTAAAGAAGTTAAGTGCTATGAAAATCATAGAAGTTATCACTGTTCCTCACTGATTATTACAGAGCCCCCTCTTCCTGGCAATTTAGTGCTTAGCACTGGTTTTGTAGAAGAGCAATATTAAAATTTTAAAAAGAAAATCATAATAAAATAACCTATTGTATTTTTTGCTAAAATTTTGACATATTTGTAGGGTGTTGTCTAATCAATCATTGAAAAATTCCACATAGTTTTTGGAATCTGGATCTTGCTACATCATCTTAGTATTCTCTCCTATTAGCACAATAGAGGGGCCTTTTAGTCTTGAGGGGGAGTAAACAGGTAGGTAGAGACCAAGCTTTTCTCTGATTTCAAATATACAAATGATTCAAGGGTTGAAAGAGGATCAGACACAGAAAGGTGAAGGAGCCTTCAGTTAACCTGAGCAGTCTGTCTGGTGGTGCAGGTCAGTGACTGCCTCAGGCAGGAAATAAGGGTTAAGAGAGCAGCAAAGAAATGTGCCTGTACAGGGTAGCTGTTCTGAAAAAACTGCAGCCAAAAAAGGGAGTTGAGTCCTACAGCAGTTTATTTTGGGAATTTAGACACTATCCAGCACCACAAGGTTTTAAAGACTAGCTAAAAAAGCAATTATCCAGGAAATTTCAGGGAGAGTTGATCCTGCCTTGGAGCCAGTGAAGGGTCTGGAGCTTCCTTTCTGTGTTTCAGAGAGGAAACATAAACATAAAGCTGTGTAAAGCTGTGATTGGCATTTTTGTAAGAGTAATAATGTCTTGACTCTGGAAGTTGAAGATTATTCTCATAAAATGACAGTTTGTGGAGGTAGAAAATACCTATTAGGGCACGGAAATATCTTGAAAAGGTGGGTAAAGTTCACAAAAGCATATTGTGGTTTTTGTCTCAGAAATCTGTGCAAGTATTTTGCCTTTAGACAATGGAGCAGGTCATGGTTCTTTTAAAGATACTGTAGGTTTTGAGTTTATAAGAGTAATTTAGGAATTTCCCCACATTTTTTATTAGCTCTGCATTGGTGAGAAAATACAGACTGATAGAACTATAGCAAGGATTCTTTTCTAATGTGCCTTTTCAGTATTTCAGAATTAATATGAAATGACTATTCATCTTTTAAAACACTTAAAATATTGAAAAGTCATTCTTTCATTTCACTGAGGCACTTTTACAGACTGATAGCATATTGACAATATTTATGAAAATGAGAGGACAATTATGCATTTAAAATGCATAAATGAATTGTCTTGATTTATAACCAAAAGTAAAATATTTTTCAAGAGCATGTGTAGTATTGAGTCCTAAGTAATTGATATGTAAATATACTTGAACATGAATCTGTCATTATTTATGGGCACTGACAAGTTGAATGCCTTTTGGCATTTTATAGTAGGCTATAATGAAGCCTAAAAACTGGATATGAAAATAAAATTCCTAAACAAGAGGAAAACTTGCAGTGATTTTGTAATTGCTTCCTTTGTGGCAGGAATGTTTTCATGGATGGTAAATGCTGTCAAATTTGTGGAAGAGCCACAACACAAACTGAGCTGTTGGGTTTGGATGGACCTTGCAGTGTTTGTGTGCTGATTATCCTCTCTGCTGTGTTGTCCCTTCTAAAGCAGGGAAGGAGGAGCAGGCATTTCCAATTCCTTGGGGCAGAAATGGCATCACCCTCCTGAGAGAGCTGCTCTGTGGGCAAGGCTCGTTGCATTTCCCAGCCTGTTTGGAGGTGTGCTGGGTTAGTGATCAAAGTGGGAGATGATTTTGTTACTAGCTTTGGTTTTAGTGCTCAGGGCTGGAGAATGGGGACTTTTCTGAGGTCTCCACTGGGACAGGATGAGGAGAGGATGAGCCCTCCTCAGCTGGGAGGGCTGAGCCTGTGGTGGGAAGTGTTTGGGAAGGACATGGGAATGGTTATGGGAGCTGTTTCTTGTAATGGCACAGCCTGGTGTCACCATCTCACTCCAGAGCAGGGCCTCAGCTGGAAGGTGATGGATCCTGGCTGTAAATCTCCATCCTGAGCACCCTCCCAGCACCTCTGAGTGCCAAGGGCCTGATGGCACGTCCAGGGTGTGCAATAGAACCTGCATGGCTTGGGATTGCCTGTTGGGTCTGTCCGTCTGTCTCTGCCCTGACACGGGCAGGGCGGTTCTTGGGTGGCACGCGATGCAAAGGACGAGTCTGGACTCTTCAGCTTTTCGATCTTCAGGTTGTTTATTGTTTCTTATCTACAAAATTTTCTGTCTGCCCAACAGAGGTCTGATCTGCAAGCAGTCACAGGCACTCTCTGCCCACCCACGGGGCGGTCATGTCTTTTTATACTAAAATCTACGTACACAATATTTACCTTTATTTCCCAATGCTTTTCACCCATGTTAGCAAGTGCACCTTCACCAGAAACCAATCCCCAAGTGCCAACATCATCACAGGAGATGGAGGACAAGAAGAAGAAAGAAGAAGGACGAGACACGCCCTGATCCCTCCATCTTGTCTCCATAACCCCCCTGTACCAAAAACCTTAAAGTCTATATCTCACCCTCTAACTGTGTCTCTTTTACACCTTTTACTCTAAAGTGATTCTCTTGTCCTCAGACTCTTGTTACTTCTGTGGATGGATCAAAATCAAGCCACCAAACACTCTTGGCAACATTCCAGGATTTTCGAGACCCCCAAGGGTTCTCCTGGCATCTCTGGACATTGGGAACGATGTGCTGAGTTCCCACAATTGCCCACTAAAATACATCAGAAAATGGTTAATCCTTCACTGGGATTTCCAAAATGATTAAATTTTGAAAATTTATATGACTCATTTCACAATTAGCGAAGATAAAAAGAGGAGATATTTTGGGAAAGTCAATTTGGTAATTCATCTTGGTGAGATGAGTAATTTATTATGGATCTACTTTTAGATCCTCCATCTAGCACACATACAGGAGAATGAAAGACAAATAATCTGATAATACAGGTAGGAAATAGTATATTAAAAGAAAAGTTGTAGGTGTCCTTACTTAAACTCTCCTGTAGAGAAAATCACATTTTAATTCTCATTATTTTTAAGTGGGTGTTATGGCAGTCTAGGAATGTGTTTGTTCTTTCAATCAAAATGAAGAAATTTAATCACCTTGCCTCCATCTGTTCCTGACAAACTGGCCCAGATGATGAAATGTGTATCTCAGGTAGGTGCTTCCAGCCATTTGTGCTGGGTTAGGCACACTCTTGTGATAGTGAAATAAATAACAACAGGTTTTACTTATCATTGCAGAAGCACCCTGGATGGATGGAGCACAGGTAGATAGGACTTCATATTTTTCTTACTGATAAGACTCAATTTGGGGAAAAAAATGGTAAACCATGACAAAAGTAACAAGTATTTTCTCATCATAAAATTATCTTTTAATGACAGAAGGACCTGATATTGCTAAAATTTTTTGAGTAAAGATACTTTTTTTTTTGAAGGGTATCATAGGCTGATGGAGAAGTTTTGTAAAAGACAAAAATTGTTTGAAATATAGCTTAATTAAAGAGGACTAAAGCTATTACTCTTGAATCTCTGTTTTGCTTCAGGTAGGATTGAATTATTTCACACCTTCATATTCATGCTCAAATTCAACAAGAATTCAAACCTGTTCCAAGTTTTAATATTTTATTATCTATTATTCTGAGTGGGTTGATAAAGCTGAAATAAATTAGTCTTTTTAAAGCTTATCATGTGCTTAAGTAGTTGGCAAATTTAGTCCATGCCTACCACAAATGAGTAGCTCTCAGTCTTTTTGCTCTAGGTTTAGTTTCATCTTCTAATAAAAAGCTACCCTCTCATAGGAAGATAAACTTAGTCCTGTTTCTCAGAAGATGTCACATTTTTTGTACCTGTCACACTCAGCAGTTTCTAAAGTCAGGTGTTCTCTTTAGAGTGGTGTGAAAAGTGAACGCTTTATTTCTTTTGGTGCTTCTACCTCTGATAGCAATCTGCAGGCAGCAGAAGTTCTTCCATTTCCAGCTGCCAGTGGCCAAATTTTCCTGTTTGTAGTCTGGGGTGTGTGGAGGTGATGTCTTGTGAAGGCTGACCTGGAACAGAGGCTAGACAGAGTTAAATCCATAAAGTAGGGATTTATTTTCCAGCAGAAAAATACCAAACTTTTTAAAGATTTTTTTTTTCCCAAGCAATTAGAGGAGCTGATTAGGAATAAGGTAGCCTCCCTTGTTTCAAATTGCCATATAATTTCTTCTTTCTGGCTGGGATGGAGCAGGTATTGTACTACTGCAGCTATTCCAAATGAATTTAGAAGACATTTGACTGCTTTTACAAAACCATTTTCACCTTGAATCTTCTGCTATGGTTGTCACATTGTTTTTCATTTACATACATATTTTGCTCATCAAATAAGTAGAGGGAAAAGAGAACTTCCTTTTGAATTTTTGCATGCAGCTTGCTATGGTGAAGGTGAGTAAATCTGCAGATCTCTACCCCACTGCTGCTCTGACACAACTTGTGTGGACTTTTCCACAGCCTGTTTTGTATGCAGTGCTGGCTGCTGCTGTACTTTAGAAACCATTTCTAATTATTTAAGGGTAAGCCTGAGTAACCAAAGAGCTGCAGAGCACCAGATGTTCATTCCCTGGGAACGTGGGGGAGAAGGAGCCTCCCTTGCTGCAAAAAATCTGCTCAGGGCAGAGGAGCTGGAGCTGTTGTGGCTCCCACCATCCTCTGCCATCCTCCCCCAAATAACTCTGCAGCACCTCAGTGCAGGAAACAGCCCTGCTATCAGTGCCAGAAAATTGGATTTCTGGGTGGCTGACAGGTGAGCTGACCAGGGAAGTCAGTATTCACTTCACCAGAGAAGGGAATGAAATCTGCACCTTCAGACAGGGCCCTGCTGAGAAGGTTGTTCAGCAAAAGTGTGCATAAAACTCTGTCCTGTGACAGTGATGCCAAGCCTGTGATTAAAGTAGGAACCTTTGTATAAACTGTGGATGGCATTTCTGAATGGTGGATTTGGAATTAATAGTGATAACCTGGGAAAAGAGGAAAAACATCTCATTAAGAAAATAGATTATATACATGCTTATGTGGTGCAAGTTTTAATCTAGACAAGATTAAAACTTGAAAACGCTGAGGATTTCTTTTTTCCTAACTAAATCTTGATTAAGTCAACCTCCCAGAGTACTGTTATGGGCCTGTAACAGGCAAAAAAAAGAAGAATCAGTTATTGGGTAGAAATGAATGAATGTGTAGAGTCAATATTTATAGGGGGTGTTGAAACTTGAATGCCTGATGCCCAACAAATCATTTGATTTAAAGGTTTGGGACTGCAATGCTCGACTTCTCATTGAAGAAATATAAAGGAGCAAATTACTATTTGCTGAAAAGTCACAGAAACCTTATCAGAATTGTTTAGTTCCTGCTGCTCCCTGGAGGTTTTCCTCTTCAACCATTGATTGAGTATGTGCTCTCTGAATTGTGAAGGATTTGCCTTTAATCAAAACTTCCATGGGGCTCTGCACAGTTGTTCTGGGATTTTTGTGTGTTTTACTTTGAGGCAATCTCAAATACATTTTTGTTTTCACTTAGTCATACAAACTGTGGAAGTAATTGAACTGAAAAGATAAAAACAATTAGAGCAAGGATGGTATCTACATATCAGCAGCATTCTTTTAACTCTCTTAATAATGCTGAACAACTGTTGAACTTCCATAAGAAAAGCAGAAGGGTTCAGCCTTGCCCCTGCCCAGTGGAAGAGCTTCCACCTCACTGACCACTGCACTGTGAGGCTTTTCACCAAAGAGCTACCTGCTGCCACTTGGTCAGCCCTGTCATTCTGTCATTCCCTTCTATCAAGAACTATTGGGATTTTTTTTTTTAATCCAAGGAAATAAAAAAGAAATTTTTTGCGTGAATATGTTTTCATATTTAATGGCCTCAAAAAAAAAATTAAATCTAGAGAGAGATATTCTACAGCTCACTCTTATTAGGGATAAAATTTGCTGCCCTCTTCCACCCTTTGTTTGACACCTGGTTTGGTATTTCATTTCTTTTTCTGTCTCGCTGAGTTCAGTGTATTTTAGCACACAACACTCCAGAGTGCTCACCATAAAAAGCTGCCACCAAATTTCCATTATTCATAATTTACCATTTTGAACCAAAGGAGAAAATCTGGCATGAGTTTGATTTCAGTAGAAACTATTATTGGCATTTTGTTGATACTGGTGCTGCAGTTCTGTGTGGTGAGAGATCTTCCCTTTGTGTGAAGTTGGACAACACCAACACAAGCTTGTCCCAGCAAGCCAAGAGCCAACTCCACTACTGAATTCTCAGGTGCAGCATCCTGGCATATAAATCAAACCCTGTGGAATTCTAGTGCCAAACTCTTGGTCAAAATCTCAGCCCTGGTGTTGATTTTAATTACAGGGTGGATAAAGAGCACGAAGTACTTTTGTGATATTTAGGAAAATGTGGTCATGACTACTAAAGAGCTTTTAATATTCCCTGAACTTGGTACAGAGATAATTGTTTATCACTCACCAAGTCCCTCCATTTCTCACTTCTTACAGTCAGAAGTGCTGTAAGTGCCCAGAGTCACAATGCCACCCTCAGCAGAGGAAGATGATGTCTATCAGAAATCAGGGGAGCTTGGAATCAAGCTAAAAGTGCATCAAAGGTGGGGCTCTTTTCCCTTTCTTAAGAGTAGAGAAGGAAAACTTCAGTGAAAATGATTGGGCTGTCTCAGTTCCTTCTCTGTTTTTGATGTGCTTTCATCAGCTCATTTGCTCCACAATAAAATGCCACAAATGAATTATTGTAATATAAAAGAAAATACTGTTTTGGTCAGCTCTTCCTTCTCTGGGGGTGCATTTTACATGATAATGCAATGTTTTTGTTACTTTGGGGAATTGTATATGCAGAAAGTGGGGATTTGTTTTGGAAGTCAAATATTCCACTCCATTTTCACACTGGGGAGGAGGGGTTGGTTGGGTTGGTTATTTTATTTTTTTTAAGCATTTTTCAGGCCAGAACAGCTCTGGAGGCTTTAAGTAAAGTGCTGATTGCTCTGTCAATCAGGGTGCTGAGGAACTGGGAACTTCACAGATTGATGCTTGACAGAATAATTAGAAAACTGTCACTTGAAGTAACCACTCTGGTGTTCCCTAAAGAAATGTGCTGGTGCCAAATGTGTGCTGTCCAGATCTAGAGGTTAAATGTTCAGTAAGACAAAACATAGCATGTCACCAGAGAAAATTACTTCCAACATGCTGGGGAAGTGATGCTCCTCTAGTCCCTAAACAGGGACTACACAGTTTATTGAGCTTACCTGCTTTGATCTTGCTCATGTATTCAAGAGCTTTTTAGCCCTGAATGAGGGGGTTTAACTTGGTAGCCCACTGAGGCATTATCTAACATTTTAGATAGCAGAGGGTCTGGAAGGGTTGAAGGCAAAAGCATTTAAAGCTGTAGCAGTGTTTTCCACTTCTAGAAAGGTTTTAAGGCAATTCTCTGAGTATTTTTGAGTACTTCTCACTTAAAATAAATGGAGGCAAGTAATATCAATTTTTTTTTCTTAATCCCTAGCTCTTAAGGAAACTTGTTTGGTTTTTTTCCTGATTTGGGTTAATTTGGAGAGTGCTCTGAGGAGCACAGGACAGGGGCTGTGACATTTGTGAGCTTTGGTTTTCACCTGTGTTAGTGCTGCAGGGTCTGTGTGGGGCTGGCATGTCAAGGCTTCCAGGAATCAGCTGTGGAATCTCAGGCTGGAAAGATCCAAGGAAGGGCTGTCCCAGGAAGAGTTTCTGTGGTAGAAAGCTGTTCTCCAGAATGAACAAAGTAAATTTGTCTTTTGCAACAACACTTGCATAGCCACTGAGTTGAGGTTTGCCCAATTTTCAGCTTGAAGTATATTTTGAAGTGCAAGGGGCTTTTTCAGTATAACTATTTTACCTAAATTGCTTATGGATTCTCCAGGTAGTAAATACAAAGGATAATTCAAGATTTTAATTGAAAGCTGGCACTTTCCTATTGAGATGGAGTTTTATAGGACAATTTGCTTTATTTTGTCACTCCAATGCTTAAGATCACTTCATACATGACAGTGGTTTCCTGATTGCTGTTATCTGTAGAGCTGAATCTTGAATTGTGCAATTCCCCTGACAAGGAAAAGCTGCTTCAGTAAGTTAGAATGAGAGAGCTGTAGATGCTCAGGTTGCATTTCTCAGCACTCACACTGGAGCTGCTGAGACTGTGTTTGCAATGGATCTGTCAATCAGAAGTGCAAGTGTCTTTTCCTTTGAACATTACAGATATTGAAGGTCAGTGCTTCTATGGATTTAACTGAGAATAATTTTGAAATTCCTATTTTCAAAGTTGGAGATGAAATTTCAAAACTGCCATAGAGAGAGAAAAAGTTTTATTTCCATGAGCAGTCAAGGTCTGATTCTCTCCTCAGTGAGATATTTCTCTTATTTATAAATCTCCTGGTGCTGGAGTGTTAGTCCTGGTTTGCATTAATCTACTAAAATCATATTAGATCCTTCATACCTATTTAGTTTTTTTCTGTTCAGTGTGAATTGAACTGTTTGTTTGGGTTTTTTTTCCTGGATAATGCACCTATGCAGTTATGCACATGCACAGAGCCTGAAGCAGGGTTCCCTGTGTGCACACTGAAGCCAAGTGTCCAAGGCCAGGCTGGAAGGGTTTTGGAGCCACCTGGGATAGTGGAAGGTGCCTCTGCCCATGGCAGGAGGGGGAATGAGATGAGTTTGAAGGTTCCTTCCAGCCCATTCTGTGATTCATTCTAACACAACACAGTTCCTGTGGTCACAGCAGCTCTGTAGCAGCACTCCTGGGAAAATCCTTCTAGGAAGACAGGAGGAGCTGTCTCAGCTTTCAAGAAAAGCTGGAGTGGTTTCATTCAGCTTACAAAAACCATCAGGAATATGTGTGACAGAGATGATCTGTGTTTTGAGAATTAGAATCAAGGCAAAGAACTTGTTGAAGGCAGGATTCCTCCCTTGCATAATGTGGGATGCTGGGACAGAATCTTTCCCTTGGGAAGGATTTCAGACTGTCTGAAAGGTCCAAATTCTGCTGGAGTTGGGAATTTTTGAGTTGCTGTTTTTCCTCAGCTGCTGGCTGCCTGCAGAGTGACGGGAGCAGGTTTCTCCATTGTTGGATGCAATGCAGTGATTGAGCACTGATTGTCCACTGGGCAGTTGGTGCAGCCACAGATAGAACACACATTTCAGTACAGATGAGGTTGTTTTTTTACCCAGCCACCCTTCAGATATCAAAATGGTGCAAAAACTAACTTTGCACTGACACAACTTTTCACCTGCTGCATCAGTGACAAATTGGTTTCCACAGAAACTGATTTCCTCCAAAGACCAACATCAAAAAGCCAAAATCAAAAAAATGGCAGGAAATAAATGTGATGGTGCAGATGCTCTATCTTTATGATTATTGTCACTCATGGGGGGAAAATCCATGTAGGACATTCCTATCTCTGGCACCTGTTAGAGATGTTGTCACTTCAAGCTCACAGCAGTGAAACCTTTAGAGGCTCCCACACCATCTATTAATTTTTATTCCCTTTTTTTTCCCCTATCACACATACCAGTTTTCCATGCATGCTTCATACACATTTTTATCATAACAGTTTCAAGCAAACTTCCCTTATCTTGCTGATATTCTCCAGTCCAGAGTTTTTAAAGCTCTAGTGTACCTTTCCTATCCTGAGCTGCAAAAAAAGTGTTCTCTATTATTTTCCTTTTTAATATTTTTTAAAGGATTTCTTATATTTTGATTGCATTTTATAAATATGTGAAAAGGGAAAACTTTTATTTCCTGTCTTTTGAAATCATTCTTGTGTAGATTTTGATAAATTGGGCCTGGCATAAATGCCTTCGTTTTGTTCCTCTGTCAAACTTCTGTGTCTGAATAAATCAAAGAAAACATCAAAAATAATGGAGGCAGGAGGTGAAAGGGTTATAGGGAAAGTGGTAAAAAATTATACTCCCTGGGAGGAAGAACATGCTGAGCATTTTGAAGTGTATAAAAGGTGTAAACATGAAGGAGAGAGATAATTATTTAATCTTAGTAGAACTGTAATTAATCATTTTTAAAAACAAAGAGAAGTGAAGACCATCCACAAAAAACCACCAAAAACCAAATCCTATCAGCAGGAGCTATAGGGTG
Organism: Agelaius tricolor; assembly: GCF_023055355.1. NCBI lineage: Eukaryota > Metazoa > Chordata > Aves > Passeriformes > Icteridae > Agelaius > Agelaius tricolor. The sequence continues at coordinate 5,511,765 of NW_027269274.1, forward strand.
AGACTTTGATCCTGAAATTAGCTCGGTGTGTGCCTTCCTGATGAGGCAAGGAGTCTGCTGAGTAGGTTCTTCCCTGACTCAATCTGCATTTCTGTTTGCAGAGTCCTGCCAAAAATCGCTTCATATTTGAAATAAAGTACAAACCATCTCTCTGGAAAGCTTTAAAAGTAAGTAGGCTGAAAAAGGAAAGATATTTCATGGTCTGTCAAGTGAGTAACGAACTCCTTGCAGGTATTTTTGGGGCTGGATTAGTGATCTGGTTGCATGCACAGAAGATGGCAGGTAGGAAATGCTGTTTCCTTAGGCTGTGGTATAATTCCAGATGTGCATCTGGAAACAGGGTCTGGCTTCAAATGTGTTCTCTCACTATGCCCAAACTTCTGCAGGAGATACTTGTACAGTTCCTTCCTCTTCTTCTGAGTCTTCATCCTTTCCCATGTGGGAATTTTCATTCCTAACATCTTTCCATTCCTTATTTATGGATTGTCCTTCCAGCCCCTGTGCCCTGGTTTGCAGTGGTTCTTCTGAACACAGAGCCAAATCCACCTCCCTGGTGGGAAGTGGCAAGCAGGGTCATCTCTGTTCAACCCCTGGCTGGTGGAAAAAGCAGAGACTGAGAAGATGAGTAAGGAAATGGGAATGGTGTCATTTATTGTCAATATTCACTTGGGTTGGACTCGATGATCCATGTGGGCCCCTTACAACTCAGAATATTCTGGGAAGATGTGTCTGGGTG